>NC_091495.1:36258599-36862498 GCF_947461875.1 Haliaeetus albicilla
GTCCTTGGGTCAATATTGGCCTTTTGTTTAAAGGCTTAAGGGGATTATTTCTAAGATTTGGTCAGTCTCTCAGATTTCTTTGAAAAAAAACGACTGTGAAAGTCTTATAAAAACCAGCATGGGTCAATAGCATGATTATCTTTTAAAGAACACAAGGAAGGAGACTTTCCTGCATCGATAATAAACTCTTACACAGCTGCTAAAGTGTTTCTAAGATCACATTTGAGGTCAAGTCAGACTACACCCTAATATACCAAGTTAAGATTGTGTGTAAACCTATGCAAGGTCAGTATTTCAGTTGTTCAGAGATGCGGTGCCTTTTCTTCCTCTTCCTCCCCTTCAAAGCAAGTCAGCGGCAAGGAAGGGAGGAAGGGCATTCAGATATTTCCCTCGTATCCCCCGTGCTGCTCTATAACAGACAGCTTTATAGGACAGGCTCAGGTTTCCTGACACCACTGACACCTCGCATTGCTGGAGCCGTGTGATGCAGCCGTGATTTGCTATTGCATCATCCCATGTCACCGGTGTCTGCATTTACACCAGTGAGCCCCACAGGACCAGGGCACCGGCTCAGGCAGCGGCACGTGTGAGTATCAGGCTTCCCAGTTAGGTTTGGTCTCATGGTGACCAGCCTCTCCCGGAAAAGTGATGGACACGTTTTGTGGAGACAGCACGGGCCAGGGGCTGTTCCAAAAAGATAATTTAGACCTGGACAACCTGTTTAAGGGTAGCAGAGTTTAGCCATATGGCCCCAAGCCATGTGCCCCTCTCCTGGTCTGTTTAATTCACCTTTGAACTATAGCTACTACATTCAACTAAGTTAACATTTGTTGCAGCAACTAAGCAAGCCATGCTTTTCTCATTTATGACCAAATTTTTGAGAACAGCTGCCTGTCTCAGCAGCTGCAACCGCCTGTGAATGCCAGAAACATGTTTATTGCCTGGACACATCACTTTTGCAACTATCTGAGTTTTGCAAAGTATGAAACTGCCCTGACAGGTTAATTTGTGGTTACTAGTGTCTAATTGCAGGCAGAGATGTGGAACATTAATTTGCAAAGCTATTTGCAGAGGTCACTTTGCAGTGTGCTGCTTTTTTGTGCTATGTAAACCTGCAAAAAACCAAAGCAGGACATGTTACGTTGCTGAGGTTGCAACAATGAACAGATAGGTCAGAGGCAAATTTAAAACAATAGTGAGTAATTAACATGCTCGGCCAAAATTATTCTTCACATCACTGCAGACAGCATAAAATCACCCTCTGTTCTTCTCTTTCTACATAATAACACTCATGCTTTTTAAAGTGTATATATATTAAGAGAAACTCATCTGAATGTGATTGCAAATTGTTCGCTCTGTTCTTCTATTCCACTTCATTTAGAACCACTCAAGGCTTATCAAATTACGGCTGAAATTCTCAGTTGCCTGTTCATTGCATCACATATTTCATGTGCGTGAATTTGCAGTACACAGCCTTGGTGATCTAGATTTTATCTGCTTTATATTCACATCTTCTCCCATTGATCCCTTCACACTGCTGAATTTTGCTGCCAGTTGCACACAGCAACAGCTTGTGCTTGTCCTAGTGAAATCAGTCATTCTACAGTTTCAACTGCTTTCCCTTAGCTGTAACAAGATAGATCTTTAGTTGAGCAATGAATGTTTTTGCAAACTTTCAGCAGCAAAGCTCTTTTATTCTTCTAATTTAGAGAATAGTCAAAGTAAGCTAGAAGCTCACAAAGTCAGTCACCACCTTGTAATCTACCTATCTGAAATATTATTGCTGATATCTGTGTGGCCCCCAATCACATCTGAGAGCCTTGCAAACTTTGCTGTGCAACATCCCAATCTTGGCAGAGGTATTATCCTTCCTGGTTTAGAAAGGAAATGCCCTGAGGCATGTTCGTGGTGTTTGGCCAACAGGAGAAGATTCGTTGTGTCCACACTATAAGCCAGACTGATGCTGCACAGTTGCATTAATATAGCTCCAGGCCCAAGTTTAATAATCTGCCATTCAGCAGGGACGTGGAAGATTCAGGGTGCCCTCGGCAGCATCCTATCTGCACCTCTGCAGCTTCGGGTTTAGGCAGGCTTCCACCTCCCAGAAAAGACCCCTTGTAAATACACCTTTTTGTGTTCCTTTCGGCTCAGGGCTGTTGGTATGGGCTGAGAGCATAGCACAGACAAGCCGAGGGAACCTGGGGTCAGCTCAGGCCGTGGCAGGAGGCAGCTGCTCCATTTGTGCATAACTAGGGATAACGTTGGCTGCAGATGGCCAGTATATCAAAGCAGAGCTTGGTATATTCAGTCATCCAGAAACGGATGTTTCCTATCTGTCAACCAAGTAAAGCATGCGAGTATCGCGGGAGCGGACCCGTCAGTTAAAAGGACAACAGAGCCTGTTGGCTGGAAAAAGCATCCAGGATCTGCCGGCTGGGAGCGGAGCCCCGCTCGGAGCCTGGGGAGCACCCACAGGTCCCGTTCTCCACTGTCCCTTGGTCTGGGCAAAGGCTCAAGCCAGAGCCCTGCAGAGCGTGGAGCTAAGCACACCTGCCCTTAGAGCTGGTGCAGAAAAGCCAGGCTCTCTGCGCTGCTTGCTTTGTCAGTAAGGGGCGAGATCATTGGGTCTGCATCGGTTTTACCTGGCCTGGGCTCGGGATCCTGTGCGT
The DNA here is from genome assembly GCF_947461875.1 of Haliaeetus albicilla. Classification (NCBI taxonomy): domain Eukaryota; kingdom Metazoa; phylum Chordata; class Aves; order Accipitriformes; family Accipitridae; genus Haliaeetus; species Haliaeetus albicilla. Next base: position 36,261,269 of record NC_091495.1, read on the forward strand.
GTTCTTCCCACCTTCATTTAAAAAAAAATAAAATGTGAGAGGTGGTGAACATTCCTGCTAATCCCATTCTGCACAGAGGTTTATGGGCTGCAGTCCGTGGTGCAGATAGCAGCAGGGGCTGGAATTTCAAAGGGCAATGAAAGGTGAGATGACAGCTCCTAGACGTCTCCTCCTCAGCCCAGGAATCAGCCCTTGAGCTGTGGGTGACACACTCTTCCGAGAAGAAGTACCAGTCTTCTTCATATGTAGATTCCCTGATTATTGGAATAGCCAAAACATGTTTCACTTTCCAGTTCTTTTAAGAGGGACAAAGCTGAGACAAAGGGAAAACTCTAACAGGATCAATTTTAAAACTGAACAAGAAGGTTTTTTACCACTAAGATAAAATAGTCTCAGGTTATAAACATAACTTTGCTTTTTGTCTTCTCCACGAGGTACATTCCCCCAGCAAGAGAAACAGGGTCTTAGGAAGAAGACAGTAAACATTTGAAAGATCTCCATTTCAGAAAGGACTCAGATATTTCAATAGGAGGTATGCCTCCCTCCTACTTTTCTCAAGTGGTGTTTACTTCAGCTAATGGAAATAGTCTAGCTATGCAGCCTTTTCGTATGCTGGGTGGTGAGTGTGCAGAGCAACTGGGTCAGGGTGTGCCTCATGCCTTTTCCATGAAGTGTGTCTTTCGTTTATATTGTATTGCCAAATTATGTCAGGGAAATTGTGTGTATGTGTCTGACAATGGTCAGGACGGCCCCCTCCCAGCCTGGTCCTCTGCGATTAGAAAGAATTCTCTTAAAGGTGGTACGGCCACAGGGCAGCCTGCCGACACAGGGACAGCCCCAGAGATGGGTGCTCTCCTCGGTCAACATCAGCTGAACCATACTGATTTAAGAATATGTGTATAAATATATTTATTTATACTGCTAGCAAGTGGAGTGCAGGGAGTTGCCTCAGCTCTTGGGAGACTGGGAGAGTTGTTTTCGCTGAGGGTTCCTGATGAGGTTTGCAGTGGGAGTGGGGAAGAAGGAATTTCTTATCTGCACCTAAAGAGATAACTTAGATGAAGAAACCTCTTTGCACATCTTTAGTGTGTTACTTCCAAGGCAGTCATTTACTTTTACAACTTCTTCATCCAACAGGTACAGTGGCAGCCTCGATATCTGAATGAATAACGCAACCTCCATTCAGATTGCAACTGTAGTCTTTTTCTATAAAAACCTTCGGAATAACTCCTCTCTCTTGTACTGCCCTGTGGAGCTCTGGGATGCTCTTGCTGCTGCGTAGCTCTTCAGCGGCTTTCTCCCTGGATGCTCCAGCCTCACCCAGGCTTCTTGCTAAAAAGGGCTTGGGCAGGCACAATTTTCCCAAATGTCTGAGCGGGAAACCCAGGCATGCAGGCTGCAAGGAGTTATGGCACACTCCAGACAGACCAAGGTATAGATAAAGGACTAAGACAGACCCACAGCCTAGATATAGTCAGAGACAAGTTTGTGCGTATCTCCATCTCACCTGCACTGAAAATGAGAGCTGTGGGGCCTCATTACCAGCAAGCAGGAGAGAAACTTCCCCACCTAGTTCCAGGAGCTATGTTAATGTGAGATAAAATGCTGGATCCTTTAAGGAAAAGAATAATTGAAGGGATAACTTCATCAGCAAAGATAATTGATAAGCATAGGCATGTGTACATTCAGCTCCGTGAAGAAATGTTTCCTATAAAATGGCTGTGCAGCCTGCTGGCACATGAAGTTGAACACTTTTGACATACATTAGCCAGTTTGTATGGCCATATGCACCAGATTTGAGACCTTGCATATGAGAGAAACCGACAAATAAGCTTATAAAGATGTTCAGTGAAGCCACAGCAAGCCCTCACGTTTGGTCATGCTCGTACTTCAAGAGTCTTGTTCAGCCTAGCTGGCATTGATTCTTGCATTTAAGATCAGCTAAAATCCTGTCTGGTATCAGGTTGGTTATATCCCACCTGGGCCTCTGATACAGTTGTACCTAGGGCACAGCTGGGAAAGAATCCCTCATTTTACAGATGGAGGTGAAATGAGGCACTGGAGCACATCCTGAAGGAGTCTGATAAATATGGATCCAATCTCTAGCTCTAAATCCTATGATAAGACATTCCTCACTGAACTATCTCCTAACTATTCCTTGATTAAACACATGAGCATCTAAATAGCATTTTTTCTGAAGACTGAATCCATTTCAAGTAACACATGCATTTAAACTCTCCCAGTGTCAGCGATGTTGTATAAGACTATCCCTTCATCTACAAATGTGATTTTTCACATAAGAGTGTCTTGCTAATCCAGGACTGACAAACAGGATCACTTCAGAATGAGAGAAAACAGAAATGAGCATATGTTTCTATCAGAAAAACACACCTGCTCACCGCTGTGAAAGAGCAGGTCCACAAAAAAAGTCACTTCGGTGCCTTAAATTGACGTCTCTGTTGGATCTGGCTTTAGACATCTGCTCAGATGCTGCATGACCAGTTGACACCTGAATGCCCCTGAACACCCAAGACTTTGTCCATAGACATGGACAAGTTACGTTCTGTCACCGCCAAGCTGTGCAGAGACCAGACAAATGCCTAAGGCCTGGAGGGATGCTCAGACGCTGCGTTCCCCTATCTGTTGCGTGAAGGACATGCTCTACTTCATCTTCTCAGATGGCTCCTAATAACAAAAAAGCTGTTTTCACTGTTTTCCCTCCCTAGCTCAGGGCACTCTTCTGCAAGATAGGAGACCCAGAGTTAAAGCCCTATTTTACCTTGCTCAGAAAGGGGCCAGCAGCCGGATCTGGTGGGAGATGCAACATTTAGGCTGTGGGCATCAGAGGTGAGCTCTTCCTTTCAAGTAAGTCCACTCCTCAAGAATAAATAAACATTAATGAGATCAGACAACTGTGACTTCATAGCACAGAGGTTAAAGCACATAGCAGAGATGCAACAGGACAAGCCAAGTACCTTCCCTGAATCTTGAGTTACACAAACTGGAAACAGGCTCAACCAGGAGGACAGGGCATCCAGCAATGCAGAAGTGAGGGTACTCCCTGTGAAATCTGGACTCGAGGTCTTAATTCAAAGTAGGTGGAATGGGGAATTCCTGCACAGCTCAGGTCCTTGTGAAGGAGAGCCCTCACCCAGTAACAGGGATGTCTCTTTTCCTTTTGAATCCTTCACTGGAGCTGTGCGTTGAGGAATCGCTGGTGGAAGCAGGTGCCTCCCCCGTGTAGTCTGTGCCCATATCTAGGCACAGTATATATTCTTGACTAATCTTCCTGCCTAGCTTTGCAGGTCCTTGCCATCTTGCTGGGGTCTCAGGGCAGGACTTCAAGCTCCTGTACAGAAATCTCTGGAAGACCATGGGGAGCAATAGCAGTCAAGCTACAATGCTCAGCAGAAGATGAAAACCAGCAAAATACCCTTCATTTAGACAAAATACCTATTTAGTCTGCATAAAGGTACTCAGCAGGCAGGTTGAAGCCAGCTCAGGTAAACCTGTGTGCTGCAATGGCAGGAGCAATATAGACAGCCCATCTCTCTCCGTACAGCGTACGGGGAGGTACAGGGATGGAAATTTCCATGGGTGCCAGGTACGCAGCACCACAGTGCCCGAGCTGGCTGCAAATGCAGATCTCTCCAGCGACAGTGGCTGTGTCCACCCAGTTCACCACCCTGCTTTTCCACATGCCTATCTGTGCGTGGCATCACCGGGTCTGGTTGCCCCCATGACTCTCGCTCGCCTGCATACGGGGATGCAGGGATGCAGGGATGCTCCCGCATCTCTCAGGGCGGTGGGTGCTGCCTGCCCCGTTGTGTCGCAGCCCTGCAGCCGCCTTTCTGCTCGTGCATCGAGGATGGGTTCATGCATCGAGGATGGGTTCATGCATCGAGGATGGGTTCGTGCATCGAGGATGGGTTCGTGCATCGAGAATGGGTTCATGCATCGAGGACGGGAGGAGCAGGCTGACATCTAACTCGACAGACAGAGACGTTAGGCAGCGGAGCTTTTGAAAATGAAGTGCTTTACAAGAACTAATCTTCCTAGCTCCCGAGCAAACAAGAGTGAAAAGAAAGGCTGGAACAATCGTTGCCGGGACTCGGACAACAACTGGTCCTGGTGCGGTTAGCAAGCATCAGGCCCTGGCAGAAGCTCTGATGGTGCCTCACAATTACACCAGGGCTTGGGAGCGCCTTCGAGCCCAGAACACAAGTTATGAATAAAGTGACTTCAGAGAGACGTCAGTCAGCTTTCATGTCCTGACACCCTGGAGACAAACCGGGAGGGTTCGCCTGCCTTCGCCAGCCATTACAGCCTGGAGTCAATCACTTTTGTCAGGCTTTTTCTGCCAGAGGAGACAACACCCACAGGCCATAGGTTTGAAATGTCTTGTCTCAGTGACGACTTTGCCTCAGGCCGCCTTTCCCTCGCCGCGCTCCCCCTCTGCCCGGGGGACACAAGGCATTCCAGCTGCCTTTCGGTTCAAAGATGAGCTTGAAAACTTAGCTTTGGTGAGTCAGTGATCAGTGATTATTTTTTGTGGTCCATTTTTTGGAATACAAAGTGCAGTGAGGACATGTGTGAACGGCAGCTTCCTTCCCCTCCGGCCCCAGTCACCGGCGTGGGATGCTCAGGTGGGCATCTGCCCTGTTTCTGTCCTTCTGACCCAGGTTAGCTTTCTTCAGGCTGGTTCTTAAGCTAGTCCTCGGAGACGAATGTGAGGAATAAAAGAAGAAAAGGAAAAAAAGCCTCTCAAGATTTAATCATCCCCAAGGGTAAAGCAATGTGCAATTGGTAAGAAAGGTCACTGAGGGTCAAGAGGATTCAGGGAGGAAAGTGCCTTTCATGAGGAATTGCAAATGTTTACTTTAAACAAGTATTTAAAAAGTCAAGATCCTGAAAGAAGCCATATGTTTCGATTTTGAGACCAATTAGTCTGCCTCATCTGCAGTTTATTCTGTGGACTTTTGGCCTTTCACTTCTTCTGAAGGCAAGGAGGCTAATGTGCCAGCACAACCCCTGGTAGGCAAGGGAAAGCTGGGGCAGCTGCCTGAAATCATTTCGAGAGATGCACTTGAGAATGCTTTTCAGAAATGATACAAAGATTGACTACACAAAGAAAAGACGAATTTGACTATGCCTCTTTGGCGGAGAAGAGCTCTGGCAGTCGGCGCACCACAGCGCTGATCTCTTCCAGTTTTGCGATGTTCTTTGATAATGAGAGTCCTTAAGTATTCGTTAGGGCTCTGTTTGCATAGCTAATCATTCTGCTTTCCGTCTTGCCCACAAGGATTATCTGGATTTTTTTAACTTCAGGAAGGTGTTTTTCAGCATGCAGATTATCATGAGAAAATGAAAACATGTAATGAATAACTGATGTCACTCCATGAATCCCACTAGCAGCATTTTATTTGATATTTGGCCCCTATCAGAGCACGTAGCCTCTAGAAACAACTAAACACAAGACAAAGCCAATATGAAACAGTTGCCCTCTTCATCTGTAGGTGTTCTTATTGCACTCTTCACCTGGGTCTTCATTCCTGTGTACCACAAGCAATGCTAAATGCCCCGGGAGGAGGGACCAGGGCCAAAGTCTTCCTATTGCTCTTCACCAGCAGGAATCCGCAAAAACTGCAAGAAAAACTTGTTTCTTTTCATCATACTAAAAATGAAAAAAGTCCTTGATTTGTCAGTGCTCAGAAAATACATCAGACCTACCAGCTTCTCCATTGAGAATTATTCTACTATTTTTTCATCTGAGGAATCCTAAACTCACCAAAGCTTAAAATCCCATATGTCTATAAATTACTAGACAAAAGGAGTCTTCCTGTAAAACTGATATTTATTACCTGTATAGAGACAGGAAAATGGAACTGGATTAAGGGAACAGTTCAGTCTAACATTAAAGAATACAGAATTTCTAAGTGAAGTTCAACTTAATACTGTACAGAATCTGACAGTATTGAGGACTGAAATGAAATGGAACAAAATATGTATTTATTAACATTCCAGAGACGTGGCTGGAATAGTATAGTGTCACCTAGCCATAAGTATTCTGTGAAAATAGGGATAGATAGTCTGGAAAGGGAAGGAATCCTCCAAGATCTTCTGGCAATGACTTATACTTTTAATTACTGTATCTATTTCATCTTACATTCTCCATCTTATACCTCTGAGAGTAATGGCATGTTGAAAATGGAAAAAAGCCACCATCTCTTTATCTCTTTTGGAAAAAATAACTCGCTCTGAAATCTTTCTTCTAAAACAAATGCTGACTGGAAGTGTTCATTCATTAAGGTAAAATTGGATGAATGATTTTCAGCTTAATTGAAAAATTAAAACAACTTATTGCAGAAAGATACTAAGTTAATTTGTAATTCACTCATTTAATAAATCAAGAATCAGAGATTATTTTTCTCCACAAGTCACTTTAAAATGTGTTCTGAAGCTTGCCCGGTTCATGAAATTGTGTCATAAATCCAGCAACTGTGACTTCTAGTTCAAGGCAATGCTGTTGTATAAGCACTAAACATGACAGCACTGGGTAGTGCATGGCAGCTTCCAAAAGTGAAATACCTTAAGGGCTCATCCGTTTGCCATGGACTCTGAGGAGACCCGATGAAGTTCCTGAATGGGAGATTGTATTTTGGACCACTCAACACAGATGTTTTCTATCATGGTTTGAACCATTTGGCAGATGTTTCCCAATGCCTGGCCTTAGTTTCGCAATATTTGCATTTATCTGCAAAGGTGGGAACCATGGGTCCAATCCTGCAAGTTGTCTAGGGTGGATCTCAGTAGCCCTTCCACAGTCAGAAGAGGTTTTCTCAAGCTAAGGTCTAGCTCTGTAATGCTTCCAAAGGGACTAGCAACCCTCACACAAAGATGCTAAATGGGCAATTACACCTGGGAACTCTTATGATATAAGAAAGTACAGGAGAAGCTAGTTACCTAAGGCTAACAGTAGTGATCCCAAGTGTCAAGTGCTTGCTGCCTCCCATTCCCTCTGGCTTTGCTGTAACCATCTGCAGTCAGAAAGAAGGAGTCCAGGTCAGCACCATCTTTCTGATCGCTGTGAAGGCACGTGCTGGAGCGTGCCAGGTGCCGTAGCCCGGTGGGTACTTCGGCTCCTCATCTGCTCTGGAGTACTCATGCATGTGCACTGATTTGCTCTTTACATAAATGCCTGAAGCTAGTAATACTGTCACCTCTTATAGAGCCCTCCTCTGACCCATAGCTCAAACTGCTTTACAGATAAAGCAATGTTATCCCATTTTACCGAATGAGGCATGTAAGGTATGAGGAGGTGAAATGACCTATTCCCGTCACTGGCAGGGAAGAAATCAGCCCTTCTCCTGAGCTGTAAGCCCTTTGCCTTCTCTGCTAGACCCCACTACCCCAGCTGTACTTCTCGCGGCACCGCAGCACTTGGGTTCCAGCTGCAAAGCAGTAAAGCATGTAAAAAGGATGAAAGCTAATGTGACCACTTCACTAATAACTGTTGAAGCCACTGATGAATTATAGACACTATCTGTAAGGTCTAGAGGGAGACAAGCTTTCGGCACACATTCATGTTGTCATGGCATATGTGTGACTTGCTGCAGTGAGTTGAATTCATTGCCCACTATTTTGCTTTGAATTCTACTGACAACTTGTCCACACAGCTTAGAGAAGCTATACGTAGATAGTCTTTGGAGAGCATAAATTTATTGGTTTTGGTTTTGAATCGGTCCCCAAGTTTACATGTATTACTGTGCTGGCTCCCCTCTTCCTTATTTCCCTTACTTCCCTAGTTGCCACTACAACCCTTATCGCAGACCTCATCGGCCACTTCTCTTGCATAGCTCTGGGCAAACCCAGCAGCGGTTTACACCAGCTTCTCTTCCCGTAGTGAGTATGAGAAGGTGCAGGGGTCACTCTTGCTTCTCCACCCCACAGTGCATGGACTTGCCCATCATGGTCGTATTTCTACCCTCCAGCCTCTATTTGCTTCCCCGATCACTTCTGAATGACGGACCTACTTTCCGTGCTTTTCCCAGCTGAAGAAAGGTCAACTACTTGAAGTGGTAAATCTATTTCGCTGCTTCTGCTTCCGACCCCCCCCCAGGCAGAGAGACATGCCAGGCACTTCTTAATTTTTCCCCACTCTTCTGTGAGCCACATCTTCCCCACCCCGGTGTTATTTATACAATAACTTGCAGCCAAGGGTTTCCTTGGCAACACGCATGCCTTCCTGCTATCTATTTTACAACAGGCTTGAATTGTCCCGCAATAGCTTAGAGGCAGCAATTTAACGCAGCTGGTGGCACAATACTTCTATTCTGAGTACGCGTTTCCTTCACCAGAGGTAACTCCTGTGCTGATAACTGAGCTTTCATTCATCTGTAATGGCAAGTAAAAGGAACATATTATAGTGAAAATAGAAGGAAAGTGAAAGCATGATGGGAGCAGTCAGAACAAAGCATCCCAGGAGCTGCACTTATTTTATACTGCAAACTAATCAATTACTGAACAGCAATAACTGAGGTACCTAAGTTTATGTCTTTCCATGAATGAAAGAAGACATTGTGCTAACTCAGCTCCCACAAGGCTGTGACAGGTCTCTATTGGGTACTTATGCTACGGCACAGCTCAGTAGTTATACTTGTAATTCTCACAATTTATTTTTCCCTCTATACCTTTGTTTATAAACAAGGCAAGGTTTGCAAGGGCAAAATATATTTTTCTTAAGCTGGTTAGCACACTAGACATAATAAAGAACTCTTGAGTGCACACTCTTACACATCAGGGCAAGCAGATGAGAGAAATGTGTTGCCACGGACTTTCTTTGGTCTCTAGTCAGTCAGTCCCTGGAACAGACACCACTGAAGTCTGAAAATGAGTATCCATTTTATCTGTCTTCCAGTCACTGAAGCAGAGAAGAAATGGAGGATTTGGGGGTTCATGGGTGCACATACAAGCTATGTACTGCATATTCCTGCACCTCAGAGTAATCCTTCCCTAAAGCGCGGGGAGATTTTGACTGTAAGAAAGCCATACATCTTCACCATATGCCCAAATTAGCTCTTTTCCTACTTTTGTCTCCATTTCTCTTGACTTCACCAGTTCTGAAAGAACTAAGGTAGCTTTATTGTACTGCTAATGCTGCATTTGCAATAACTGCTTTAACAATTGTAGCTTCTTCCTCTAACAAACTGTCTGAAAACAGCCTCTATTGCTTGTATATGGAAATCCATAAAACATTACTCGAGTACCTTTTCATGCAGAACAAGTTCAGCCAATAATTTGCAAGCAAGCTCTTCAGTGATTTTCACTGTTGTCCGGCTGTTGAAGCTGAGTAAATTTTGCTGCCAGATTTTTTTGAGGCTATCACCTAGAGCATTTTCTGCAGGCAGGAGGAGTGAGGGCTGCCAGGGCTCCCAGCTGAGCAGAAGCTTTGAAACCCTGGTAGCACAGTGAGCCAGAACTGGAAAGCCTTGCTGGGAGACTGGGCATCTCTAGCCAGGCTCAGCTCATGTGCCAAGTTGAAGCCTGCATGGAGCAAGCTGACATTTGGCCACAAAATACCAAGTGCTTTTATAAACAAAAGAATTCAGCTAGTCAGCTTCTGTCAAGTGTGCCTGCACAAGTGCTTGCAACACTTCTGAAAGTCTTGGAAGGACTGAGAGGTTGTGGTCGCATTTTTCATGAGCAGGTATGTTCTTGTCTATCTGTTATCAAGACTGCCAGGACTGTGAAACTGGGGGTTCTACTTGCTTTCTTGAATAAAGTCTTGGCACTAGTCACCTGAAGAAGTACTTGGCACTGTGTTTTTTTGGTGACCATCTGCTGTCGTAACAAACATAACCTATTCCTGTAAGTGGAAAGGGAACAAAAGTTGTTGCAAGTACCATCAATGCAGATTCACTCACTTCTAAAAACATTCCCCGATGGGCAGATTCTGACCTGTGAACACCAAGTATTCTCACCAAAACCAATTCTATGACAAAGAATTGGCATAATGCAAAATAAGGCAGAAGAACATGCCTAAATACATTACCCAGAAATATCACCTCTGTATTCTTAAGTATGAAATGAACTCTAAACCAAACTGTAATATACTTTAATATTGAATCCAATTGCAGGAGAGATCCAAATAATGACTGAAAAGATGAAAGAAAAAATGTTTTGTTTCCAGTATACCCCTTTCGGAAGCATTGAATTTATACCTGCCCATCTTGACAACAGCAGTGCATGGAGATTTATTGGCAATTAAAGCCCATGATTTTTATTTCATTTGTCTCCAGACCAATAGGAAATTCAAACAGAGGTCTATTTACTTAAGGGACATGTATGCTTTCCAGCTGGGCAGGTTTTCTCCCCCTTAAAATGATAAATCTGGTGGATGATGGAGTCATGTCTCACTGATATCAAACCCCACTTATAAGCAACAGATGTGCTGATCTGAGCTCCGAAGGTGGGACACTAATAGCTTGCAGATGAGCTTTTGTGCCGGAGAGGAGATTGATGAAAGTGAGAGCTGAGTATTATTAAAACACTAGCGTAGTGCTTTCAGAACTTGGATCTGCATGAAAGCTGGGAAAAACGTTCTCTTCAGCAGAGTTGGTTCAAAAAGTCATTTCTTACAGATTTTTCTTTTAAATCAGAATAAGGATTGTTTGTTAGGAAATGGAGAACATGCAAGTATTTGAGGATGTTCTTGCCTCGGGACAGTTGGGATTAAGAATGTACAGTAAATCTATAACAGTAGAAATTTGTTCACATCAGTGGGAATTTTGCCATTATCAGGAACCAGAAAAAAGGATCCTCAGGCACATTTCTCTTCAGCCGTCCTTATGAGTCTTCCTGGAGAGAGCCACCAGCTTCAAGAAAGGTTTCCATTTACAAAGGGTGAAAAAGAAAAGGAGAGGAGACACCACAAGACATGGCACCTCATGTGTGTGTCGAAAGCTCTAGCCATCCCTTTTCTGCAGTGGAAAGAACACTGTCCGTGCCCAGGAGTGGCAGAGGGCATCCCCTCCCACCCGTGCGCACTCCAGCCCGCTTGGATCTTACCCCTTACAGCTATGAGATCTTTCACGGTCTGGCCTCAAAGAGACACTTGGGTTATGCCTATGCTAGTAAATTAAACAGTGCCAGGGGACATTCCTGCGTAACGTAATTCAACTGTTCATAGTGTTAAATTGTTAGAGCAGACCCCGGGCTCTGCGTGAACCGAGAAGAGCTGCAGGGCTCTATTTTCAGTGTTTCTTAGAACAAAGCAGGGAGGCTGCCCAGTGCCGAGCAAAGAGAAGGCACACAAGGGCCAGGCAACGTAAGCAGCATTTCACGCCAGCACTTTAGCATAGTGCCTTCATTTCTGAAAATGAAACTCCAGTGACAAAGAGCTGTTTGCCTCTTTCTTTGCTAAGTGTTGCTATTTAAATTGTTCAATCCCAGACACAAAAGGCCACAGAGGTTGCTTTCTTCTGTAACCCTGAGTGGAGGACAAATCCCTGTCCGTGCATGTGGGAAGCAGAGTCCCTCCACGTACATTTCTGCTTGTTCTTTGTAGGGTTTTGGTGCATATCTGTAGCGCAAGCAACTCTACAACAGTATCCCTCAACCTCTGAATTTATGACATTGTGTGAGATGAAGAGCCAAGGAGAAGGGAGTGGAGGACTAAAAACTCCCCGTTTCATCACAGCAGGTCTCTGGTAGGATTGGCTTATCTGAGCCGCAGCTAAGGATCTCCTTGGGGAAGGTGCTTGCCTAGGGATGGAGGCGATCCCTCGCTTCAACTTCTGCATGCCAAGGAGCTGGAAAGGGAAAACCCTGGCTGGGCTGGATGGTCAATGTGGACCAAGATCAAGAGGTGCAAGTTTGATTCCAGTCTGTATTGTAAACTTTCTTCTTTGCTGGCAGCATGAAACGGGAGTGCAGGTATTGAACTGCTCCAGTAAAAGAGCTCAACCTCATTCTTATTGCCATGTGTATTCAGAGGCATGTATCCTCAGGCTCCAGTCTTGCTTTGGAGCTTAAGAGTTCCTTCATGTAAGAATAAAATCTAGCATGTAAATATGGGGAGAAAACCATATATTTGCACAGGTAGTAACTGACTAGTAGCAATTCAGTCTTGCAAGAGACCAACTATCAAACTGATGTGGTTTGCCCTTTCGTTTTCTTATTCAGACTATGTTTTAATCAGTTTTCTCACATCAGCATCTGACTCACCTTGTTTTTCAGAATGAAAAGTCTTGCTTTTTGAAAATCCCTAACTGTGAATCATGGACATGTTCATGTGGTAAACTCTAAAAATAAATACCAGTCCAGCAGTCAGCAGTTGATTCTTCACGCACCATCTACATCGAGTTCTGGGCAGAAACTGTCAGCTATCAAAGAAGTTGCCTAGAAAAGAATACACCTTTGAACAAAAAGGAACAGGTATACTATTTTCTAGCACCTTGTCAGCAGACTGTGAAGGTAAATAGATCTAAAACACAAAAAAATGTGTGATAATCATCCAGAAAACAAACATTGTGGTAGCAGAAGGAGCAATTAAACACCATCAACTGATGCCCAGTGCACATCGAAAAGAGTGTTCAAGGCATGTCTCAGTAACCTCCTTCCATCAGGCCAGCTGCAGGTTTAAACTTTGCTTTGTGAGCTTTTTTGGTTTTTTCGATAACATTTTCCTTGCAGTGAAGTCTGCGTTCTGAGAAACGTTTCCTGATTTGTGATGATAAAATTCACTCAAGCTTTCCCAGACATCAATTACATTGCATTACATTACAGCAATACAGTAAACTATCCCTCACTTTTTTGCTTGCAGAAAATATGAAAGAGAATTCTCATAGGGAACAGTGAATGAAATGTAGCCAAATACACCTGGCTGGAATTTACAGAACACTGCTGTATTTTTAAAGTCGAATCTCATATATTAGATTTTTCAGCGACAGGCTGTATCCCTTAGGATTAAACAAACATATTATACAAAAGGCAAAGCCTCATAACGAGTAACATGCTTCCCTACAAGCCTCTTCCCTAACCATCCAAGTCCTGCCTAATACTACTGACAGTAAGTAAAACCCAAGCTATGGGACAAGGTTACCCAACCCGGTCCTGACCTGGTAGAGACACAAGCTTGTGGTCGGGAAGCAGATAACTAGTAACTGCCCGAGTCACCTCACCCAGGTGGCACGACTACTGCTTCAGACCACAGCTTCATTCCTAGTTGTCACTAGGCAGATGTGCTTCTTCAGTAGGAGAAAAGAAGAACAAAAACTTCCGTAAAATCCAACAGCTTAAGGGAGTTTTATCATCTGAAATAGTGATTCTACTGATCACCTCTTTTTGACACAAATCCAAATATCAGAGGATGAGTCTACTTCTGTCGTGCTAGTCAGCAGCTGTATCTTTGGAAAAATGAGGGTTTGCCTGTTTTATACACTACTCCACGGTTGTTCTTGATGCAGAGTACTGAAATATTAACCTGTCTTCTGTGAGTAACAGGTACGCAGGGCTTCTAAGTTGCGTAGTATTCTCAGTTGTGATTAATTTTAAAATGATTCAGTAAAAAAAAAAGGCTTCGTCTCAAGATTTGGGGGGTAGAGAGTTTTTCTTATGAGAGATTCTAGACTGACAGCCCTAAAAACAGTTTTTCTTCTCTCTTCTGAGCGTGGGAGGGATGAGGACTCAGGTGAGCTGTGGACTTGCACCACTGTTACTGGTATAATGCAGCTATTCCATAGCATTTGGTTTTGCAGCAGTTATGGGACGGGCAGTAGCCACTGACCTGCACAGCCTTCCCCTACACATCGTACCAGAGAGGTGGCTGTAGGAGACCTAACTGAGTGGCCAGGCGTCACTTCAGAAAGCCGGCAGAGCAGAGAGCTGGTCTGATGTGTCCGTAGCCAAGTGTTTCAGCCTGGATCCTTCCTCATCCTCAGAGCCTGTGGTTGGAGGCTCTTATTTACAAATACTAACCCTCTCTGGCTCACCCCTGTGCCTGGGGCTTCAAGTTTGCTGCTGGGTCTGCGGCAGGTTTCCCCGATGACTCCAGGCAGACTATTTTGATACGTTTGTCCCTCGTCCTGCCCGTATGCAATAGGGATAATGCCAGCTCACAGGTTGTACTGTGGGCAAAAATAACTGAAGTTAGTGATGTCTTTTGAGAAAATAGCCCTGCAAGATAGAAAGCAGACACTCGGATCAGCTCAGGAATAAAGGGAGGAAGTGTAAACGAAGCAAGATAATGATGGAACTGAAAACCCTCCAAACTTCCTTAACTCTCAAGTACTCTTTGAATGTGTAAAGTACATAGCTACATAAAAAGGTAAATTATCAGGTGTAAAAGAGTGATAAAGCTTTTAACTGAGTTGCATGCTCGTAAGCCAGCTAAGCCCTTGGCCCAAGGTGTTGTGTGTGCTGGAAACCCTCACTTCCAGTTTATAACTCGTTTGTCACCTCAGCTTTAATTATAGCATTCCTTATAGTCCAAACAGTTTCTGTATCCTATAACATTCCAGGAGAGAAATAAGAATTTTCCAAGGCTACAAAGGCACTGAACCTTCTTTTAATTTTAACTATTTGTAATAGTTTAACCGCTAGTTCTTTGAAACTTTACTTTAAACTGTCTTTTGCTGGTCTTTGAGCATCTGACACTGAGTTAATTTTCCTGAAAAGTCTACGTAAACCTTAACAATAATATAGCCACTGGCTTGCTGATCTTGTTTACTAAATTCACCAGAAATTACTTGGGTTTGCTTCTCTGTTGTTATTCACCTACTGGCTTCAATTTAAGCTGACTACTCTTTTCACAAGATGCTGCCTCTGTTTCCAGGGCACAGCAGTGAACACAGGGGTGTTCTGGTTTCCCTCAGGAGCTCCAAGTCACCCTTGGAATAAAAATGAGTTTTCAGCCTAGAAAAGGCTCTTGTGGGTCATGAGAGAGGGTTAGGAGCTCTACAGGTGTGGGGCATCCATTTGCACCTGGCTACCACCATACCAAAACCCAGAGAGAATGAAAAATGGTGTGTTGAGACTGTCTGGGGCACAGCCCCACTCATTCGGAGAAAAACCTCTTTCCAAACATCTGCTCTGCTCCTACCAATGTTACCGTTCAGTTTTGTTCTAATTAAGTGGCAATTGGAGTGGATTATAAAAAATTAAGTGTTAGACAAGAGAGGATGCATCACACCCTGTCACTGCAGTGGCAGCTGAGAAGTTCATGACAGCAGCACGAGCCCATCGCTCTTCCCACCAAACAAAGGTGAAGTAGAGAAAATCAGAAGTTACTGGGGCACAGCTACTGCTGTCCCCTGCCCTGAGCCGCACGGCCGACCCCGGCCCTACACCAACGCCTGAACTGTGCCTGGGAACAAGTGTTGGTTGGCACAGCCGAAAACTAACCCCAGACCCTCTTAAGGATGTATGGACTGAGGTGATGGAGTCCCGGGGACTCGGGCGCTCCCGACCGGGAGGGACACAGCCCTGGAGGAGGGCGAGGAAGGGAGACGGGACGGGAGCACTGAGGCTGTCCCAAGCTGTGTGTCTGTCAGAGGTCAATCGATCTGTCGTACCTATAAACATTTCAGAGCCGCGTTTTGCTCTTTGCCCATTTTGCGGGCTGCCAAGAAGGGCTGCGGGACTGGCCGTGGCTGTTGTGTTGCCGTCTCGTGCGATACAGCCCCTTAAGTACAGATGTCGTTGCAGCCATGACCTCGTTTTAAGGTCAGTTACAACTTCCAGCACAATTCATAACAGGTATCGCTACTGAAATACTTGCAGAAGAAACATTTTTAAAAACTTTATTCCTTTGAAAACATGGCTTCAGATTCAAGAAAGAGCCTGATTTCACAGGTATTTTAACAAACCAGAAATTAATTCCAGCATCAGACACAGATCCGGTAAAACCACAGATATCTACAAAGGGTTTTAGATGAAGCAGTTTCAGATGTTTTATAGTACTGAATAATCTCTTCAGTGAGAATTGAATTCCTTTCAGCAATAAGAGTATTTAGTTTCTGATTCTCTCTTTTTTATCCTCAGATCCCAAAGATGTTCCTAGATAGGAAACACTTGAGCGTTCACAGACCATGTGGGCTGTGCCTGGAGAGGACTAAACACATCCAGTTTCTACTGTAGTATCTTGTCGTGGTTTAACCCCAACCAGCAACTAAGCACCACGCAGCCGCTCACTCACTTCCCCCCCACCCAGTGGGGTGGGGGAGAGAATCTGAAGGAAAAAGGTAAAACTCATGAGTTGAGATAAAAAACAGTTTAATAGGACAGAAAGGAAGAAAATAATAATGATAACAATAACAAGAATACAATGACAATAATAATAATAAAAGGATTGGAATATACAGAACAAGTGATGCACAATGCAATTGCTCACCACTCGCTGACCGATGCCCAGTTAGTTCCCGAGCAGTGATCTGCCCCTCCCAGCCACCTGTCCCCAGTTTATATACTGGGCATGACGTGACATAGTATAAAATACCCCTTTGGCCAGTTTGGGTCAGCTGTCCTGGCTGTGTCCCCTCCCAACTCCTTGTGCCCCTCCAGCCTTCTTGCTGGCTGGGCACGAGAAGCTGAAAAATCCTTGACTTGGTCTAAACACTACTTAGCAACAACTGAAAACATCAGTGTGTTATCAACATTCTTCTGATACTAAATCCAAACCATAACACTCTACCAGCTACTAGGAAGAAAATTAACCCTATCCCAGCCCAAACCAGGACAATACTGTAGAAGGTACAAGAATAATCATGATCTTTTATTTGTAAATCTGGAAGAAAAGAATGTAATAAGATGTGCTCAAATAATGTCCTCAACATGTACTACAACTTTCCTGTTGAACATTTATGTTTTTAATAAAGGTTAGTAAGGGCTTCATCTTGATTTAATTAGGCATTTGGTCAGGTTTGACATGGACATAATAGGAACGTACTTGCAGCCCCTTTTAGGTACAGAAATACAACGCACACACAACTCCAGGACTTGTCAATGAAGAGTGTGAGCTATCCTCTCCTGGAAACTGGTTTATTTACTCAATCTGATAAATTTGAACTTCTCAGGAAATGCCTGTTGGTTGCATTTCTGTAGCTGGCTGAGAAGACTTTATTTTATTGACACCTTGTCCCAATCTAATTTGGGCTAGGAATTCGGTTGGGTCTAGTTGTGTACAGAAAGCTGTGTACAAAGAATTGACCCAATGTCTGGAAAATGTTAACTTGTTACCACACTCTACAATATAGCAGGGTACTGGGACGCAAAAGTTGATGAGTATGACTTAGGAAATGGCAACCTGGGAGGAAGTAAAATTGCTAATTAGCAGCTACTATCACTGACGGGCAACACTGAATGCCCTGCTTTCCAAAGCAGCCGCATAATTCATTGACATGATAGTATCACCAGAAGATGTTTAAGACTTCTTTTCAGACTTCTTTTAACAGACTGATGGTCAAATGAATATCTCAGATACCTGCCAAACCCAATTTGGAAGGAGCTTTGTCTCAGATCAGTTTTAAGACTACTTTAGTCCTTTATTGAATTTATTTTTTAACGTAAGTTTCATTGGAAGGTTCACAACAGTAATCTTGACTATTTGGGTTGTTTCAGTCTCCCAGCTGAGAAAACGTTATTTATCCTCTTATTTTCATCTTGTTACCCAATTTCATGAGAGAAACAAGTAACCCACTTGCAGATCAGAAAATTGAGAAATTATCTGATACTTATGACACCAAATCTATAATTTAGTTCATTACTGGTTACTTTACTTTTTTTAAATCCCTGATATGTTTATACTTCGCCATCTCTGTCCAGGGGTTCTTCAGCAATCTCCCATGTGTGAGGACTTCAGCTGTGGCTTGGAGACTTAGAAACCATCAATCATTTGACTAGGAAACCAAGGCAAAATACTACTCCTCAAAAGTGAGGAACAATTGTTCCACTCACTGATGGTGACTCAGGAGGCAATGGCATCATGAAAAGATTTCTTTTAAACGAAGCTTCCTACAAAGTTGGGGAAGCTCATTTCAAAATCAGGATATGTTTCTGCAACAGAGCTACAAACTCCAATAGACTGGCCTGTACAAAAAAACTTAAAACTAAAAATGAGTAACTTGGAATATAGCTGTTTTTTTCAAGTGCATGTGCCATCTTTTTCTTTTTTTCGTTCTGCTTTTCATTTCAGTAGTGAGCGCACTGTTTAAATTTGGACACAGTGAAAAGCCAGTTCTATTTTACTCCCTAACCTCGTTTCCAGAGGCAAAGTTTCACTGAAACACCTCAGAAATAAGGTGTTTCTTTAAAATTACGTTTCTTTCTTTTCAATTTATTTATTCACAGCAGGGATGTTGTGACCAACATGCAGATAACCGTGTGGATTGTTTCTCAACCCACTGTAAATAAGAAATGAAATAACTATGAGTCATGTTCTTTAAAATACGATCTAGTCTCTCTGAAGGGCTTAACAGCACCCACAGTACTGCGTGACTGTACTGAATTCATTGCATCAGCTGCCTCGGTGTTTCTTCCCACATCATCTATATTACAAACAGTAACCGCAGCCACGGTGGTCTAAAGATGCAAGTCAGGCAAAGTCTGACGTTTGGGGCAAATACTTTAGTGTAGGTGTTTCCTCGCCCTGCAAACTCACTTTGCTTAAGGTTATCTGCTCTCTTCCAGACACCTGCAGCCTTTTTCCCAATTTCTCATCAGAGGCCCTTACCATCAGGGCTCACCGTCACCACCAAGGCTGCCTTTCCAAGGTGTGTACTGCCCTGTTAACCCAAACCACAGCTCTTGGATGGCCGCGTTTGCTCAGTGTTTGAAGATTTGCTTTTTTGTGGATTTAAAAACTACTCCCAGATCCCCTGGCTAATTGTCCATTAGTATGCTCTTTTAAACATTAAACAAAACCCTTTATTTACCTTCCCTGCTGCCTGATAGTCCTCAAGAGGCAAAGCTGCTTCTGCCTTAGCGACTTGACCCTGTGTGACCTGAATAGTCATTTGAGATGTTAATTCACTGAAGAATGAAGCCGAACAATGATGGATCGAAGAATTTCCCCCACCCAGAAGAAAACATGGTTGCTTAAGCTTTGTGTATTGATCAGCTAGGTTCAGTTTAATTCTCTCCAGAGCCAGTCTCTAATACAAAAGGAAATTGTAATCTCTGGTATTTTAGGAAAGAACTCTGATTCCCTGTGATGGTAGTCCAGTCGGGAGTCTTCTCCCTGGAACTGTTGCCAGAAGAGCCAGACCCATGTGCCTGATGCCTTTAACTCGGAAAAAGTGATCTAGTTCTCCTGTGGGTTGCAGAATTCTACCGATTTTCCCCACAGTGACTTTTCTGTCATCATGAACGAGGTCAAAATACACCAAACTCCAAACTTCAATTTTTCTGCTGCCTGCAGGTTTCTTCTAACACTTCAAATATAACCTCAAAGAAACAAAATGTCCTTAGGAAGAAGAAAATGGCACATTGAAATCAATTCCGTGCTACTTGACTGCTTTAAATTCTTGAAGGTGGGATCCCATTGACCTCAACAGCAAAATTCATGTTGTTTTTATTGAATTACAGCCCCACCTTACACCTTCAGCTAGTATAAAACCAGGTAGGTGATAGAAATTGTCATAATTGCTCGGAAATATACAGAACTGTCCTAATTTACCACAGTTCAGAATATGACCCTACCTCCTTTAATGGTCAGTAAAAAATTAAACCCCTGCTGAAGTCTGGGAGATGGATCCTGCTCCTCCTCACACCCAGATTCCCTGGTGATGCCTCTGTCGATGACACCTGAACCTGGCTGGCTCTCTTGCATCTAAATAGGTGTAATGAGGAATGAGCAGATTTGAAAAACACAGTGAATCTGCACGCAAGATTGACTGGATGATGATATTATCCTGTGCCGTTTGGTAGCTTCAAAGGGCCTTATAGACTTTTAAAAGTTCAGTAATAGCCATTTAAAGAAAAACCTTTTGTTTTTAAAAGCCTGCTTATAAATACCCATAAAGCTGGCTTCAGCTGAACGGAGTCTGATGGTTGCTCAGCAGATAAATCAAAATGGCATTAGGAGGGCACTCAGAACTGTATTCTGGCCTTGCTCCCTGAGGGCAGAGCTCACTTTTCTCTGGAGCCTGGGGTCTGGGAGGCAGCCTGGGAGAGCCAGGGCTTGTGAGGGGAAACGTCTATCGTGCTGTCCCAGCACAACATCTCTAAACCGTGTTTCCATTCGGAATCCTGCAGTCTGCTCTCCATTTAGATTTCAGAAAGCAGGGAAAACCACCCTAATGAGTGGAAAAGGAGTGCATTGTGCCTATTGGGGGGTCCTCTTGAATTGCAATCACTTTAACTCGATTGAGGGCAAGGGGCTTGCTGGGCTGTGCCATGGGATCCTGTGCCATGGGATCTTGTGCCATGGGATCCTGAGCCATGGGATACTGTGCCATGGGATCCTGTGCCATGGGATCCTGTGCCATGAGCCATTCAGATCTGGGGATGGATCCCCTTGCACCCCGGCACAGGCGGGTTCCTTGGCGTGGGGAAGGTGTGCTGGGGAGAAGGGAAGGAAGAGGGAGAGGTGAGATGTGCCCTGACCTGCCCTAGGAAGGGAGAGGGATATGGCCATGTGTGACCGCCTGCACCCAGGCACCAGGAACATTCCTTTATTTACCAGGTTATTTAGTCAGAGCTGTTTATCTCGGTGTAAACCTCTACGTCTTCTCCACACCTGCCTTCATTACTGTATGTTCAGAGCAGACCAGTATGCACCTCAGTTTATAAATCCCCCTCGTTCAGGTTATAAATGCTCATTCCAGTTTATAAATACCTTAAAATGGTACTGATACTGCACTGTATTAATTAAAAATCATGATAAAAAGCACAAAGTAATAAATCTTCACACAGTCCCTGATGGAAATCCCTCAGCTTCAGTGAGCTAGGCAAGTTCTAGCCATCCTACAACTGGCATACAAGGGCTTCTTCTTCTCCTGCTCCGAATGCCAAGGGATGGGGAAGGTGACACAGCTCCGGCTCAGCAGCATGAGCCCAGGGTCCATCCTTGACCCCTCTCTCCCACTCGAACCCAGGTAGCTCACCAGGAATGCCAGAGCTGAGCCTGACCTTTGCAAGGCATTTGCAACCTTGGCTTCCACAGGCCGTACCACCTTGGGACATTCACCTCGGGTCTCTGCCTGCAAAATGGAAATTACAGTCCCCATCCCTACACATAGCTTCCACCTCCAGAAATGAGAGTGGATGACACTAGGGTGAAACAAAGAGCACCTGACTGATTCTTCTTCTGCAGAGCCATCGCATGACCTTCAAAAGCAGCAGATGCAGCACGGGATGCTTCCTGCTACATTTGGTGGAGGGTGGGCTTGCCTGGACCAGCAGGGAAGAGAAATCACAGAGAAATAGGTGGCTGTTTGTAAATAAACTGGGGTCAGTTGCTTCAAAAGCACAAAGCTTTTCTGTCAAGGGAGAGGACGCCTGTCATCCCCATAAGGGGTGGCAGGCTAACGAGTGTGTTTTCCACTTTGAACAGGGCTGAATCCACTAATAATTTCCTATCAGCCTCGCACACGGATCACCCCAGGTGCCTGTCTCTGCAAGGGGGGCACAGGGAAAGCTGGGGCAATAACCAGCCTGGACTGGTGGGGCCAGCGCCCGCCGGGCAGCCTTTAATTAGCAGGGAGGGCTGCATTGATTTTTTGCACATCGGGGCTGCCTGGCAGCCTCTGTGAGTCCTTCTGTGATAACGAGCACTGTTCAGCCCAGGGGCTGCGAATTTGGGGTGGCGGGGAGGGGGAGCAGAGGAAACGGAGCCCGGCTCAGCCGAGCTCCGGCTCTGCTGCGGCAGGGAGAGCAGGGAGAGGGGGCAAAATCCTGCGGGGACCTGGGAGTGCCCCCACTCACGCCAGGAGTGGGTTTTGTCCGGGGTCTCGCCCGGCTGCAGAGCTGGGATGGAGGCTGGTAAGTGGAGTGATGCCACCCGGAGCAGCCTCTCCTGCAGGGATGCACCAGCCTCTCCACCCAGAAGAGCGGAGAAAGGGTCTCCAAAAGGAAGCCCACCACAAGAAATACCTGGACCGGTACTGTATGTTCTCATTCCTCTCAAAATCTCTCCAAAGGCACCCAGGTTGGATTGTAAAATGCAATGCAGTCTGTACAGAAATAATAAGTGACACTTTAATTTTAAATTTCTCCATACATGCTGATAAAGGTATATCCTTACAGTCGGTCTATTATGTTAAGAAAATGGGAGTTTAGATTCAGTTTCTGTAAGTCAACAGCAGGTTCAAACAGAGATAATGGACAGATGAGGGTGTCAACAATGGCATTTATTTTGTATGTAAGATCTACAGAAATATGATTGGCATCTGAATGTGCACACAAAACATCAGGCAGCAGTGGAAGAAAAATAAAGAAGGGGAAGGAAGGCAGAAAGAACAGCTTACTGGATTGTCAAAGGGCATTTGTGATTATCCTTTAATACGAGGTGTTTCTTAATTTCCAAACATCTCATCTTCATCCTGTTGACCTTTATATTAATTTTGTGTCTTCAGAACACATACACTCTTCTATTTCTCTTTGGAGCTACTCTATATTTCTTTTCCTTCTCATTTAATTCTAAGTTACTGATGCTAGTAACACAGTAGAAATAATGTTCCCAGATTAAGTACCATCCAGTCGTTCCAAAATTACCTCTGCCAGGGAAACAGATGACAGCTTGACTGCCATTCAGACGGCATATTTAAAGCAGAGCTTTTGAACATCGATGAGGGTCAATTGCTGCCTTGCAGTATTTCCGAAATAATTAAATAAAAATATAGATCTCCAAGGTGGGAGGGTGCCACAGGCCTCTGATTCTTTTAATGGAGGAGAAAAAAAGTGCAATAAAGGTAGATGACAAAATGTATCCCCACTGCAGCTGTAACTATGTATTGTACAAGGATATGAAAAAGCTTTACAGTGGAAGTAATTTTCCTAACCCTGTATGGGGGTTAGCATGGTGGTTAGCTCATGTCTCAGAGTCAGCAGTGTTGTAAAAAAGCAGTTCTTTCCAAATTTTCATCCATCTATTCTGAGTATTGATGGTACACTTATTTTTCAGTTTGACAGTCTTCCTGAACTATTTGCTTTAACAATATTTTCTGCAGCAGATTCTGCAAGTTCATTACATACTGTGCATGAATAGCTATTTTTCTATTTCAGAAATGTTAGTTTTTAGCAGATTCTTCTCTTTCTTATTTTAAAGCTGTACTAAAAATTGATGAGCATTCTTTTATTTCTGATGAGCCTCTCAGCTTCTGTTCCCTCTTATTAATGTCTTCATTGATCTTTCTTAGTATCTGGAAAGATTTCCATGTTGGAGATCATATCTGTTGCCCTTTAGGAAGAACCGATTTTCTTCCCTGGCTACATTTTGATGAGGCCTGGCTGACTACAACTGTAAACATTATTAAAAATGAGGGGGTGATGAGGACTGAGATATGACAGCCTTATAGCATTCTGCCCCATTCTTGCTGCCCCTTTCTTAATACCATCAAAACCCTTTTGCTTTCATTGGTATTAAGCAGAAGTTTCTTCTGGACCATCTGTAATAACTTGCCAATCTTGCTCTGAAACTGTTATCACTTCATTTAGAACACAGTCTGGTGCTGCAAGGAATTTCATTATTTCTTTTAATGCTTATGACTTTGCTTTTGCTTATAGCAAAAAAAAAGAGAAAGAAAATCAGAACAAGAATCAAACTCAGAATACATTGCCTGATGGCTTAGTTCTGTCATGTCTGCATGTCTTAATCCCTGACTGATCTAAATCACTTAGCATCATCTGCAAATTTTGTTACTTTGCCCTGCCATCGGATTATAAATAAACAGCCTCAGTCCCAGCAGATATATCGCAAACACTTCACTATTAACCTCATTTCTAGATGAAAGCTGGCTCTTTATCCTTTGTATTTGCTGTCTCCCAGCCCATTTCCACTGCACAGCAGAACATTACCTTTCACCTTCTAGGTGCCTGGTTTTCTTTAATAGCCTCTTTGAGGGACTTTAAGAAAAATCTGAATAATTATAGCTGCCAGGGCTTCTTTACCAACTAATTTGTTGACACTTTAATGATTCCTTATACTTGGAAGTAAGGTTTTCCTTTGGCATAAATCAGCGCCATTTCTGTAATCATCTAATTTTCATCTAGGTGGTTTTATAACAGCTACTTAAAATAGCACACCTCCCACTGAAGGCTCATCAGTCTATTACTGCTCCAACTACACAAATTTCAATTTTAAATTCACCACTCTCCAGGCCTGCAGTTTAGCAATTGATTTTAATATTTGGGGTTTTTAGAAGCTGAACAGCTTCTTTTACAACATTCTCTGCATTCGTAGATGATTGTATTTCCAGACACATTAGTTTCAGATTGTCAGTATAAGAATTTAACTCCTAACTTGCATGACCCTTTTGTCATGTATGGGAATTCCCAGAAAATCCTATGCATTTGATGCAATGTCCATGCACGGTCAATTGGAAGCTGAAAAATTATTCTCAATAACCAGTTGAACACCTTCTACTTTAACCACAGGCTTTGTAACTGTCTGACAGTTACATCTAGTACCTTTTTCTCTAATTGAGCTTAACTGCCTCTCCATCGCCTCTCAGCATAGCTCAGCTGATTTCATATTGTACATAGCAATGAAGTTACCAAAGAAGCATAAAAACTCCTTTGAGGCAATTATAAATGGGATTATATTTCATGGCTGACTATGATAGAAACAGGATGGGAAGTGATGAGCTAAGGCGTTTCTTCCAGTCTGATATTCAAAGTTCCCGCAACCCTAATGGACATGGTAACATCCTCTTTGTTGCTTACAGCAGCACACCCAGTCCAAAACCCACAGGCTTCAGCTGGCTTTGGGTCAGGCCCTGAATCATGACATCCTTCCCTGAATCTTAGACAGATTCAGTTTTGACCTCCTTTGGCTTTTCCTGAATAAGGAGTTGCAGATTTGGCTCAAAAGAGTGAGCTTCCACATTTTCTTTTCGTCTGCCCTTTACCTTGCAATGACCAGTCAGGCAGCAAAGCCGACTGACTAGACAGACTTTCCCCAGGGGTTTTTCACCTCAAAACGCTTCTGCAGGGACACCCGTAACAGCCAACAATTGCTTTTTAACACAGCCCCTCTTTGCACACCCCTAAGCAGAGACCGCCCGAGGACCATCTCTTTTCTGGTTTTGTTTCCCTGTCGGAGCAGGTTCCTCCATCCTCGGTCACCTTCACCGCTGACCGCACGCACACACGCACGGTGGGCTTTGCGGCGGCAGCACCCGATGTAACTTTAGTGCTCATTTTAGTGACATTTAGGACATTTTAGTGCTCACTTCCCTCACGGGTCCTTGTATATCCCAGCTGGATTCCTGTTACACGTCCTGTAGGCTGAGCAAGTCACAACCTCAAAGCCATTATCACATTCCCTTTTACTCTTACATATCATTATGGCTTTCATCTGGACATTTTCCAAAACCAAGGACTTCTAGACACCGGGGTGAGGTAAGGCAGTATCCAAAAGAGCATACTTACCTTTTAATGAAGGCCAAGGGGCTTCATGCATTATAAATGAGCCATTCTTTCTTTAGTTCTAGTAAGCCTTCCTCAGCTGATGTCTGCACTGTTTCTTTGCCTGCTCTTCTTTTTTAATGTGAGGATGACATTGGTTCTCCCAGGGTTGAAAATGGCCCCATTTACTGCTGACCCAACACCTTTCAGATGAGAATTTAATCAGTGACCGGAGATGCCACAAAATTTTAACTTGCTGCTGTTCACTTCAGCATCTTATCACATTCTGTGTGTAGAAAAATGGGATCTTCTTGTCTACAAAGAGTATAAAATTTTTAATATATATTCTAATTGCTTTCATTTGCCTAAGCACAGCCTCTAGAAAGAGGCACTGTGTTTAATTTGTAGGTGTTTTATACTGTGACAGGAAGATTTTTCTGATGCATCAGTATACATGAACCCACGGATAATATCCTGGTTTTGTCTCTTGATGACATTTTCTGGCTGTTTCATGTGCAAAGCCATTGCAATCTCTTTCTGCCAGATCACTTTTGCTGAAATTTTGCTCTTTGAAATCACATTTCTTCCAAACACCATCAAGTACCCTTAGAGACATGGTACTCCTAAGAGAAGAGACTTTGAACACAAATGCTCCGTTACTTTGTAAACTTGTTGAATCCAGTCAGGAAGGAGACACTTTGAACTGAAGTACCCGTCCTCTAAAATGAGATGTGCTATATTACTTTGCCTCATGTCTGTAAATTTAATCCACAAAGTTAATTTTTTATTCACTAATGGGAATATGGAAAGAAAGGGGTTTAAAAATGTTTCACATCTTCCTGGCTTACAGAAAAGAGCAAATCGATGTAAGAAAAAGGATATGCTGAGAGTCTTATAAAACTTTGATTTCTTAATACTGGCAAGCAAACCTGGAAAATCAATGGATTCATTCTTCTAAGGCAATTAAAATCCTCCCTTATACAGGACTGTGCTACTGGATGTTATTGAACTTAACATGATTACTTGCATTCTGTAACAGTAGTAATCATCTGTAATGTAAATGTATTCAATATTGCATTATACAAATGGCAATAATTTTAGTTGGCATTCTATGAGCCTCCCCAGCTGTATACTCTCGGAGAAGCATATATTCAGGATAAGATTTCAAATTCTGACATCTTTGGCTCTGTTTAGTTTGAGTCTTGACTTGAATGTTATTTGGTTTCTTCTTTTTTTTAAAAAAAAAAAACACCTTGGTAATAGGTTGTTCAAGGAACTTTATTTAATGGCATTTTTAAATTAGTACTTCATAACATATATTTATATCCATAAGTATATACGCATATATATATCTCTCTCTCTAACTAGTGTTAGGTGTAGACATTATGGTACATACACAAAACCAGAGCAGAATATGACATTATCACTTAAACCTAACTTTAAACAATACCTGTGATGAAAACTTAAGACAGGCAAATAACTATTAAGGAAGAACTAAAGGAGAATATGCCTCTATAGTGGACCAGGTTCCCTGGTTCCTAGGAGTCTGTGGGATGACCAGCTCAGGAGGGTGCTGGGAATCAAACCTGGGAAGTTCCTGAGATAAGAATAGCTGGAGACGTGACACTGTCTGTATGCTCTTTAATGTCTTTTACCTTGTGACCATGAGAAGCCACCATTCAACCAGATTGCAGACTCAGAAATTTTGAGCAACTAGGAGAAGATCTGATAGCAAGGGTGAAAACCTACCTTGAAACAAGGGATGTCTCAGGGAGCCTTTGTGATAAAAATTCATTGACTCCTCATCTGGACCAAAGCATCTCAGAAATCCTTCAAAACCAGGACTCCCCACTTTTCAGTTTATTCTGAATTTCAGAAGCCTCACGCAGGCAGTAGCATCCCACCCCTAAGCCATCTTTGCATCTTGGTGTGACTCTCCACGGGAGTAGTGTGACACTCCTTACCCGGTAAGAGGAAAATTTTTTAGGTACTTGTATACAAACTGAGGCAATGCTATTGCTTTAATAATGCCTTGGGAATTTTAAAGGACAATTCTTTATGAAATTGTAAACTTACTGTTTTTCTCTTTTTAAATCAACTTCATTTTCCCACTTAGGAGGGGTTTTAAGAGGTATCTGTATATTTACAAGGCTAATGTACTCCAGCTAATTAGGTGAAAATTTGACAGTAAATTGATACCATTTTTTAAACATTCATTTTTTGGAAGTCTGATTGGTGGCCTCATGACAGTGATGCATGCTTCAAGCACAGGATCTTCTTTAATTGGATTCAGATTTCACAACCTAATCACACTTTAGTATTTTGAGAGGAAGTTCATGATTTCAAAAGAGATGATGGCTAAATAACGGAAAAAATTCTAGGAAACAGATGCCAATTTGTTCTTTGGTTGCTTTATTAAAGCTAACATAATATAGAAAGTAATTATTCCTTTGAATTTCTTTTTTGTAATGCTAGAAGTATAGGAAGCTGGAATTGCTGTCTGGGTATATATAAGTAGGCTCTGTCTAAGCAGATTGATTTTACAAAGACTTAAGTGACAGATTTTGAAATGTTTGAAACTCCAGTTAGAACCCTCAGCTTTGGCATGAGATAGAGAAACAAAAGCAGAAGGTACTAGAAGAAAACAAAACAATTTTGAAACTCATTTAGAGTTAATTCTGGAAAAAATCAGAACATTTAAAACTTCAGCAAGATTATATCTGCTGCTAGGTAGCACTGTCATCCAATAAGCCATACTTAAAAAGGAGTTTACCCCAGGTTTTCAAAGTGATTCAGAAATTCAAGCATCCTTTTTTCCTCCACTGCCTTCAGCTGATGTTCCCTGGAACATCCCACACATCACTTGTTCTGGTCAAGGCAAACCCAAAGCCCTGGTTCATAAGCGTGATGCTTGTTAAGGCCTGGGATATATAGAAGCGGTATCCTTGCAGTTACGTTAAACACAACCTCTACGCCCCGTCTCCATGGGTGGATGCAGGCAGACATGAGCTCACTCTGCCCGTGCTCCAGGCTGCTTGGCCGTGAGCCAGCTTTGGTTTGAAAGCCACACAACTGTATTCGCTTCTCGGCAAGGCAAGTCAACTCGAGCACAGCATTAGCGCAGCTCCATGGTTTCCGAACCAGACGTAGTCAAAGCAAAGGCACTTGGACCTGTTTGCACCCATCCATGCGGACCAGTTCTGAAAATCCCAGTGAGTCACCTCTTGTTGCAAATCGTTTCAACTTCCACTCCCTCTGAAAGTACAAAAGACCATCTCATTTTTTGCGCTTCTGTGCTGCGCCTTTTGACTTCTCTTTGTGCAGATGCAGAATGAAATATAAAGGCCATCATTTACAACGAGTCTCAGCTCTTGCAGAGCCACCCTGGCACCAAATGGGAACCTGAATTGCAGGTTGGAAAGCAGCTGGCAAGCTAAGCCTAGGGTTGAATAGATATTTGGAGGCATAAGCCCAGTTCAAATCCCAAAGTGTAATTGTATAATTTTTGATGTATTTCGACCTCCTTTTTTTTCCAACTCATACTAAGCATAACACGAGATACACGCATGCATGGATGTAGGGAAGCTCAGCCAGATGGGAGAGACGCATCAAGCCCTTGGTCTCTCGCATGTGCTCATGGGGTGAATGTCACTGCTAATCATCATCTGACCTCCTTCAGGAAGGAGCCACTCCATTTGCCCTCCCTTACTTGCCTTGCTACATAGGAAAGAGCAAAACTGCCTTTACTGTAACAGTGCCTAAAGGCCTGCTCAGGATAAGGATCCCATCACAGAAGAGAGCATACCCATGCTCTGTGGGCCTTAAGTCACCAAAGGAGAATAAATGCCAGCCTATCTGAGGGCCTGACATGAAAAAAAGAGGCAAAGAGATGGAAGAACAACTGCGGTACCTCCCATCTCTGGGCATCTCCAAGTGCAATGTGCAGGGCAGGCGACCATGGTCCAACAGCACCTTCAAGCACTGCTTTGCCCTACTGTTACGGATTCGTTATACTCTCGTCACAGATTGAAGCCAGGTTGCAATCAGCATACCCCTTGATCTTGGCAGCCTTCTTTGGGTCTTGTATGGGAGAAATCAGCATTAGGTTCCTGAGGTGCCACTATGTCGTTGCAGTGGCAAGGGGAGACAACAGGTGGTAAAAGAAGTTCTCCCGCAACAACTCAAGGCCAAAGATATTATTTAAAGCTATCTCCCTTTACTTCTACCCAAGTGCCTCAGGCTGTCAAGCACAAGAAAGCTCTTGGCTTTTCAAAAACAGCAACTTCATCCAGATTTCATGCCTGGAAAGTCACAACCTTCAAATCCAGGCTCTGTGGCAAAAGTCCGGCTGATAAAACACCCAGAGACTGCAAACACTCATTAAATATAGCCAAGGGCAGGGCAGCATCACAGAGTGGCCTAGTTTGCAGAGTTCGCTGGGTTATTTGAGCATGTGCTGAGTGTAGCTCAACGCAGAATAACCGTCTAAGAGCAAAGCCCATAGGCTGACTGGAGTTCTCCAGCCGAAGTTTTGGACGATGCTCACTTGGGAAGGGAAGTAAGGGTCAGAATGAACTGAAAGGGAGCTCTCCCGCGGCTCCCAAACAGAGAGTTGACCATAGGCACAGTAAGTGTGGTTGATGCATATCCTTGCAGGGGAGTGCTAGGAGGCTGCTCGCTGCCTCAGATAAACCATCGCAAATGAGCGCTGACAGGTGGAATCCTGGTTCCCATCCTCAGCACAGGAATAACATCATTAACAGCCTCAGAAACAGAGACTCCAGCCATGGCAGATTTCATCTCAGGACTTTGATGAACAAGGCATGTTGAAATAATTGACAGTTACTGCATATTACTTGCAGCATTCCTCTTTCAAAGATTTTTACTGTGAGATTGGTAAGAAACTAGCTAAAGTAATATTTCATTTAAAAAGACATTCACAGAATTAACTAATTATTTTTACAATCAAAAACACTCCAAGAGAATCCAATTCTAGTGTAGATATAGCCAGTTTGCATTACTCTGTGGGCACACAGATATGGGGAACTCGATGTATTCGTTTTTCTGCAAATCTGTCTGGTGTAGAAGAATGTGTCAAAGAGACAGGATAAAGAGTGAGCTTTTGAAATCCTTTTGTTTTTAAAGTGCTGGTAAATGGAGAAATCCTTAAATGAGCAAACACTCTGCAGAATCCACTGTTGACAACTGGTCAGCCAATATGACTGTAAGGAGTATGGATACGGTCTAAAAAGGGGATGTGATTTCTGCAAATAAGCTGTCAATACCCTGCAGCTTGCTGCTGCATTCATCTGTTGCCTGCTGGATGAGGTTTGTATTAGAAGCATTTCTAGTAGAAACAGACTTTGCCCTGTTTTTTTGTTGATTTTTCTTCAGGGCTAAACAAAAATAGGGCTCTGGTCTCCCACTGCTACTGTAATACAAGGAAACATCAGGAAATATTAAAGGGTGTTTAGGAGCCACTTTCTGTAATTGCGAGTGACTGAGCAAACACATTGATATTTGTTCTGTTTTACTTTTTTCATAAGAGTTTAAGATGTCTTACTAGATAAAAATCAAGCAGAACAGAAACTTTCCTTTTGCTACCTTTAATTTTGACTTTGTTCTGTTGATCTTGATTAGGTGGCAAGGTGAAAGAAGGGCAAAGTATCAGGAAAAAACCTCTGTTATCATCTTCTGAGTAGGAGTGTCAGTAATGAATAGACTATTCTATAGTTTTCTTTTTTTTACGGCATACATCAAACACCCAGCGCTGAACTGTGTGAACAATTGACATCAATTCAATGCCAAATACTAATAACAGCAAAAAATGGTGTCTGAAGGGTTTCAGTAATGCAGCTGGGATTCTTTTAACTGATGTATGCAGTCATAACAAAGTAGGCTATTATACTTTAAGCAGTGTCTTTGTTAGACAATCTTTTTAAAAGGAAAATAATCTGGATAACAATACCTAGGACTTACTCATTGCCTGTCATTTTTTACTTTATCTGCATCCAGTTACCACACCCCTGATTACTAGTTAAGCACTGTGCCTTCTTTTATGTTGTTGGGTTGTTTTTTTTCTCAACCATTTTTGCTGTTGATCTTCCTGTCCCAACAAAGGTTAAGCAAATGAACCCCAAAATAGCATCGGTTAGGCTATAAAGGTCCGGAATTGCCATCTCTGCCTTTACCACCGACCTGAGCTGGTTTCCTCCTGGGGAGTGGGAAAGGCAGCCGCGTAGGCACTGAGGTGGCCTTTGCCTGCGTGCCCAGGGACTCATCCCCAAAGATGTCACTGCTAGACCTGCGTCTCTCCTTTCCGAAACAGTCTATTGCTGCTCGATCTGAAGTGACATTTGCTTTCTGCAAACTCTCTCTTACACAAGCAAGTATGCCTCGGGCGATATAAATTACCCAGCCGGTCATTACGCCTCCCTGATTCAGGATTTCCTATTGCAAAGCTGGGGAAGAACACAGAAGAGAATTGATGGGGTGTCGTGTGCCTCCAGCCCTAACCAGCATCTCTCCCCTGCAAGGGTCCCCCGGACTCCCCCAGCCCGTATGCCTACCCTACACTAATCTATAAATGCACAGACTACAAGTCGGGAGTCCCTAATTAAGCTGCTTAATCTGACCTCCTGCATAGTAAAGGCCATTCATTTTTACCCAGTCACCACATATAAAGCAAAATAAACATAACCTGTCCGATCTAGCTGTGGACAAATGTGAGCAATGCAGATCACCGGTGTTATTTTGTCTACACAACCTGTTAAGCGCTGGAGCCTATCCCAGAGCCTGTGAAAGTTAATAGGAGTCTTTCCAACGTCAGACTGCATGCTTAACAATGCCTTTCAACAGTAGATTCATGAGATTAAAATAAACAGAAATATGACTAATGATTTATATACAGCATGCAGCTTGTTTCAAAGGATCTCAATCGGTATCTTTTAATTTAAATGACAGGCTTTCCTTTGATGTCTAATTACAGAACAGGAGGAAGGTCTATGACTTGGAAGACTACTAAGAAATTTCCTACTGAAAACTAATTTTTGGCAATAAATGCATTTTCCTTTGCAAAGGCTTTCAGACAGCAATTCCTGGCCAAGTGTACTTTCTGCACCACTTAAATTCCCTGTGTTAAATAGAGCATAAGTGGTTGTCAGCACAGGGGATAGCTGTGTCCTTCCTGAACTGTAAACTGTTACTTACTGCTCTGTGCATTTTGTTTACGAAATAAAAGGCATAAATTTAACAGCACTGGTCAATCATTAATTTTTTGATAAATACTTTGTTCTCAATTTGTATGTAAGACCAGAGGGATTCTCCTCTTTTTTCCAGTGGATACAGTGCATTATTGACATTTTGTACACATTTGTAATAAATAGACATTACGACTTGTCTTGCTGCAGAGAACTCTGAGCAGGATCCTTTCCTACTTATTAAAAAGTGCGGATCAGACAACGCTGCTATTAGAGTCATTAGGATACATCTAATGCCACAATTAGCACTATGCTGGAGTGACATTTCTCATAATAAAGTAGCTATCTCCCAAACCCTGGTTGGTATTTTAGACCCACGTTTGAAGAGGACAGAGAGGCATTTTCAATCCAAGTCTGAGGCACAACCAGCGGAGACATTCCTGCTGCAAAGGCATCTGTCAACACTGCACTTATCCCTCACCAGGGCTCTACGCCAAAGTGTCTGCCCATCGCTGCACCAGCCGTCCCGGGCATCAAGGGTTTTACACACCAAGTCTGTGTGCTCAGCAGCCAGTTACAGGTTAAAGCCATCTACGCTTCCTAAAGCACTTTGCTAAAGATGCGGTTTTTTGAGCCGCTTGGGTGCTACTGCACTTCTGACGCCTTTTTGCCCTGGTAGTAAAGAGGTTTGGAACAAAAAGGCAGTATTTCAAAAGCTGTGTGATAAGGCTGAAGGTGGCAGCCACTCAAAAGCAATGTTGGTTAGGTCTCTCTTAAAAGTAGTTGACTCATTAAAACTTCACAGCATAGAAAGGAAGTGAGCAGAGCAGGGATTTCGGTGAATGCCAGTGGTGCTTGGTATCACGAGCAAAGGAGTAAGTGATGCAAAGGTGCACGGGACTGAATCTGTCAGCAAACCTTATCCAGCCCCTTGGGGACCAAGGCACCAACATTACTTAAACTACTTATTTTCTGCCCTGGTGCAAGTTACTTAGATGGCTAAATAAGTGTTTGCAGCCAGATAACCTCACTATTTGAGATATTGGAGGTATTTCCTACAGTAAATATAGGGAAGTGCTGTACAAGGGCATACTGAAGGCACTGAGGAAACCCTATCTTTTTATCTTAGGTTCAAACGCTTGAACGACACCGCTCCGCTTCAGCCCCTTCCGCTCGACACTTCCCTCTAAAGATAGGGCACAACTGCTTCTCCGGCAGAATGGCTTTACCCTCCCATCGCTTTTACAATCATTTGGGTGGAGGTCTACCGCAGGACCCCACTATTCCAAGTGTTGTCAGTGAAGACCACTGCTGATTTAAACGAGCTGTTCTTTCCAGAGGACACAAACGTAATGCATGAGACATCTCCCCCTGTCTCCTGGTGCGTCACGTTTTATAGCACTGAACGGTGACCCCTGATGCTGTTACCGAAATCCGGAATAAAACTCCTTCACACCAAGGTGAAGTTAAGAAGCAGGCACTTCGTTTACTGCAGCGCTGGGGACACGGGGGATCGCTCCTCCAAAGGCGTGTCCAACTTAGTATCAAAATCCATCAGTTTTTATAGACTTTTTCTGTCAGGTCATTGTAACATAAGCTCTTTACATAAAAACGCATACTATGTTCACTCTTAAATTTAACCTTTATAATGATTGGTCCTTTGATTATATAACCTTATCATTATTCTTATTTAAAAACAATTGGTCAATCTCACTTAGCTCTACTGATTGGAATCTTTGATACTCAAATCGAGATGGGAAGAGTAAGGGGGTTTCCAAGCAGCATAACTGGTGTCCATGATAGTTTCCTTAGTTTCTTGAAACAAAACATAGAAAAACCAGTAACTTCCTGGTGAGGTTTCTATGGTTAGCTATTTCAGACTTCAACAATATCAAGGTTCCTATAGTCACGCGTAACACAGTTCCTAAAGTTTCTATGGCTACGTCTCAAATTAACGATCCTATAGATTATGCTTCACAATTGTACTTCTTAACCAAACCTAACTCTTCTGTGTGATTACATTTTGATTTCTTTATCAGAATATTTGCAACAACGCCATCGCCTTTCTCCCAGAGACTCCCTGCAGCCTGTCCTGTCCCAACAGACGCCCCCAGACCCCCTCTCCCGGCGGAGACCCCCATCCCCATCCCCAGCAGAGCCCACGGGAGGCTGCTCCTCCTGCGTCCCCTTTCACTCCCCGCTCCGTCTGCCCCTCCAACATTTGCACAAAGGGAAAGGTCGAAAAAGGGTGTCCCTGCAAATCGCAAAGGGCAAGGATGAAGGTCCGGTCAAAGGCAGTGACCTTTGCAACCTCCCTGCTCCCCAGCACCCCTAATTCTGGCTCTGTCACGGGGAGGACCAGCCAGAAGCTGGTGACAAGGCGCCTGCTGCCCACCTCAGCCATATACAGCTGTTTAATCAGCTGGTAATTGCGTTATCACACATCAGGGGATCCGGACACCCGTAAGGCCTTTTATTTTCCCTGCTATTGTATTGACCTGCTGAACTGCTTCAGCCCTCTGGGATGCCTGTTTGCAGGAGGTTTGAGAAAAAGCAGGATCAGGGTGTTGGAAGGGTGGCTAATACAGCAGGCTGGAGGCAAAGAGCAGTAGGACTGTGCCTGTGCAGAGTCATTCCTGCTGCAGAGCCCTGCTGAAAGGGACAGGTAACAGCTACAAGAGCACCTACAGCCACGAAGCTAGCTCGGCCCTGCGAACTGGTACTGCTGATGGAAAGAGAAATCACTTTATTTGGCTGGGAGAGACACGGGACACTGAATTCTCTGCCGGTCAGACACTAAAAATGCAGAAATGTACTGCCTTGAACGCACTGAGTCTCTGAGAAGTTCTAGAAATTTTTGGACTCATTTAAATGTTGCCCTCTCGTATTAAAAATTTATTCTCATTAAATAATGCTGCCTCCCTCCTTCCTTTGCAATCATGATCGTGTTGTGCCAAAACACCACCACTATTACGTTGCCTTTAAATCAGCTTCATTGATCCTGGCAGGTGCCTTCCATCCCTCCCCTGCCCGTAGAGAAGTGCAGGGTATGTCACTACAGCCCTCGCCGCCAGCTCCAGCCCAGCCTGGGTGGCAGCCAGCCTGCGGAGCTCTGCAGCGGCTTCAGATTTAGGGTTTTGATTGCTGGCTACACTACCTCCTTTTCTGCTCATGAAAAATGCCAAGTGTCTCCTAAGCGCTGCCATAACACAAATAGGGAGGAGGAGGAGAAGGAGGAGGAGGAGGAGGAAGAGGAGGAGGAGGAGGAGGGAGGGACCTGCACTGAAGACCCATGAAACTTCATCCACAAACTGCCACTTTTCAGTGTCTACACTTCAGCACAGGGCTGTTTAACCAGGCTTAGATGGCATCTGCCACCCCCTCTAGAGACATTCTCCAGCTGTGGATTTCTTACTCCGCGCCACTCCCTGCACCATCCCAGCGCAAGTATTTGTGCAGCTTTGCATCAAATTCAGCAGGGAATGGGGACAGTTTATGGCCAAAGTGCTGGCCTTCGACACCTCTGCTCAGCTGCAGTCTAAATCTCTGAGATCTCTGGGTGCCAAGTTAATTTGTCAGTGGACTTACTCTGGATGTTTTTAGGAAGCATAGACATTTTGGCCTGGAATCAGCACTTCTGTCTCTCCAGATATGGCCCCCTTTGATGGACTGTAGGCACACTGAAGATGCAAACAAGCATTTTTTTTGTCCTAAGGCGTGATGAATGCAATTACAAAGCCTAAAGTAAGGCAGCTGTCTTCATACATGAAGCTGAAGGGTTTGTTAATCTTTGGGATTATTCCCAAACCCAGAGCAATGCAGAGTCCATGGTGGGCAGCCATCCACAGAGCAGCACTTCAGGAGAGTGGAGATTAGGGCAGTTTGGTCCATCTTCAGAGACCGACTGCTTGGTGATGGGGACCTTCAGGCTTGGGCAACACAACTCTTTTTATTAGAAACATGTCAACCATTTTCAGATACAGCACTGCTTACAGTTGCACAAAAAAAAAGCTATCTAGCATTTTCTCACCAGTTTATGGGAGAAAAGGCAGACAACTAAGACATTTAAATGCTTATGTCAAGGGAAAGGAAAAGAATGGGCTTCTTTGTGACTCAAGTGCATGGTGTGGAAGGGAAAAGATAAGTAAAAATGTCTTTGTACTGTGGGAGATGTTAATAACAGTCTATGCTAAGAGTAGCGATTCAGGATCCTGTCTAAGCAATTGTATATTAGGCTCCATATATTACAGTGCCTTTCCTCTTTATCACAGTACTCAATAATACAGAAACAGGCAACAGAGCGAGGACACTTATTGTCTTTACGTAGTGATCACGGGCTATGCCACAGCTCATATACTCTGTGATGGATGTTAGCAGCACTTAAGGTGAGAGGAAGTTTAGAAACAGGGAATGACTTAAGGAACACAGTTTGGGAGAGAAGTCAGTGAAATGATATTAAAACTTCTGAAAGGATTGAAGGCAACTCATGAAAAGTGATGATAGGAGTTAAATATATTTAGCACAGCTAAATGAGAAAGAAAGAAGATAATGAAACTCTTAATTCTTTTCAGAGCATAAAACAGCCAAGAGACTATTCAGTGTGGGGCATAGCTAGCAGCACTGGGTCGAAGTAGCAAAAAGAAAACATTGGCTCAGTGTCAGCTGGAAAAAAAAATGGAAGGGTCAGATCTATTAGACTGTGGAATAGCCTCCTGAGGGAAAAATGGGAAGTCCATTGCCTGTTCATTTTAAATAGTCTGGACAATGTGATGAAAAGTGCACACTGAGGAAAAAAATCTTGCCTCAGCAGAAAGCACAAAAAAACCCTCCAAAAAACCCTAAACCCAAACCCCTCACTAACATCTCTTCATTTGTAGTGGTTTTCTCTAACCAAGTTCACTTCTAAGTGGTGCAGAGTCTCTTGCTGAGTTTTCCCAAATTTTTATTAACTGTGTGGAACAAGGCTGGAAGTTAACTGTAAGGAGTTCAGCAGTCCCTCAGCCACTGAGCAGGCAGTGAGGGCACGATAGCAAACAGTCTTTAAAGTTATGGCAAAATATACTGCTCTTCATCAACACGCCTCTACAGCATGTAAATGCGGGAGAGGCTAATACATATTTGACACCTCATTTAGCTTCTCATTGTGTTGCCTGACACGAACACAGCTACATCCATCCGCAGTGTTATACGGCTATTGGCAGTGATTGTGTCCTGCTGCTGTGTCAACTCGGTATTTCTTCTGGTCCCTATGAAGTCACTTCTCCAGAGTCCCCAGTTCACCAGATAATTTAAGCATGTCTCTGAACTCCACTGGAATCAAGTTCAACTTAAGGATGTAAGTTACATGCTCAAGTGCTTCACCAAGCTGGGATGCTTCTTCAGAGAGGGAAAGAAAAACCTAGATAAAACCTAGCCCCTTTGACATGAGTAAGAATAAACCTCATGAAGGTATGAACTACTCTGCCATCCAGGAAACATGTTAGTAGCTTGTATAATTAGTAAAAAAAAAATTTCAAAAAACCCTCAGCTAAGACTTTTGGGTTTTTTAACCTTAAGTGTGAGAGTACCAGTCATCCAGACTCAGCAACATTTGTTTTTATTTTTTAAAGAGTATATATCCGCCTCTGAAGACCAGCTCAGGTAGTTCTGACACTTTTTCACGACTAGGCATGACATTTAAATCCTCTTTGGCATAACATTTTGGGGGGTAGGTGTTTGAATATATTCACGTACGTCCAGGTTGTTGCTAGGCACAGTATATTGAGCGTATTTATGATATAAACTTGGAACCACTGGAACAGTGCATTTAAATCTTACATTATAAACGTGGGATAAAAACTCTGTTCTTTCATATCAAACATATTCACCATGGAAAGGAAAAGCTAGGAACTATCTCCTTGGAGTGGACTAATCTATTGTAATTATGGGAAAAATATAATCTGAGCCTTCCAGCCCCCCCCCCTTCCCAGGCTTTTAATCTGTGAGAAGGTCATGAGGAGTCAGTCCAGCTTACAAGACTGGAAGACAGGCTAAATCGGTAGCTAGAAACAACCCTTCTGCTTTGGTGGGGTTTGTACTTGCTTAGGAGGTGCGGCAACATTTAGTAGTTACGTCCCAGCCCGCAGTTTCTCTCCCACTTGGGCAGCCTTTGGGGTGCAAGGCGGACTTGAGCCAACCGTCACCCGAGGGAAGAGACCCCGTCTCCTGCCACAGGCAGTGGTCTCAAATTAGGTCTTTTCTGTTCCCTACAATCAAACGGCAGGGCAAAATTTATTCCTCCCCAGGGCCCCAGCAAAGAATTAATTACCTGTGAAGCTCAGAAGGAAACAAGCAGTACTGATGACTCTCCGTTGGCTTGGCTGACGGGTGGGATGAGCTGTGCCCATGCTAACGTCAACCTGTGAGACAAACTCATCCCCCCCAAAACAGTTTCTGTGGAGCTCCTGGGTTTTGTCTGATTCTTCTTTACTTACAGAAGCACCTTTACCCTCAAGTCCTTTTCCACAATACATGAATTTGAGTGTTTTCACATCCTTCCACGTTCTGGGGGTGTAAGGTGGCCCTGCATGGGTCTTGTCACCTGTCATACAGAGGAAGGACAAAACCCAGGAGCGTATGATACTCAAGAGACTTTGCTTGTGTTCCTTCTGTGCATAGAGCCCCACATGCATTGGTTGACCATCACAATGTCTGTAATACCAATAGCTGACTATAGCCTCCAGCTGTATCATTTTACCATTGGCAGCTTGTGATCTTTTCAGATTTAACAAAGTACGTAAGGTCAGGGAGGGTGGAAAGCCTAGGGAACATCAGAGGTAGACTATGCTGGATAAATAGTCTTTGGTCTTTTAATTGAGAGCTCAACAACAAAAAAAATAATCTGTAGGAGGACTGTCTTACAGTAGTGCAACATAAAACTTTGAGAGGATTTTTAAAAGAAGAAAAAGTTGTTCAGTTCAATCCAAGACATTCTGTTTAACTAAACTTAGTTCATTTTCAGACTATTGAACCACCTTGTAATATTTTATTTCTTCTCGTCTATCTCTTAATAACTCAAGCTTAGTTGAAAAATACCATTTTGAAATTAAAATCTGAACTTGCTTTGTTAAAATACTGATACAACCCATTTAAGTATCTTTAAATTCAAACACTCTAAATAAATACGCTGACATTTTAAAGAAAGTTCATTACTTTTTGAGCAGCATTTAAAACCAATTCTGCAACAACTGGTCCAACACAAGCCCCACAATAAGGGATACGTAGGGGAAAGTCTAAGCCTTGATTTAACCATGTCTACGATGCATTTGAAGCTGTGACTACAGCTGCTGTAGAAACATCCAAGGTGCCTGTGACAGAGTGGAGAACAAGAGCTGCAGAAACTGTGTGTAACAACAGCTTGCACCTACTGTCTATAGCCCGTGAGCCAACTTTCTGTACAGAGAAAGTACGTAAGGCCCATTTGCAAATCTGTTTCTGGTACTGATCATAATTTCACCCCGCAACTTATTAATCTATGGGTGGTGGGTAATTAGTTTGTCTCTAGCGATTTCACCTGTAAAATACGTTACTTTTTCATTGTAATAGAGAAGGTACTAAATAGACTCCAGCTCGAGAGATTCCGTGCAATGTCTGACACCTTCACAATAATGAATCACTCTGATCTAAAACCTAGCAGGCTACATAATGAACACAGCAATCAAAATATATATCTTGTTGCTAGTATTACCGCACAGACAGTTTTACCTGTCTAGGAACTTTCTACCCTGCCTCAGAGAAGTTATTATAACTGGATAACGACATTATCACTATTCCACCCCCTTTATCCACCTCCTCAGTGACTACTAGTGAAAAGCAATCAGTTTAACACTCTCTGCTTTCTAAATCCATGCTGTAGTGTTTGTTGCATAAATCCACATCTACTTTAATTGTACTCTGTGAAGGAAGATGGGATGAGATGTGAAAAAATGAAGTTATTTAGGTACTGGCTTACAAAATATCCAGTATGCATTTCATCTACACAGTCACCATATACATTTAAGGTAAAGATCCATGTGACATAATTAGGTCAGTCATTACTTTAAGAAATGGCTTCACAAGCAGCAGCAGACCACTCGGGCAGCACGTCAATCAGTCTGTGCATGCAGACAGCAAGCCAGCTGGACAGGGAGAGCAGCAAAGCCAGGTTCACATGGCTGGGCTGAATGTGCGTGATGGATCCCCTTTTCTCTGGATTATTTTACTCATCCATTCCTTTTTTAAATTGACAGTGGAGGCTGCATTGGTAAATGTCAGTGGAGCCTGAACCACAGGATTCAAATTCAGTTTTATTTTTAGGTATCTCATTTCTGCAGAACTTCCCCTACTCTCATGTACGTCATCCACCCTGTCCCTCAGTTTCCCTATCTAATATTTTAATATCAAGCTGAGTTGCTCACTTCTGAGTGACCAACCTAAATCAGTTGCAGTCCCCTTTGCTGTAATTGAATGACATTTTTAGTTCAAATATCTTTTAAATAAACATTTTAAAGAATTTTCATAAACAGACAAGAACATTATTCTGACCTTTGCTCAAATTGTTTTTCCCATCTTTGGCTACCTTTCAGATAAAAATTGATGCTCTTAAATTTTATGACTACTAACGTTCACTGACTACAAAGTGCAAAACCCACTACATATATATGTCCAAAAGCAGATTTTAAAATCTATATTGTTTTAAATACTAACTATTGGCTTAAACATTGAATAATGGCTTCCAAATCTCAAAATTTTTCAAGCAATGTATTTGGAGCTCTAATTTCTTTTTGTTTCTAACCCCTCACAGGTCTTTTTTAAAATTTCCTCCATAGCTGGGAGAACTGCAGGTTTTTACTGATAGGTAAAGATCTTACAATCATCTGACTTCTTCAGCTGAAGATTTATGCAAATCAATTAATACCAAGGTTCACAATAACATCTTGGCATTGGTGGCACTGGAGTATGAATATTGACTACAGATAATTGATCCATAGAAATGTATTGAGTGAATGAATACAATGAATACAATGAATGAATAATGAAGGGAGTCATCAACATGCACTCCAAGATATATCATTAAAATAATGGCAAAAACTGTCCTAAGTTTCAGTGCAAAAATTCTTTGCCCAACTCAAATGTTTTCCCACCACAACTAAAAATTTGTAAAAGCCATAGAGTGTATTAGATGAAAGAAGCTATCGAAAACTATTTATCAGTTATTTTCCTCCAGTAATGATTAAAGAAAAGTACCAATCTCGGGTTTTTGTCAGGTTTTCTCATCTCATGAGTGGTGACCATTTTGCAGGCTCCTTCAGTCGCTCCATCTTCCTCCTACCCCTCAGCTATGCCTTTTATCCTCTTTGATCCCTGTGTGAACTTCACTCACATCTCTCTCCTCCTAAGGCCGGGTCTTGCATTCTCTCCAGCCAGGCTTCATGTGAGTTGCCTTCAGATTGCCGTTGTCACCCGTCTGGGTCTCTGTGTGACATCTCCAATGACTGCCCTCGGTATCTCCTTATGTTTCTTCCAGCTCCACCTTTTATCTGCTGTAGCCTCTTCTCTGAGCTTCCCCTGTGTCTTTTTATCATGTCATGCCTTGGTCTCCCAGCGGTCTAATCTTTAATCTTTGGGTTGCTTTGAGATCCCCACTCCTTCCTACTACCCTTTCTACTCTTTTTCCTTCCCACTTGTGTTCATGCCCACTTCAAGTAAGACTGGGGGTGGGGGAAGAAAAAGAGTGGTAGGGCTGAACGCCACTGTGGTCACTGTTGCTATATTAAACACCTTGAAACA
The DNA here is from genome assembly GCF_947461875.1 of Haliaeetus albicilla. Taxonomy (NCBI): domain Eukaryota; kingdom Metazoa; phylum Chordata; class Aves; order Accipitriformes; family Accipitridae; genus Haliaeetus; species Haliaeetus albicilla. The sequence continues at coordinate 36,303,838 of NC_091495.1, forward strand.
ACAGAACTGGTTGGCTGACACACAAACTATGCACTAGTTGAGTGTAGAAATGCATTTTTTTCATGATTAGCCCGACTTGCTTGATAATATTTTCTTGGACAATGATCCATCATGTCCAAAATGTGCCGTGCATGTTCCCACAACACCCAAACACTGACAGCTGCATGCGATCTAATGTATATACTATTTCCCACTGGCTCACCAACATAGGCTGCATATTTTTCCTCCTTATGTTTGTTACCTGAAGCAACTGTCTGAGTCTAAGTAAGTAAGTTGACTGTTGGGCCTCTGACAGTAAGGAGGTCTGGGTACCATCTGTGGCTCCAAGAGCCTCAACCAGTGTACAGGTAGTAATGTTGGTAGAGTCTGCTGGTCCTTGGGCAGTGGTATGACAGGTACTACTACGGTGGCCCGTCGTAGGCAGAGATTTCTCAGGCTCTTGAACAGAGGTCACTGACACCTTCTGGGTTGAAAAAGCAGATGGTCCCCTCATTTCTCAGGACACACACAGCAGCCATGGTGACTTGATAACAGAAAACTTCTGTCAACCCAGATTCATCCATTGTATGGATAGGCTAAATTTTTTCTGAGACTAAAAATTATTCTACTAGCTATCCAGTGCAGTAAAAGGAATGAGGGGCTGGGGAAGAGGTGTGCAAGGTCTCTGGAGCAGCAGTGACAGATCTGGAAGGCGTGCCAAATCCCAAGCATGCACAGAAAAGCATCAGTCACTACTCAGTTCAGACAGGCACCCACAGAAAGAACCAAAGGCCATGTCTATATGAATAAATTAAATGTGCCCAGAAAGCATAAGCCAACCACAAATCCGCTCCACACCCTCACACACCTCCCCAAGATTAACTTGTTCAGGGGACAACTTCTTGTACTACGTCTTGGTTCCAGTTAGTCACATAAGCCCAATCTCAGATGTTTCCCTGCATTTTCAATATCCTCAGGACCTGTGACAGCCAGTCCTTGGGTTAATGTATGCATATGGGTTAACATGTGACTCACTGTAGCTTGTCCAGTTATGCCTGCTTCTAGAGTCCTGCTTTCAATAGAAATTGTTCTTTTATTGTTTCCTTACCTTCTCAACCCCTGTTTCCAGTCTGGTAACACCAGCTCCCTGTCCAGTCTCTGTGCAACATCGGCTCTCAGAAACTTAGACTTCAGAAACTTAGACTTCAGAAACTTAGACTTCCAAGCACTGTGGGCAAGGACTGATTCTCCTCACTTGAACAATCCCTCGTAAAATGGATACTGATTCATGGCTGGGGATTCAAAGTCCTACTCCACCAGGAACAATGGAAAGTTAGCCGAAAGTACAATCACACAAATGATTAATTTAGCTTTTGCTCCTTTTTGGAAATACAAGAAGAAACTGTAATGAGAAGCATTCAATTTTACAAATTGGTCTAATGTTTTAAAAAAATTGAATGGTCCATTTGCTCACAAATTGTTTTCTGTATATATTCCTTTCAGCAGTGGATAGTCACAATTTGCTCCCTTATGCGCCTGGTGGTTCACTTATGCTACATACAAAATTTAATATGTTTGAAATGGCAGAGTTAAAAATTTATTTAATGTATATTTTCTACCAATTTCCAGTTTCAAGAGAAGAAAATTTAAGCTCTGGTTTACAAACACAAATCTAATGCATTGATTTTAATTCCTTTTTTTTTCTTTTTAAAGACAAGATTTGTAGAAGTTAAGCAAATCTGTTTTGAGATCCTAAAATGTACTTTCAGTAAACATTTATATGAACAACATAGCAAAATAAAGCTCAGACACAGTTAAGGCAAAATTCTGCTTTGAATACCAGCGAGATTTTTTTACTTACTATCCTCATATCTAGTGTACATTTTAGTGTCTTAAGAAAAAAAGGTGAAGAGAAGCATGGTTGCAGCAAAGCAAATTAACAGTTTTGTTAAAGCAAAAATATGCTGAGCCTATTTATTTTGAAACTTTCTCTGAACATAATGTGGTGGACCAGACCTCTGCAGTCCTCAGCTGTTGCCTGTCAAAAAGCTGCCCCTGGTCTCATTGAGTTGTTTGTTGAGCCTGTTCTTACTTCAGATACAAGAATGTGTAGAAAATGGTTTTTCTGTTTATTTAGCACTTTGGTTAAATTCAAAGCATAAATTCCCAGTTCAGTTTTTCTCTGAAGCGTCTTTTGTTTTTCAAAGGACTGGATTTGCCATCAGATCTCAGTACTTTAACTGGTACTGAATCCACGTAATCATTGAACTCTATGTTCACAACATCCCTACTACGCTGCAAGTCATCATTCTGTACAGCTCTTTGGCATTAGCAGTGACCAAGGTCACTGTTTTGGCCAGGGTACAGGATTATGGTTGACCACAGAATAAGTTTCTCAGCATCCAAATGGAAAGAGAAGGAAAAATGAGCATGAGCTTCTCTTTGCGATGAAACACCTTGCGCCATTCCCTTACTACCAGAGGAGTTGCCAGGGCAGATGTCTACCTTAGCTGCCTCGTCTGTTTTCCTGCAGCGCTATGCCTGAACACCACGCTTACCTGATAAATTGGCCAGCTTCCCTGTCTGAACAACGACCCAGGGCTTCTACACCTTCTTGTCATAAAAATCCAGCAGCCTTGCTGGTCAGCAGATGCAGCCCCAAGGCTCTGTCGGTGGCTCTGAACCACCAGCCAGCCTGGTTCTCTTGGTTCACTCATGAGCTGGACCTGTGCTGGTGGGAATGGAAGGATATAGTGACGGCATGAGTGAAATTAATGAGCGTCTAAAACTAAATTCATATTTAGAAGTCTAAAGAAGTGGTACAGTTCTTTTACTGTGCTGAGCACCGATTAAAGGGATGATTACACTGACATGGGGGCTAACGTTTCCTCGGGGGCTCTCCAATAAGGTCAACAGCACCTGAGCAGCCCTTATCAAGTCTGGAGAAAGAGAAGGAAGCAAAGCCTGGTCAAGATGGGGAAATCGTATACAAACTCAGTGTTAAACATTAACTCTTACATTGGCATTTCCAGGACACGGAAAAATAAAGAAAATGATATTATGTCAATATTGGAGTGTAGAGACAATGGGCACTTTCATTGCTGGGTACGTTAAACAGATCTTCCGGCCCATCTGGATCTTCAGTAGAAATGTACTGATTCATTTCAGGTTCATCTTTCATTACTTGTTAGTGATGGATCTTTTTTCTTTGTAGAAAAACATATATGCAGAGGGAAACTGATTTTTTTTTTTATTTGTATCAACCAACACTTTGTCATCTCAGAATGGCTCCAGGCCTTTATAAAAAAAAGCTTTTGCAACTTAAAAAAAAATTAAAAAGAGAGGGAGGTTAAATAATAGCTTCATTCTTTTAAAAAGTACACTTTCAAGCTCTGATACACAATACATGCCTTCTAAAATTTTCGTGTTGGGGAAAGAACTACAGCAGATGTCTCCTCTTACACCCAGTGTGCCTCACAAAAGTGTGGGATTCTTCATAATATATCAAATTATTGTTCCACTAAACCTAGTACATTGCTCCTTGCAGTTATCTCCAGAAGATTTGAAACCCACTAATGGAGCAGATATACAGGAAGCTGAGGGACAGGAACAGTCACACTGAATGAGATTAATGACCTATCTAATAGTGTATTTTGGTTTCAGAGTAAACCATATCAGGTGCTGCAGAGAGATGCATTCTCCTAATAGGGAATTGCGTCTGTCAGTCCGTGATTTCTTCCCAGCACAGAGCAGACTGGTTCTGGCTCGTGTCACAGGGCTGGAGGTTTGAGACCTGCTCCTTTTTCCCCCACCCCACACAGGTCACTTATATCTTACAAGCTGGATTTTTTGCTATTGTAGATATTTTTTTAATTTTTTTTTAATGGAGGTCTTCGGATGGACAATACTTCATGACGGTGACATCTATTTGTGCTGAAAATAAGCTGTCGGTTGGGTTGTCAACGTCCCACACCCAGCAGCATTCAGGTCCCCCTGGAAGCACCTGAGCAGCCGCAGCCCCTCAGCCAGGTCCCCCCCCGCTGCCTCCTGGTGCTCAGGGCTAGTTTCTATATAGACAAGCCCTGGACCATGTATCTCCACCACGCGTCTTACCATACTGATTTTTAATTTTTTGTTTGCATCTTACAAAGCTGTGCATTGAGACAGAGCTGAACAGGGACAAGTTTTCTGCAGACCTGTCAATTTTTGCTTCAACGCCACTCCTATTTTTCAAATACATGAGTCAATTTGGGAGCCTGAGTTCCTGATAGATCAGGCTACATTAATATTTCCTCCCCCTACAATTATAGTCTTCCACTTCTAAGGGACAATTCTTTCCCTGGAGTTGCAAAACATTTTTCTCACAACTTGCAGCTGCAAGCTTCTTCAGGACAAGAGCCACAGCATTTGCCAAGTATCCTATGCTTTTATAGTGTTGTCTAAGGGATTTGCATGTCTAATAAACAGTTTGCCTAGCTTGTGGTGCCGTGATTTATAAGCCTTTCAGAATTCATAAACTAACAGCATGCTCGTCCCTGCTCAGTCCACTCTTCATCATTATAAATGTGCCTTCACCTTACCTGCAGTAAGATCAGGACACTCTCCCCCCACTAAATGTCTCCCGTTACTTTAAACTCAGAAATCTGACCCAGAGGTGACCATTGATTACACCAAGGAGGGGACAAGTACATGGGTCTGATGAACAGTCAGGCGACATTTGGGCTGCCTCCTGGTCTGTTCTGTCCAACGTGATGCTATTGTGCCTGGAGACTGTCGTTTTTTAGACTGTCAGTCCCGAGAGGATATATATGATGTGCTGGCAGGGCTAGCATAGGCTTCCCTGCGCAGCCTTGCCATCAATTCTCTGCCTTGCTCTGGAGCAACTCATTTTTAAAGCGTACAAGGGAATAGCTCAATCTCTGTCCTAGGCATCCATTCAGAGACTGCCAAAACGGTACTGGATTTGGAGATGTTATATATGAGACAGGCTAAGCATTTTAATGGATCTTTACCAGCTGAAGAAGATGGAGCACTGGCTACTCCTCAAGCCTCTGCAAATTTGGGAAAGAAACTACGGGCTTGAAAAGCACACACTAGCACCACCCTGTGCAAAGCCAGTGACGGGACTTCCAAAACACGCAGCGTTTCATAATCCCATCCCTCCTGCCGAGCTTCTCCCTGGGGGAAGGAGTGGAAACATCGTGGAAGCAGCTTGCCCCGAGACATGCTGCCAAGCAGCTTGCTTTTACAATTACTCCATACTAAGCCACATTGTAAGATAATTATTTCATTAGTTGGAATGCGTGTTGGGGCAGAGCAATCTTTGCCCTCTTCTTTTCATCTCCAGTTAGGAACAACAAGGGAAGAGCCGCAGAGGGAAGGGAAAGCCTTTGAACACCCGTGTGTTTACTTCTCTTTAATAGCTCTGAACCCAGAGAAAGTTAGGGAGTTCACTGGCAAGAGTTAAATATTCAACAGACTCGGCCAAGAAATTCGCAAGCCTTACATGATTTATCTTACTCTGTGTGATAAAAGCACAAGGAGAGTTGAATATACCAGCCTGCTTGACCAGCTGTGATCAGGCATAGCAGTTTCATTAATTCCAGGGGTTTTCCATTATAGCCCCACTCTGAAAGGCAGGTAGGTGATCACTCTGCTTTGCCATCACTCATAATAGGGAGAGCTAATCAAACACACTGAAACATTTAATATAAGCAGCCCAAGGCACTAGTCAGGACAAGATTCAAACCTTTCAGAGAAATGGATTGCTGCTCTCTGACGAGTGGACTGGAAAAGGTAAGGTACTTCCTAGTTAAACAAATGGGACTGAGGAATACGGACTTTGACTCTAAAGACCAGGGAGACAGAAACACTGGCAATTTCATATCTATCATCTGGAAAAAAAGACCCTGAAATAAATATGTGGTTTTGAACACAAAAGAATCTTTCTCATGAAATCTTGAATCGGGTGTTTGTTCAGCACACGTGAGCTTGAAGAGAGCCACATTTTGGAGAGGAAAGCCTTGCAGTGTTTTGTCCACAGAAGAGGTGTAGCGACAGTTGCAGCAGGGTCACAGGAAGAATCGAGGGCTGCAATAAGTCTTGTTTGCACAGATGGCACCAGCCCCCTTCAGCGTGCTCCCAGATGCCCTTCTGGTATGTGCAGGGGGCTGGTCCAGCACCAAAACCCTGCAGAGTGGGCTTACCCGATTTCTGTCAGCACATAGACTGATAGCTAGTCTTCAGTCATGTGCTTCTTCCACTTGCATATGAATCTTTTAAAATGAACTCCTACAACTACTTCTTCCTCCGCCAGTTATTTTGTTCTTATCACTATAAAGGGCAATTGGCTCAGTGGGTATTGATTCGCAACACTCATGCATATGGAGAGGCTTGATTGCTAATTGAAGAAGGGTAAATCCAGTGAGCTGTATAAGATTTGCAGCGTAACGGAAAAACTTATTAAAGGGAAAATATCAACTTGATAAATAGCACATTTAGAGTTCCTTTCCCCACAGCCCATTAAAGCAACTGCAACTGGCGTGTGATCAGCAGAGGCGGCTGTTACAGAGATAAAAATTGGATCCGAACAGGAAAAGGAAAAAAAGCAAATGTATCTTAGAATGGTTTCATTTTCAATATTCAGACATGTCGTCTGAGTAGTTGACACCAAGTCAATAGACCCACAATTAAGTATAGAGTCACACAGCATGGAGACTAAAATCAGTGAGATCTAGACTGATCGATACGTGGGCTTGCTTGTTCCAGTTGTTACCAAGACACAGACATATAGCTGGTTTTCCTGCTACATCCTGTGAGAAAAGCTCATTCTCAGGATAATGCCACTGAGAAATGGATTGGATCCAGTGCCTAATTTGACCCTGTGTGTCCCACAGCATGCATGTACTTGCATCTGCATATGAAGGCATGAAATCAAAATGCAGGTTATTTGATATGAAAGGAAAATTAATCTGTGGTGGAACTGCTTCAGAGAATGAACGTGTTTCACAGCTTCACACCTTTCCCTCAGTTGATTGTTTCGCTTATCCTACAGCCATTACAGAGTGCACACAACTGCCACTTTCCTCTAATAAAAAATGGGGGTGGTTTACTTTCCAGAACAAAAACAACGAAGAGATAGGGAAAGAGAAGAAAAAGAGGCAGAGGACAGATCCAGGGAACCTGCAGGTCTGTGTGCCCTACCAATGGGATTTCCACACTTCATCCCACTGCTCTGCAATGGCCTCATCCCCATCCAGCAAGGTCAAACTTGCTGGCAGCCTGCTTTCTTTCAAGAATAGCCAGTCTTGTGCTGCAGCCTGACATCCCTGGGCACCAGAAAGACCAAAGCTTAGCTCACATAAGGGCTTGTTGCAAGCCCACTTGAGAGGGAGGAAGAGTTCAAGCTCAACAGTATTGACCACAGCAGGGCTTATATGCCTACCAGTTACTGGAGGTTGCAGCACTCTGAGAGGCACCAATTTCACTGCAGCAAATTTATCAGATTGTTTAAGCAAAGCTGAAGGAAATTAAGTGAGATAGATATAAAGTGTTAAATTAATTCCTGGTACATTCATTTGCAGGAGCTGCATTTAAAATAGACCTGGCCTATAAAACATAATGTGACAGTAAATAAACATAGTCATAAATGATTGGGTTTGGAGATTAAAATGAGGGATGCTGTTCACACTGATACCAATTGGTTCATGCAGAACCAATATGTGCTCATTCTTTTCCTACAGATCCCATCACAGCCCTGAGCACACTCTTCTGCCCTCCTGTGCCCCTGCCTGGCCCTGGGACACGGCCAGGGACAAGCCCTGGCAGCCAGGTCCTGCCCTGAGCTGTCCCTCTCTGCTCCTGGACAAATCCTGCCATCCAGATTTGTAATTTCCAAGGCAAAAAATCTGTGCATCTTACTTTGAGCATAGCACAACAACCACATGCCAGCATCATCATATTTTAGTCCATGCCCTCACAGGACACTCAATTCCTTGTAGTAAAAAGATTAGATTTGGACCCATTATTCAAGGTGCTACACAGGATTGACAAGTTTCTTCCAATCTCCATCAAAGCCTTTCAGCTTAGGAGTGAAACTGGCTTACTTGCCACTATTCAGCATGTATTTATCATCCTCTGTTACCACAAACTATTCCCAATGCCAGTTCTCAACTGTCAGTTCCCTGCCAGGCACATTAGCCAACTGAACGGGGCAGTGCAAAAGCCCCAAAAGATCTTCCTAAGTCTTGCAGGCATCCACACATTTCCCTGGTGCCTTTTAAATCTTGATGTTCAGTTACCTAAATAAAAAATGTGTCGCAATGCAGTCGGTAGCGTTTTTTTAATAGACTAGCAAGCTTTAAGGACCACTTAAAACTGTGCCTTGGGAGTCTTAACTTCAAGGGCAAATTTTGACCTCCAGTAAATGAGCACAGTCAGGATTCGCCCTTGTTCACATCAACAGCAACCTCAAACACCTCACGGGGACTCTGCCCCTACAGGCAAACACCATTAGCAACATTAGGGCTGTAGGAAAGACAACAGAGAATGGGTCCAGCGGGCTTTCTGCTCACTTCGTCTCTTTGTGGAAGTCATCATGCTCCAAAATGCAAGCACACGCTGGTGGCATCTTTGGTGAAACAAGTTGGCCGGGGCAAACTGAAGCCCTGCTGTGGTTCTTTCCGCTGATTTCCAAGTACAGCTACTGACTCCTGATTTTGATCAGAGCTGTCCGTGCTCATTGCATTTGTAGCGCATGTATGCACTTACCATACACTCACCTGCCTAATTAGTTGCCCACATGATCACACCATGGCTCATTCATCTTATTTCTCCTTTCGTCCCCCAGTTTTGATGATCTTGTCCATTGCCACCCATTCCAAATTACATTGTAAACCCACAGGGTGGAGAGATCCTTCTCCTGCTGCCCATCCAGCACTTGGCGCAGCGTGGGACCTGCTCTGTCACTAGGGCAAGTCAGCATTTTCACAACGAGGGGTAATAAATTACAGAAAGAAAGTGCAACTGAACCCAAACTTCCTTGTGGTTCTGGGATTTTGGCTATTAAAGCTTTGAGATAAGACCCTCTGGCTTGTGAGCTGAGGGAAAAGCATGAAACACCTGCAGCTTTTGAATAGATTCATATTATTTGTACAATAAGCTAGGGATTTAGTCCGCAGACCTTTTAAAAACTTTTGGGTTTGGTGAGTGACCCAGAAAATGCTTTTTTGGTATCAGATTTTCTGGCAGTTCCTTCCTAAGTAAAAGCACCACATTTCAAAACCTTAGTGTCTTGTGATGGCCTGTTTGTTTTGGTTGCAAGGGATTGAGTTTCATCTTGTTCAGTACACAGTAGCTGCTGTTGGAGTGATGGTATCTTTTTTAAGTTGCCTATAATTAAAGTTGTTTTATAATAATACATGCGCTCCCAGTTAGGATGGAAGTGATGTTTACAGGTTTAGTCTCTTGCACACAAATTTCCGCTCAGGTACATATCCTGCCTAGAGCTAACAAAAGAAAATCTTGAGTAGAAATGAAGTGGCAAGAGTAAACAGTAATTAATTAAACAGCCCCATGGGAAGGCCGGAGTGTGATTAAGCACTTTCACTTCTTTCTTCCAATAGCTTTTACCTTCCATTTTTTTCCACTTGTACTCTTTTAAAAAAATATTCTTTATTATGACTCCTCTTAAAGCTGTTGTTCCTTCCTTGCTTAGGAAAAAAGAGGAAAAGCTGAGGATGTATTCAAAATACTTTTTTAATGACATAAGTATCTGAGCATCTGTGTGAGGCTTTCTGCTGTGCTCCCAGAAACACAAATGTAACCACCCAAAAAGAGGGGAGAAACAGTGGTTTTCATCTACCATCATGTCTCATGCATTTGGGACACCTCCAGAGTATGACACGAAGAGAGAATAAACCACCCCATCCAAATACTGTAGATCTTCTTTGCAGATTATCTATAAACACAGCGGCATCAGAGAGCTCCCAAAGCTGAGAACATCATGAACGCAGCCCTGCCCATCTCTGGCATGCCCTTGTTGTCAGGGCTTGAAAGTGGATCAATACAAAACAGATTGTGAGTATTAGGAGGAAGAATTCCTCTGCTCAACAGAGAGGATATAGTGGGTACACACCATGGGCCACCCTATGGTTTTACCTGCGTGACCACAGAGAGGACATGAGGAAGAGGGTGGAAAATCCACCTCGACCCTAGAGGCACAGGTCCATGAATTGCAAGGAAAAACAATCAAAGGGGATTCCTCCAGGAAAATTACTGCTCCAGTTTCCAGTGGGCAGTTTCCCAGACAGAGTGGAAGGGCTGATCTTACTTCCGATCTTAATAAAGGGACTTCTGATTTGTATTTACAAGAAGTGAGTAATCAATACTATGACCAGGACAAGAGGGGCCCTGCCACCAGCCAGGTGGAGGAAGGGGATAACTGGGTTTATTGGACTGTATGGATTCGATGGCCTGGCATGTCAGACCCACAGGAGTACAAGGCTCTGGTGGACACCGGTGCACAGCGTACTCTAATGCCATCAAGTTATAAAGGGGCAGAACCCATCTGTATTTCTGGTGTGACAGGGGAAACCCAACAGTTAACTGTGTTGGAAGCCGAAGTGAGTCTAACAGAAAATGAGTGGCAGAATCACCCTATCGTGACTGGCTCTGTGCATCCTTGGCATAGACTACCTCAGGAGAGGGCATTTTAAGGACCCAAAGGGGTATCAGTGGATCTTTGGTATAGCTGCCTTGGAGATGAAGGAAATTAATCAGCTGCCTACCCTGCCTGGTCTCTCTGAGGACCCTTCTGTTGTGGGGTTGATGAGGGTTGAAGAACAAGTGCCAATCGCTACTACAATGGTGCACCGGCAGCAATATCGCACCAACCAAGACTCCCTGATTCCCATCCACAAGTTGATTCATCAACTGGAGAGCCAAGGAGCGATCAGCAAAACTCACTCACCCTTTAACAGCCCCATACAGCCAGTGTGAAAGTCTAACGGAGAGTGGAGACTAACAGTTGACTATCATTGCCTGAATGACGTCATGCCAAGTGCTGCCATGCTGGACATGCTAGAACTTCAATACGAACTGGAGTCAAAGGCAGGCCAGTGGTACACCACAACTGACATCATTAATGCATTTTTCTCAATCCCTCTGGAAGCAGAGTGCTGGCCACAATTCGCTTTTACTTGGAGGGACGTCCAGTACACCTGCAATCGACTGCCCCAGGGATGGAAACACAGTCCCACCATTTGTCATGGACTAATCCGGACTGCACTGGAAAAGGGTGAAACTCCGGAACACCTGCAGTGCATGATTGATGACATCATCATACGGGGTGACACAGCAGAAGAGTTTTTTGAGAAAGGGAAGAAAATTGTCCAAATCCTTCTGAAAGTAGGTTTTGCTGTAAAAGAAAGTAAGGTCAAGGGACCCGCACAGGAGATCCAGTTTTTAGGAATAAAATGGCAAGATGGACGTCACCAGATCCCAATGGATGTGATCAACAAAATAGTAGCTATGTCTCCACCAACTGGCAAAAAGGAAGCACAAGCTCCCTTAGGCATTGTGGGGTTTTGGAGAATGCATATTCCAAATTACAGTCTGATTGTAAGCCCTGTCTATCAAGTGACCAAGTGACCCAGAAGAAGAACAATATTAAATGGGGCCCTGAGCAAAAACAAGCCTTTGAACAAATTAAATGGGAGATTGTTCATGCAGTAGCCCTTGGGCCAGTCCAAGCAGGACAAGATGTGAAAAAACATGCTCTACACCACAGCTGGGGGGAATGGCTCTACCTGGACCCTCTGGCAGAAAACACCCAGAGAAACCCAAGGTCAGCCCCTGGGATTTTGGAGTCGGGAGTATCGAGGATCAGGGGCCCGCTATACTCCAACTGAAAAAGAGATATTGGCAGCATATGAAGGCATTCGAGCTGCCTCAGACGTGGTTGGTACTGAGACACAGCTCCTCTTAGCACCTCGACTGCCGGTGCTGGGCTGGATGTTCAAAGGGAGGGTCTCCTCTACACATCATGCAACGGGTGCCACGTGCAGTAAGTGGGTCACACTGATCACACAACGGGCTCACATAGGAAATCCCAGTCGCCCAGGAATTTTGCAAGCAATTATGGACTGGCCAGAAGGCAAAGATTTTGGAATGTCAGCAGTGGAGGAGATAATGTGCGCTGAAGAGGCCCCACTGTATAATAAACTGTCAGAAAACGAGAGGCAATATGTCCTGTTCACTGATGGGTCCTGTCGCATTGCGGGAAAACATTGGAGGTGGAAAGCTGCTGTATGGAGTCCTATACAACAAGTCGCAGAAACTGCTGAAGGAGAGGGTGAATCGAGTCAGTTTGCAGAGGTGAAAGCCATCCAGCTAGCGTTAGATATTGCTGAAAGAGGAAAGCAGCCAGTGCTCTGTCTCTATACTGACTCATGGATGGTGGCAAATGCCCTGTGGGGGTGGTTACAGCAATGGAAGCAGAGCAACTGGCAGCACAGAGGCAAACGCATCTGGGCTGCCGCACTGTGGCAAGATATTGCATCCCAGCTAGAGAATCTGGCTGTAGAAGTATGTCATGTAAATGCTCACGTACCCAAGAGTCAGGCCACTGAAGAACATCAAAACAACCAGCAGGTGGATCGGGCTGCCAAGATTGAAGTGGCTCAGGTGGACCTGGACTGGCAACATAAGGGTGAGCTATTTACGGCTCGGTGGGCCCATGATACCTCAGGCCATCAGGGAAGAGACGCAACATATAGATGGGCTCGTGATTGAGGGGTGGACTTGACCATGGATACTATTGCACAAGTTATCCATGAATGTGAAACATGTGCTGCAATTAAGCAAGCCAAGTGGTTAAAGCCCCTCTGGTATGGAGGGCGATGGCTAAAATATAAAGATGGGGACACCTGGCAGATTGACTATATCGCACTCCCACAAACCTGCCAAGGCAAGTGCCATGTGCTTACAATGCTGGAAGCAACCACCAGATGGCTGGAACACATCCCATGCCCCATGCCACCACCCAGAACACTATCCTGGGCCTTGAAAAGCAAGTCTTGGGGCGACACGGCACCCCAGAAAGAACTGAGTCAGGCAATGGGTCTCATTTCTGAAACAACCTTATAGACACCTGGGCCAAAGAGCATGGCATTGAGCGTATAACATCCCCTATCATGCACCAGCCTCCAGGACAGTCGAACGTTACAATGGACTATTAAAGACTACGTTGAGAGCCATGGTGGGGTGGAACCTTCAAACATTGGGATACACATTTAGCAAAAGCCACCTGGTTTGTCAACACCAGAGGATCTGCCAATCAGGGTGGCCCTGCCCATTCAGAACTTTTATGTGCTGTAGAAGGGGATAAAGTCCCTGTGGTGCACACAAAAAGCATGTTAGGGAGGACAGTCTGGGTTACTCCTGCTTCAGGCAAAGGCAAACCCCACCATGGGATTGCTTTTGCTCAAGGACCTGGGTGCACTTGGTGGATAACGCGGAAGGATGGGGAAGTCTGATGTGTGCCTCAAGGGGATTTGATTTGGGGTGAGAATAGCCAATAAATTGAATTGTATGATGTTAATTGCTATATAATACTGTATGTCATCACTACTATGGTTGCTATATGCCATATCAACAGTATTACAGTAAGAATCACCCAGATTAATGAAGAATGAATTTTGATGGAACCAGAAGTGGCTTCAGCATGCAACGATCCAACACCACACACCATCTCTCCTGCCCTGAAGGACTGTTATGACAGATGGAGCCCAAAGTCATGGACTAAACAAACTCAACAGGTATTTTAGAGGGATGTGTGTGTATATAAAGACATGAAAGGTGATGGTGATTAATTAGGATGTTTTGGAAAGTGTGGGACCTGGGTATGACATAGATGGTATAGAATAAGGGGTGGATATTGTCCTGGTTTCAGCTGGAACAGAGTTAATTTTCTTCCTAGTAGCTGGTATAGTGCTGTGTTTTGGATTTAGGATGAGAATAATGTTGATAACACACTGATGTTTTAGTTGTTGCTGAGCAGTGCTGACACTAAGTCAAGGACTTTTCAGCTTCTCATGCTGCTCTGCCAGCGAGGAGGCTGGGGGTGCACAAGAAACTGGGAGGGACACAGCCAGGACAGCTGGCCCAAACTGGCCAGAGGGATATTCCATACCATATGACATCATGCCCAGTATATAAACTCAGGGGAAAGCTGGCCAGGGGGACACTGTGTGGGAACAGGCTGGCCATTGGTCAGTTGGTGGTGAGCAATTATTTTTCATGTGCATCACTTGTTTTTCTTGGGTTTTATTTCTCTCTTTTTGTTATTTTCCTTTTCATTACAATTATTTATTATTATTATTTGATTTTATTTCATTTTATTTCAATTATTAAACTGTTCTTATCTCAACCCATGAGTTTTCTTACTTTTACCCTTCCAATTCTGTCCCCCATCCCATTGCGGGGGGCAATGAACAAGTGGCTGTGTGGTGCTTCATTGCCAGCTGGGGTTAAACCACGACAGATGGCCTGATTTTTTCTGTGCCACATCTCAGTTAAGCTCTTGACAGTCCATGACTGTGAGTGAAACATCTGGGGCTGCCCTCTCTCTGCCAGAGCCAAGCTCCTTACCCTGCCCATCCAGTGCCTTCCAGAAGCATCACGCGGCCAACTCCAGGAACTTACCTCCCCTAAACATACAATAGACTGTTAGATGACCCTATGGGAGAGAAAATCCCATCTGTACTAGTCAGTCTTGTACTTTCTATTGTAATTTCCAGTGTGTGCACACCCACAAAGCAAATGCCATCATTTGAGGTAGAAATTACAGCAGGGCAGAAACAAGCCACCTAAGAAGGCTAATATGCACCTGCGGAGAAAATTAAGATGTCCATATTTAATGAAGGGGTGCAAAGTAACACCGTGAAAAACTAATTGTTGTATATATTCACAGTGATATTCTAACTCTCAGCATTAGGGTCTCCAATGTCTTTATCCAGGCACTAGACTAGATCCTTAAAACCTGGCAACAGGAGACATGCCAGCATGGAAAAGGACCAGACAATATGCAAGGTAATTTCTGTCTGATATCCGTGATTCACTACAGAAAGTGGTAGATATCAGCAAACACTGTCTGTTTCTTAACATATGGCAATGTTATTTCAAGAATATTGTTTTGAAACTTCTACAGACTTGATTCTGCTTCACAGAAACTTCACCCATGTCCTTAAAATCTGAGAGAAAGTACCCACGAATTACCATATGGGCTCCAAAGCTGGGACCTAGTAGAATTACACCGTGTCTTTCAAACTCCTGAGGCCATTTATTATTGAGATATCAGGTATTAACTCGGCATGTAAATTAGCACATCACCTAGACATGCTGGAGGAAAATTTCAGACTGAAACGTCTTTCCATGTGTCAGGTTCCCATGTACCTCAAAATGGACAGAGCAATCAATCACTTAAAGCAAGTTTTCTTCTTCAAAAACAAGATTCCAGGATGTTCAGGCAAATGTGCTGTAGGAGCAAACACAACATTGCCTAACTCAAACTATGTCCAGAGTCCTATAATTGCCACATATTCTTGCCATAAGGAGCACCCCAATAAAGAAGATGAACTATTGTAATCAATGAGTTTTCAAGTCTCTGTGCAGATAACCAATCTCTTTTTGAGCAAAACTCTGGCTTCTCCAGCTCTTCTTTTTAATACCCAACACTGTGAGATGGCCACAAAGCACTGAGTTTAATCTTTTTTTCTAGTACTTCTGAAGTCCTGTTTCCAGGGAAGCAACTGTGGGAAAGCTCACTTTTGAACAAAATACGTGAAATCCTTCCACCTTTTACTCTATAAATTCTTCTGTGCCTTGAAATAAAAACACACTCTGCACTTCTACAGCATCCTCTTCTCCTCAAGGATCTCACAGTGATTATTAATTAATGTTAAGGAATTATGCTTTTAGTGGCACAGTACTACAGATACAAGAACTAGGCTATGGTGGGACTAAATGATTTCCACTATCTCCTCCAGAGTGAGGATCAGGGCTGACAGAGAGTGCAAAACCATGAGTCCCAGCCTAACGCCTCCAGTACAGGATACCCTTTACATTTGTTTGAAAGTGTCTGCTGCCATAGTAAGAGTCTGGGCTAAAGCCCAAGATAATAATTTCACTGATTTCAATGGGTCTTGGGTTAAACTCTAAAGTTGTTGGGGTTCTTTCAGCATGGATTATACCTGGCATCTATACAGTATGCTTGAGGTTTTTCAAAAACATGTGCTAGTAAGTCTTCTGTTTAGGTATTTTGCTCACAGACAACATGGTTTGAGGGGGTTTTCTCCATCACATTTGTGATATAAGGCATTTTCTCTCTTTCCTGTGAATGTAACTCTTTTCTATTCAATTTATTTAAAGAAATACTCCTCAGGAATTACTCACAGTTAAAAGACCTCATCCGTGCAAGAAGTTGTATCTCACTGAGCAAATTACAGAACAGTAAAACCCCCAAAATGTTCAGAACTTTTATAGATGAAAACAGTGTTACATAAAAGGCAGAAATTCAGGGCAACGATCCAAAAAGCTTCACCAGTGGCCACAGGGCATATACGTATACTTTTACATTTTTTTATATATATTTTTATATATGTACATGTATAAAACCACCTCTTTAACGAAGAAGCAGCCAGGAAAGTTAGTAATTTGATCTTCACGTTTGCCTCCACTTGTACGTAACAAGCCAAAGGAACATGCAAGGGCTGCATTTCTGAGTTAAACCTTAATACAAGGTCTGCACTGAGTATGTCCTTAGGAAGCTGCCCTACCACAGAACCCACAGTGGCACTCATTGTTCAACACCATAGACTTGGGAAGGAAGTCAAATAACCATTGGGTACAAAAATTCATTAAGGAAGGTTCTGAACAGCCCTATCCTCCCTGGCCAAATACCTCTGTTTCAAAGAAAGCAAGGAGGGCTACCTGGCTTTCTCACCCACTTGACTCATCTCCCTTCATCGTCCTGCAGTGCCACATTCCCCTCACACAGAACAAAGCAAAAGGAATGAAAAATCTCCCTTCCTGACTTCCAGTGAGGGAGCCTATGTTGGCTGGGAGAAAAGGAAGCTCACCCATTCCCAAGCATGGCCTGTAGAGGGTTCTGGCACAAAGGAACCTCAATCTAGCCAATCACCGGCACGTACTCCCGCTTTCTTCTGGTTTTCTGAGGTCTTCTGACCTCACCAAGTCACAGGACCTGTGGTCTTTCAGCCCTCTGAGAGAAGGACCCTGGTGACAGGACATGAGCCCCGCAACTCTGCATTGCGAAACAAACCCCAGGATCTGAAGGAGCAAATCCAGAAAACACCTGTGCTGAGATTTGTGTTGTCCACTTCAAAATCAATGGTGCTCCCCCATCCCTGATAGTTCTCAATTTCAAAAACTGTCACAGTGAGCAAAAATGATTCACAGGGCTTTCATTTGTGTAACAAATGAGGATGTGGTTTCGAAAGGGTCATGCACTGACCTAGCCCTACTCCTACTCCTGCAATTTATGGCAGAGCTCCAATTGACGCCAGCAGGAGTAAAATTAGGGTGGTGGGAAATTGTTTTGAAAATCAGATGGAAAAAATCTCTGAACCACATCTGCTTTCCCTTTTCCCCCTCTCTTCACACATCCACACCCTTCTCCCGGTCTCACTAGCTGTGGTGAAATGATGCACTAATTGGTTCTGCATGGACAAGACCACATTGAGGGAGACGTGTTGCCATAATCTAATTAAAATAATTCTCAGGTCTGAGTGAACATTTAAATAAAAAAATAAAGCAGCCCTTGACAATTGATGCTTGTTGTGAAAATGACTGAGAGCAATGAGTAATTTCAATCCAAGCTGAGTTCCTAGCTCGTTTGCCTTTCCATCTGCATATCTTTTAAATCCTAATTATATGTAATCAACAGTATAAGCAACATGATTCTTCTTGTAGTTGACAAATTCGTGGGTTCATTTTGCATACTTTCAGATACGTACATACCAATGAATATATATACTCTTTCTACCTGAGAGAGTTTTACATCAGGTAATTACAACTTAGCTCAATTAAAAATGCTCTTGAAACAAGTACAGAGTCTTTTAGATCCGTGAAGCTAATTTAGGAAGCCAGTGGGCATGATTAGGTCAGCCCAACAATGAAGGCTGGCTGGGAATTAAAAGGAAGTCCACAAACACGTGACTTTAGTTTTGGCTGGACTTTCCCAGCAGGGTGTTTCTACATTACATCAAAACTAACAATCCATCTGGGTGCAGAATAAGGCAGATCAGCCCTTTTTCCAAGTGACCAGAAAGCCTGTATTACAAGTGCATCATCCACACGCAGCCACCAAAACCAGGGCCTGATTTTTAGGGTTTCTGAGTATCCGCCCTTCTAACCCACTCCATTCTTTGGGAGGAACCCAACGCTCCCAAGAGGAGATGCCTTTCCTTGAAGGATTATCTACACTGCCAGGGATGGTGACCACGACAGACCGTACGCCCACCGTATCAGTGGATCCAATAAACTGCCATGGAGCTACTTGTCTTCCTCATGTCTGCCAGGCAGCAGCAGCTATTCCTTCAGGGCAGGCGAGTTGGGACCAGAGGTAGCCAGCCATGGCATGGGCCATGCCTTCACCCATGGGGACTGTCCCCCTGGGGGCTGAACGAGCCAGGGCTGGTAACGGGGCCCATGGGCAACCCCAGGCATGGTGAGGGGATGGGCCAGGGCCAGGGTCCAGCCAGGGAGCCCAGCTGGGAGCAACCGGCGATGGGGCCAGAGGTAGGTCCTGTCTTTTGCTGCTGCCAAGCAGTTCAGAGGATGCTTACCCACAGCTCATAGTGACATCTTTATTCAGATTCAAATAAACCCCCACCTGATTATCATTAACAGATCAATGCTGCAAATCCATGAAACGAAGTGTCATTTTTTAGGTGACCTTTTGAATGTGCAGGTGTCCTGGTTTCTGCTGGGATAGAGTTAATTGTCTACCTAGTAGCTGGTACAGTGCTATGTTTTGAGTTCAGTATGAGAAGAATGTTGATAACACACTGATGTTTTTGGTTGTTGCTAAGTAATGTTTAGTCTAAAGTCAAGGATTTTTCAGCTTCTCAAACCCAGCCAGCAAGAAAGCTGGAGGGGCACAAGAAGTTGGAGGGGACACAGTCAGGGCAGCTGACCCAAACTGGCCAAAGGGATATTCCATACCATGGGATGTCATGTCCAGTATATAAACTGGGGGGAGTGGGGGCAGGGGGAATCGCTGCTCAGGGACTAACTGGGTGTCGATCGGCGGGTGGTGAGCAATTGCCCTGCGCATCATTTGTACATTTCAATCCTTTTATTACTACTGTTGTCATTTTATTAGTGTTATCATTATCATTAGTAGTTTCTTCTTTTCTGTTCTATTAAACCGTTCTTATCTCAACCCATGAGTTTTACTTCTTTTCCCGATTTTCTCCTCCATCCCACTGGGTGGGGGGAGTGAGTGACTGAGTGGCTGCATGGTACTTTTAGTTGCTGGCTGGGGTTAAACCACAACAGCAGGTTAAAAGATAAACCTCGACCAACTCTCAGGGCATTTTCCTGCTCTTTCCAAGCTATTTTTCACAGGCACAGGTCAAGGTGAATAACTACTACCAGCTCCAATGCTATTTCACTGCTCTTGGCAAGTCAAGAATGAGAATTCATAAGTGATGAAGTTATATCCTGGGACAATGTACAAAATATGTACCTGTCATAAACTAATAGTGTAACAAAAAAATTCACATATGTCTGAATATACTATGGATAGAATATGACCATGCTGAAAACAAATGTAGCTGATATGTAGTGCACAGTTCAACTCAAATTTCCCTTCAGATGAAACCTCTGCTGTTTACGAAGCTTGAAAAATAAAAAGTTAAGCAGTGGGTGTTATGAAAGTCTGGTTCTCATTTCTATGTCAGCTTTTCCACATTAATCAATTGTCCAGACTTGTTTCCACTGCACTTCCTTGGAGGATTCTTCCAATTCTGGGCTTGTCTCCACTTCTGATTAGCACATATATGACTGAAATAACTGACTTCTTTTTAAGTATCTCAGTTCAGACTGAGGAGCATAACTGTAAGCATCTGAGTTTGAAAAAGATTGGCTTAAAGGCTGAAGCATTTCTGGATTTGTTTAAGGAAATCAGTATGTTCACTATGCAGAAACAGCTGCAGAAAACCTGTCTGATAACTTCAGGAGGGCTGAACCAGAGTTTCTCCCAGACTGGGCCAAAGAAGGTAACAAAAAGATTCCTGGACCTTCCCACTCTGTGTCAGGAATTATCTAGTTAATTCATTTACCCCAACAGGTATTTGAATTGAACCCTCCCTCGTGCATGGGCTGTGCACTGCGGCTGGTGCTCACACCGCCCGAGGTGGCAGAGTCCCCAGCTCTGCTGTCCCCCACGGACCTGGCAGGGACACTACAGTGGTCACTGGAGCTGTGGAGGAGAGCCAGAGACAGGTTTATCTGCCACCCCACCTCCCGTTCCCCTTTTCCCTCAGGGATAGCCTCAGCATCATTTGAACACCCAGTGAAACACCTGGGTAGTGGCTATAGCACCATGGGAAGGTGGGACACAGGATTAATGGATCTAGGAGGTCACTCAAGTCTCCTGGTCCTACCACGTCCTCCTTGATTTGTTATCCATTCTAGGTTGCCTCTGAAAGAGAAAGAAAGAAGCTGAGCTGAAGTATCTGGTCTATCAGAGCGTATTTCTACTGCTCAGTCATGCCTAGATCTGAACGTCAGGAAGGTGAAAGCACCAAGGCATTTACTCCCCCATGAAAGCCTGGGGCTGTGGGATTAAGCAAAGCATAAACTTGACCCAGTCAGAGCAGTCTCCACTACAAAAGTTGGTAGATAATAGTGAAAATGTTTAATATTGCCACCAATACGGGCTATGAAATCAAAGTTCACAGCAGCAGGCCAAATCAATAGCCATGAGAATGTGGCATACAGAATGCAGCAGTGTCAAGCAAGAAACACTCCAGGCATGGTAGTCCCCCCACTGAAAGTGCTTGAGGGAGAGTGTGACACTTTTAGGCTCTTCCCCACAAGAGAAAAGCATCTGGTGGGTCAGAAGGAGACCAGTGTCAGCTGCTTTGCTTGGGGTCAGCCATAGCCTGAGCTAAGCGCCCAGACTCTGAAATAGCGCAGTGGGCTCCCCTGTTACTAATAACTTAAATTCACCAGTCCATATCCTTGATTACACCCTGTTTGGATCTGGTTCTGCATATTTATAGTGTCAATGAGTCAATCTGATATTCTAATATCAGTGGTAACAGGTAAGCTGTTCCTGTAACTATCACAAAGATGCTGTATGCTTGTGACCAGGGAAAAGGACCCTGAAACCACATCTCTATAATAAATGATGAAAACCCTTTGTGGTAAATGATAGGTAATATTTTGGGAACACTCTGGACGCTGAGAGGAAATAGCTCACAATCCACCAGAGCGTTAAGCAAGGAGAAAAATAATTATGCACCCAGTCTTACTCCTGTTCCACAAGTGGCTCAAATTTCCAATATGAAGTCAAGCATCATTTTAGCTAGAGGGTACAGCGGAGTCTGGTTCTCCATGCCACTTCTGGAGCTGCAGCCAGGCTTGCGCAACCCTTGCAGTTAGTACCGACAATGAACTGTTATATATCTGCCTATACGTAACACTAATGTGATCATTTAGGTCACACCTGGAGGAATCAGTCATGATCACGGGCTCCCTTTACTAAGCTCTGTACATGTGCGCACTATATATTAGCCCCTTCCACACAGATCTTCCTTGCTAAGGAATACATTTATGGCACTTTATTACCTTCCTCTCAAGCAAATGTGCTTCACCCAGTTACTGTGTTTACTTACCTCAGTAGTCTCTGTGTGTATGCATTCACATAATCCTGCACAGATGAGGGTCGTGTCTGTGAATGGCTGACATCCTCTTTAATCTTATTTCAGGGATGATGGAGAATTTAGATGGTGCGGGGAATTTGTGTAGTTACACAGTAAAGTGAAAAATTTCACCCTAAAAGAATTACCTAGTATTATTTACACAGCTTATTCAGTGAATCAATTTATCCTAAATATGTATGCAGCATGCTTTATCTAATGCAGATAGGTAAGAGCTTTAAAAGTGTTTTCAGTTATTTTGAAGACTAAATTTGGTTTGCACATTTGCAGTTTACGATGTCAGTTAGGTAGGGAGCTAGAAAAGTCCTCATTTTTGTACTTGATTTGCTTGTATTACTGGAGTTTATTTTGTCTCTTGTGACCTTGCTCTTCCCCATAAGAGTATCTACTTTGATTAGCGTGATGGCACTTCCTTGTCTATTTTCCACTGTGTGCTTGATATTTTACCTCTTCATTCTTTTTCTTCTCTATCCGTGGCTCACTATCAGTGTGAAAAAATGACAGTACTTGAATAACATCAGTCTGAGCTACAATTTTCTCTCATGAACAGCAAGTCCCTCACATCTGGGTACAGGTGCTCCCAACACTCCTTCAGTGATGTCTTGACAATACAGTTCTGTTTCTCAGGTTTGTGTTTCTTTCATGACCGCTGTCACCACCACCACCACCATTCTGATATGAACAGATCAAATGGGGCAACAGTTGGCTTTTTCCAAGGAGTAATTTATTCTGATTAGAAAAATAATGGCTATAAGCAGAAAAACCTTCTCACCCCCAGCAGCTGCTGTTTCCCTTTCACTAAGGCAGGTCTCAGTTCCTTTCTAGTTTCTTTCAAAAGTGATCTTCATTCAACAAGCTTGTTTTTTCACTCCCATCCTGGTCTAAATCCTTGTGGTTCAACCAGGAATCCATAAATCTTTATTACCTCAGGCACTTCTCTTTCTGCTTTCATCAAGTGTTTATTTGTATGATAATACTTCAATACCTTAAATCACTGCTAAGTCATTTATCATAATAAATGGCATTTCTTTAATGTTATGTCCCTGTTCTCCCACCTTATCTCCAGTTTGTTTGTTCACATTGTAAGCTCTTAGATATTGCAGCCAGAATTTCCAAGAGGGATCGGTAATTTTTGTGCTTTTTAACCTGAAGATGTCTCAGCACACAGGTTTACAATGGGCCATAGGGCAGCTCTACCGTTATGCCACATCAGGCTGTGTGAAAAGCAGTTTAAAACACAGAAGTGCTGCAGTAATGCTGCAGCTTCTCTCCATCTCCTCCTACAGAGGAAGGCAGAGCAACCAAGAAAGTCTTAGGAATTATCTGTATCATACTCTCACTTCCACGGGCAGCATCCACAAGAGCATCCTGGCTTACCAGGTGTTGTCAGTAACTGCCAGGGATAGGTGCAAAGCGATAAGAGATCCTTCCTTAAACTAACCAACATTACTGAACTTGTGTCTCTTGCTTCCCCATTTGAAATATTTGATGAGGAACTTCCTTGCCTGGGACCACTAACAGTGATGCTCCCCTGAACGCAAGGGAACACCACAGGGAGAAGATCATTAGGAAACATGGGAAGTTCATGATCATTTGGAAAAAACACAGCACAATCTGCCCACAGCAACTAACAAAATGCTTTTTTTCGCTTCCCCTTTGGACACATTTGCAGCCACTCCATCTAACAGCTCCCTCCCCACCCACCAGTGCAAGCATCTCACAGACAAATACACCCCTATCACATCACCTTCCCCATCCACTAAATCTTCTCACGGTTTGTCATCAGTGGGTGGCACTTTCCCAGACCCTGAAAGGCACTTTGGCAGGGCTGTGCTCAGTCTCTGGAGAGGCTCCCCGGTCCTAGTCTTCTCCATCACTTAATTCAGCTATGGATACTTCAGCTTAATGAGTGACATTAGTAGGAAGAGGTTGGCAAGAGCTGATTCACCACTGCTGCTAATCTCTGCCATTCTGCAGGCTCCACTTGTCCCCAGAGATCTTGTCTATACCAGCACTGAAATCTGTGCCTGAGGTGACATTTGCTCGGACAAGTGCCTTGCCCTGGCTGCAACCATCCTGACTGTGATGGCAAAGCTCACCTGTGGGCTTTGTCCCCATTTATAGCCCAACGTACGGCCTGGCAAGCCACCACTGGAAAGGGCCAGAGTGAGAACTGAAATGGGTAACCAGGGAGTCTGACATGACAGCAGGGCTGTCATATCTCTCCCACAGACACAGGCTTTGGGGGACAGAGAGAAGGAAGGATGAAGAGACAGGGAAGTCCTCCAGGAAAGTGCTTGACCTCAGCAGTGGCACCTTCTCGCTCTTACCCGAGACCCTTTTTTCCACCACTGGGCTTTGTTGGCCAGTAAGTTCAGCACTGAGGGAGCAGTTCCAGTTGGGTCCATGTGCATCGAGACAGGAACTCAGGAGTCCATCCATAAATGCATCTCCTTGGTCCTTACCTGTATTTCTGCTCACTCCCCAGATGGGACAGAGAGCTGTTTCCCCTCAGGAGCTGCAGGCCACAGGGCTTACCTATTTGCATGTTTTTTCTGCACTTTAGCATGAGAGTTTGTTTGCCATATAATAAAGATGGAGCTGATTAAAGCGTGTCTGGACCTGGACTAGTACGTCATTGCAACCCATTGGAACAGCCAGCATTAGACAATCCTCCACACCCCAGGTGGATCTTCTCTTATTGGCCTAATTATACCTACCTTGCTATCCACCGCACTGACATGAATCATAAAAGTCTTTATGGGCATAGATGCTGAGGTACTGCATAATTGCATAGACACTGCTCCTCACGGGCCAGATTTTCCCTGGTGAACAGCGCTGGCGGCTCCTGCTGCTAGCAGGGAAAGCAGAACGGGGCAGTCCTGCCCTGCTGCAGTGGGGGACGTCGAGCAGGCAACCCCACCGTTGCCGCTTGCACGCTGCGTGAGGAGAGGCCGTCTGGACGGCCGCATCCCACCCTTTCCTGCAATAAGGATTTCATCCTGAAAATTCAATAGGGCTTGAAGTTTTTAGACCCCTAATTTCAGCCCTGTGGCATATCAATCATAGAATAGCAGGTTGGAAGGGACCTCAGAGATCATATGGTTCTGAGAGGGAGCTGGTGTACAACCCTTTAAGACACTTAAAGAAAGGACCTAAAGACACTTCAACTACTGCTTATTGGCAAATGTCAATATGGTTAACCTGTGACCAGTAAACGTTCCCATCCAGGGGCTGGGAAGAGCCCACATGTCAGCATATAGCTTCTGTGTCTCCCTAGAGCCTCGAGAAGAAAGCAAAGACCATTTCTTCCGGATGTGAAAAAGTAGGACTGGCCTTAGGTGCCTGGAGGGAATGAGACATATAGCTACGGTGGGGCTGAGGCTGCTCCCAGCTGATCGTTTGTGGAGGGTACACAAAGGAGACGTAATCACCACCGTAGAGCACACGCCAGGTTTCCTGCACGCAGGACCAGTAACTGTCCAGCTCTGGGTCATAAGTGACATTTGTCCCTGCCTCTGTCTCCACTGAAGCAAGATGGGGGGAGAAATGACCTCCAGAGGGAAGGAGCTTGACCGTGCTGGTTGTGAGGAGGGGTGGGATGACCACCACCCTCCTTCCCTCTCCTTGGAGCAGAGTTCTTGCCATACAGAGAAATGCTGATGGGGACAACAGTCTCCTGAGACTCAAAACCCCTCAATGGACACCCCCAAAGGGCCAAAAGAGTTCAATGGCTCTTCTGTGGGCTAAGGGCCTGAAGACAGTACTGCTCCTTGTCCTTCCTGAGCAGCTAGACCGTATAGCCACATGGTTTAGAAAGTGGATCTCTTATTTTCTTTTCTTTAAGGGGGTGGAGGAAGCAAACCAGCGTATAGCAGTTGTCAAAGGCTTTTGTTTCAAGATCCAGAGACACTGTGGTTGAAGGCCACCCTTGGGGAACATGATGGAAAGGGACTCATTCCATTCATACCTCTTTATAAACACTGTGATTCGATACTGTTCCAACACACGAATACCCAGCAAAGCCTGGGATGCAAAGAACTGTGATGACCTGCATAAGCCCAGACATATATGTGTAGAGAAGAGTCTCTAAAAATCCCAATCCCAGGGGTTTCCAGAAACAGGGAAATGAATGCAGCCACTAAAAGAAAAGAAGCTGCAAGTGTCCTTCCCAAAATTTTGAAATAGTTAAATTTGGTCTCTATTGATTTATTCAGCTGGCTTATAAAGATAAAAATTAATGAGACTTTTTTTTACAAAAAGTATTTTAAATAGCTTTAAAAATCTATCTTTCTTCTCTCCTCTCCCTCCCTGACATATATATTACATTCATAAATCTAGCCTGTCATAAAATCCTCTCCTAATTTATAGGATTGAGTCCCCAGAAGACACCGTCACCTGTGAAGTTTTGCCAACTATCCATCTAAGCCTGGTACTGTGAGCGTTTCACACCACTTCTTGTGGATTGCTCCATTCCTAAATGAGTTTTTAAATGTTGTGCTTCTGGTGGTTTTTCACGAGCCTTCCTCAGGCATAGCTTCCGCAGGGTTTCATTAAAAAAAAAAAAAAAGGCATTTAGTGCTGCATACGTAGAGGCAATTTGCCAGCCGCTAAAGACAGGCATTTCCCTTAACATCATCCCCTACTTAACCAGCCCCTTTATGATCTTGATATTGAAAGCAAACAGAAGAATGTATGATGGGAATCATTTTTAACAAGCTGCCCTTACCAGTAAGTGAGTTTGACTCAAACCCACAATTCTTCAGCACTTACACTACTGACAAGCCTGGAATCTGAACCGTGAGACTAATAAATATTGTAAGAGGATTCCCAGATCCAAAGACGCTGGGCAGGACAGACTTTGGGAATGAGATCCATCACAAGTAATGTATAAATTCTGCACTCCAGTTTCCTCAGAAGACAGGCTACTTCCTAGCTTCCCTTGCTCATTTCAGCTATCATTTAAATATCCCTTTAAAAATTATACAGTTCTTACTGTTAAATTATGAATAAATACTATGACTTCTCCTGCCCTTTAAGAAATCTTTTCCCTGTATATAACTTGCTTAAAAGAGCATTGACTTACTATGGAAAAAAATGTACTGAGAATTTATAGTCAATTTGAGTCTGATCATTACCTATAAATCTCTTTTGACATGACTGTTTCTTACATAATACTCTCCCGTTAGTTCAGCCAACAGTCCAAGTAGCCTGGCTGATTAGGTTACTTCAGTTTTCACATCTGATTTTTTTCTTTTCCTTCTTCTTTGCCATACATCTCAACTTTATACTATCAGTGTCTAGTCCCTAATCAGTGTGCTGAATAACGTTCACTGAAGGCCTAGTCTCCCTTTACACATCTGCAGACTCATCCCCATTCCCCTACCACCTCCCAGCTCACCCGAACTGCCGTCTTTTGGTAGGTAGAAGTTTCCAGAATTCAAAGACCTTTTCTTCAGACAGCATGTCTCCGTCCTCTCAAAATGTCCTGAATGATGCTGGCTGATAAGTCCCTCAGAAATGTAGAAAAAGCAACTTTGTCACATTATTCCCCCAGCCGGTTATTGAGTTGAAGGGGATGGAAAGAAATCCTGGTAAGCTCTACAGTTAGATTTTCCCCAAGTGTTTTCTGTTCCAGCTTTAATGGAGTTACATCAGAAATGAACTGGCAGGGATACATATGATCAGTGTATAGCACCAGCCTGATGTGAGGCTGACCTTCACAAGAGTGGAGCTGGTTCAGCCCATCTTCTACATCACAACTGGCTGATAAAAATGAGAAGGGGGGGGGGGGAAGAGATATCATGCATTAAGGACCATGTTGTAAGTAAAGCGTTAGACATGACCCAAAGTACCAGCCCACATAGACAGGTTATGTTAAAAAAATCTCTGTAGTGGCTTTATTGATGGCAATTAACCCTGCAGGACCTTTTTTACACTGGCTAAACCCACTACCTACAGTATGCACGGCAAAGATGGCACACAAGCCCACCTAAAATGCTGCTAGCCCAGGGCTAGGAGCTGGGGGCCATGGCATCCTGCAATGTGCAGGGACGTAAGTGAGCTCACACTCAGCGGAAGGTGGGAGCTCAGGCCTTGAACAGAAGCAAGTTACTTCCAAGCAGCCGAGCGTCGAGTTTTGTTTCATGGAAGAGCAGCATCTCGAGGGTCCTCCTGAGTTCTTTTGCATGCACATAACCACTAATCCAGGGTAAAAAATATAGTCTCCTATACCACCCTTAAAACCTTTTACAGCAACTTTATATATGTCAAATATAGGACAAATACATCATGTATAAGACAACCAAGGAACGTAATGTTGATTATCAAGTTATTACAATCCATACTATATTTTCTAATGTGGTCGTTCTTCAGGAATTAACAAGATAGATAGTGTTACTCAACTCTGGCTTTTTCCCCACTGAAGCCAACAGCAGAAAAACTCCTACTGATTTCAGCTGAAAGCACAATGTATTCACATGGCCCACGAGTAAAGCTACACTGCTACTCTCAAACTTCCAGCATTATTGACTCTTGCATCTCTGTTGCAAATCTCAGTATATTTAGGAAAGAAAGCTAAAGCTCTTGGACTCATATGATCAGAAGAGATCAGCTTTTGTTTAAAAAATTAAACAGAAGAATAATCTTGGCTTTCCAGCTTGCAGAGAAAAGCTTGAAAATGTGAGACTCCAAACTTGGTGGCAAAAGTCTTAAAAAGTCTTATGGTTCAGGTGTCTTGATTTTTTAGCTCTATCTCATTAAGAGCCCACACGTAGAACTACAAAACTATGTTCCTAATGAATATGCGTGTGGCAGACACTCAGTGAATAGTTTTCCCAATGAAAAGCAGATTTTGGAAGCATGACAAGAGTCCCCTAATCACCACTACCCAATTCAGTTTGAGTGGTGGCCAAGCACTCCAGCAGACTTCAGGAGGGTTTGGATGTTAGCAGTAATTACACAACATATCTGGATACAGTCAGTCTGTGTTCATTATACAGCAATAATATTAATTCCCTAAGATCCCACAGCCTTTATAAAATATTGAGCACTTAGGGGTAGGAAAACTGTTCCTATTAACTTTTTTGTCCAGCCTGATTTTTATTGCCTTTTTATGCTAGGCCTTCTTTAGAGCACTTTGGCAGTAAATATCCTTCTAAAGACTTTTTATACTGCCACTGGAAGTGTAAAGAAGTCTGGCTGTAAATGAGAATCAGGTCCAGTGAGTCCAAACAGAAATGCAAAAAGAAACCAAATACTTTTAAGGTTTAATCACCTTTAACATAAATCTACCCCATACAGGAACAATAACAGCATGTTTCCAGCCATCCAACACTGGATTGTTTCTCCAATTGTCCCCTTTAATTAGCCTTTCTGTCCCCTGGTGCTCTTGGTTTATTACTTCAGTTGTAAACAGGACATTATTCAAGACTCTTTCAGGCTAATTGCACTACAAATATTAAGAGTCTGGTTGTTAAGTGGTCATAAAGGAGTCTTTGTAACTACTGGATGGTTAGTAAAAATAATGAAATGCAATTGTTGCATGTAAATACAAGTGAGCAGTGTAATATTTTGTAATGATGACTATTTAATTGAAATTTAGGCCCAATACTTCTGGATTTCTGACAATATTGCCATATTTGTAGCAACTGGCCTTTGAAAGCCAGTTCTCTGTTTTTCTCCCTCCCCAAGGAATTCTGTGTTAGATTCAACCCCAGGTACACAAACTGAATGCACCTAGACCACCCGTTGCCTTGAGAAGCTCAATCTTGGCTCCTCGGCATGGACACCTTGCTCAGATGACCTGCGCCTCAGAGGCAATGAGCACCCTCAAAAGCTGGGCGCTCTGCCGTTACTCAGCATCTCTGGAAAGGGCTAAACCTACACTGTGCTGTAGAGATAGCTCCTAGCCTTCTGCCAGAGCCAAACTTGGTTAAGAGACAGTACTCCAGAGAAGTTTTTGAGTAAGTTCTGGAGCACAGCAAGGCAGAAATCCTGAGCCTGAACAGGATTAGTTCAGGCATTAGTTCAGGATTACCTGTGAGCTCTGGGATAATCCAACACGTTGGCACGGTGCAGGTATGGCCAGGTTTGCTCAACCCAACTCCATCAACTTTCATCTCACCATTCTTTGCAGTGCTGTTATATGGCCAACACAGGCTACGCTTTCTCCTAAAATTCCATGCATGACGCAGCAAAGCTGTGCAGGACAGACAGACAGCAGTGCCACAGCTGTCCTAGGGCAACAGAAGCATCCACAGCCACAGAGTAATGAGGATGCTGTGGTTTATAAAGTTCACCAGCTTGTGCTCCAAGGAAAAGCGTGAATGTCAGCAATGGGATAACAGAAGCAGTAAAATACATGTTTCAGTAACTATCACTAGTGAAAATTTTCTTCAAGTGATCCTGCCTTAGCACAAATTAGTTGACAACCAATTACGTAGCGACAGCTCTTGAGCTCATGTAATCCCTGTCAAATTGCACCAAGTGAGGAGTGAGGACCTGTCCCACAAGTCATTATACAAACAAACAATTAAACTTGTCGTTCTATTGTATTTAACCCAATGCTGTTGCAAGCAGAATATTTCAGTGAGTAAACCCAAGTATTTTAAACCAGAAACAAGATAGCTCAAAGGGCTGGATAAATCCCCAATACAAACATTTCTATTGGTGTCTTCATTTGCGAAGTGACTTGTTATAATGCTGACTAATTGGTTTGTAAATTTTGCTGTGGGTTCGTTTTCTTATCTCACCTAAATTTTGTTGGCAAAAACCAAACAAGCATTAAGCTCCTAATGTCATCAACTAGTTGCTACAAGAAGCTGTGACCCTTTAAACTCCATAATCCTTAGGGGATTAGCAAACTCCTCTGCTGCATTAGCTCATAAGGCCTCTTTTTTAATTAGAATTGTATTGAATGGACTAAAAATCCTGATCTCAGCTTCCAGTTACCATTTCCATTGATTCCCATATCAGGAAGGACATCGGAGCTACAGAAAAGAACAGAGCCCACTCCCTCCGCCTGGAGGAGGAGGGTGTTTTCTTGACACCTGGCCAAGGTTTGGGATCCAGCAGGCTGCAAAGTTAATCCCATCCCTACAAGCTACTACAAAGTGAAACAAAGTGTGCTCATGAAGCCCCAAAATGCATGTGTTGCATTTCTTTCAGGACTTCTTAAATAATCACTGAGTAATTCTTCTGATAGCTATCCTCACAAATCCTTCCGAAAGCAGAAACTGTCACAGAGAGAGATGAGGCATCACAAGAGGTTCCTGACTGGCATGACTTTCTGCAGGAGTAAAGTGAAACACCTCTAATCATCTGGGCCCAAGTGATTAGATCGTACGAGGAGGCTTTGTCAGGAGGGGGAATTATGGTCACTCCTCTCCAGTCCCAAGCTAATGACATAACCCACTGGACTGTCTTCCCTTACCCAGAGCTTGCCATTGAATTGAGGCTTTGGTATCGCTGTTGCAAGTACAGTTAATAACTTTAGAATAAATTAATAAAGAACAGGATCTCCTGTGGAGTTCTCGTCTCTAATTAAGTGGTGGCAGGGGAAGCATGTAGTGCAATAAGAAATAATTGAAACAAAGAACCTTTCTTTTTTATCAAGCCATTTAGCATTTTGGCATCCTTCCAAATACATTTCCTATAATTGGAAACATTAACTTGCCTGATTTAAATCTGCAGCCCCCTCTCAAGCACACGGTCACATTGAAGGATATGGCATTGTTCATGAGTCAGGCTCTAACAGGAGAGCAAGTTGGGAGGATATGATGCTGTTATGTTCTACTGAAAGAGCTAGGTGAGGGATGTTCTGCAGAGAATAGTTTCCTGAAAAATACTGTTTCAGCAATATCCGTACATAATGTAAGCAAAACAAAAAAAAAATTCTGAACAATTTATCTTGACCTATCCATTTCAAAAGTGCAAAAAAATTTAATATTTTATGCAGATTAGGAAAAGTATTTTCCTTTTTACTCTTTAACTTCCAAGCCTAAACACTGCACAAAATGTATTATTTAGGAGTGGAAGAAATATGTTAGTCCTACCTGGGTAATTTCTTTTTGCTTCCATTTCAATTCCCCAAGAAAACTAAACACACTTTATTTCAGGTAAATACAAACTGGTTTTCTTTCTTTTTTTTGTTCAGTCAGGTCAGAAAAGCAAAAAGGGCAATTACTACACAGCTCTAAAACAGATACTAATATGAAACTCTTCTACTAATGCTCCAGGTACAGTAATGCGCTGAAAGGTTTTTGTGTACACACGGTGCTGTCATATATGAGGGGATGTCTCCAGCATCCCTTCGGTCACTGATTTCTCTATCTGTATTATGTGCCTTATTCCTTTGACTCATATTCTAAGGTTTGCATCATGTACCATCATTTCTTTAGCTTTCTATTCTACCATGGGTAACAGCATCGGCAAACTCCAACCTCCCAACAAATTCCACCCCTGGGCACTCTCATGGACTGATCAGTAGCACAAGTTTATAGCGTGGGGCAGGATCAGACACGGCATTGCCGTGAGATGGGGGGAAAAATGTCCTAGAAAGAGACGAAGTGGAGCGGGACAGGAGCCAAAGCTGAAAAAGAAAGATACTTAACAGTAATAGAGACAGGCTATAAATGCCAGCCACATGAAGAGCGAAAAAGAAGTCAGGGAAGTGTTTGTAAGTAAATATGGAAAGACGAGTGGGAAGAGTGAGGACAGAAGCAGCAAGAAGAAAGGCACGCACCCTTTCAGACAGATGGCCACAGCTTTGGCTAGTGAAACTTCAGGATGGAGATTTCATGCACTGAAAGGGAAGAAGGAGAGTCCCAGCAGGGAAACATGCACTCCCTGTTTCTCTAGAATATCCCAGCAGTCATGGTCTCCCCAGCAAATCGCAAATGCTGCTTATTTGATGAAATTTCTGCAGGAAAATGAAGACGTATTCCTGTGAATGTGCATGGCAAGCTGGTTTTGTAGCTAGTTCGTGGACAATATTACGGAGAACTACACTCTTTGTCCAAAAGTTTGGTTTTAATGCTTATGAAATGTTGCTGGGTTTAAACATTGTCAAGTCACCTAAAAGCATCTTTTAATGATTACTTACTGTATCTCAAACAACAAATAGAAGAAGTCCCAAAACCTCCTTTATTTCTTATGAGATGGGGAAGCATAGCAAGAAAGAGGCCTGTGAAGGAAGCACTGAGGAAAAGAGAGGTGGGCTTCTGTACATAAGCAAGTTAGGCCAGATGTAGGTCTAGGTGTAAATTAAATTTAGAGTAAAGAAAAGAAAAATCACTATTTTCCAATAGAAAATCTTTGCAGGCTGAAGTCTCTGCCATCAAAAAAAAAAAAAGGTAAAAATACTGTTGGCTTGGAAAAGGAGGAAGAAAGTTGCTTTGTGGTTGTACTCACTAATCAACCTCAGGGACAACTCTCTCCAAGACCTATTCTGCTTCCTTTTACACATACATTTGTTTTCAGAAAGGGATTTTTATTTTAAAACTGTCATTGAGTAGCATTACTTGCTCAAAATATTAAGACTTTTTAAGTAGCCCCTTGAATAAGGATATTGAGAATGTGTTGCTTTGGATCCTGAAAGTCAAGGTCTGTAGTATGGCTTTGCTCTCCTAATGCTTTTCTACAGAGATTCATTACCTGAATTTTCCTCTGATGGGGCCAAAAGGTTATAATTCTTAAGAACTACAAAACTTAGGAGGACCAGAGCTTGGGTATCTCAGGAGACAGCTAATCGGTCACTGAGCTTTTCACCTCTAACCCTGATTATCTGCCACCAGAGATCATAAAAATAATAGCTCAGCAACACCTTCAGTAATTCCAGCTACCTAACCCCTCCGTCTCATCCCAAAGAAGCAGCTGGTTAGTCTGCTTCTTTCTCACTTCTCAGCACCCCAGCTCCTTGCCCTGTCCCTCGCTCATGTATCAGCCATTCTTCCCTGGTACCTCAGAGAAGGATGCTGCCTTCCACAGGTCTTGGTGGGTAAGGATTGCTGTGGGGAGGTCTTCTGTCCCCTTCCAGCTGTGGTCAGGAGTGATCCTGGAAGAAACATCAAACAGGATCACACCACCACAACATGCAACCACTGAGTAATTGCTAATCCGTTGCGAGATTTGATTAAGACCCTGAGTCCCACTTGAGAGCGAGGGTGTTACCAGGTACACTGCACAGGAGCCAACCTCCCCTGCCCCAGCACCCGGTGCTTTTTGTTCGTTACGTGGGGAGTCTGCTTCTCTGTGGGATTTTTAACATGCCACCATGGAGTTTCTGCAATATTTAGAAACAACTGTTATGAAACTGTATAGTCTACAGCTGAAGAAGAGGTGCTTTATCTGCCATTACCCTTGCTTTCATCTTCCTACGCTGTGTTAAAATAAAAAGTATACAAGTGCACATATGTCAGAGACAGTTTTTCCTGAAATGGACCCGCAATGCCCACATTTGTCAGATCCTCTGAATTTCAAAGAGCAACCTCAAAGTGCACCAGTAAGAAAAGGTGATATAGTTAAACGGTTAATACCTAAATGTTTATAATTCCAAGTCCATCTTTACACATACATATTAATACATTTCAAATCATAAGCTATGTTTTTAGCTGGGGGTGGTGGGGAGGAAGAGAATAGCTGAGGTAATGACTTGGAGAGTGCTGGGTTTTTCTATTCAAAGCTCATAGGAATGGAAAGTCATTGGGCTTGAGAAGAATCACAAGTTCTGTTTAAAAAAAAAAGTGTTCTTCTTGTCACTTCTGTATGGCAGTATTTTCCTATATATACACTTTAGATCAACGCTTGTTGTTTCCTAAGCTAATCATACCCATGCAAAGGAAAAGCAATTTAGAATCTGTAGTTAAACATATATCAGAGGAATATTTAGAGCTTCATCTACGACTAACTAAGCAAACAACTTGCTCCACTTGTCCAGGGCATCATTATTGATCTGGGGGAGGTGGAACATCAGTGGTGCCACAGCTGTGGTGGGAGGACTGGGCTGTATTGCAAATCACCTCAGGCATCACACCAGCTCCCCAAACAGGGCTACAGCAGGGGCCATGAAAGACATCACTGATGGGAGTTCCTTGTAAAGAGGGCAGGTGGGCCCAAAATGTACCTGTAACTATAGATTCTGGCCTTTCAAATGGTAGCAAGTTAAAAGCTAAATCAGGTTTCTGGCTTAGGTCTATAGTGGGAAATAAAACAGAGCAGAAGCTGACCTTCAATAACAAGTCTTAAATAAAAGTTCCTTATATCTGGAAAAAAGTTCTGCTAAACGGGCAAATACATTAAAGATTATCCACTGTTTTAAAATATATTATTTTTATTGAGAGCGCTGCTCTGTTACACTTACGAACACAGAAGAAAGTATCTGTGTATGCAAAGACTTTTTCGGAGCCATTAACCTAAGTAAAAGCAGAAGGAAGCAAATTGTCATAAGAAAGTGTCAGGAAACATCTTTGTGAAGGTGGTTGTGAGGGGAAAATTAAAAGGTCCATTTCCCTCTAAAAGCAACGTCTGCTGGGTTTACTGCAGGGTCAAGAAGAGAAATGCCTTTGTGGTGTACACATATACCATACATGGACGTAAACATATATGGTGTCCACATACACATATGTGGATGGGGGCAGGTGTAAGTACCTTGTTCAGCTGTGGGTATCATGTCAGTGATGGAGTGCAACACCTTCTAGTTTTCTCTTCTATATTTGGAACTTAAGACTTAAGCTCAGATCTTCTCAGCTCACTTCTGTGAAGACCATACTTTGCTCCCACAACAAGCTCTGGGATAACGTTCCTTAGATACATGCCATTGCCAAGAGAGCGAGAAAGCAAGAAAGCAGGGAAGGAGAGAAGAAAAGTGTTCTACCCTTTTTGTAAAATTTCACAAAGGCTTTGGTAGGTGTAATAAGTACAATATGTGCAGAGGCTGGCAGTCATCGCATTTCTACTTAGTACAGGCCAAATCAGCTTAGAAAGTGGATGCGTGGACACCACAGCAGGAGCAGCACAAGCTCTCCTTATTTGATGTCAGTGGGCTTTGTTTTGTTTCTTAAGGAATACAAAAGGCATGCTCCACTTGTACAAGTGCCTTCATATTAAATTCATTTCAGAAGACAAAAGGCACTGATGAGGTGATGATACAAGCAGGTCTAACACCCTGATTCACAGAGGAATCCTGGGTAGAGTCAAGAGCCTGAAACCTGAGCTGGCAACACTAAACTGCAGCACTACGGAATATATTGGAAAGATTAGCAGAGAAGCCAAAAACTACCCAGCTAAGATGCAGTTCACACTGAGTCAGAAAAAGGAGATCACATCTTCAACAAAGAGCAGTGAGAACAGAAGCCATCATTACATATCTCACTTTAAAGTGCAGACAAAAGACTAAACTACAAGAGGTCTTCTCCTGCAGTCCTTGTGCCCCAGTGTCCCACCGAAACCAACACAGACACCTCTCTAAAGAAGCTTGCACTTGCTTGGGGGTGTCATCAGAAACCTGTACTCGTGCCCATGTGATGAGCCTGTGAAGTCCCTGTTGCAGATACAACCAGTGATCTTCTACAGATCGGAAGAGTGAAAAATATCACACAATAACACAAATCCCAAAGATCATCAGGTACATCAGCAGCAAAAGGCTAGCAGACAAACACAACTGCAAGGATTTCAAAGCTAATTTCAGAGCATCCAAGGCTCAATATGTCCCTGTCAACACACTATAATCTTCCCTCTACAGACGCATCAGACATGCTAGAAAATGAAGGTAGGATAGGTGTGGATAAGCAAGGGTGTTTGTGGCTGCCTGGAACCATGCAAACTTTTTTGTCTCCCAAGCAGTGTTTGACAAAGCAGAAGGGATTCATCCAAAGACAGTGGTACAGCTGCAGGTAAACAGAGCTTGCTTCATTCCAGTTCTGGGCAACAGACATTGCCAACTCTTGATATAGGTATGCTTTCTCATATGGGTGAGCTTATTCATTTCCCCAGTCCATGTCCCACCATTCTTTAGAGACATGCAAGACTGAGCCTGCACACCTCACCAGGACAGCTTGGATACTGAGAAGCTAAATAAGGTACTTCATCTGGAGGAAGGGAACATGGTAGTTATCTGTGCCAAAGTGAATTCATTTGTTCCATTAACATACATAAAAATTCTCATTGCAGCTGATGAAAATACTCCCACTATCTCAAACAGAAACAGGATTGCACTTATTACAAGCTTTACAAGAAATACAGTGTTGATTTTAACAGACTGTCAAGAAGATATTATACTGAAAGCAGCAAAATTCCCAG
The DNA here is from genome assembly GCF_947461875.1 of Haliaeetus albicilla. NCBI lineage: Eukaryota > Metazoa > Chordata > Aves > Accipitriformes > Accipitridae > Haliaeetus > Haliaeetus albicilla. The sequence goes on from NC_091495.1 coordinate 36,341,085, forward strand.
TGCAATTGCTCAAAGCCTTTCTAGAGCTGGGGGACACACAACGCACTTGGAAAACAAACAGTATAAAGACATTTTTTCCTACCAAAATGCAAAGCTATTTGGGATTCATAAACGTTTTCACAACTACCCATCGCTTGTCCAAACTCTCATAAATATTAGCAGCACAATCAGAATAACATCTGAGTGATATGCTTTTACTTACAGTAATCTTTGTGACTGTTTCTTTTTATTGTAACCATATGTAGTCCCTGCATCTGATAAATTAGCTTTCAAAGGATGGTGGTTCTTGAAGCCAAGGCCAACATTTGTTGTTAAATTCAAAGGTCTTAAAATGAAAGTATTAAAATTGTTTATGAGAGACATGTTCATGCAGTTTGTTGAATGCCTTCAACTTCTTGTAAACAGGCAACTGCTGAAAGTGATACAAACTCTCCTTCCAAAGAGTGCTTTGCAGCCTTCTGTGAAAAGAATACCGAAGCCTCCAGTGTCAAATACAAGATGTTCTTTATTCAAAAAGGATGCACTCTAGGTTTAAATTTCAGTGAAAATACAGAAAAGCAGCAAGACAGAGCAAGTTTCAACCTTGAAAAGCAGCTATGCTAGTTTTAGGGTTTGACTTGTGAAGAATGAGACATTCAGATTTAGTCCCCTCAGTTTTTCAGCAGAAAGACTCTTCCAAGCAGACCAAGAACATTCAGTTCTTCCAACTTGTACCTAATAGGGTTATCTAGTGCTAAACCACAAAAAGAAATACATGGATTACCTCCAGTCTGAAAACAGCCCCAGGGAATCCAGTAGAGAGAAGAACCATTTTTAGTGCATCAAACGTAACAGCATATGGTTTATATTCTTTTCATTCTTAATGCATCCAGTTTAGTCTTTCATTAACAGAAACCATCTTTGTCAACAAAGTTGAGTATCTGAAGTATAACCAATTCATTTTTAAAATATCTTTCTCAGAAAAGAAAATGTCGTTTCAAAATTTAATTACAAAGCATGTACTTGACGCAAGCTAGCACACTAATTTAAACATGATATACCAAAATTAAAGCAGAACTGATCTTGACTATTCTACATTAGCTGCATGTCTGTAAAACTTTTTGGACCTGATCCAAGATAGCACTAAAGTATATGTTTTCTCTTCCTTACTTGCATGGGACTTCACATCACTTTTCCCAGTCTAACTTTGTTGTTTCTCCTTTCCCTTCCTCTGTCATTTCCTGATGGCTCCATCTGCTCTTCTGGGAAGAGTAACTAGCCTTTTACTCGCTGTCACGAAAGTCTCCTGGGTACCCTTGGTCCTTCACACCTATTGACTTGTGTTTGATGCTTCATCTCGGGATTAATAGGTTAGTGTCTGGGGCAGAAGTAGACCCAGTATCTCCTTTTGACTCTGGCAGAGCTCAGCCGTGCTGGTCATTTCTCTGCTGTCATCATGCAGATGGGATGAGACTTCAGCACGTGCTTAATGTGAAACACAGGAGAGAACTGCTAATTGAGGCAGGACTGCACGTCCCTGGGTTTCTGTGGCATGAAGGTGGCCGGATAAATCTCATCCCATGCATTCAAATGCTTTCATAGAATCATAGAATCATTTAGGTTGGAAAAGACCTTCAAGATCATCGAGTCCAACCATTAATCATGAGCAGCATAGTTTCCAAAGTTGAAATCTGTATAGCAGTATAGGGAAACAACTGCTCTTAATTTAAGATGTCAAGCAAATGGGCCAAACACTGGCCCATTTCAAGAAATGTAAAGATCTGTTTTTGAAGGAAAGGTTATCTGGTGAAAAAGAGGATTTCTAAATACAAAATGGGAAGCTTGGACAATCTTATCTGTGCTGCTACCCACTTCTTTACTACATACAGAGACTGTTCAAGGGCAGCAACCATTCTCTAAACAACTTGAAAAGTTATTACCTTTAAATAGAGGCAGGCCCAGTATCTTTTGTCTTCCCTGCAAGCAGACAGTCTTGCTTACCACCACCTGCCATGGAAAGCCTCCAGCACCATCAGACCAGTGTTCCCAGGCTCCAGTCAGCAGGGAGGCAGCCCTGGGCCACGCTCCAGCACGTTACGGGTTACAGTCTGCTTTTAGGCTGCACCGTGGGCACATCTGCTCTGTCACGTTGTTTCTGAGGTTACTGGGAGGTAGTGTTTCCAGGATCTCTGTTAGAGGATCTTTTGCTGTTGAAGTAATTTTTTCCAGACATTGCTTGGAAGCAGCAGCTCCTAACCCTTCAAAAGTCAATGACGCTTTGGCTGCTGTGGAGAACGGAGGAAAATAGCCAAGGAGGACATGGAGGACAGGTGTTTATGAGAGAGTCACTTCTAGAAATGAAATATTGCCAAACGAGCACTAAAATTCCCTTGTGCAGCCAGAAGGATTTTAGCAGCTTCCCAGACCTGCGTCACAGATGTAGTCCAAAATGATCTCTTTTTGCTTTATGAGGATGCCAGCAAAGACACTGAAGCGGAGAGGTTTTTGCGGAGACAGCCCCACGTTGGCAGAGCCCGGCTGGGGGACGTGGGCTCAGCCCCCTGCGGACATGCCCTGTGCCGGGCTCACAGCCCTGCTCCCACCAGGACCCATCGGCGTGGGGTGTCCCCGTTCCCCGGGGTCCGCAGCTCCGTTGCAATCACCCGGCAAGCAGCCCAAGGCCAGGGCTTCCTCCCCACAAGCAGGGGACTTCAAACGTCCTGCCCGGCTTCCAAAAGGGAAGCAAAACCTGAACCCGACAGCGCTGAAGTCGCTGGTTGAAACACGGTGGCTGTTTTCCTCCGGGGTTGGAGGAGCAAAGTGTCAGGCTCCGAACTCATGTCCCACTGGTGGCAGCTCTGGAGATAGCCTGGCAATGGCTGGTCGTAATATTTAGGGTGAGACGCGTGAAGAAAACCGGGTAGCAAGTTTGGGGTTTAGGCTCACGGATGGTGCAGGCACCTAATTCAACTCACAGCCGCCAGCTTGCCAAGGAGCTGCTTAGGTTAGCCACCAGAAATTCAAAGGAAAAGAGCTTGGCATAGGCTTTGCGTTTTGAAAGGGAATTAGGTCTGGACTTTTTAAAGTATTTTGTTGTCCAAGAGCTTCAATGGGTGCAAAGGGACAGTGCTTACCTGAAATTCCTCCAAAAAACTGTTTGCCCAGATTTTCTCCTGTGAGGTAGAAAATGCAGTTTTAAATCCTGTAAGATTTAGGAAGCACTCGAATGTGGGCTTGTAGACCTGTGACAGGGTACTTGTCCTCCTGATGCCACTAGCTAACCCACCACTGCTAGTCCCTTACCAAAGGGATGCTGTATAGTGCTCACAATGCACAGTTTTTCTCTGTGCCCTGACGCTTGGCACCGCTAGTCCCCAAGCTGACCTGGCCTTTCTGACCCATATCTGTATTCTACATAGAAAGCGTAGGCAGCTCATGTGATATTTTCCCTCGAACAGTCACTCCAGGTTTCATACAGTTAAATGAGAGAGTGCAGTCCAAGCCTTCAAAATCTCAGGGGAAAAAAATGAAAATATAAAGCTTTAAGAAGAGAAAACAAACTTATAAGACTTAAGAAGTTGTTTGAAAAAATTCAAACCTCCACATGCAAAGACTTCCTCCTCCTATTCATTTGACTGAAAGCATTTATAAAATGATCAGGCAACCAAATAAAAGCGGGCTGCCTATGCATGCTGCAGACTCTCTGAAACTTCCCCCAGTTTGTAAAAAACACAAACGTGTCTTACCGATGACCAGAGCAATGCCTTCCCCCAGCTGTATGCAAGAGTGTGCTGAGCAATTACTGGAGAACACTGCAAGGGCCTTTTCAGAAGCACAGAGACCAGCTGGTCCTCTGAATTAGGTAGGAACAAGCTGACAAAAAGGGATCTACACCAGAACAAAAGAAATGGCAGCTGAGAAAAAAAGTCAGAGATAATGTTAATGAACTGATTTCCAGGCCTGGTGTGGAGTACGGTCCCCTTCTTTGTGTGTCAGCACAAATAGCTCAAGCAATGGACACCAACCTCCTCCCCTTCCTGAAGTGGCATGGGTACAAAAAGCAGTGAATTACAGGTTTTTCAAAACATCTCAGACACTAACTGGGCAGCGAGGTGGCCATAACTATGGCCAGTTTGTCTGAGTCCCATGGTACCAAAGCACTATTTTACATGGGAGCTTTCAGAGAAGATCTTTGAGATGGGAATATTTGCTTGAAAATCTTTTTTTTTCCCCATGCTGTGAATTGGCTCCCTTGAGCCGTTGATGGCAAAGGGGCGATGCCTCTGGTGGTACCAGACTAAACCTGGCTGGGCAGGTTGTTTCAAAACAGTCTTCAAGCTAGGCAACCCATTTGGTTTTGACACTGACACAGCTCTGGTCTGGGTCGTGCTGCAGAGCAGTTCAGCCGTGCCTTCCATTTAATCTGCCACAATCACAGCTGCCCTAACACAGCGTGGCTTGGAGCGACTCTGGGTACTGAGGCTCTGGCAGGAGGATAATATAAAGGTGACAGCTGTAAATCACACGTACTGCTCAGGACTAAAGTCCTGCTCGTACCCGATGAACCGTGCCGGAGTCAGAGCGTGTACTGTAAAAACAACCCAGGGCTCTTGACAAAGAGAGGTTTAACGCTGCCTGCTTGCTGTTCCTGTCGTGACGGTGTTACATCGTCCACGCAGCCACTGTACGGCCAAACTATGAGACAGCCATCACCATTAAAGCCCTCCAGCACCAAGGAGGAGAGAGAGGGGAGGCAGCCAGCCCCAGGCGCAGAGCTGAGGCGAGGAAGGGAGCTGCAGAAAGATTTGAGGGTGCTCACCTCGCCACGAAGCTCTGCCGTTCACCCTGTTCCACTGCTTGCACGGAAGGCACATCCATTAGCTGAAGACCTGACTTGGAGAAGAATCGAAGTCCCTCAGACTACCTCTGCTTGAGCTCATCATCTGCCCGGAGCCCTGTGGCCAGCTGTCCTGCCTACACGGTGGGTTTGGCAAGGGCTCACGTCTGGTACAAGCCCATCTGGCTCTCCTGCGCACAGGAACGACTGGCTCGGTTTGACGCTGCACCCTTCCAAGCAGGACGGGCACAATGGGGGCACAGCAGCCCCTAGCCAAATCTCCCCTGGTCCTCAACACGTCGCCCAGCAGATCTTGCGCACTCGCAGCATCCTTCCAGGCTGTCAGCCCCAGGCGCAGAGCGCTTCCCCACCTCGCGCTGGCCCTGGCCCTCTGTAACATGAAAGAGTCAGCCTGGTTTCTGGCATGGTTTTGTGTCTCCCCAAGCAATACCCAGCCATATTTTGGGTCAGCATTGATGCCACCGCTCTGTCTGGCACAGTGCAGGCAGCCACCCAAGCAGGTACGGCAGCAGGAGCAGGGCTGGCAGCGGGACGGGCAACCGCCGACCCCGAGTTTTCTCATGCTGAAACACCGTGTGGGCGCAACGGGAGGCAGGCAGGAATGAGTTAGCACTGAAATATGGATGGGCTCTGCAGGCACTTGGGCTGGGCACCGTCCACGAAGACTGTGGTCTCCCACACTTAAAGCAATAAGTCGCCACTGACTAAGAAGTACCCTGTTTCCAGTGACTGTCATGGGTCAGGCACATGCTTCCTGTCTGATCAATTAATCACTGTCACTGCTATTACTATCATTAACGATTTCCTTCAAAATCCAATTCAATTTTGTATGGCAATCACACTTATGCTTCTATAACAGAATAGCAAAAAACAGTTTTCCAGGTAGCTTGCGTGGCCTCAGCCACTACCCAAAACAAGTCCAAAAACCCTCTACCACAAACCTCACACTTAGTCTGTGGTTGGAAAGTCACTGCAGTATATCACTCTTTTTTTGGATAGGGCTATAAAATATAGCAGTGGAAACTATTATGTTTACCAAAAGGTCAATGCAAATGACCTTGCTTCTTTTCCTTGAGCCAAACAAAGTAGGCTTTTCCCTTAATGGCAACAGGCAGTGACATTTTCTTTACCTGTATGATTTTGTGACTGCTGACCGAGTTGGTGGGTTTAGTAGGTAGAACAAGTTAAGGATTCCCTTTCTGTGCTATGCATGAAACCATCATCCCTGTGTCTTTCAGAGCTTGAAAGACAGAGTGAACTGCGCTGAAGATGAGAGTAACAGTAAAAAAAGTTAAAAAAAAAAAACAACCAACAAAACAAACTCACTTTCAGAGTATGCTTAATAAAAGAAAACATGCAAGGAGGGAGGAGGGGGCAGAAAAGGTGAACTAGAAGAGTTGGGTTGGCATCACCTACTGCACAGTTTTCTAGGTGTCTGAGGAACAACGAGTAGAACAGAAGTGTCTGGAGAAAAGACAGCCTAAATTGAAATTTCTGTCCTTCAGGTGCACTTTCATAAAGCTTGTGGTTGTTTGAATCTGGGGGATTTAACTCAGGTCAGTCTCAAGTCAAGAGTGATAGCTCTTTAAATAAACTGCTGAGCACAGACAGTATATTTTCCATGAATGCCAGCCACAGGCTTGATATCTTTTAAACAAGACAGAGTAGCTCCTGGGAGAGCTTTAAAACCCCGTCCTAGAAAGGCACGGGATCAGTAACTGGTGCGGGGAAAGGCTGGATGAACAGCACGACCCTGCCATCTCCTGGTACAAACCCCAATAACACCGGCCTTGGTCTGCGTAAATACGAAAACTGGCACCAGTTACCCGCATTTTCCTTGCTGGCTCTTCGTGCGAGTGCCAGCTTCCCACCCTGGGCTTTTGGGAAGGGTCCGGGCCATACAAACCCAGGTCACACCTGGAGACGAGGAAAGCAATGCCTCCATAAATACAATGATGGGGGAAATGGGCTGCTTGTTGTCTAGAGAAAAAGTGCCTGTCAGCTGTCAATCAGCCATTGACAAATATTCATGAAGAGCAAAATCATTCGCCATCTGCCAAACCTTGTCAGCAACGTGCTGTTCAGCAAAAATGCCTGCAGTGATCTGTTAGCGGGGAAGGAGGCTTAATCTTCTAATTTACTGATTTATGTGCAAGTTCTTAAAATTCACTAGTCGACCGATGTGGTGCAGATGTTTGACTTCGCTTTCAAACAGATCTGGCTGCATGTATTACCCAGTCAACAAACATACTTGAACTTCATCTCTGCCATGAATACGAGAGTGTAAAGAAGGTGTCGGTAGGACTGCATCAGGATTCAATCCTAGTCTCGATTAAATTAATGTCAAAACTCCTGTTTGGTTTCACTGATGCCAGGATTTCATACTCAGTAGGATCAGAGCCTTATATCTATTAACTGTCACAGCATGAATTGTGATGTGCAACTGTGCTATTGTGAACGTGCAAAGATTTGCAAAGCCAATTACTTGAAGAAATCCAATGAACGATTCTGAATTGCAAATACATTGGCAGAACTCCAGATCTATTTGTTGTCTCACCATGAAAAGAAATAAAAGAATAACTCAATGGCTATTTCAGTTCTCATTCAGATTTTTAGGTGGAGCATCAGAGTTCACCTTAGCCACCTATGTGCTCATTAGTTACTGTTGAAAATACCCATAAACCTACTGCTGAGGCTTTTTGATTGTTAAATGAAATCCCGTTCCAGCTGGGACTTTAGAGGTTCCCTTGCCAGGAGCTGCATCGCAAAGGGGACATGGACCTGTCACTCCCCTGCACCACCATCCTCCGTTACCAGCTGTAACTGGCAAACCTAATGAGAAAGTACCCCGATACCACCCCCAAACTGCAGAGACCTCAATACCTTTTCATGGGAAAAGCCCAGATCCGTATCCATCACGTCACCCCCGAGTCCAAGACCCTGAGGCAGTCTCTTCTCGTCCCGGCTGCCTCCCCGCAGGGCAGCTCTCCCCTGCCTTTGCAGAGCAGCGTCAGTGCCTGCCCCGCTGCGGCACCCGTGTCCCAGTGTGGGTGATCGCCCGCGTTCGGAGCCCCAGAGCGGGAGATGCGATGCTTCAGCAGCAGCACCGTGCCTCCAGCAGCCACGTTCCGGTCCAGCGGGTCCCACTGCATCCGAGGACCCAGAGACCGTCAGGACGAACCATGACCTCACTCCTCGCTGGAAAGCAAATGTCTTTTCCCCATCCCTCTTACCCAGCCAAACCCTTCCAGGTTTCTGATAACTTGAGAGACTGTCACAAATTCGCCGTCTGCTACTCGATGGGACACCCCTGTGCTTGGAAAAATAAAACAGTCATTGACAGGAAAATGATGCAAATACGGAGAGCGATAAGGTTTTCTTTCTGCCGCCTCTCCCTGAGACAGCAGAGCACCAGCCCTGGCAAAGCAGCTTCCCCCACACCGTATAGACTGCAACACCCTGACCCATCTTCTTCTCTCAGCCACTGTCAGGGAACAAAATCACCAGCTCTGGCAGCCTGGTTCGTGGATCAAAAGCAGTTCCCGTGTTGTCCTGTGATCTCAGTAACCCTTGCTGGGATCTTTCAACCTCAGGAAGGGGCATCACCCTCGCTGTCATTTGGTGGAATCAGCTCTTTGATTTGCAGCAAGAACCCTGATTCCAAAAGCAAAACAGCACATAAAAAAAGTGAGTAAACTGATGTAAAACATTCACACCTTATGATGTAAAACATTCTACAGCGGACCCAGTTATAGACCAAGCGCTGAAGTCCTTACCACCCTCATTAGGCAGAGGGCTACTAACTCCGCTGGAGTTTAGCCTGAGATAAGACTGAGGAAAAATGTAAGGCCTAATTCTGTTGCTCTCATTCACACTGAAAAGCCAACTCTTCACCAGCAAAAACTGCAAACGCCCTGCCAGTGGGAGAGCAACCCCCCCTGAGGAAGGGCAGCACACCGGTCCTTTAGCAGGAGGCTTTCAGCGTGAAACTAATAAGCTGATATTCTCATCGGTTCTGATTTGTCATGCCAGATTTGTCTCACGAAGGGGCTGATACAAGATAAGTTAGAGGGAGCGCTACCAGCTACCCTCAGCCTTTCCCAGACATCACGGAGAAGGGTTTCAAAGTTGTTTAGCTGGCTGAAAGCTGCAAGAGATGTCCGTCAAGACTTTCAAAATCTGCTAAAGCAGGCAACAGAAGTTAGAAACCAAACCTACTTACAAGCTCAGACAATCCCACACCTTCCGACACTGATGCACCTTTGAGGACTTAGCCTTACACTGTAGCCTCACATAAGTAACCCTATGGCCACTAAGCACAGCAGCTGAAATTTTGGCTATTTTATATTTATATATTTTTTTTAAATATATATATATTATAATTTTCATATATTTTAAATATATTTTTATATGTCAGGTTTATACTCTTTATATATAACACAGCATTCATTAGGCCTGTTTGGGAAAGAAGGAACATATATTCACTCTTCTTCACTGCTCATCACCCCAGGCGGGCTGAGGGGGATCTTGCCCTCACAGCCAGAGGGGAAATTGCTCCCTGATGACCACAGCTGCTGTGCTGTCTTACCCTGTGGTACAGACACACAACACTGCTTAGACCACAGACAGATGGAAGAAAGAGTTAGTTTGAAAAAAAATAAGGTGTGAATGTTTTACATCAGTTTACTCATTTTTTTTATGTGCTGTTTTGCTTTTGAAATCAGGGTTCTTGCTGCAAATCAAAGAGCTGATTCCACCAAATGACAGCGAGGGTGATGCCCCTTCCTGAGGTTGTAAGATCCCAGCCAAGGGTCACTGAGATCACAGGACAACACGGGAACTGCTTTTGATCCACAAACCAGTTTTAATTTACCCCATCTGTAAAGGTCCAAACCCCAAAATATTTCAGGCTGTTAAGGACACCAGGACTCTCCAGCTGGACAGATGTCCTACTGTAATGGGAGCCCTCTCACGAGAAAAAAGTCCACAGCAACAAGCTGGAGACTGAGCTTCAAAAGCAGCAGCTTGGACTGTGGTTTGCATTCATTTACAACCTTAAAATGCTACAGCAGTTTTTAAAAAGAACTCAGGCTAAGAGCAGAAAGCAGCTACCCCGTTGTTTTTATATAAGTTAGCACAGGCACTTTACACCGAAGGGTAGCTCAATGCCAACATCTACAGGAAGATAAAATGTGTGGCACGCCTGCAATACACAAGCTTCACCTGGTATTTAACTGTCCTCAGAGCAAAGCCTTTCCAGGATAAAGAAGTGACTTTCCGTACTCAGTGAAGGCGGCCGATACAGGGTGTTTATGTTCTGAAACAGCAAAAGTACACGTCACCTGCAGTAACAGTGCTGGTAATGATAACAAGGTATTATTGCCTTACTTCATATGCTTTTTCCTAAAGCTCAAAGCATTTTACAAATGTGGGAAATTATTGGCAAAAAGGGAATTGAAGCATCAAGAAAAGATAACAAAATACACAGCAGATGCGTATCAGAGCTATTCCCTAATCCACCACACCTCCATGAATGGTTTTTGGTATTTCACATGATTTGAATGTTTATTCTTTTATTTCAGTTGTGATGTGCAAAGATTATTTGACAATTTTATTTTTCATTCTGTAAACAGATGTGTTGGGAAAAAATGCAAAGCTTCTGAATGACTTGGAGACTTAACTGTATTCAAAATATAGGCTCCTAGAAGCTATATTTTCAATGTATGTTTTAAAACCTTACTAAGCACCACAAGTTATAGAATGCAGTAGCTGGTGGAGCATACAAAAGCAAGCGCTGCGCCTAGCTCTGCAGAAACATGCAACCTCTGGAGTATTATGGAGTTTTAAACACATCTGAGTGAAAAAGAATTTAAAATGGAAAATCAAAAGCATTTCTCCCAGAGCAATGTACCATGACGGGAACATTTTTTAGCGTTATTAAACAAAATTCCAGCAAATACTGATCCACCCACTGGGAGATGAGAAGTGATATACAAACATGTGCTATTGCTTTTATTATTATGCAACTACAAATGCCCAATAGTCTTAGCTCCTATAATTGTGAAGTGGCATTTCAAAATCATTGTTTTGCTTTTTATTTCAAACCAACTTTGTTACACAATGTATCTAAACTGCTTTCTTCCTTGACAAAGATAAAAATAATCTTGAAAATTATACAAAAATATTTGTTTGCTTTCAAATTTTTCTAAAGTCGGATGAATTTAAGTTGTTTGTTTTCCTGGTTTGGAACTTTTTTAGCACAGCCAGTAAACTGCAAATCACTTATTTGTACAGTTTTACTGCAGACTTAGCACCTCAAGGTTTCTAAGCCCTCCTATTCCAAACACAGCAGTTGTATGGTGTAAAATGCCAAGATCCTTTCAATAGCACTTTGGCTAACAAGGAAGGCCACTCTGCAGCTATTATTACCACCTCACCTTTCCAATATCTTGCTAAAAGCTACTTAGCTGTTTCAAAGAATACATATTGCCTTTATGGTGATAAAAACACGCACACACACACACAGCGCCCTAAGAAAACTCCGGCAGCTGAGAAGCTATTGACTAATACTAAGTACATAACGTTTGAAGCATGTACCAAGGTCAGTGGGGTTTTTTACAAGAGCTGTCTGTGCAATCTCACAGATGGACCTTTATATCAGCATAGAGGCTGTGATCAGACAAAGTGGCCAATTTGCCTTGGGGTAAGAGTTTAAAACGTGCCTTGATCTGTTTAAAAAACTCCCCGAGCTCCAGCATCAGTAGAGGCAGTGACAAGTGATAATAAAGGTCTCATTAAGCCTCAGTGGAACCAAACACAAATTCCCCTTGTTGCTGGTCTCCCCACTTCAAAAAGTCACTTAGCTGCTTGAGCAGAGCCCTGGGAAGAGGTGGGAGCCAGGGCCAGCAAAGGTCACAGCTGAACCTCTGTTTCACGACGAGAAAATAAAGGCCTCCTTATACCTAGAGAGGGTCTGCATTTATACACGGGGCTCAGGCCTGGTAAAGGGTTCTAGTATAAATAGGTCTTTGAACCAAAAAGACGTCCTGGTGCAGCAGAGTGTAATAGTACCTGATACTTAATCTCACAGTGGTTCCTTGGTTTACATGCCCGTTAACTACAGGGTATTTCTCCAGCTATCAGATTTCTGCTTGTGCTTTGGTCAAGCTCTCATGCACAAGGCTTCTGTGTCCAGGCTCTGGCAAGCTCCCTTATTTTACGACACAATGTCAGACTTGGCTGCTTTTCCTAAATGTTCAGACAGTTAGTTTAATGCCCTGAAGGGTCAATTAAATATATATCCAGCAATATCATTAGTTTAAAAAAAAAAAATAGCTAAAGAACCATTAGAATACAAATGCCTGAAAATGCAGATATGTAATTGCCGGAATAAAAGGCTGCTGGATGTCTTCCAGAAAGCTTTTAGAGAAAGGAAAAGTTAGCTCGACCTCTTGCTAGCATGAAATGCTCTTGTATGCTTTGAACAGTTTTTATGCCATTTATGACGTTTTTCCTTCTTGTCTAAGCAAATGTTGCAGTGAAAAGAAGGATGTTGGCAAGAACTCTCAGGTCTAACTCACAGGAGCTAGTGCAGCAGGAGACAGGGCCGTCAGCTGCAAGCACATCCTTCCTTCATCTGTTGTCAGTCTGAAGAACTAACTCTACCCAAATCTTTCTTACAGCAGAATGAGCCCTTTGCTATAAGCACCAGCTACCTCTCTAGCTTTCCTCCCTTTTTTCTTCTTTAGGACTTGTAGAAGGTTTCAAATAAATAAGCACATCCCTTTCCAAAGCACTTGGAAATGGTACCGGCAACTTCTGTCTCAGCTGCCATGCTGACTTGTGGGAACTGTACAATGGCCGAAAGTCACTGGTTGTCCCAGCTGCCATTTTCTATGCTGACTCTGCCACAGAAAAAGCCTCTATTCCATGTCTGGGAGGTCATCCAGAGACTGGAGTGAAACCGTTATACCACTTAAGAGAGGCAAATGAAATGTCATCAGGAATACATGCTGGTCTACGCTTGGGAGACTCAGCGATGCCAACATCTGGATTGGAACCAGCAACCTTGGAGAGAAAAGTTATCCGGTCTCTTATCTGTCTTCTCAGACACTGAGGTCTTGACAACCTGTTATGCATACATCATCTGTAGTTCTCTTCATAGTGAAGTCTTTCTTAGTTAGAAATAGTCCGGTTTCCTGAGTAACAAGGTTGAAAATTCACAAGGAAGATCTAGTCAAGATGTGCTATTTTAGGGCAATTTCATCCTCCACTTACCACACTTAGAACATAATCACACTCCTCTTCTGATGACTTTGGCATACTTCTGCTCAGCGGTGTTCTCAGTAGCTCTCCCCAGTCTGTTACACACATGAAAGGAAGAACAGCTGAAAAAGCAATGCAGTGGCCCATTCTGGTAGGGAGAGACAGTTGGGGTTTGCTTGACCACAATGAAAAATAACAGCTGTGCTCTGCTCTGTGATCCACAGCAGATCCCACAGGATCAAAGAAAGTGGCTACAACAGGTCTAGGGAAATTGAATCCAGCTGGTATCGTGCACTCCTGGCTGTGACCCGTGGCCTTTCGTCTGCTCCCTCCCTCCCCTCGTGACTCCTTCCCTCCCCACTTCTGCAATCTACTGTTCCAGTCACCAAGAATATTTCAGCTTTGAGTCGCTGAGGGAGAAGTTCATGAGCCTGAGTATTGAATTCATAACTATCAAAACAACCCTTGCTCTAGCTCGTCTTGTTCAAGGCTGTTATCTCCAGTGTATTGATTCAGAGCAGCCTTTCAGAAAAAAAAAGGCCTTGAGAGGTATGACTTCTTTTATTAGATTCTCTCAACTCAGGTGAAGTCCTGCCTGTTGAACCAGTTCAATCCCTGAGAGTGCCAAAAGGCAGATCGGAAATCTCTGCAAATGGGCAAACCGGAACGTCTGTTTTCCATTCTGTTGGTGGTGGCATGCCCGTGTGGTAGAGTTGCTTACTGTCTTCATTTCACCTATGATGTGGTATACGCACGACACAAGATCAGTGGCTTAATACACAACAGAACAGCTGCGGCTTCCATTCAGCCTGTGCAGATTCTTTTGACTTCCACGAGATTTGCATGAACGTCTGTCCCCAGCGCTGAGCATTAAAGTAACCATTTAGTAACTTCTCAGCTCTATCTGCACCTGAAGGCATTTCTAAATTAAAGAGTAGTATTGTAAGTTGGCTATGTGGGAGGCAAACTCCTTTTGCCTTTACATCTTTCTAGCATCTTCTTCTGCTCTCCTGCAGGATAACTCTGGAAAAGACTTAAAAGTTAACTTCTACCCAGTGTGTCCTCTGAGCAGGGATAACCACACGCTACGCCAGCCGCCTTCTATTTGGGGCGGCTCAGCCGACCCCCCCGTCCATGCTTCACACGGCAACATTTCCCTACGAAATGCCTGAGGAACTGACTCAGAGCCAAAGTTAAATCTTGATAGGAAGGACTGAGTTCCGTTCTGAGCAAAGAGGGAAGACCTGCGAATGCAGGACGGTTTGAGCTCCCTTTTCCTGCAGGAGCCTTGATAAACCTGTCTTGCTGCACCCAAACGAGCGTGCCGCACGATGCGTGTGAGTCTGAGGGAAGTGACCTGAAGAAGCCCGGGTGATGTGGATGACTGATGGCAACTTCAAGCCGTGGCTCAGCTCAGCGGGGATCACCACTCTGAGCTTTATAGGTTTTGAGTGGTCAGCTCAGCCAAGCAGTCACAGTTTAGAAGTCTTCATTGTAGCCGGTTAACACATTAGAAAATCAGCATTAAAAGAACTCTAATGTGTGTGTTTGCCTAAATGAGTCATATGATAGAGCAGCTCATTACCAAAAGCACAGCATTTAAACTCTAGGGGGTTTTATGTTTTGTTTTAGTAAAACTGCTACATGAATACATGGACCAATGGGTCACACTGGATTAAATCAATAACATCAACCATTTGCTAAGACCTTTCTAGCTCCATTTTATATCTCAATAGAAATATTGCTTCTTCCATTTCCCCTCACGTCCACCAAAGCCTGCCCACATTATCTCCCCTTCTTTTTAATTTCTCTGGATCTATTTCTTCCCTTTTTCCCTAAGCCATTCTTTTTCTTTCTCCAGTCTGTTGTTCAGGGTCATCATAGGCTTAGCAATATCACTGTGAAGTGTCAAAGCTTTAGAAATAATTGCTCCAAAGGTCTACATGACTCACAAGCACGGAAATCTCAATCGAGCAACATGAGTCATTATATATGAACACCAATAAAATGCGTACCCTTCATCACCACTTCTCTTGTTTGAAGACAGTAAGAAACTCCACCACTTGTATGCACTGATGCCTGAAGTGACAGAAAGTACACTACGAGTACTTTACAGTGTTTTAAATGGCTCATTATCATTGATCCATTCATTAAATCCCCCTTATCCAGCACCCAGGGGAACCCAGAGTGAGGTTCTCAAAGAATAAAATGCTCCAACAAATAAAGCACCAAGTCGGTCATTGAACAGGGACTTCACCAAAAATTCCTCATCGACATACTAATTTTTGGAAACTCTGGCTACAAAGAAGACCAGGTTCTCCACCCCACTATCCACAACCACCATGGGAAGGAGATGGCAACAGATGTCCAAGGACTCCCTCCACCTTGCAGAACACAGCCTGGGACAGCCTAGCACATTAAGCAACTACTAGGGCCATTTATCCAACAGAGGCAGCAAGAAGTGTGGCAAATTTCTGTAACGATATTGACTTTTGTTTCCTATTTGCGCGTTTTACGGAATGTGAATGCACCGTTCTGGCAGACCTGACCGGAACCAGTTTCTATTGCTGATGTGTATCTAACTACACTTACACAACCAAAGCGAACCAGCTTTCCCTTGCACACCCACCCATGCCCCACCACATACACAGATAGAGCTTGGACACAGTTATAGGTTAGTTTGCTAAACATACTTTATAATGAAATTGTAATCCTCAACCAGGAAGAAAAAATCACTGTGGTCTAGCTATAAAGGCTGCAGAAGTATATAGGATCCCTACCTACGTGCTGGCTACAGACCTGGGAGAGGAAGGTGAGCTTAGAGGTGAAATTGGCCAGAACTCACTCATGTTCCTGCACACAAAAATCCACATGATAATTAATTAATCCCTGCTAATAAAATGCTTGGTATGTATCATCTACATCTTGATAAAACTGTATCAAGGCTTGGATTTTTACCTATCTAAGCATTTTGGGTTTACTTTTGCAATTAGACCTTTAATCAAAATATTTCTACTAGGCAAACTCTGAGATGTGGAGCAAGCTTCAGGGTTGGAAAATGCAGTGGGTGGAAATTCCACTAAGGCTGGCTTTTATGGATTCAAAATGCTGACATGGTCAAAATGTGGATCATCAGAAAAGCTGGCCTCAAAAGCATATACCACTTGTCCGGTCCTCCTGACTGGTAAATACATGTGTGTGTGTACATACATACACATATATATATATATTTATATATACTTTTTATACACATAGGTATAGCTATTGTCTTAAATAATAATTAGACAATAATTAAAAAGTCTTAAAGTAATTTTCAGGTTCTGATTAGAGTTGCTAGAAACACTAGCAATGACATAGAAAGTCATTTTGTGTGGGCAGCTGCAGGAAAAGTGAGTAGCAATTGTCAACATTTCTGTGAAGCATTCAGAATTTGAAGTCCATGTAGCACTTGGACATTTAGTTTTATTTGGTTTCTGTAAAAGTGGTCTATGGCAAGGCCATTATAGTATGTATGAAAGCGACATTAAAAAAATATTAGCTCCTAAAACTTGCAGTCAGAAAAATATACAGTTCCACTCAAGAGGCTTGCAGAAAGTCAAACATCTGCAAACCTGACTCAAAGTCTGAGTCATTCCAAGCAGAGTTATGGTCTAAACAGATTCAATATGAAACATATCACTTTCAGAAGCTTTTATCCAGAAATACACAAAAGATTTGGGGGTTGAATTCTCAGCTTAGTTGAGGACAGAGCTCAAAGCATCCTGCAGGAGGCATTGCAGCACACGTGCATACAGGTAGCAATCAGGCCGGAGTCCCTAAAAATGCACGTTGCAGCGCTTGTGCTTCCTAGAAAGATCCAGTGACGAGAGAAATCAGTGCCCAGTACTAGTACTCACTACTCTTCCACTTGGGATACATTTTAAATGAAAGAGAGCAGAGGATGTGTCAATTTACAGCAATTTACAGCGTTTAAATCCATAACCCTAAATAATGAAGCTCTCCATGCCACCTGGTGTGGTAAAACCTAGGCAATGAGGAGCAAGTCCTGAGGACAGATGAGACTTCAAATCATCTATTTCTCAAATCAGCTGGGAGGGGATGTGTGTGCATTTTGTTCAACAACAATCCAGCACTGTTGAAATGATTTGACAAAAATCATTCAGTAGTGTCCAGTATGTTCAGTAGAGGCAAGGAAATCAAAACTCACAACTCTGGGCAAATAAATTCCCCAGCTTATCAGTTTACTCAGCTTTGAAATATTGCTTCCTCAGGGACATCTACCCCAATCACAGACTTCCCAGACCTCGCTGACCACATGGGCAAGGGAAAGCAATGACATTGTCACGGTCGCCTGCCACTGCAGGAGGTCGGACCTGTAACCACATAAGGCCCATCCCAGTGACGAGCAAGGCTGGAACGAATGTGTCTGAGCAGAGAATGGGGTAGTGCCCTGGAGCTCTTTCCCAGGTGGACTGATGTCGACACCTTAAATAATGCTAGAAATGGGGGGAGCAGGATATTTTGTAAAGAAATTTCCAGCTCCAGCACATTAGCATAATTTATGAAGCGCTCTGGATGATTAGGCTGATGAAATGCCTAACTTATGAGTGAGGATCTTCCTTCTGTCTTTCTTGGATCCCACTGGACCTGAAAGGTAGAAAAACAGCGATGCCCAAACCCAGGCTTAGCAGGGAACTGCCACAGCGGAATGAAATTCAGCCACCAAAAAGGGGTAGCTCTTGGAGAAATTCATCACACACCCCATCTTCTCTTGATGGACAGAGGGAATGGACACGATATTTCTATGAACTCACTGCCAGGGGAACCAGAAGACGTCTTCTCCAAGGAGAAGGGTGAGTGAAGGTGAGGCACCAGCAGCGCAGCCCGGCGGTCCCAGTCCGGCTCTCACCCCCTTACTGGGATGCGTTAGCTCAGGGGGGGAGTGGGGGGGGGTTGCCCATCCCTTTTCACGATGCGAAAGTTTAGGAAAACTCGGAGGGAAGGCGCAGCCGGGAGGTGGCACTGCGGCTCTGCGGACCGGCCGCCGGCGACACCGGCACCGGGGGGACCCTCACCGAGGGGGAGGGGGATAGAAATTAGGAGTCAGGAATCAAAGGCAACCAACCCCACTGGAAAACGGTAACAAACCCTTTCTGTTCCGGCTTTGGGGTTTTATTTGAGTTTTTTTCCCAGCAGAGGCACAAAGTCAAAAACAAAAGCCTCGGGTGAAGAATTTAGGTGAAGAATTTAGGTTTTTTTCCCGTTTGTGGCAAAAGCAGGAGTCCAGCAGAACACGGGTCAGGCTGGCACCAGCTCCAAAACCACCAGCAGCTCCAGTAAGCGGGTGCTGCTCCTCCGCCGGCTGGGTGGTGGTCCCAGTACGGAAGGTTCCCAGGCAGCGAAGCCTCAGAGGCTCAGTGACACCCTACAGACATTTTAGCCTTGTAGCCAGTGACCTGATGTGCAAAAGCAAGCACTGTGCTGCTGCATCCAAATTCCTCCTTCTCCAGCCTCTGGAGGACTTTCTCCAAGTCTTATTTTCTGCGTACTACTCAGGAATTTCCTGACTCACTGTGGCAGGATTTCCTTGATATTAACTCCTCCTGAGGACATGTCTTTCAGTGAACTCCCACTGCAGAACGATGGGCCTCACAACCCTGGGATGCCCACTGAACCCGCTTCGGGGTTTGGTGGTTTGTCTTCAAGCTGCTTTCCTTCTGTACGGCAGGGTCCAGCTGTGCCTTTTGGTTACCCATCTACCTTGCTTGTGGCTGTTCTCCATCAGCAGATGACTTGAAGTTCTTCATATTCTGGACCTTTTCCAAGTTTCCAGCTAGCAAACACCACTGTGTTACTGATCTTATTGTCACCGTTGTTCCCAGTCCCTTGCTATCTCCCATGATCCACGTTTCATGGGGGCTCCTTCCTTTCTTTCTGCCTCACTGGGCTGTTAGCCACAGGCACTCTGACCTCCTCACGGGTCTGCAGTCTCCATTCTTCAGCTCCTTTGCTCCCATTTACTGCCTGGGCAAGGACTGGTGGTCTCTTGGGCTTCTGTGTCCTGCGGGATGTCATTCCCTGAAGGCTGTAGCGGGCAAGTTTGTTGATAGAAAGCAGCATCTTGGCCACCCAGCCCATCAAAGCCTAGCACATTACAAGGAGATAGATTACCTATAGCCAACAGCAATGGAGCAACACCAGCAGAAAAATATCCCTGCTTTGCTTTTGCTGTGAAACTCTCCCTCATCTGCACTCCTGATTCAATATTGCCATTGCTTTGTGAGTCCCCATGGGGAACCATCATTCCTTCATGTGATTTACTGTTGAATCATATGAATTCATAGGTGGTTTGTGCCCTCAGCTGTAGCACGTAAGTTCTGCCAGATACTAGCAAGCAGACCTTCTGCTTCCTGACCACAGCTCTTCAGTGGGTGCCCATCAGAGAATCCCTTTCCTGGAGATGAACTATGACAATGCTGTTCTTGCCATTAAGACAGCACTGGTTTATTCTGGCCTGTGTGAAGCTGTAAAGTTTCATTTTGCTCTTTGCACTTCATTACTGCACTGCTTTGCTCATATACTGTATATACAAGCATTCTTCTCCACAGTCACTCTGCATTGACCCGTCTCTCTTCTGCCTCCTGGTTCCTTTAGTTTGATCCCATTTATTTGTTCTGCACTACTGGGCTGTGCTCATTGCAGTCCTTCCCCAAGCTATCCTTTCCTGCTGCAGTAGACAGCCTTGCCAAGAACTCGGGGTCCCACCGCATACACAGACGGTCAGTGCAGAAGAGCTCCCAGTTGAATGTGGGCTACCTGTCATATGGCCGTGAGTGTGTCACCCACCATTCCAGTCAGTGCTGCTGACAGGTGGGGTGTAGCCTTTTACACACGCACCCATCTCTTGCCGTGTAAATCTGAACCTAGATCAGAGGCTGAGCTGTAAATTTACACCCTATTTTACCTTCCTGCTTGTTCATGAATCCATAGCTTCAAGCTTTCCCAAGTTTGAAGCTTCATGCCCTGCATGAAGCATTTCTTCATGCAGGCTATCCTCTCCCCTCATTTTGCCTTTGTATTCCCAATTAAAACAAACTTTTTTCTCATCATATTCTTGAAACACACTGTAGCTACCTCATTTCAGAGAAAATGAGGAAGATTTCATTCCAAAACTGTATGGAAAGTTAACGCCTTCTACTGTACATTTGCAGTAAAAGGCCCCATGTTTGTTGAATGGAAATCTGGGGTAACGAAGCTGAGGTCATTGTTTAACTAGTGTAATTCAGGGAAGACTTTGACTCACTAATTCCGACTTTCAGCTGAACAACGCAAAATTCCCTTGGGTCATAGCCTTAGGAAACTAGCACCCATTATTTAATTGGTTCACTAAGATGGTGCCACTCAAGATTCAGCCTGTCAGCAGACTAAATCTGCCCAAGGCTCACATGTCTCAGCACATTTCTTCATGGCAATGGTGCAATTTTGCTAGATTCAGACAGCTCTTAAGACATGCTTTTTAAAGCTAGCTTACCCTTTTATGCCTAAAAATAATTGCAGGTGGGGTTTATAATTGCTAGGACAAGTTGCAACTCTTACACAGCAAACAACCCAACTGCCTCTGCAAGGCTAGCACCAGGAATTACTCCTCTAGTGCACTGCAAGAACATTGTTAACAAGTCAAGCACTGAAAAGTTAGGAAAAGTGAGAACAAGAGTAGTCCATGCGCATCTAGACCAGCTTCTTTCTGAATACCACATGGACACTGAAACTGCTTGATCATGTAACAACATAACCTAGCATCACAGTTGGCCCTGCTTTGAGCAGGGCTTGGACCAGATGACTTCTGAGACTTTCACCAAGCTAAACTATCCTACGATCTATGAAGATTTTTCTTATAATTTTTGCCCTAGGGCATATGTTTTCCTCTGCACGTGCAATAAATTGTGACCACCTACTTAATGAGCAGCATTTCATAATTCTCATCTTTTGCTGGTGGGTGTCCTCCAGGCTTGACCAGCATAGCTTGGTGTATGCAGCAACTCTCTGCAACTCTGGACATCTGAGTTCCATGGTCCCCCTCCAACCAGTTTAGTTCTGCATAGTGAGAAAAAGTATTTCCCTCCATTTCCTTTTCATTCACTACCTGATCATTTCAGTGGGTGCCTCTTAGTGCCTAATGTAATTAGTAGGTAAATAATTGTTCTCTTTTCCATACCACTCATGGTGCTTTATGGGTTTCTTGTATTTCCCTCTCGGTCACCTTTTTTTACCAGCCCAAGAGATTCACAAAGAGCTGAATGCATCACAAGTATTACTGAGCTAGTGTTGACAACACCGGGGTGAATTCCCATTCCACAGGTAGTTAAATTAGGATTCACATTTCCAACTTGGGCTGGATGCAATACAGTTTTTCTTCTCCGTACATATTTCTTATCCCTGCCCTGGGTCTCTAAGGTACCCAGCACCTGCGGCTGATACCAATCTGCCCTGATGTGATCCCTCTCTCTGTCGCCGGCTTGCTTTTGCTGTTCCCCCATCACGAGGCCACACTGTTAGCTGGCATCTGCTCAGGGATCTTAACCAACCGCAGACTATTTGCTTTTTATTTGTGGGGTTATGTTTTAGGCGGTTCAAGTTTCCAAGCTAACCCACCAAGGGGGCAGAGAAGGACCAGTGGGGAGGGCAGGGATGCATCCTGGCTTGCTGGGAGCTGCTGAAACAGTTCCTGCCGTTAACACTCGGCCGGGCTTTGCTTTCAAAAGCATCAGCTGAGCCACAAGCGCTGCTCAGACACTCATGGAACACCTGCCAAACCACTAATTTACAGCCTAGCATCTAAAGCACTAATTCCAGGTTAACTTTAACAAGCCAAACTAGACTACAGCAATTCTGTACATAATAAACTCTGGGAGAAATTAAATACCTTTGCTCCACAAGCTGTGTGTATT
Source organism: Haliaeetus albicilla (assembly GCF_947461875.1). Lineage (NCBI taxonomy): Eukaryota > Metazoa > Chordata > Aves > Accipitriformes > Accipitridae > Haliaeetus > Haliaeetus albicilla. The sequence continues at coordinate 36,363,135 of NC_091495.1, forward strand.
AGTGACAATGGTGCTTTCAGCCACCATAAAAAATAGTTCAGGCATAGTTTATATAGACAAGGAACCTAATTTCATGAAAATTGTGTGGCTTTTTGTTTCCCTAAAGAATATTAAATTACACTTGGATGTGATTTTGGCCAAAGCAGAAGTTGCCTCTTAATTGTGTTCATATCTTTTACTGTGTGTAGCAGCAAAAAAGACTGCTAAACAATGTGGAAAGCAAACCAGAACCTGCCAGACGCCCATTATACAAAGCAAAATGTGTCCAGCCAGAATAAGATGCTCTATAAGCTCGTCATTTTTGCCCCATTTCAAATTAGGACAGAGACTGTGCTGAGCAGGGCTCAGAGTGATGTTTTATACCTTCCTTCACAGACTTTCTATCCTGGTTTCAGCTGGGATAGAGTTAATTGTCTTCCTAGTAGCTGGTAGAGTGTTATGGTTTGGATTTAGTATCAGAAGAATGTCAATAACACACTGATGTTTTCAGTTGTTGCTAAGTAATGTTTAGACCAAGTCAAGGATTTTTCAGCTTCTGATGCCCAGCCAGCAAGAAGGCTGGAGGGGCACAAGGAGTTGCGAGGGGACGCAGCCAGGACAGCTGACCCAAACTGGCCAAAGGGATATTCCATACCATGTGACATCATGCCCCGTATATAAACTGGGGGGAGTTGGCTGGGAGGGGCAGATCACTGCTCGGGAACTAACTGGGCATCGGTCGGCGAGTGGTGAGCAATTGCATTGTGCATCACCTGTCTTTCTTCAGTTATATTTCACTTTCTTTTTGTTATCTTCCTTTTCATTACTATTACCACTACTATTACTATATTTCAATTATTAAACTGTTCTTATCTCAACCCACAAGTTTTACTAGTTTTCAATTCTCCTCCCCAGCCCACCGGGTTGGTTTGGGGCACAGAGTGCATGAGCGGCTGCATGGTGCCTAGCTGCTGGCTGGGGTTAAACCACAACACCATCATTCTCCTTGTCAGAGAGCTCCTAACATGATGAAATAAAGTCAGGAAAACTGGCAAAAAATGCACGGGGGGGGGGGTGTCCTTTTTTTTAGTTATTTGCACTATCCCAAGGGACTATCAGGCATGACTGCATCAGAGCACACACTTGAAAATGGAGATGATGAAGCTGCACAAGCAATGCCACAGTGCAGAAAGATGAAGGAAATGTGGCCAAGTGAAACACAAAGAGAGAGAGACAGGTAAGCACCCAGCTGGAAAAACAGGCACTCACTGTATATTTTACTAGCTTGATTTAAGTAAAACAGTATCAGCTCAGATGTCAGCGTGCCAAAGAGAGAAAGCGTTCTGGAACAGGATCACCCTTTTAGCCTGTGTTTATAGAGTCCCAGGGTTAAGAGGCACTTGGTTCATAGCTCCTGGGAGCTACCACAGCACTGAAAAATAAACATAAATAATGTCATTAAGAGACATCTTCAGAAGTCTGCATCTCATTGTGAGAGCCCCACATGATGCGCGCTTCCCTCTGGGATTGATATTTCCATTAAATCCAAGCCCCTGCATTTGGCCTCCTGAACAGAATATTTATTTAAAATTTCCTGCAGCCTCCGAGGCAAAACCAGCTGCCGGGCTGGATGCGGGCAGACGGAGTTTCACCCCCGTGTCCCCAGCCAGGAGAGCTGCGACAGCTGGGGAAGGAGCCTCGGGTGCACGTTCGCACAGCCGGACCGTTTCCAAGCGCTCCGGTGGACCTCGGAAGGGAAAGGGGCTGGGATTTGCCTGCAAGGGGAAGGCAGCAGCGGCAGACCCCTGGACCAGCCTGAGCCTAAAACTAGGCAGTCCTGCTGCCTGCCAGAGCAGGAGGTGGCTTTATCTGGTGCTGTTGATAGCACCTCTGGTTTAGTGCTGGACCTGGCTCCCCATTGCAAATAAACCCACATCCAGTACAAACTTACCTGACTAGAGTAACTGTCTGCTTAGGGGTCTGTTATTTCGCAGTCCAATATGTTCGTAGTACTATTATTAACATCCCTGTTGTTCCTGTCGTTAGGTTGAGCGAGGGTGCCTAACCCTGCAGAGCACACATCTGCAAACAGCGAAAGCCAGCCTGCCTTTGTTTGTTTGGAAGAGGTCTGCAGTCTTGGTTTGAAGGGCCAGACCTAGTCCTAAACTTCAGAAATGTCCAAGTGTGATATATCTAGTGGTTGTTGTCTGTTGACTGAAACAGGAGTAGTCCTGACAACTGGCTAATGATGCTTTTAACCAGATTGTCCAGGTACAATTAGCTTTATTGACTGACTTTACCCCATGTTGTTTGCCAGTGAGATGAATGCACACTGCGCTATTTGCCGTCTTATCACTTGGTTGAATGAGGCTATAAAATAAAAGGAAACTATAATGAATGTATGCCTTAAACCATCTTTACAGCTAAGAAGAGTGGTCCAGCATCTGGTCATTCCTTCAGTAAATCTCTGGAGATGCCCATATCCTGTTTTGAAGAACACTTTTCTCACCTACACAATACGCTTCCACTGGTTATCACAAAACAAACATATTTATTATCATCTGACCTGTCTAATTTCCATCATGCTGCTGTATCTTCTTAATATTAACATACTTAGCATCCTTCCACTTAGTAGACAAAACTTGGAAAGAGCAGTAAAATGATGATATAAAGCAAATAATTAGTAATCCTTGTATTTATTTGTGATTATTCTCTGATGAACATGGACAACGTGTGTTTTGTTAATGATCTCTCAAATGTATTAAAAGAAGGATCAGAAATAACCTGTCTGCACTTAAAGCATGTTAGCACCCTCACAAAATGCTACTGAACCAATCTACAATAAACTAGGGTGCACAATGGAACAGTTCACAAAAAAGAGAGGGGGAACATCACACCCCGTTGAAATTTCAGGGTGATTTATATCAGCACAGTGTTTAGATCATGCTGAAGATTGAATTTCCACTAGGAAATAAAAAGCAACAGGGCTTTTTATTAAAAAATCAGGGCAGGTTTTGAGACTACAGCCTTTAAACCACATCGTCAGCTGGGTTCAGCTCCACTAACTTGAGCAAAGCTGTGTTAGCCCACAGGTGAGGAGGAACGTCTGTCCCCTTGGGAAAAGGTCACTTCCAGCAGCAGAACAGTTACAGCAGCCTGCAAATCTCTAATCTCCAACAGATGGATATCACCACGGGTTATGATCAGTCTTCCCCAACCATTCCTCCAAAAAGAAGAGCCCTCGCTAATCTGGGAATACTTAACAACATTGCTATGACAAGCACTATATTTTCCAGTTTCTTCCAGTATCTCCCTCTGAAAAGCTTCCCTGGACCAGTTTCTCAAGGGAGTGAAAAGGAATACCTTCATTTCTCGTGCAAGCTTCCTCTCCCTAACTTCCAGAGCCTGGCAAGTAATTAGTCAACCTAAAATACTCTTTGACCAGTGTTAATCAACTTCGGCAACCATTCTGGTGCCACAGTGTGCAATGCCAAGGCAGTTATTTTCCTTATCAATCCCATAAGGATTTAGACCAGGATGCATAAACAAAGGAGCAGGGAATAAGGAGGTGGAGCTGGAGACGGGCGGACCCCTGAGGGCAGCGGTGTTCAAACACCATTTAGAAAGGGATTAGCAATATCAGCTCCTGGAGAGGGAAAGCCACAAAAATGCCACGCATTAAAGGTTTTGAAAAAGATTCCTTCACAGCTTCCCCTCCACCTCTCCCATTCAACCTACTGTAGACTTTGCAACTCTAATCTAGTGAGTGGCTTACCTCCAAGTCTCTTGACTGTGATCTGGCCTGTCTCTGTAAGACAGAGGATGCCATTGTTGCTCACACATTGTGGCAACCCTTCTTCCTTGCCCCAACTTTTAGAAATATAAATCAGCTAGAGATAAAGGCTGCTTGAAACAACAGTTGTTGTACAGTAGTGACAGCCTTTTCTTACTTACCATAATGAAATGTCAGAGAGAGTAGACTGAGAATAATGAAACTACAGGAGGAATAAATCCCAACGGAAAAGCCTGGAGAGCTTCTGAAACAGGAGAATCCAGACATGGAGGCAGAAGCAAATGTTTATGGGACTCAGACTCACTACACGGTGCATCCATTCTTAGCAGAGTTGTAGGAAAAAGCAATAATTTGTGCAGAAAATGTATTAATACTTTGAAATGTTGTGACATATTTTATGTGCCTTTTTTTATCAAAATAGGAAAAAAGATGAAAAAGAGAACAAGCAAAAATGGTATGGAAGAGGAAAAAGGATTAAGAGATAGTAAATGACCCCTTTGGTTCCCAAAGGGGTCATTTACCCTGGGGAGAAAAATCTGAGAGGCAAATACTCTGCCCCACTCTGTTAATTAGCTGCTTTTATAATCAAGGCTTGCTAGCCTTGGTTATTCCCACCAGCACTACCAATATGTGGGCAGACCTGCATAGACCACATGGCATTGATAAAGAATTGCCAAGACTTTGTTATTTGGCTGAATTCTAAAGAAGAACAATGAAAGGTAAAAAGGGAGCATAAGACAGCAGAACCGGGTGGCTATTGCTGCGGTTCTCAGCTGCAGCCCCACAGCACTGGGGGTACCTGATCAGCGATGGATGCCCACCGTGTGTCCTCCCAAGCAGTGTACAACACGTTCCTCCCATTCTCGCAACAAAGCCTCATTTCTGCAGATTTGTTAGAATTAGGAGGTAAGCAAGCTGAAAGTGTCTACTAGATGCATGCAACACCCTTTGACCAGTTTGTTGGCCACTAGCTGTTTTGTAATTTCCACAGCAGCATGGCCACATGATGTTTGGAGCTCTGCTGGTAGTTGAGGCTCTTACTGCTGACCAGCCAATATGAACAGCTTAAGATGCGACTGAAAACATGAACCAGGAAAGGATATTTAGAGCAAGCAATCCTTCCCTCTCTTTTGGTTTTTGTGTGAATGTGGTGAAAGACGCCAGCTGGAAAGCTGTGGAGATCTGACTCTCCATACTATTCACCCCCTATGCCAGTAAGTGACCAGGTCTAAAGAGCAGTGACTCGCACTTGTCCTCTTGGACGTTTATAAGGAATGGATGCAGTCAGCGGCAGAGTGCTGTATTCACACTGCCCTTCCAGGGCCCCGCAAAACAGGGCGAGAGAGCAAGACGGACCACTGACTGCTGACAGCCACCAGAACATGAAGATACCTGGAGCCAAAACTCCACCATTTTGGACTGATAGATTCCTAGATGGCAAAATGTGCTCTCCAGGACATAATTCTAAGTGTTTGTTAGACAGGAGCTAGACACACTGAAGTGTATATAAGTTTGGCACCTATGATAGGCATTTTAAAATGACTGAAGCCAAATTTTCTCAACATGCAGTGGTGGTTGAAGAGAGCATCCCTACTCTACATAATGCTCTGCTTTCTCAGTCTGGTTTGTATCTGGTAGAAAACTTACCTTTTGAGGTTTAGCAGTGAGTGACTATTAGCACTAACTAAATACAACCCCTTTTCTGGCTGGAGAAGTCCACTCAGAACAATCATTTAGCATTTCTGTGAGAACTTATCTCCTCCACCAAAGCCAGTTATTTATGACTTATGAATAAGACCTCTGTTTGCAAAAAAAAACCCCAACAACCCTAGCTTGTCTGGCAACAAGCCTGTAATTATTGAGAGCTTCGTGTGGGTGTGGTGAATCAGTGAAGCATACTCCCTGTATTTATTTAACAAATAAGTATACCTCTAGCGCATTTGGCCGCCAGCTTGCGATAATAAAGAAGTTAGTTACTGAACTAACTCATCTTGCCTAAGGAAGGGCAAACCCCAGATCAAACACACTTGAACCAAGCCACCCTTGCACATTTTTGCTCCAAACTTTTGAGTTCCAGCTCTGTTTGAGGAAAAGCACCTCACACCATTCTGTATGCAAAGATGTAATCTTTGAACAAATCTGCTGGATTTAAGTCTGGATGAGCTATTTTCACAGCAGGCAGCTAGAATACCATGAGCAGAGCCCTTTAGGCAGTAGCCACACAGCACTGGAAGGCACACCATATGGATTTTGTTGTTGCAACAAAATGCAGAGCATTTGCTTTTGATTTCTGGAGGCCTATAACAACTCTCTCTGTCTCCCACAAAATTTTCAGGATTTCTCTTTCAACACACCCAATTTTAGTCATTCAGCTTCGTTCAGCAGCCTGTGTCGTGGGAGTGGGAGGTAATGTTTTAAGGTTCCTGATCAACCTTACTCCATAATCAGTCAGAGATGTCTTTGTTAAGACATAAGAAATATTAGTAAAATACAACTCCACTAAGATATAGAAAAGAGCTACTGTGTTTGTTTTACCAAGCCAGCCATGCCCTTTGCCTAATGTGCTCTGACACAGTAGCTGCACCTGTATGTGCCATGTAGACAGGTTGTACAAAAATGGAACAAAGATATCTGTACATGGAATAAACCAGTACAGTGTTCGTGATTATCAGGTAGGTGAATTAGAGACATGAGTGCAAGTATTGTTTCAGCAGGTGATCTGTGCCTCAGAGCATGTGCTGCTGTAGTCCCTTAAACTCTGAACCCATCACATTTGACAGGGAGAATTTCTTCACAGATGCTGGGGACAGAACAGTTCTTCAGATGTATTGGCCATTGCCTACACAGGTGTGAGGGGAGAAGTGGTGGAAAAGTAACAAGTACCATGATCATACGACATCCCACATTGTGGCAATAGCTCCTCCTGAGCCCCAAATAGAAATTTTACAAAATCCTCATATAGTTGTAAAAGAGAACTGTATGTCTTCAAACTGTGAATCAGCTAAAGCCCCCATACAATCCAGAACTTGTGAACCTGATGCAGTTCTCATAGAAGGCTTTATGTCATTCCTGGAAAAAAATAGCTACTGAGCACATATGATTTTCCTTTTTTTTTGGATATTTTGTGAAGGAAAGTCTTTTGAAACATTCAAAAGCCACACCTCTTGAGTCTTACCCATATCTCAGTTAAAGCCTATGGCAACTTATGCGTTGCCTGTAGTGGGACTTACAACTCTCATCTGCAGCCATTGTCAGGTAAAGCTGCTATAGTTCAAGATGTAACCACCTGCAGTTTTTTCCCTGCCCCACTGCTGTGATCACACCTAAAGACCAATGCTGTCCATAGTGGCTTGATCCCAGTGCTCCGATTCAGAGTTGCTGCCAGATATGACGATACAAGCTGTCGGTGCCTGTCCCAATCTCTTAGAGATCGATGTTCCTACAGAAGCAGAGCTGGTGGAACAGGTAGCCTGTCCTCTGCTGAACTGCCCCATTCACCACTCAAAACATTAATTGAACACGTTAATTCAGTCAGTCGTTATTAAAATAGATTGAGCAATGTCAGCTGAGGAGCAAGCATAGCATCTGTCCTGCCGCTGCCCTGGAGGGAGGGATGCTCCCTGGCAAAAGTGGGAGCACACAGCTGGACCTAGGAACATCTCCATCGGGTGCCGTTGCTAGTGCTAATTGGAGTGATGAATTTGGGCTCCCGAGGTCAGACCCAGCCCAGATCTCACAGAAGGGACTATTGGCTCTATGTGATTGCAGCAGAGATTGTTTCTCCTGGCACGGCGGTGTGCTGGCTCTCCTGCCTAATCTTCTCCATTGTTTTTCTTTAAGTTTGCTACTGGAATAGGAAAGGTCACAGCTTCTAATCAGACACAGACAGGACTTGAGCATTACGGGTGTGTATATGTAAGCTAGAGAATGTGTTCTGTATCAGAATTCATCTCAGGGAAGAATGGGGCTGTGTCTATTAAATGTTTCCTTTCTGTATTTTTTTTTTTTGTCTTAAAGTACATACGTATGTTTTGCTCTCAAAGGCTGACAAGTGTTAGTCTCAGATGGCCTATAACTCTATCTGTGCCAGCACGCTAACACCATCAGAGGCTCCTCCGTCCTAACCTTCTGCTGCTTATAGTATTGTTGGAAATACATGGCTACAAAGTCACCCTGGAGACATGTGTTACTGCCTAGCCGGGTACAGTTTGAATTGAGATACAGACAGGGCATTAGCTCTGCTTTTGAGAGCTGATTTCAGGCGAGGACTTTAGCTCCCCAACTAACTATTCTAGTTTAAGTCTCTCCAAGGGATCCATCATTGTGAGAAAGCTGCTCAAAGTGTTTAAAGATAAGATTTATTGTACCCAAGATGGCTATGCTTTCCCTGTTCTCTTTCAGTAATGTGCCTGTTTGGAGTTTTATTACACTTCTTTATTCCTTATTATCTTCTTCCTTCCCTCCACCTCCAACAGCTGAAATGGATATCAGGTGCACAGCACAGACAGCAAAGGCAACGCACAGTAACTGGGATTTCTCTCTCCTCTTGTCAGTCCGCCAGTTATTTAAACGTGGAAGGGTGCTCACAGTGCCCGTGAGAGGTAGGTTTGTTGCAGTGCTCACCCTCACAGACCCCAGTTGTGCACGGTGGGTTGCCAAGGCGGGAGCACAGCCACCGGACACTCTCTGCCCACCCCGGCACTACAGCGCGGCTCCTCTGCCCACTGCTCACTCAAATCTGGAAGTTCCTCGGTGAGAACAGGGTTGCCAGCACAAGAGCTGGGCTGTCCAGACCCATAGATGAACAGGTTAAGTGACTCCAAACCTTCCTTTTTCCAAGTTCTTCTCTTTTTCCCTGAGATATTGCAGGTAGTACAGATACATTTGAGAGGTGATGTGATAAAAATACGAATAAGATAAACCTGCTGAACAATACCATCCTGAGCAGAAAACAACTGGCCATTGTTTCAGCCGCCTCCTCTGCTTTCTTATCTTGTGTGAAAAATACCTGTGGTTCTCAGAGCACATTTCAAACATGAAGGACGGAGCGAGGCCAGGTCTACAGCACAGACTTCTGCTTGGCAAAGCTACATCTGTCAAAGGTGTGAAGAACAGTGTTCCCTGACAGACACAGCCGTGCTGGCCAAGAGCTCCTACACGGGCACGGCTATATCGCCAAACCCGCACTTTCTCTGTCTGAGTTTAACCACAGGGTTTCTGACAAAACTGGATGGGCACCAGTGCTTTAAAGCACTGGTCTCATGAGTGGATTTAGCAGGACTGCTTGGGGGGCTGAGACCCCAGTGCAGTGCCACCAGAGCATGGGGTTGTCCCTGGCATGATGCTGTTCACCCCTACAGCAGGCTTGGCAGTGGGCATGGGGGAAAGGCAGAACGTTCAGCTCCCCTGCTTCTCCCTGCGAGCCTTCGTAGGAAGAGAAAGCATTTGTGCCTGTCCTGGGTAGACATCTGTGGGAGTGGAGACAGGGGAAACCTGTGTGAGAAACTGGGATGGCACCAAAGACAGGGTGTGCTTCTGAGTCTGTACGTCCTCGTCCCTGACAGCAGGCACAGGCACATGCATGGAGCCACACACTCGCATCAGGGCAGCTTGCTGGCTCACGGGTTTACAAAGCCCAGTCCTTGCTCACAGGGATTTCACCAGCTGTCAGCAATCTCTCCTCATTCCGCAGAAGAGGCTTTTTTCTCTCCTTCTCTTCCACTGCAGCCCCGGAGAGCGTTGTTCAGTGTGAAATGCGTCAGCCCTGTGTCAGGGACAAATCACAGAGAGCTGTGGAAAGGAGCTGAACAGAAAAGCCTTCAGCGAAGGCACGGGAAAAATATTTGTATCTTCACCTGCGCTGTAAAAAAAGAAGAAAAAAAAAGGAACACTATAACTATGACAAAATTCAGGTCTGAGCTTCTTCTGCACATCTTTCTGAACTCCTTAAACTGAGTTGAAGTCTGTGGGTGATCATGTCTTACACCTGCAAGACTCCCAGAGGGATTTAATTTAATTGAATTCCTCAGCAGCGAAAGACTGAAGAGAGCCCTATCTCTGGCTTCTAAATTGTGTGACTTTCCTAACATCTTTCAAGATAATATTTTAAAGCTACTTTTATTTCTGTTATGGTCCTGCTGCTGCATCTGGGAAGAGGCCATGTGTAACCAAGGACAGTATTTGTACAGTGTACACAGGTGGGGGAACTGTATATGCTGAGGAGCTGCTATAAGGTGTAACCTGGAGCACCTGCAGTGATCTCTGCAATGGTTTTTCTCTGTTATCTTCACCACCTCTGGCAAGGGGGATTAAGAGGGTGCTGCTTTCAGGGATGTAGAGCTGGGGCACTGCCAGCTCCTCCTGTCCCAGACAGACCTCATTTCAGCCCCCCCCCCCCCCCCCCAGGGCTCCTCCAGCACCCCGTGTCACCCCCTGGGGCCGTCAGCCCCTACCCCAGTGATGCCACAGCAGGGTCAGTCTCCAGCTCCCCTCAGCCCACCCTGTCTGGCCCTGGCCCTCAGCCCATGCCCGTCCCCAGATATAACAGGGCAGTTAAAACTCAAGCACGTTCAGACTATGGTCTCATCCTCCTCCTGCTCCCAGCTGAGCATCTGCACCATCTCAAAACTGGATTCACAGCACGTTGTGCACCAGCCCTTGAATGTAACTTGCTCAGAAACTGTTCTGACTCCAGCCTCATTATTTTTATACTGCTCGTTATCTGAAAAACTATCGCAATCTGAGTAACAGGAGTGTCAAGTTTTCACACCTCCCAGGTGACAAGCAGCTCAGATAACCCCAGTCCAAATAACTGTCATTTTAACAAATCCATAAAGTCCATGAGGCTCCAAGGATTTACTTACCATTTAAATATTGAGAGGCTTGAAAGTTGTGTGCTTCAACACACTGTGTAGGCTGTTTTGAAGCATCACTGGTAACAAAGGAGCTCAATTCTGGGCAAAGGCAACCAAAGCTTCAGTATCCCAAATTAGTCATCTGGTCTGTTATATGATCATTTCCAAAGAAAATCTGAAAGTTGCTGGGGTGTTTTTATTACATGTCTTTCTGCCTGCTTCGTTTTTACTTTAAAATCTCAGCTTCAGCCAGGCTACACCGACACCAGTCGGCGCCAGGGGCAGAAGACAGCCCTGGGCATCTTTAATTTGCAAGAATAGCTATGGCCCTTGAGCCTTCACTGGGGTCCTTCTGGCCCCTCTGCCATCAGTGAGATTTTCCACAGGCTGAGCGAGGCAGGATTTCACCCAGGGGTCGTCCCACAGCCGTGCCAAATGCTCTCGCGCTCGGCTCGCTTGGGACACATCCATTTTCTGCAGGAGGGATGTCAGTGCCCACAGCGCTGCTCCCGACCACACGTAGCCCTCACGAAACAGGTACCGTGGCCGAGCACGGCAGGCGGCTTCTGCTGGAGGCTTTTATCTTAGGCTTTGAAGAACAAACAAAAAACGAGGGAACAGAAAGCCTGGGAACTTCTCCGTTAAACAGGATCCGTAGCTTAACATCTATCTCTTGGTGTGAGGCAAGAAGAGGTGGACTGGTATGTTGAATGCAAAGAGGGGTAGGGAGGGGAGTGTTGCATATGGACATTCACTGCATTCCCAGTGGTCAAACCACAGGTATTTCTTTAATTCATTAGAGTTTACCTACAACTCTACTTAAGTATGTAAATACATAAATAATATGCAGACCGTACTCTGGGCTTTGCGTAACAATTATTCTCTCCCACACAGCTAGGAACAGTTGTGACTCTCTTCAGCTCCACTGATAAAGTATGAATCATAATGAAGCAGCAAGAAAAACCCACCTGGCTGTCTTTGAGGTCTGCAACTATAAAAATAAACTTTTTCCTCCACCTCTGCAAAATCTAAACTTTAGACAAAAAAAATCTTTAAAAAAGAACTGAGTCACATTGGCTTTTTAAACTTCATAAACTGATAAAGTTTGGATAAATACTAAGCACAAGGCATGAAAGAAATGCTTTATATAAGGTGAACTACTTGGTTTAAAGTGCTACCATATCCCTAAGCACCCTTCAGCTCCAGGCCAGTAACAATTGCTCCACACATCTTATCCTTCATTTATTTCTTATCCTTATCCTTATTTCCTTCTTGGACTACAGAATAGCAGCTTCCCTGGCCAACCTCTGTGTGGAGCAGGGCCAGCTGCAAGCTGACTGTCATCATCTTGCACCTCATTTTTCAAATTCATTCAGCCCTCCAGTGTGGCATGCGATGGGATACCCATACTGTCATACCACCCCTTCCAGTTTCATAAGAGACCCAGTCACCGATGCAGCCTGAAGATGCTCAGCGCTGCCTGCGGTACTGGCCAGGCGCCGGTAACACCCTTCGCCTCCACTGGGAATTTCCTTCCATCCTCACAAAAGCCCGTGAAGGTGGCATGTACAAAAAGGATGATGGATGGCCTTGTTACTTCCTCAGATTATGAAAAGCAGCGTCTGCCTTTCTCCAGGCATCAACAGTTTCTTAGCCGTCTAAAATTTGGATGTTAATCTAGCTTCATCTACAGTCAATGGAGATAAAGGCACCTCAGAACGACAGTTCTTCCCACACACGTTAGACATCTGCTTTAGCATAGGATCACTTGCCTTCTGAAGGAGGCTTTTGTCTTCATCGATTAAAAAGTAAGGCAGACAAATCGATTAAAAAGTAAGGCAGACAAGTAGCACAGACTAAGTGCTTAACTTTTAGAGAGCAAAAGCTAGGTAAATCTTGTCTCTGGTCACATATTTTGTTACCTGAGGGAAAAAGCAGAGAAGAAGCCTATAAAGAGGGAGAGACTGAATCTATGAGGTATAAAAAAAGAGAAATTACTAAGATAAATTTGTTTGATGCTATCCTTCCCGAGCTGAGAATGAAGAAAGAGCGGCCTCAGCTTTCGTGGGTACATTTGCTAAAGGCTCAGCTTGCAATGTATTTTCCAGCCCAAGCTAAGCTCCCAGCCTCCTTGGGCATTTCTGTTCTTTGCATCAGAGGCGCCTGCAGAGAGCAGAGCTCGTTGAAAGCCCATCCCAGGGCTCTGCCAGGCTCGCTGGGGCTTTGCATTCTCTGCTTCCACCACCGAATGCAATGGTAGCTTGGGTCTATGGTTTGCAGCTTTGCACTGTGGTGGACTGGTGTTAAACCAACCGAATCACAACCACCTATAGCTAGGTTGTACCGGGCAGGGACGGAGCAAGTCCAGGCCCTCTGATTATATCACAAACCCTGGAAGGGGAGTCTGAGAGGTAGGTGATTACATCAGGATCCCCAGGGTGATTTACAGCCTAGGTAACAACATCTTTCTCTCACTCCATTATTTTTATGGTGTACATAGAGAACTTCTTACATTATTCATAAAAAAAATAAATGGAAAAGCAATTCTGCGATGTAGGAAAGGCTTTTAGGTTGGCATGGACTATTTATCAGAAGGTGACATGGGAGTGGTGAAATAGTGGGAGCGAGGCAGAAGTTACTGGAAGTTTCATTGCAACAACCCTCTAACGTATTGGCTGGGATTGCTGTAGCCACTTCATTGTCAATACTCTGCCTTTGATTATGGAGACCTTTTACACATGGATGAAGATGTGTAAGAACAGAACTGCTTTCTAGACATATTTTCAGGAATCTGGTCAAATGCTCCCACTCCAGGAGAGTACTGATCCTGTGCCAACTTTCCCTACAGGTCCTGCAGTCCTAGAGAGCAATTCTGCACTGCAAAATCAGGACTTTGGCCATAGCAACAAAACTCACCCTCTCCTCTCCCCCTTTTCACACCTGCAGTCCTATTTCTCTCTGTGTGACAGAATACAAAGCATTTTACATTGCTTTTTTGTTTGTTTTTGTAGCTCCTCACATGTGCCTGACCCTTCATTTGCCTCTCAACCACAGGAGCTATTGCTGGTCTACAACTCCTCACAACGATCTCCATCATACTTGAGCAAACTCAGCATACTACAACTCCACTGGGGACCTTGGCCTTGCCTACCATTCAGGAAGGACATTTGCTATGAGGGCAGGTCATGCCAGTTCACTCAGGTGAGGAACTAAAAGTGCCGATCAAGCCTGTGATGGATCTTCCCTGTCCTTCCCCTCAGGGCCATGAGCACCCTTGGCGATCTCTCCACAAGAGAAGGTCGAGACCGGGGCAGGGATGCCTGGGATTCCTGCAGCGGGGCCAAGGCGCTCCTCACCTTTTCATCCCTTACAGGCAGCAAACGAAAATGGGATATGGCAGTAGGATCATTTGCAGTAGGATCCTTGGTGTTCGCATCAGTACAGTAAATGCCTGGAAAATAGAAATTGGCAGGAGAAGACAGACCGTCACGCGGTGGAAGAGATCTCCTTCCTGCTCTTTATTGTTCCCTAATACCACATAAGCCTTTTACTTTACAGCAGGAGTTTTAGGGTCATCTTTTCAAAGTGCTGCTTTTCCATTTCACTGAATATTCCTGTATTACACAAGGAGGAGTAAACGTTTATCTGTACAAGGAGAGATGAATTTCAGCTATACCTTTACTCCTCGTATGCCTTCCTTGTGTGCTGCATCCCTTTTTAACTGTCTGCCCACTCCCTGAAAAAAATTAGTTTCCTTATCTCTCAGTCTCACTTGAGATATGTTTCCCCACGCGTGGGGCATGCAGGACTGGGTTCCAGTAGTGGGGGCTGCAGTGGGGACTGGTGTGGAGGGAAGCCGTGAGCTGCCGAGTGCCAGCCACAGCTGGGTCCAGCCACGGCTGAAACCAGTATGGGTGACCATCACGCACCAGAGCTCAGCCAGGCAGAGGATCCCACAGCACCCTGGCTCAGACATATTTCAGGATGACCAGCAGCCATTGCAGACAGAAGACGCACAGGGGACACTCTTAGGGAGACAGATGGAGGGAAAGACCAGCTGTGGAGATGTGGGGCTGGAGATGCACTCTTGGAGGGAGGACCTCCCTGTCAAAAAGGGGACACCCTGCAGCCCGCAGGTGACCCACACTGGGCAGGGACATCCCTGTGGGACATCCCTGTGGGACTGTGGCTGTGGGTGACCAACGCCAGGGCAGGGACAACCCTGAGGCACCATGGCTGTGTGTGACCAGCACCAGGGCAGGAACAACCCTGAGGGACTGTGGCCATCAGGCAAACCAGTAAGAAGCACGAAGGAGCGAGGAAAAACAGTAAGAATGTCAGATGACCAAAGGAACCCCAGTAAGAAGCATGGAAGAGCAGCAGACCAAAACCATTATGTACATGGCCCAAACCTCTGGGGTTACTCAGTGTAACCCACAGCAAAAACACAGGATGGTGAGACTAGGAAGGATGAAGGTATTTAACTCAAGTTGTGCCTGGGGAAGAGTAAAGAAAGCTGATTACCCAAGTGTTCATTTAATTGTTCATGTTTTCATCTTCTCAATATCTGAATCAGTGATTAGAAGCTTGTGTTAATTGGCAATAAAATAAAGTAAGTAAAAATTCCCTAAGCTGAGACTCTTCTGCCAGTAACACCACATCACTTGGCATTTTCTTTCTTTGCATCTTTTTACCCTTTGCAAATAATCTTCCAGACACTGCCTTGGTGACTCCAGAGAACCAGTGTTTCAACTGACCCTCCAGCTTTTTTACCCTCTCTTGCATCTCATCACTTCACCTACGTTTATTCTTTGTTCTGCCTGACCTGATCAGCTCAGCCTTGTGAGAGCCCAGGCTTCCAGCTGACAAAAGATAAAGTCACAGCAGGAGTCTGGTGAGCAAAGAGCACCTGGACACACTCAACAAAAGAGGGTTGCCTCACCTTTGTGCCCATGTTGTGAACGCGGCCAGCTCCCACAAAGGACGGCAGGACTGAGAGCAGCTTGTCGCTTCTTATTTGGTGACTGACAAGCTAATGGAGCCCAGGAGAAATCTCAGCATGATGCTTTCTGCTGAACTGAGGCGTATCGTTCAAGTAATACGAACAGTATTAAATGAAAATAGGAAGGAACTGGTCTGCAATATTCTGTTTGCCTACGGCATCTCTTCTTGCATTATTCACAACCAATTTCAGCAGATTAGACTCATGCAGACCTTAAGAAACTACTGAACAACATTGTGGCCTTCCTCCTTCAAAAGTATTTGATAGCTTTACCTGAATGTCCTTGAATGTTCAAACATGCTCTTTATTTTCCATTTGAATTTATCTGCCTGCCCCTTCCCTTGCAGCTCACCTACCACTCAGTATTCCAAAACTGGGAGGAAAAAAATTCACGTGGTGTAAAATGCAGCGTGGTCTCCTTGCTGTTTAGCCAGAGAAAAGCACTACACTGCACTGTTATTATTCAGACAAGAGACAGAACATGCAAGAAGCAGTGTGTTTGAATAAAGGGCAAGCAATGGATTTCACTAGTATGCAGAAGGCCAGCACAAGTCTTACATATTAATTACATACTTCTTGAGATCGAGCCTGAAATCTGTTGGGGACCTAAGGAGCGTACAAACTTTGTACAGGCTTTTACACCCGACCACAAGTTTTACCCTTACAGTCTCTGCCCCTGAAAAGAGTTGACCTCTCCCTGTGAGAGGCCACGCGTTATCCCTGCCTGGTGAAGGTGGTGGGTGCCCAGCCCTGCTGGGATCTGCACTGAAAGGCAGGGAAAGGAGAGCTGCTGAGTCCAGTAGTGAGATCTGCTGAAAGATATGAGCAGCCTGAGGGTAAGGAGACGCTGAGAGAGCCAAGAAAACTCCTAGGGAGTGGTAGAGCTGAACTAACAAAATTCTTTCCCATGCACGGGCCTAATACTTAAAATAATAAAAACACCTTTTGGGGACTACTGAGGCATGGGAAAGCCAAACAAAATCTGTTTTGGATTTACTTTAGTCAGCAGCTCAGGAATATCAGAGACCCTTCTACGTGAACTGGAGATTTAAATACTACAAAATTCCAGAGAGCGCGATAAAGATGGACTTTTATTTGCCAAGAGGGGATGTGCTTGTGCAGTGTTCACAGCAATGGTGCATTTACCTTACTGATGGAGTGGAGTGGTATTTCTCCCAGAACTGGTGGGACTGCCTCCTTTACTCAGCCCTTCAGCCCAGTGCAGAGACCCTTAGTAATAACTTTCCCATAATGCAAACAGCTCAGCGATGGCCCAGCCCAATCTGTCTATGCAGAGAAACGCTGGGACTGGAGCAGTTCATTTATACTGTCAAGCAAAGCAGCTTCTAAATTTTGCACAGAATTTTGCTTCTAAATTTTGGTAGGCTTTCTCTGGGCTGTCTGTCCCTACTCTTTGCAGCACTGCAGCCAAAGCTGGACTTCACAAATGCAACAGCCACCACAGCCAGCAGCTCCAGCCCTGAGGTGGGCTGCACAGTTTGGTCGGCTCTGAATCGTAGTAGCTGTTCTTGCAGCAATGGACGGCCAAAAGGCCAGGGTGAACAGAGGGACCTCCAGCTGAAAATCTGCATATGCTGATTCTTTGAAAGACACCATGTTTATCCTGACTGTCTCTTAGGTGGTGGTGTGGAGACATCTTAAGGAGGCAGGGAGCGGGACCGGCAGCTGGAGACTTTGCTCTCTGCCTGCACTTGGAACAGGATAAATCCTTGAGGCTGAAGGTGCTTGGGGGCAGGGGATCCTGGAGGACAGGCTCACTTTGCATGCTACTTGGCCTTTTCCTTTGGGGAGTGCTGTGAGCACTGCAAGATACACTTTGTGTCTGCCTTTACCCGTGGGAACAGAATCAGACATGATGGGGAACGTGATGCAGAGACATCTGAAACTGTTAACTCAAATTCAGTACAGTGTAAACATCGCTGGACTGCTTCCAGACTTGTTATAGGACATCTGTGTACTGCTGCAAAGGGCCAAGCTTGGTGTCTCACAGCTCAGGAATCCTTCCATCATGGGGAAGGCAGCCTGCAAAGACATGTGCAACCACTCAACTGAGGAGCAACTGGATGAAGAGCTGTGTCAGAAGGCGAGGAACAAAGCAGTATTCAGTCATGACCAACATAGTTTGAAAGCACTGAACTAGAGATGGAAGGGATTTACTACAGAGGTGTCCCAGGTTATTCAGGGCCCCAAGAAGAATCCAGACCATAGCTTGATGATGTTGTAAATCCAGCTTTAGGGCTCTCATTAGATCAAAATGGTGCATCCTCATGCCACAGGAGTTAAAAAAAAAAAGTTTGAAGTAGCATTAAGTGCTGTATCTACTATCCAGCCTGCTTACTCACTGTAACGGTTTCACAGGCATATGGCACATTAATTTCTCTCCTCAGATGCTGTGTGAAAGCAAGATATAAAGAATCTCCAGAACAAGACTGCAGGGGGGGAAATAGCTGAACTGACAATGCATAACATCGTGTTTACAAAGTAAACAAACTGAGGAGACAAAAGCAAACCTTCTCTCAAATCTTTAGTTCAAAGAGCCTGGTGTACAACATGCAGCTATTAGCACCAGCACAGCACAGATGAGAGAGAGAGATTTGAAACTGATGTTCCTCTAAAGAGTTTGCCATGTGCTGCTGCAGCATTAGCTGTCTCTTAAAATCCTGGTTTAGGAACAAACACTATTTACTGGATTACCAGCAGGTAAAGGCCTGTCACCAAATTTATTTCCAGTAGTCGCATCAAGGGGCACCGAGTTGCAGTACCTGAGAACTATTGTCAGTGGCAGACTGGACATGCAGCCCAAATGGCCAAGAACTGCAAACCAGCTACACAAACCCTGCTCATCATTTCTCCTAAAGATGCTTTCTGAAGCGAATACAGTGGGGGTTTGGGGTACTTCAGTGCTCCAGTCCTTGCCAAAAGCATCTGCAAAAGGATGTGAGCTGCCTTGTGCAACTGCAGCTTGCCTTACACAGGTGATGCTGTATGTTTTTCTGTGTGTAGAATTAAAAAACACAGGTAACTGCTGCACGTGGACATCTTGTGTAATTAGAGGACCATGAACAGTATTAAAACTGGGCTCACTAATGCGTCCTGCTAACAGGATCTCCACACCACTGGTCCTTCTGCTGCATCAACGTGCTACAGAGACATACAGGCTGTGCCTTGAATTACTTACCCAATAAAGTTACTGTTTAGTCTCTTCTTAATCAAAGATGAACCAGTTTTGCCTCTGCTGAGGCCAGCTCTGGCCCTCGGAGGCGGGTAAGGTGAGAACTCCATGCGGGCACATACTGAGGCACTCACGCTTACTAAACCCTGCAGTGAGAAGTTGTCCTCAGCGCCATTTTGCCTTCCTTGGTCTCGCTTTTTTCCCCCAAAAGCCCTGTGTTGGTACCCAGAACTACCATCTCATGGTAAAAAAGCAGGCTGCTTCAGTGTGAATAGGGGCTCCGAGGACGAGAGGGTAACCTTGTGGTGCTATCGTTGGGAGTGGTAAGCCACCGGTGCGGAAGAAGAGAGGAAGAAGGCTTGAGGAAGGCAGATGGATGTTTCACGATGTTAGGTCAGCGGGGGCTCCACTTGTCCCAGGTGTTAACCTTCCACAGGATGGCCCGGCCAAGGCTGCCTGGATGCACTGGCCTAAAAAGACTGTATGAAATTACACTTAAGACATTCAACACTAAGGCCATTCATCTCCCGAGACGTGGAAAATTCACTCTTGGCTCAGAACGTGTCTTTGGTTCTGTTTATTGGCAAAATACCCCGGAGTATGAACCTCCCAGCCCTCACACAAAGGTCCGGAGCGTTTTGATTTCCGAGGGGTGGGCGAAGGAGGTGGGGCGAGGGGTTGGGGGGGGATTATGCCTGGCTGTTGTTCTGCTGAAAGTCGGTTTGTTTCTGTCTCATAAAGTATGCAAGAATGTTCCCATGCTCTGCCCGGGCCAGCCCCCAGCAGCATGCTTTGCACATTAGCAGCTGATGCTGGAATGCGGCGTTCCCAGGGCAACTCTTAACCCCCCATTGAGCCCAGCCAGGCCCCGCCATTGTGCCGCTCCGGCTTGAAGGCCGCTTTGTGGGGTGATGTAATGCCGTGTATGCAAACTAAGCCAGGGGCACAAATGGCACTTGGAAACTGTTCCCTGACTTCAAAGGGCGGGCTGCCTGACTCCCTCAAAGGCCGCCTAGGCTCAGGCCTGCCCCTTCACTGCCCCATTTTCCCCTCCTCTCCCGCCTTGCCCTCGCACCCCAGCCACAGCCCTGCCAGGAGCCGCCACTCAGTTCTTGCCCACCGTCTCCATCCTACAGCACCGTATCCTCAGGAGATAACGGCATCGTATCCATCAGAAGGAGCCGTGACTCGATGTAGACCTAACGCTGTGTAAAAGTTAAAAAAACCTACTGTTCTTGCCCGTGAAGCTTTGCTGCGTTCTACAAGTAATGAATACCGAGAGGGGAATTGGAGGTTTGCCACCAGCTTCAAAAAGGAAGAGCAATGTTATTGTTACGTTTAAAATCCATTTATTAGACGGCTGCCTAAATTCAGTTACATAAAGTGCAGAAGTAGAACACATCAGGGCATTGCAAGGACTAATCAATTCCTTAACAACACCTTGAGTTTAATGAAAAATCTCACCGTCAGATCACTCACATGCCAGATTGATTGAGAAACGGCGGAAATGTATCTGTTCTGCAAGCCTAGTTTCTGTTCCCAACAAGAAACAGGTGGAGGTATTTCAAGGATATTAAAAAAGGCAAGCGGAAAATATGCAATGTTCAAAACAATCTTTACAGTGCTCTTTGGTTGTGCAACAGCACAGGCATCCCAGTTCCACACCTATTTGCAGACTGCAGAGTGCTTTAATACTCACATCTTGTCCTAGTACATTTTGGCCCAGTTTTTCAAAGATACGTAGGGTGCCTGAAGACGCGTATGCACATCAGTGAGTTAACTGTCTAACATTTTCGGCCATGCTTCTTTCTATTCGTGTCTTTCAGTACTGAGACCTTGTCAAATGATCTCAGACATTTCCTGTAGCACTTCTGAGAGGCAGGCAAGTCAAGCGCAGCAATGATGTTTTTACCCAGTGCAAAATCAGTAAGCAAAATGGCTAGCATTTTGGTCACTGTCGGTGACGAGGCTGGGACAAGAAGCTGATGGATGCAGATGGAAGAATTCCTCTTGATTTCAGGAGGGCCAGGGCCAAGGTTGGTGCCTCAGCCTCCTAGCTCACCTGCCATGCAGGAAGGGGACTGCATGATCACACAGTGCTTCTGATGGGAATGAAAACTGAGTTACAGTGTTCTCCGTAATAAAGCAAAATCAAATAACATGACAAAATACATGCTTGAAAGCCAATAAATTCAAAGATACTCTTAAAACAACCTTATAACGTGGAAATAGAGATGGATATAAAGCATATAACCTTAAGTCTGCCCTTGTGTCCCTACCAAAACAGCAGCAGGAGGGCTTCTGCTTCAGCTATCCAGCTCCCTAGAAATGAAGCTGAGTAGAGAAACTTCCTGACCTGCTCTAGTGAGACCCAGTTCTGCTTCCCTTCAGCTTATACAAAGCTCCCATTACTTTCAGTGGGAACAGCTTAGCAGTTCTAGTAGTGTGAATGGATGCATTATAATGTCAGTAATAACAAATGTCATGCACATTCCATGATTAGCTAGAAAAATGATTCTAGGGTTAAATAGGCATGTCTCATTCAGATGCATGTCACTGAGCCGGGCCCATCACCTAGGTACTGGATGCCATCTCTCCCTTTTTCTCCTTCTCCTATTGCTAAACATGCTAATCCCGCGCAGCAACCAAACATCATTATTGCAGGCTTGTCCAAAAATTATGCAGAGACAATTAGCCTCATTGAAAAAGGTATCAAAGACCTCACAGTATCATTCATCTGTCCCTCAGTGCACACGCACACACAGAGGCATCCGAGGATTTTAAACATAGCTAAAGACAGTGTTTTCATTAGTTCACTGTGAATGGCAGTGACTTCATGCATTAAAAACTCCGCACCTCCCCCTGTGGTGTAATGCCTGTGCCCTGAGATGAATGGCTTTGCTGCAGTTTTTTGTCCTGGAAGGCTAGGAGAGAGATACTCGCCAGTCCCAAGGGAGATTGCAGCTGACCGTGCCCTATTACGATCATGCTGGCAGCATCTATTGATTGCAAAAAGCAGGTGACAGCATCCCCAGCAAAATAAACACAGGGCTAAACCAAGCACCTCAAAGTTGCCAGCATGGAAACTGCAAAAGGAGAACTAAGTAGAGTACCACCGGCTTAGCTTCTCCTAGGTTATAAGTAGTCAGCAAAAGTAGGAGTTTGTACTTCCAGACTGCTTTACTGGTATGAACAGGCACAGTGCTCCTGAGAAGTAGAAATGCATCCTTTGACTTTCTCCTTTAAGTTATTAAAAAAAGAAGCATGCGGTGTGCTCAATCACAATGTTCCCAAATGTGACTCTCAGCATCCACACAGCACGTGGGGACAGAAAGACTAAAAGTTAGACAAGTGGATGCAACAAGGACCCAGATGTTTGCTGGAAACTGTGTAAGTAGTTTGCTGTGTCTACAGGGTTTCTTCAGAGGCTTCCATATGAAATAATATTATTAAAGGAGTGTTTCTTGTTTAAAAAAATGCTCGTCATCTATTCTGATATTGGTTTTTTATGACCACAATGCATATCCCTATTGCCTATATTAGTTATTTTCTTGTTCGCAAGTGTTCAGTGCATATTTATTACAAATACTGCTGTGATACGGTCATGAGAGAGTATCTGGACCACTACAGAGCAATACTGTAGTGAATTGGCCTACTGAATGAGATACTAAATCGCTTTACACTTTATCTTACACAGAACCTGTCAACAGAGAATGTGAAAAACCCACAACTCTGGGAAATTATTACAGTTGTAATTTTTGCTGGGAGACTTGGCAGAGCAGCCACAGCTCCACTATGGAAGCTGAACACTCGGGAGCAGCTGGAGACTCTCTGCAAACCTATTGAAGAGCCTCTGGGCCCAAAAGCTCACTCATGTTTTACAGCTGCATGAGTTGTTACTGCCTTCTAATAGCACTTCTCTGGACCACCGAGGCTGCAATGATTTCAGTGCTGTAACTCTTCAGACCAGTGTCTTTCACAGCATGTATCACCAGCCTGATCCAAAATTGATGGCCATGAACAGAAGCACAGCCATTCTAAAAACTTAGCTCTTAAGTCTGCTTGTAAATATAAGCTCAAACCTTCCCAAATTCCTTTAATAAAAATATTTACATGCTCTGAAATAATTTACAGACTGCTACCATCCTCATAAGAGCCTTCTGGAAAATCATTGTTATACCAGATAAGCACATTTCTACATCAGGCTACTTTTTCAGGGTGAATTAAGCCCCACTAAAGAGGCTGTGCATAGCCTTTAGGAATCTGTTGTTGTTAATCATTAAACTACACGCCATTTCCTAAAGGTGGTGCTGCAGCCAAAATGCAGTCCATAGGTAGGCAGCAGAAACCAGGCAAAGGAACTGTTCTTCTAATAAAGGACGATTACTGCCTTCAAGCATAATGCTTTTGACAGGCTGGTCTAAACTCTTGTCGGGGTCACAAGGTTAATCTCAGAGCAGCCACAGGCCCCCTTACTGGTGAGCGTGAACAATATGGTTAACATTTTTGGAACGGAGTTAAATTTCTTTGTCATTCCTACCCTACACCTGACAGACGCAGCCCCCTTCTCTGCTTTCATAACCTGCCATCTGGAAGATAACAAATTCTTATCTAGCCCATTGATCTTTTCTTCAATCACTATGAATGTTTCCCACCGCTGACCAAAAGAGCAGAAAACAGAGTTTACCCACCTGAAACAAACTCTGAGCTTTCCTGAGGCTAATTCCTTCAGATCCTAATGTGACTGCAAAAAATACAGGAATGTGTGACACAGCAAAGAGCTCTCAATACCAGCAGCATTCCTCCGGCTCATCACCACAACCACCACAGCTCTCATTCCTGGGCTACTGACTAAACGCAAATAAATCTTGACATTGTTTTTTGTTCATTATCTCATCGTATTTGGCTTCATTCATCAGTTTATCCTCATGTAAGACTAAGGGTAGGTTAATACAGGATGGATGATGCCATTTAGCTTATGTCCCAACAAAGAAGAGGTTGCACTTCGCTTGACCACCTACAGTGACGGTGCAGTATTTACCTTTGGTAAATTAGCATCAACAACCAGTTACTGACAATTTCAGTAAGGGATCTACCTGTCTTCATGATGACTTGTGCCTCATCCGGGGGAATTCTGTAAATCAAAGTATTCAGACTCAACAGTAAGATCCCTAACCTTAGTCCTTGCAATCAACTGCAAGTGCTATCTCCAGACCCAAGTCTTATCCAAATGTGTGTGCGGCTTAGCATATTTTCTTAGACTTAGGCAAGCTTCTTTTTGTCCTCCATATTCCTGTCAGGAACTCGAAGATGTCATGGCCAGGGTTTCATATCCAAACATCTCCCTCATCCCACCTGCAATTAACCAAGAAACTCCAAATTTTCCTTGTTGGCAGTGCAGACCAAATACTTAAGGTCCAGATTAACAAACACTGAGGTCTTATTTACATGTCCAAATTCATTCAAAGCGTTGAAGTCAGGTGCACACACAGTAATGTAGACCTGGACTATTGAGAGCTATTTATGCTCCCTAATTTTAAGTGAGGCAACCTGTACAGTCACAGAAGGAAGACAGGCCTCCCAGGGCTGGTCAGAGGTAGGGTTTTTGGTCTCTTTCTCAAACTGGCTGATGTGCCCCATCCAGGGGAGGGGGAAAGAAGAGAATGTACGCTGGGAAAGGTGGCTATATATGGAGCCCCAAAACTCTTCCAGAAGAGAAGAAGCACTATATGAAAAGTTTGAGTGTCCCCTCTGCTAAGTAGCATCTCTGCTGACTCTGTTAGGAACACAGACGAACCTCCCAACTGCAGTAACCCTGGCTAACCACCCCCATTCTCCTGCTTCACATCAGATCTAGCAAGCGTGCAATTGCCCAGAGATTTAACCTTTTCTTTCTGTTGATTAGATGCAACTTGATGTTTTAGTAAACCTGATTAAAACAGCAGGTTTCTGCTGAAAAGGTGGTTTGCAACCGCAGTGACCCTGCCATCCCTCCCATATCCTATGGGAGCAAGGTGCTTCAATTCAACTGGTTCAGAGTGGTAAAAACAGGTCAATTTTTTCCACAAGATTAGTCTTCTGGGGTTGGCCAAATGGACCGATCCACTCTGTACAATTACAAGGCTGCACACCAAAGAAGAAGCAGAAGCGGAGCAGAGCATTCCTTTTGGCTGAACCAGCTTAGCTGTAACCTGAAACCACACCATAAGTTAGGTGCCTTAACCATAGCAGGAATTTGCCCCCTTGCCACCCAGGAGCAATGCTTACACCACACGGCAGCGACACAGTCCGCAGTGAGCCACGTTATCTGTTCACCTCCTCAGCAGGTCATGACATCCCAACGTTCAGGTCATGTGTGGGACACGCAGCAGAAGAGCAATCTTTACCATGGGCATCCCCAGTACATCAGCGTCAGTGGTGCTCCCCTCCTCCTTTGAGATGTAGGACGTGGCTGGATGCATACACAGAGGTATTTATGCATGAAATAAAATGAGGTGATCAAGACCAAATTATTCTGGAAATATTATTTTCTGTTTCAGAGAGGTGAGCTTCCAGGGAAAAAGCAAAATAGCTTGACAACAAAAATGCTGTAGGTATCTGAAAGTACTTTATACCTGTTAGTGCAGGGACTCTGGACTGGCTTTCTACACCTGATATATGACTGAGGGGGTGACAAAGGTACCTCTATTTACCTAGAAGTACCTACCCTACTCATCTTTACCACTGCAGAGTCACAATACAGTAAATCAAAAAAACTAACGAGCACAGACGCATGTAACTGGTGTATGCACGGTAACAGGAAATTAATACCTTTTTCTTCTTTTCTTATAAATCTTTTCAGCACAAAAACTGATGAAAAAAAGTATTTCTCATCTAAAAGCAGGCCAAACAACTGAAAAAAATATCGGGTGGGCATTGTAATGTGCTATCTACCTTACTTCTCAATGACCTGAAAGAGGAGAGCCCGCAGCCTAAGACGCCTGGTCGAATGTGCTTTGACCTTTGCTGAAAGGACCTCTTCCAGGAGCTTGCTTACTTGCTCGTATCTACCTGACCAAGTGCTATGTCTGGGGCAGCGTTCAGAGCCCACTGCGTCCCCTGAGAATGAGACCCCCCCAAGGAACTCTCTTCCATGCTAGCAGGGCTTCCCTCTGCTAAAGCTCAGCTTTACCACTGGAGACAGCAAGGGATAACTCTAAAAATTGCTTTCACTGCTATGTGACAAGTATTTCTTCTGTCACTTTAATGGAAGGCACCAGCTATTTTTAAACATTAGGACTCAGTTCTTTATGGGATCATTTTCCAAGAGACTGTGGACATCTTCCTCCAGAAAAAGACCCAGCCAAAAATCAACCCTCAACTTTGAACTAGAAGATTAAAAAGTATCAATAGTAGTAACAGTTTTTATGGGACATAATTGATATATACAAAGAATTAGAGAACACTTCTTACCTTGTAAAGTTTTAAAATACATTTTGGAAGCACTTTAAGTGAACCAGGCAGATGTGTGTTTCTCATCTTTATTTGATATATGATGACAAAAGGAGATAACCTTGGTATAGATAGCATGATTTATTCAGAACTGAAGACAGTGAGACATGCTTGCAGTCACTGCAGATTAGTAACCCCTGTGTGTACATTTTTTATTACTTTAGGCTTTTCTCCACTTCCCACCCTTCACCTCCAGCTTTTACTTTGTCTTTGCCTGTCTCAAAGTAATGTCCTTTCTAAAGGACAGAAATCAATCCCACCAAGGATTATATTTCCCAGCCACATTCTTTATTTACAAGGGGGTTTCAGTGCTCAAGACTTTTTATACTTACAAGATACTTCAGTTGTTTTTATAACTTAATGAAATATTTATAATGTGATGAAATAGCTTTCAATTCAGAAATACTTTAACAAGGAGAGTTACAGCAGACATTTTAACACCTGCAGGCAGCCTCTAAAACTATTGCAGTTTGATGAAATGTGATTATATTTCTTGACATAAGCTTTCAAATCAGCTCTGATTTTTTTCAGGAACAAGTCATTTTTTCTTCCTGCAGAATGACAGGTTGAAACATTCAATCCCGAGTAAATTGTTTTGTTTGGGCACTAAAAGACCCACCATCCTCTCCAGAGCCAAGGCAAAAACACAAATAGGCAGGAGCTATTATTACAGGCAACGGGGCCTGTGACCAGAGCAGTACTACTCATGATGGGTAGGGACAGAGCCCTATCTGTAAGTAAGAGGAGGCTGCATGGAACTTGTGGAGCACCTTTAATCCTGACCCCCATTTTCAGAGGTGAGAGCGAAGCCTGGTTAACTGCACCCTGGGGCACCCACCCGACCGCTCAGAAAGCATTTACCAACAATGAGGGGAGACCTAGTTGCCTCTTTTAGTCATTTACCTCAAAATATGCTCTCTGGGTGGAATAAACCCCATATTTCAGGCACTTTTCCTAATGTGACCTCCTGTAGGGACAGGTATCACAGCACTCTTCCCAGTGATCTCTATCGGCTTTGCAGAGGGGCTGGGCATTCTTCCGAACCCCTTGCTCAGTGCCCAGGTAATGTGATAAGGAAGGAAGCAGACAGGACCTGCACGTTAGTAATTTTATCCAGAACATGCTGGAGAGAAGAAGAATATTTATGGAATTTATCTGTGCAGGAGATGCACACAATACAGCAGAAGATAACTTTTTGTGAATTTCAATAGCTTTTTAAGTCAGGTACAGGCAATGCCTTTTCTTCATGTTTGGAACTGTTTTGCCCCAAGCAATGCAAGAATTGGAAACATGCTTTAGCCAAAGTTACTACATTTGACCTCCATTTGCACTGACATTGTTGTAAGTTCAAATTATTTCACTCTAAGATCATAATTTGCTAGAACATAACTGACTTCTAATTATCATTTCTACAACCCTTTGTTTACAGATTTCACTGGTTCTTTCCTGCCATATTATATACCACTCCTACTGCCTAATTTCAAAGCTCTTGCTGCTTTGACACAGCATACCAGTGTTAATACATAACTGATGCATTTACTAAATGGGCAGGAGGGAAAAACAGATGAGCAAGAGCAGGGTAAGCACTTGACTGTAATTATCTGTGAAAAGGCTTAGGATAGCAGTGATAATGGTAGAAATAGCTTTTACATGTCAGGCTAAATTCATCCTGTGGGTAATTCAAATCATCTTAGTGCCGTTATTTCAAAATGTGGCCTTTTTTTCTCCTTTCATCCCCCATTTCTCACTTACGAAGCAGGGTGACACAGCACATAAGGGTATCTATTATCTTCCCTTAAACTTGCAGTATTGTATCCTCATTTTTGGCTTTCTCCCCACTTTTTCCAGTGTTTTCTCATCTAGGCACAAGATTTCCCAAGGTGGGGGAATCTAACCCTGCCTGGTAGCAGGAGGTAGAGAAAGGGCCGGGGCATTTGCAAGCGGTGGCCTCTGTTCAGCCAATTGTTTCCTGCACGTAGGATTTTGGAGCTTGTGGAGCTGCTCCCAGGCACGTTTCCCTCCCCATGCACTCCGGGCCCCCTCCCCATTCCCCCATCACAAACACCAGCTCTCCTTTGTGTGAAGGCACAAGGCGCTCCCCAGGCAGGAGGCTGCAGGCAGGACCCCAGCAGCCAAGATTACATTTCTTCCACATCCCAGTTTGCTGGGGGGGGGGAGCATGGATCAGAGGGAACGCATGCAGCATTCTCCAAAAAGAGGGAAGGGCAATGCTTTTGGCATGAAAAAAGTCAGTGATTTTGTAGAAGAATCTTTCCTGGTTCTACTGCTTCTTTAATAATACTCTGATGCTTTATAATTGCAGACACTTCCATTATTTGATCTAGGGAAGAACACAGAAATGCAGATGAAAAATATAAAGAGGGTAAAACACTGAAATTCAGATGAAAAATAAAATCTGCATTTGATATAAAAAAAAAGCTTAACAAGGGAATATTGTTCCAAATATTTCAAAAGTCAGTTAGTTTTTGTAACCAGAACCTACCCTTCCCCATCATCTAGTGGTGTTATTCTTCCTTTTGGATTAAAAATATTTAAGTACGCTAGAGAGAAGAAGGAAAAAAGTTGGAAAACAATATTACAGAAAGTAATTCTAATCAGAGCAAAAAGAAACACATACATCAAAGAAGATAAAGTCAAGAGAAAAGCCCTTGTGAAAACCATCTTGAGAGACAGCAGAAGCCATTTACTCCTCTGGGAGGTATGGCTTTGGCAGGATTGTTGTTGTCCTTAGGGGCTGAGAAAGGAAAACTTGCAGGGAACAGACAGCCAGAAAGAATTTTTTATTAAGCAGTGAATGACAGTGTGTGTATATGTTTGCCATGCAGAGGACATGTAATCATTTTAGCATTGTGATCGAAGCCCAGCACAGACATGATAGGCACTGAGAAACCCCGGGCAGGGGTTGAACAGCTCTGGCATGGTTTCAAACTCATCTGAAGGTAACCAAAACCTCACAGTTCAAACTGCAGCATATGGTTTAATAAGTAGACGACTCCCACCTCATTACAGTATTAAACACCAACAAACCCCACTGGGCAAGAGCTGTTATAGATCCATTATGTTTTATTTGATGAGGTACATGGAAGTGGCATTACTGAGACCCTAGAAAGGAACTCATACCAGCAGCTTATGCACCTTGTGTGTATTTAGCTACAGATACCAACTTGCCAGAGCACCTGTATAGGCAAAAATATACGTCAAATGGGTCCTATCAGAGAGAATGCGATTTAAACTCCACATGGCCAGCGGCCATGCCACCACT
Source organism: Haliaeetus albicilla (assembly GCF_947461875.1). Lineage (NCBI taxonomy): Eukaryota > Metazoa > Chordata > Aves > Accipitriformes > Accipitridae > Haliaeetus > Haliaeetus albicilla. Next base: position 36,392,730 of record NC_091495.1, read on the forward strand.
AGCCATGATGTCAGGAGGCTGTGTAATGAATACAGGTTTGGGCTTGATTAGAGCTTGGGTTAGGAAATCTTGAAATGAAGGGCCCTGGGAGTTTGGTCAGAGTTAGAATAAAATCATGAGCCTATAATGATGTTAAATGATTTAGTGTTACTAAAAGACTCTATTTCACTTTAGAAGTACAATGAAGCTTATGACCATTTTAGTAAATGCAGGCCCACAGAGACTCCGCCAAGGGTAAGAGTTACAGCCTCTACGCTCTAGGGCCAAATTTGATTTATGAATCCATTTTCCCTACCCGGATTCCCCACATAGTTTCCAAAGGTTGATAGAGCAATGTTAAGCAGCTGTTCCCTTACTACCTGAACTACCTGAAGGTGTCTCTGTTTCAACGGCAAATGAAAAAACTTAGTGAGGAAGCACATCGGGATCCTCTGGGATGAAAGACACCATACGCAGTGCCTGTAAGGCACCAGACACAATAGGGTATAACGCAATGTCTCCTATGCCCTGGCAGTCACACGGCACAGCCCTGGCACAGGAGCCATACCTCAACTGCCCACGAGCAGTTTATGGCTCCAGACCTGTACCTTGGCCTCACTTGCAGCATAATGTGGTCGATGATCATCGCAACAAGCATTTGACTTTTATTTAATGTAAACTGGTGTCTCAAACCTCACCAATTATATCTATACCTTGTACACAGCTTTTGGTACAAAAATGACTATTACTAATAATGTTAACCAGTACTGTTATTAGCATATAAGCTTGCAATCTTAAAAGTATTTTTCATTGTTTGCATGCTATCCTAGATAAATTTGATATCTTACAGGTGAAAAAAAAAATAAATTCCCTGCCCCAGACCTCAAAATTAAACCTGATTTTGCAACACACTAATCATGAAAGCCCTAGTATGATGAATAGTCCCACTGAAGCTATCGATGATTTTCTAGGAATAAGGCAAGAGCCAGCAAAATCAAGCTGTAACATGCACTGAAAACATCACAAAACAAGATTTTGCTTCAGCATGTATGCTAACAGAAAGCAGATTATTATCACTTTATGTGTAATACCTATGATGACTGTATACACAATGACAAATATACACAAATAATTATTACTCCTGCAAAAGCTGCATTATGGATGGAAGGTCTCCGTAACATGTGCAGCTGGTTAAATCTGACTGGTTTAAACTGAGAACGCAGAGTTCTGCAAATAACCCTTCATGCAAGACAGTCAAGTAATTTTTTTTTAAGGCTCCCTGTCTGTCAGCTCACTACAGCCACAGCTAGTTCAAACTTTCTTTAGGATTCATTTCATGCCCTCCTTTCTGTTAATATCCCTGAGATCAATCCTTTCTCTAATGAATAGCTGACCTATTCTTCTTTGATTTGCCATTGATTTCCTCTGCTTACCTCCCAACGCTTTGCCTGTTGATTAAATGCTAGACATAAGAATGCCTCAAATTTCTGACTTCTGAGTCATCCTCTCATGACTTGAACAGCTTGAAGCCAGCTTCAGCTCCCCGAGATCATTAGTGAAAACTCCTTTTGTTTCTAGACGCTACAAACAACCCATTTCTCTCCACGCTTAGGTGCTGCTTGTGAACTAGATAATAAATAGTAGCAACAGAATTATCTCCTATCCGCATTTCTAAAATTATTGTAAGAAAAGGAAAGGGATACTTTTCCAAGATTGCGAAGGCAAACCCCAGCTTTCCTTTTTGCATTGGGAAATCTCTTTGTCTACATGCAATGCAGACAAGACCACGAGCAAAGACCTCTGCTTATGCAAACTTTTACTTTTGCCTGGGGTCCCCTCTGACTTTGGCACAACTCTGCATGAGACACAGGCTTACAAAAGGGGCTCTATTTTCTGAATTTTCTGAATCACGATACTGGTTTATAAGAACGCTTCCACAAATCCCCCTCTCCAGCTTCTACTTTACAGAGCAAACTGGATGAAACTGCTTATCTGCACTGCAAGAAGGAGAGCTGGAGTTGATGCTTTGAAAACGTGCAGCGGTATTTCCTTGGAACACAGATATCTTCAGTCTCCAACACTTTGATGTCTCCTTCAAAAACAAACAGGCTAATGTTATCTCCACTTTCCTGCAGTTCTGATGTTTCTCAAAATGCAGCTTGTTTTCTCTAGGGTGACACGCAAGGTCTGCCAATCCTAGGAGACCAGCTATGCAGGATAATTACTATATTTCTAATTAAAGTAATCATACCTGACATACTGTACTATATTCCATTCTGACCGTGGCTAGAGTGGGAGCATCAGCTGCACCCACACTTTTCTTACTCTCCTACTCAGGTTCTGTGGGAATGAAACACAGCCCTAAGGTGAGAGCCCTAAGGTTTCTGGTGGGAATGATGAGGACAGCAGGTTAACATGGTGTGCCATGAAGCACACCTGTCTCAACAGCCTAGACGCCATCCTTTGCTCCCGTGACAGCTAAGGACCCTGTCACAGAAAGCTGAGCTATGAGTTTCTAAGCAACTGCAACATTTTCTTTTTCAAATGAATAAAACCCAGAAGCATGCAGCAACTGTTCAGAGCTGTTTGCTAACATTTCAAGTTCTCCACTAGCTGTCAGGGCATAACAGAAAGTCCTACTGTGACCAGAGCACTGTGCTGGCTCTGCTGCAGGCTTCTTGCATGGTATTGGGCAGGTTAAATAAGAACAAGTTCAACAATAGAGCCTACACTTGGGCACCAGATTCCCTGCCCTGCATTCCATCTTGCAATCCATGCTGGAAAGTGAGTGAGGAGATGTAGGTGATGATATTAGAAGATGCTGACTCCAGCACTGGCTGGACCACTCCATGAGACAATCTAATTCACCAACACAACAGACCACTCTTCTAGCAAAAAAAGCTGGAATTTTCTGTCCCTTTAGCGAGTTTGACCAGCTTAGCAGTTTGAAGTGCTCCAGCGCTGGCACAAGGAAGGTGCTACAGCCACGAGCAAAGGGAGTGAAGGAGACAGAAGACTGAAGATGGGAAGGAGTAAAAAGGACAGTGAGACGTATTTCTATGGGCAGAGGGGAGCCGTCATGCCAGCTTAGCTGCCTGTGAAACCACACGTTAGGCACCTCAGAACAGCATTAGAAACAGCCAGCATGCTGAGAGGGTAACTCTATAAATAAGCCTCAGCTTAATGAAAGGAGAAGCCATGAAGGATTTACCCTTGGCCACTGAGGGGGTGACCTCTGTTCATCTAGGAGCCACAGCCCTGGAACCGTTCCTGAAAAGAGATGCCTACACATTTGCTCAGATAACAAGTAAGATGCCAATATTTTCTCTCAGATGACTGTTGCGGGAAGAGAAAGGGTTGGTGATGAGATGTCCCCCGCGCTCACAGAGCAGCCTCATTATTACAATCCAGCTGAGAAGAGGCAGAGGTAAGTTGTCATCCATGCGGGCAAGACTGAGATTTCATCCAGTCTTGTGTCGAACCTAAAACGCAGGAGAAAAACCGGGGAGCAAGGACGGGTGCCCTGATGCCCTGCTTCCCTCACCCTGTCAGATGGTCACGTCACACCAGCAAGCCAGGCTCACTCTTGCGGTCCCTCCTGGGCAAACGCCAACTCTTTTCCTGCAGAGCAGTGCAGCACTGTACGAAAGCCTTCCCACCCGCTCCCCTTACAGCTTGCTGCCATCCCAGTTCCCACACAGGCTGCACCCTCAAGTACAACCAGGTGTGCGGGGCAACGAAGCAGCGGCCTACTTGTGAGGGAGAGGGAGCAACACCACAGGACTCGAGATGATGTCGGCCTTCTTTCGGAAAAGTTCTCCATTAAAAAGCGGACTATCGCATAGAAGAAGGAGGGAGGCGAGAAGGTTTGTAGTTCCAAGCACACCCCTTCCCGCACACGCAGCCTCCCGGAGGCCGCGGGGCCCTCGGTGTTTCCAAACCTGACCCCAACTCTTCCAGCCTTCATACGCTTGGTGCCATTTCCCCCTCCCAGCGCTGCCCAGCCAACCTGGCCGCGGCAGAGCGACCCCGACTCAATTCTCGTGCCTTGCTGGTGACTAATTAAAACTTCACCTACGTAGACTTTATTGCTGCCAGCGCGGAGCACAGAGCACCCCGCCAAGAACCAAACCGCCCCCGAACGGGGACAAAACCGCCGCCGCAGGCAGGCCCTCGTCAGCCGCCCACAGGCCGGCTCCCCCGCTGGGGTCCCCCCTGCGCCCACCCCGCCCGTCTCGCCGCCCGCTCTTTCCCCTCACAGCGCCCGTTCCCGGCCGGGACGGTCCGCAACGACCAACCGCCCCGCTCCCCCCCACCTCCCCTCAGGCCGGCCCGCCGCCCGCGGCGCGGATTGACGGCCACGCTGGCCAACCCGAGGCCACGCCGCTGGCCCGCCCCGCCCACTCCGTCCCCGTCTCTGCCAATCCGCTGAGGAGGAGGAGGCGGCGGCGCGGAGGGAGGGCGGGAGAACCCCGCGCGGGGCTGCCGCGGGTGTCGGCGTGCAGTCCCGGGACCGGGCGGGGCGGGACGGGGCGGGGGGGGCGTGTCCCGCCCCCGCCCGGCCCCGCCCCTACCGCCGGTCCTCCTCCAGGGCACCCGCGTGCGCCTGCCGCCCGCCCCGGTTCGTCTCGGCTCGGTTCGGCGGTCGCTGGATGCCGCCCCGGAGAGGACGGCGGAGCCCCGCGGCCGGGGTCACCCCGCGGTAAGTGCGCGGGCGGCGGCGGCGGCGCCGCGCAGCCAGCGGGATTCGGGCTCCGCCGTCGGGGCAAAGCGGCGCGGGGAGGTCCCGCGGTTCCCGCGTCCCTTTGGGGCTCCTCCGGGGGGGGCCGCGGGCACGGCGAGGCTGCAGGCGCCGCTCGGCCCGGGCGAGGGAACCGGCCCCGTCGCACGGCGGGCGGGAAGGGGCTGGGAAGGGCGCCTGGCGCCCGCCGAGCTGCCCGAGGCTCCCCTCTGCGTCTGCCGGTACGTTAGCGGGCACAAAAAGCAGATTCACGGCTTCGGCGGTAAAGGGAGGTCTGAGTTTCATCCGGAGCGCCGCAGCGGTTTCTCGTTTCGTTACGAATTTCGCCCTCGAAGCAGCGGCGAGCGCGGGGCTGAGGCGGTGGGTGCCTCGGCGAGCTCGGAGCTGCGGGGGCGGCGAGGGTGGGCAGGCACCGGCTGGGGATGGGGCTCCGCAAGAGTTGGGGAGCCGTGGCAGCTCCTTCGTCCCTCGCCGCCGTCCTGTGCCACCCGTGGGCCTCGCCGGAGCGAGAAGGTGAGGGGACGCCGGAGCGAGAAGGTGAGGGGACGCCGGTGCCAGAAGGTGAGGGGACGCCGGTGCCAGAAGGTGAGGGGACGCCGCCACTGCCAGAAGATGAGGCAATGCCGGTGCTGGAAGATGAGGGGATGATGCCGGTGCCGGAAGATGAGGTGATGCCGGGGCGCGTTCCCCACCCCAGCAGTACCACCGGCTGCGCGAGAGAGAGACCTCCGGCACGCCGCCGGGCAGCGGGCCGTGTCCCAAAGGAAGGGCTCCGTTGGGATGTAAGATGGCAGGAGGCCGGGACGCTTCCCGACAAGCGCTTGGTTGGCTGCCACCTGTCTCGCAGGTGCTGAGGGAGAGGTGCGGGATGGTTTTGGGGCCGCGCCGAGCACCTGGGTCTCCTCCAGCGCTTGCCACCACCTCCTCGGTGGCAGCCAGGGGCTGGTCTGGGTGGTCTGACGGCGGTGACGGACTCTCACCTACCGGCACGGGACAGGACGGGGAAGGAGACGGGTGTCCCAGTTGGTATATGGGCACGGGATAAGGGGTGGGTGTCGAAAAGGAAAAAGTCTCCGTACTTCATTGTTTTTTTCCACCTCTTGAATTCCTTCTCGGTCACGATTTACAGGGAGAGGCTCTGGGTGTCCTGTGCTGAGAAATTGTCATCCTCTGCGTCAAGAGATGATTCTCCTGCTGCTCTGCAGTGACAGGCTCTCAGGTTAACTCTCCGGTGACATTTAAAATGCACATCTGTTTTTTCCACCACACCAGGAAACTGTAATGTGTTGTCTGAACCTTGTCCCTTCTTCAGAGAACTGCCCAGGCCCTGACAATAAATACTTCAAAAGCGTAGGGCACTTTCCCAGAGAAAATAATGAGGATGTATTCCTAGCACTGATGATCTCTGGAGTAACGTTTTAAAAAAAAGCAAAAAGCAAAACAACTTTTTGGATGTTGGTTTCCCATTCATTTGTTTAGCTTTTATCTTTTTTTTCTCTTCTTTTTTTTTTATTTTTTATTTTGTTCCTGGAAGACTTGGAATGACAACAGATGCCTTGGCCTCGCTCTGTTGTTTATTCCTCCCACTTAATTGTTTTGCACTCTTAATCAAAGTGTTCTGTTTTCAACACTGGCGGTGTTGAGAGTCGGTGTAGTAGTCAGTGTTTTGGCTTCAAATAAGGAATGCCAAATCGGAAGACAATGGAATCCAAAAGGGGGGGGAAGGTTTTCTTGCAGAGATCACCTTAGGAAAAAAAAAGGGGGGGGGGAATGAAAGAAGGGTACGATAAGTATAAGCAAAAATAAGTCTACAGAACGCTGTTGAAGAACATGAGTTGCAGTGATTCTTTTCCATGGCTTACCAAAAAATACTGTCTGTGCTCTTTGGACAGGTATTTTTCCCTAGGGATTTTTGTTGTTCTTAACTAGATTTTTATATGAACATGATAAACTGGGATAAACACCAGTGACAAATAAATTTGTGTCACCTTTTTTTCCTGAAACAAAAAAATCCTAAAACAAACAAAAAAATTTGTACTTACATGTGTTTTTCTGATTTAAGTCTTTTTTGATAGAGGAAGTTTTTTTGATAGCAGGTAAGGGCCATGTCATTGTTTTGCTTTTTTTTTAAAAACAAAGCTGATAGTGCTGTAAACCCTTTCCTGTTCCCAACACTGCAGGTAAAAAGTGTATGAATGCAGTGGTTAACTCTGTATCACTTAGCTTTTGTAGTAAAGTCGTTGCCCTACTGTTCATCCAAGACAATGTAAATTACTTGCGTGCTTACTGTGCTCCAGGGTTACACGGCTTTTCTTGCAGAAAGTCCTGTGCTACTGCAGTGCTCCTTGATTATCTTGGTGGTGTTTAGCAGTGGTACCTTAATTCATTGTGTGTGGTTAGTAATTGAGCATGGATAAATGGTGGTCTCAGCCCAAAACAAGTCTTCTGACAAGGAGCAGCTGCTCCTTGGAGAATCACAGGAGGAAGTAATTTGCTTCTTGTTAAACCATTTTTTATGCTTGGCTTTTTCTTTTTTTGCTTTATTTCCTCTTTTTGCAAAATTCTGCATCACCTCAAAAATGCAGCACTCCCTGTAAAGCTGGTTTTTTGTTCTGTTTGTTTTGTGGGACATCTTTTCCTGTTTCCCTGTTGCTTTGCTGAAGTTGATGTCTGGCAGTACTGTGTGCAGTCTCTGAAGCTGCATCTAATCATGAAGACCCTGCTGTTTGCATTAATTTTGTCAAGGTATTGGCAGATTGGTGTTTTCGCACTTGTAATAGAGGCGAGCTGTGGTCCGGGCAGAGTTTTATCTGTTCTTTCTGGAAGTCCACCCACTTTACATAAATCAATATTCCTCTCTGCTCTGAATATGTTCCAGGCTAGCTGTAAACTTAAGGGGGAAAACATTAGAAGTAAACTGATGCAGAAGCTGCGTAGTTGGTCTGAATATTTAGATGGTGATTCAGATACCATGAGATCAGCAGTGGACTTTCTCCTTCCTCTGGGGAAGTAAGCCATTTTTTTTTTTACCTGGTTATTACTGGTAGCAAAGCTATTCCTGCTCAGAAGTGTTCTTTACATGATACATTGGTAAAAGCATGTCGTTATTTGTCCTGCAACTCCAGGTATTGCTTGTGAAGTTACAATGATGCTTTGCACTTTTTTGTTTGTTTGTTTAAATAAAGATTTCATAGTCTGCTTACTTCTAGAACTCTTGCAAGATCTAGGTGAGAATAGAAAATGAAGGAAGAGTTTATTCATGCTTTTTTGGACAGCTCTGCAAAATATTTCAGAAGGCATGGTGATCTGTTCCAATTCTGTGCAGCCCAGCTCAAGTATAAAAATACCATCACCGTGGAATAACTTCTGCAAAGACAGTCTTGTAGTAGAGTGTCTCTCAGCTGTTGTGCTTAAGGCAAGAGTATAATAGATCTGCTTGGGAGAAATCCTGTTTATAGGCTTGGTAGATTTGAAAAAAGGAATGTGTTTCCAGTTGGAGAATTAACCGATAGGCTTTTGGGTCATGAGACCTCGCACATTTGCAATTTGCACGCTATAGAAAGATGCTTCTCTCCTGAGTTGCTAGTAGAGACCAGGTCTTGCTGCTGCTCTCCCTGTACTTGCTAAGCTTCCTGACAGTTAGTGGCTGGGAAGGAAGCCTCACTTTCCCTTATTTTAAAGACCTTGCTGCAGCTCTCTGTCTGTACTTGGCCTCTCCTGTTTCCCATAGATACAAAAGATGAACGGTCTGTAGTAAAGATTGCACTACTTGGCAGAAGTGCGAGCACTGGAGCACCAAACTGAAGTCAATCTTCTGTTGCTGTCCTTCACGCTGAGGTACCAGACTGTGGCGTGTTCTTTACTGCACTCCTGGCTCTGCATATGTATGCCCATGAATAAACTTTCTGTAAGGGTCCATCTCGAAAGAGATGTGTCCATGTGTTTGAGTGGAGGCAAGCTTGCTGTTATTGAATGGCTATTCAAGCAATTCACTTCCCTTAACCTTTGCGAGATCTCGCGCAATGCTGTCTTGGTCATCCAGCTGAGAAAGCAGAGCTTTGCGCTTCTGAGCAGGCTTTGTTTGCAGCTGCTTTATGCGAGGTGTAATGGACGCTGAGACTGGCTCACGCCTTGTCCCATGTTTTGCTGGTTCTTTCTTATGCTTCTGTATTTACCTAGGCCAATTGATACCTTCAGTTGCTACTTGTTCATAAACTTCAGTTAATGTACTTGATTTATGAAGTATGAGGAAGCCCTATAAGCGATTGGTAATCAATAAATAAGTCCATTAATAGATTATACAGAAGTAAAAAAATTCATTGTAATGAGAAACTTCATGTTGGTAGTCAGACTGATAGGGTACATGCTACTGCTTTTACCAATCAATGAAAAGGCAGAATCAGTTGATCCATTGCTCTTCCCACGTTGGCAAGAGAATGTTTGTCCCTGCCAGGAAAAAGGCATGCTGGAAAGGAATTGCATGCTCTTGCAGCAGACTTTACTGTTTAGGTGTTGTTTAAAGCATGTACATTGCTAAGTTTTGCATATGCTTCTGATAAAATAATATATTTTGAAAGGCTGCACGTTTTTGTGTACAAAAGTTCAAAGGCATTTTCCATCACTTGGAAGTGATGCAAAAACGTTGTCCCTGCGAGATCCTAATTTGACCCTTTTTGCCTGGAGCCTTTAATACTCACTATCCGTTTCCCCCCAAACGCTCCTGAACTCAGTTTTGGTTTCAGGGAAAGGTTAAGCCCAGGTGATTAATGCTGGGCTGCCCTCACAGGGAGCAAACTGTTGAGGAGCTTTTTTTCATCCCATGGGAGAGCTGGATGGAAGTGTGGCAGCCACCCTGCATGGTCCTGCCACCGCTGCCCTGCTGTTGTGCTTCCATGCGCTGTAGGAGCACCTACTTTGGAGCTCTGTCCTCAGCTAAGCTTTTTTCCTCTCCTTGAGGACTAGTTCGCAGCAGTAAGGTCTGATGCATGCCCAAAAACCTGAGTCACTTTTGCTTGGCTACCAGAGAACGTGGCCATCCCTGGGTAGGAGAGTTGTCCCCCACCTTTGAGCTTAAGGACTAGGGCAGCCTACAGACAGAGTAGCATAGCAGCATGGTCCCAGGTTAGGAATGGGTTTCCCTTGGAATTTTGGGAGATCCCTTCTTCCTAAGCACACTGGCCATGTTGCAGGGGGCCTAGAGTAGAAGAGTTACAAACTCAAGAGCGCGTTTCATGTTCTAGCACTCACTCGTGCTGCTTGACACGAGGCAGGAAAACTTCGTAGCACAAAGGTAGAGTGTGGGCAGTCATGCCTAACTAAGAGCTGTGTCTAATCCCACGATGAAGACTAACGAGAAAGCATTTTCTTCTCTATTGTTAAAGCTTGGTGTCACCAGGGAGTGCTACTTGTACAGGAAGAAAGGAAAAGGGATGTTGGTTGGTATCCAAGACCAATGTTCAGCAATTTCCCCATCTGTCTGTCCCAAAAGGTACAGGGTGATGGCTAAGTCTGCTAGGGCTCCACAGCCCTGGAGTTTTTGGATGCATCTCCCATTGTACCTTTTGAAAATCCTAAAGGGAAGGTGGGAGCCAGGCCCATGTCCCATCCCTGTGAGAGGACTGCACTCGGATCTAACAGGTGCTGCTAGCAGATGCAGAAGGCCTGCTGCAATTGCATCTCCTGCATCTGTGGACTGAAAGCAAGTTGTCTTCGCTGCCAGTGTTGCATCTGTCCTGCAGCCAAGCTGCATCAGTTCTGGGGGGCTTCCTGCTAACTAGCGCACGGTGTTTGAAGGCAGGTGTGTATTCTATCCCAAAAGCAGCTGTATGGACATCAAATCCAGCAGCTTACCTCCTTGTGGCATCCTTGCCCTTGGATGTGTCATGCTAGCCCTGGAGTGATGCTGAGGCAGCTACGTTTGAGAAGTCAACATGCTTTGGGGAATTTGCCGCAGGATGTGACCTAGTTGTCCTGGCTGTTGGTTGCAGGTGGCACTTTTCATCTGCAGCCATGACATAAAGCTATTTAGCTTCAGTCTTGTTTTCTGCCCTGACAAGCAACTTTTTTTCCCTCCCTCCTGATTGATGCATCTTTCCAGAGAAATCCCCGTCTTGGGGGACAGTCAAAGGAGGTAGGTGGGGTCTTAAAGTTGCTGGGAAAGGCTAATATATGCCATCATTACATCTTTTACTTGCTCAGGCTCTTTATTACTCTGTTTTGCAGACAGTACTGGTGCCCTACAGTATGCCTCTGAGGGGACAAAATACCTGGAAGGTGAGAGGGGTTCTCAGTTTTAAGGCCATGTTTCATCATGAGTATGAGGCAGCCCAAGTGTGGGTTGCTGCCAAAGGCAGGTTTTTTTCCAGGCGGTTGTCTGTCTGTCTGTCTTGCTGCAGGACTGCCTTGATTAAAGCTTCTTAAGCTGATGGCGAAACTGCAGCCTAAGAGTCTAGTTGTCTTAGAGGCCCAAGACATCTCTGGATGATGTCTGGAAAATGCTAAGAACAGGTTTCTGGACAGTTTTTGATGGGACTCTGCAGGGCCACTCTGGTAAGGTTTCATCAGGAAGGTGCTCAATGCTCATTTTCTGTCAGCTCTAGCAAAACCAGTTTTCCTAAGATGTTTTACTGTAATAAACCTTGCAAAGCATGTTTCCAGGTGTGTTTGAGAGAAGCACAGAATTAGCTGTGCTTTCTTCTTGGTAGAGGAGGACTTTGTTCCATTTTGCCGCTTTGAGTTGGTAGGCGATTGCTCATTCATCTATTTTGCTTTATTCCCTTGAGATGCGGTTGTGGCAGTACTTAGAGGCTGAAGTCGGGATTAGGACCCAGTTCACTGTGGTCCCACGAGCTGATGTGTAAAATACACATTAGAAGGCATGCAAACCCACATGCTGTTTGGATGCAACCTGCTTCCAGATGGGCTGGCCGTGGCGTGGCCCCAAATTCAGTGGTGGCAGGTCATCCTTGTGCTGTTGTGTACATGGGCAGTGTGAGGTGGTTTAGCTAGCCGTCCTGCTGATATCTGAAACGAAGACTGTCCTTCCTCCTCCTCCTCCTCTTCCTCCTCCCTTGGAGGGCTCTGCTGCTCTTACCCCTCTCGATGGGGCAAGCCTCAGCCATTCCTGCTTTGACCCACCAAGTTCTGATGTTCTGGTCTGGTGCTGGGAGGCAGCTCGAGGGGCCATGGAGAAAGAAGGGAGAGGTCAGAGTTTTTCTTAATGAGTTTTTATGGCCATGTTTGAGCTGTTTAATCAGAGGAGTCTTGAAATTAATGACTGGTGTGTTTTCCAAAGCTCCACTGCACGTGTATTTAGGTAAAATAAACAGTGCTAAATAAGCTGTGCCACTGCTCTGGGCACTAATAAGCCTCCTGACTGATACCAGAAGAATACAAATAAATAGCGCCTTTGGCTGTTTCATTGATAGACTGCCGGGCTTTTGACAAAGCAATTAAATCTCAAAATGCACTTCTCCTGGAGCTAAAACATGAAGTGATGTTATTTAAAAAAAAAAAAAAGAAAACCAAAAGCCCAACAAAAACAACCTGTCGGGTGTCCCAGAGGCCGATGATTGACTTCAGCTTTTATTAATTCATCTGCAGTGCATTTGCTGGAGCTTTTAGGGTTTAATTGAGGTTAAGAGGTTGGAATCTGTGGTAAACAAAAGAATGGCATATGGGCAGTCTGAAATTGTGTATGTTTAAGTAAGAGCATTCCTTCTGGCCACTTGTTTTCCTTGGGCAGTTACTCTTGGCTCACAACTTTTTTTTTTTTTTTTAAAAAAAAGGTGTAAACATGCAATGCTAGCAAGTTAATGATTCATTATGTTTTATCACATCCTAACATACCTCTAAAGAAGAGAAGGCTGAGCTGGGCTTGTGTTTGACCTCCCCCTTCGGATTAAGGACGTTGCTGCTTTAACCTCTTACCTGCTGTGGTAGGGTCCACAAACTCATTTGTTTTAAATGTAAGAAGAAAAATGCCTTCTCCCCCTCCTTTCTCACTTCCTTTCTCACTTCCAGGGTCCACAGTTGTTCTCTTAAAAAGTCAAATGGACAAAGCAGATGTGAGACCAGAGGAAAAACTTTCCAGAAGCTTTGTTTTATAGAGGCTATGGGGAAGAAGGATTCCGTTTCTTCAGTTATCCACAGAACATTATGTGCACATGTTGTTCATGGTCACTTCTTTGTCCTATTTTCAGTTCTTTTATGAGCTGCATGAACATCTTCACTGGACGTGATCTCCCCTTGTGAGTGGGAATGTTTCGGTGCAGCGGTTTGACAATTAAGACAAACCTCCTTATGTTGGAAAGCTTGAGCTCATACTCCGAGGTCTTTATGCTGTTGATAAAGTTTATGGCGCATATGACATCAGCTGGCAATAATAATGGTGACCTGTTGCCCTCGAGTCATTTTGTAGACATCTGTAATTTATATACAGCTGTTAGTAGTGTGTAGCCTGGAGCCTGAGAGCTCATCAGTATAATTATATCGATAAGAGAGGATAAATCAGTTTTTCTCTTAATATTTCATTTAACAGAAGCTCTCACCTGTCCCAGGAAGTCAGATTTTTTTTTTCTGCTTGCTTATAACTTAGAGCAACCTCCTTCTTAAAATTCCTAGTTCTCATTTAATTAAATTATGATTTTGAAAAAAAGTAATAGTAATAGCCTTTAATAACCCCCTCTTTTCATTAGTACATTAAATGCAATTTTTGTGTACTTCTGTCTCATAAGAGATGCTCTACATAAAGAACTTGTATCAAAACATGCTTTATTAAGAAGCATTGTCTATGCCAGCCCAGGGAAGGAGGTGCATGGAACAGCTTTTGTACTTGCAAAAGGACACTTACAGATCTTTTTCTTGTATTTGATTAAAAAAAAAAAAAAATGTTTGAGCATGGAATTGAAAGGAGAGGGGTAAATCCAAGTTCTTTTTTTCTGTACTGTACTTTGTTTTCCCATGACGGTTTGCTTTTCCTGCCTCCCACACAAGAGTTTGATTCTGCCATATTTTTATCCTGAAACAGGACAAACATGATTTTAAATACCAAATGCTTTTAAAACTTAAATGTAATGCACACATGCACGTACATATACATGTATCTATGTCATGTGTTAGCATAACATGGCCTGCTTCCTTGCTGCTTATGATCCCTCGTCCTTGAATCCATTTTGGAGGGTGAAGGAAAAGCCCGTGCATCCCTTCAGAAGGTGGGATGTGCCGTGGGTGGTGGGAGAGGGTAGTGCTGCCCTTGCTGGGGTATGTGCCCGTCCCCAGGGGCGTGGATGGAGCGGATCCCATAACCAGTTGGAGTCTTGCTGGTTCAGGTCTCTGCTGGCGTTCATCCCTAACCCACCCTGGAGGAGCGTCTCCCCTTCCTGCTGGATTCGTTAGGTGTCACAGGATGCTTCCTCGCCCTGGAGAGCATCGGAGCAGAGAGGGCTGTAAATGAAATGTCATGAGTTGCTGAGGAAACTGTGTCTAACCTAGCTATAACCTGAAGACGATGTTAGCTACTGTACTTTTGGGTGTGAACTGAATTTCCATCTCTTATTTCTATGACCGTAACTTCAGCTCTAAGATGCTCGTGCAGCTTGGGCTCAGCCCTTGGGAGGAGGCTGGCAGCGCTCCTCTTACAAAAAGTGTGATAACAGCAGCTCAGCCTTCTCAGTTTATGCGTTTCCACCTCCTCCTTTGAGTTGAGGCGTGGGGGATTTGGGGCAGAGGTTTCCCAGGGTCTAGGGCTGGGATGAGGGGGAAGACAGCTCAGGGGAAGCCCTCTGCACTGACACACGCCTGCTGATGGCTCATGGAGATCTCCGCTTCGGGCGAGAGCGAGGTACCAGGTTGAAGGACGGGGCGCTGCCCCCGTCTTGTGGGCATTTTCGGGAAGCGGTCCGTGGTGTCATCTGCCTTATCGCTTACATGCGTCTCAACCTTGAGTGTGGTTTGTTATTCTGGAGAGACCTGATTGCTTTGTGGCGCTCTCCTCGGACTCACAAGCTATCTCAAGGTCGACTGCCTGGTTTGTGCTGTGATGCTGGTGGAAACATTGACCATAGCACTGTAAAATGGATGAGTGGTTTGTTGTTTGGTGGTTTTTTTGGGTTTTTTTTAAACAGCAAGGAGGAAAACATCCCGTCAAACGCGGGGTGCTCCCAGCGCCGGCAGGAGCGTGGCGCTGATGCTCTCACCTTCTCGACAGGTGCGTGGGATGAAGAGAGCCTGACGCCTGCCCGGAGAGGAGACCCCGGACCCCGTGGAGCTGCCCACCATGAGCAGGGCTCTGCTGACGGGCAGGATGCAGCCGGAGAACCGGAGCGTCTGCGTCTTTCTGCCCACCCGGGAGCAGCTCAGCCTCGTCGTTGGGGTGAGTGGCTGGGAGGGAGGCCGGGAGGTCACTGCATCGCGGCGGAGGCGGCGGTTCAGTTTTGTTTAGCTCCCATTGTTGTCCCAAAAGGCTGGTGCCGGTCTGCTGACCGAAAGGCTATTAGCCAGCTTAGGGTTAATTGGTGTTCCATTTTCTAATTGGGCAGCTTCAACTCATTTGCAGAGTTCCTTAAAAGTCCTGGTTATGTTTTTGCACAGGGGGTCTCGTCTGCTCTTTTTCTGTTGTTATTTCTTTTTTTATTCTCTCTGAGTGTTTTTGCCACCGATAATAATCTAGCCATTTTAAAAAAATTGAACCTGAAGTGCCTTGATGACTTGGCAAGCGTGCCCAACACTTGACCGTTTGCTCTGGCGTTTTAGCTAGTTCTGGCTTTGATAGTCTGCAGATCCCTTCAAAGACTCTAAGGCAGAGTAAACAGCCATTGAGGGTGGGGTTTTTTTCCCCTCCTTTGAGTACTTGTACACACAAAAACTAGAGGTAAGTCGCTTCATTTCTTTGATCGCCACTTCAAATCCCGAATTGTGTGTGCGTGAGTGACAGCAGAGCCAGGTCAGCTGGCAGCCCAGCATGGCACGGTGTCCACCACGGCTCGGTGCCTCCTTGTGCAGTGCCGGCTGTTCCTTGAACTTGTGAGAAACTGAGCTGACAGAGGCACTTCACGTTCGGGCGACAAGCTAGCCTCAAGGATAAGCGCTCTCTTGTGAGCGTGTGCGTGCACTCCTGTGTGGGCTGGGGAGGTTTTGCTTTGGTTTGGGTGGGTGGGGTTTTTTTTCCCCCCCTCTGGGATGGGGAGTGGGAGAAGACAGTTGAGGTGAACTGTTATTTTAAGCACTTGATTGAAAGGGTGGCTTTTGAAACTATGCATGCTAATCTTCAAAATCCATGTAGGAATTTTCCTACCTGCTGCGCTTAAGCGTGGCATCGTTAACTGAAACAGCCACAAGGGCTGGATGGAACAAGGCTTTAACAGCAAAATCTGGGGCGCTCTGCTTCTAGGTTACCAATTCAAACCCAGCTCATCGACCGCCCCAGAAGGCTTTTGCAAACTGCTGGCTTTTGTGCAAGCCACAAAACGATGGTTTAATTAAGTTCTTGGCGGCAGGTGCACAGGCCTGGGTAATGGTCTGTTGCGGCTGACCCTAAATCTCACCTTCTTATAACTTTTATCAGGGAGGCTAAAGATGTGAGATAGCAGAGCCTGCCCTGCCGCGGGGAAGGTGCAGACTGGCGTGCGGGAGGGCAGTGTGCTGGCAGGGCTGATACTGTCACTGTTCCTCCCTGCGCCTCTGCTACGCACATGGCTGTTCCTCCACCGCAGGGTTCCACTCCACCGTATTAAGTTTAGGCAGCACTTAGACCATACAGTAAATCCTGGACCTGCCGTTTATCATAAAATCACATAATCATTTAGGTTGGAAAAGACACTTAAGATCGAGTCCAACCATAAACCTAACGCTGCCAAGTCCACCACTAAACCATGTCCCTAAGTGCCACATCTACACATCTTTTAAATACCCCCAGGGCATTTAATAAGCACAAGAAGTGCTCTTTTACGCTGAGCGATGGCAGGGATGGAGGGAAGGTGCTGTGTCCCCCCTGTTCCTGCCTGCTGCCCCTCCAAAGAGTTGGGGTGCCTTGAGCATCATCGCCTTGTCCTGTGGAGGGGTCCCTGCAACAGCATCCCTTGGTAGCCCTTTTAAAGACGTTTTCCTGCCTTGCTTCTGCTGTCCCTTGCTTTGGTGGCTGGGAAGTTGGGAAAACACGTATGTGGAGATGCCTGCGTGTGAAAGGGAATAGCTGTCTGGGCCAAAACATGACACCTCAACGGACAGTTGTGTCCTAATTGCATAGAGAGTGAAACATGACCTGTTACAGTTGGGCGAGTAGCCAAAACCAGCTTTCCATTTGGTTTCTGTCTTTACCACAACACCCCTTCAAAACAACAACAAGAATTAAGATTTCGCAGCTGGAGAGATCTTTTTTTTGTAAAGGAACATCAAGGCAATTTTCTAGTGATGTTGGTAGAAGCCAAATTTAACTAGCACAACCACAGATGATACTCTGTGCATTTATTAGAATAATAATGCTACTACTTAAGATTTCCAAAGCCTTTTAACCTCTTCAGTGTGGAATGCAAATACTAAACAAGCTTGCAGCTCAGTGAGGTAGGTAGGAATCGTTATCCTTCCAGTGGAATAAATTAATAGATCCTTCCCGTGATAAGCACAGTGTTTATGCAGTAATTCCTTTCTCCCCACCTCCCATATAAATTCCACCCTTCCAGATAAGAGTTTACCTATATGCGTTTTATGTGGTCACATGCAGATTGAAGCCTGCTCTTGAAAATGGATTTGTCTTACGCCCTTCACAGATAATGCTGTTGAAGAGAGAAGAGCAGGAGCCATTTTAAAGTCTCTTCCTCCATAACTGGGTATCTCTTAATTAACTTTGGTGTCCACCTTTCTGGATGTATAGATGAATTTGAAGGGATGGCGAGGAGGAAAACTGTCTTCCCGAGACCAACTGTGAACATGAGAAGCAGAGCAGTGAGGAGAACTAGTGGGTGCTGCAGCTCACCAGCTGCCCCGAGGATGGTGAGGCGAAGTGGGAGGTTTCTGCTGGGGAGAATGGACATCAGAGCACAGAGCAAAGCAGTCTGCCTTGCTCCAGGCAGCCCCAGTGGGGAGATAGAACATGAGCACCAGCAAGCTTAAGCAGGCTGTGAGTGAGAATGGTGCAACTAGAAATTGTATCGGTTGCACCAAAGATCTTGGAGTGGTATCCAGTTTGTTTGGTGTTGTTTATCTGCTAGCGTTGTGGCTTATCTCCCTGATGGTTTTGAACCTGTTGATCAATGTCAACTAGTTTTTATGACTAGATTTCTGAAAATTTTCTGGGGTGCTAGCAAAGGCTGGGCTGCCAATGAGGGGAGCAGGGCAGGCAGCCACCTTACCGGTGTTTGGGTAGTTCAGAAGCAGCCACAGCAGATGTTGGTCCTTGCCTAGCTGCTGGAGAAAGGGTGGGAGTGTGAGCAGAAACTTTTGGAGGGGAGAAAGTCTGGTGAGGTCCTGTGTGTTTGTGAATAGCAAGTATAGGTCTGAAGTCTTTCAGTTGTTTTGTGAGCAGTAGAGCTGATGTTTTAAAGCATACGGACCAAGAAAAACAGAGATAGGTAACCAATACACATGAGTATTTGCAAACAGAATGACCCTGGAGTAGCAGTTACCTTCTGTAAACTTGCACTCGACTTCACTTTGGACTAAATTTCATGTGTAAAGAAGCCCTGAGTCTGACGTGGGGCAAAGCTGAGTATCAGTGGAAGAAATAATTCATGGTGTGTCTGGGATGGAGCTTGGCATAGGAACCATACACAAAGGAAAGAAAGGCCAAAGAGAAGTGCACAGATGAAAAATGCAAAGGGAAATGTTGGTTGCTTTGAGCAGAGGGAAAGGCAGGAGGAGGGAACAGCGATTGCAAGTGTAATTGGTATTGCATAGCCTTGAAGTCTGGGAGTAAAACTTGATACAGAAGGAGAGTGCCAAAAGGAGAATGGACAAGGTGGTAGCTCACATACCTGCTGTGCAAGAAATCTGATTAAATCACTGCTTTATAGGCTGAGTGTCACAAAACATTGAAGTGCGCAGTTCCCTAGAACTAAGTATCTTAAAGCAGGTTTTTCTTCCCTAAGTGTGAAAGCATGCCACTTACAAAATTCATCTAATCGCATAGCTTTTACGTACAGTCTTGTGCTGCCGGTGACTCTTGTATGCACATAACCATTCTGGCTAGGGGTAGGTCACCTCTTCCTTCGTGAGTCCTCCCCAGGTAGGAGAACATGCTCAGAGCTTGCTTCCTTGAGAAAGGAGGCAGATCCGTGCCCAACTTTTTCTTCCAACTGTGTGTTCTTGGTGGCTGAGCAAATACTGCATTTAGGTGTGAGACTGGAAGGGTGCAGTCTCACATGGAGACCCATAATAAGACCCAGATGTGGTTTTGGGTCTTACCAGAGCAGTACACTACCTTCTCCCCTCCCAAAGCATCTCTATGCACACACGTGTGTGTATTGGTATAGCGCAGGTTTCAAAGCTCCCGATTAGGCACTAGTGAGTGGCTGGCTGGTGACGCCTTGTCAAGTAGAAGAAAATGAGTTACTTAAATGACCTCCTGTTTCCCATTGTCCATGTCTAGTGACATGGTACATCTTGGGGCAGGGAGGGGAGTGCAGCCGGTTTCTGAGGAGTGTGGCACGCCTGCATTAAAAGGGTTTGAAGAATTATGGAAGCAATTGGTTTGATGGTGGCGATTAGTTTGTAGGAGAGTTCAGGAGTTGACTTCTGCCCTGTCATCTTTGCTGCGGTGAAGGTAGCGCTGCGCTGTCCTCCCTTGGGAAGGCAGCTGCTGCTGCTGCTAATCTGCATTGTCCAGCAGCGGCGTGATGAAATCCAGAGGTTCTGGCCCATTTTGCAGCTGCAGCTGGCCACACTCTGGACTCTCCTGAGGTTGTCTGTGTCAGCGTTGTTCTGCTCTCCCCATCCGCGCGTGCTCAGAACTCCTTCCCCCATGCCTCTTACGGTTGGGGGCTTGAGGGTTTTTGTTTGTGCCTGTGGTTGTCTGTCTGTCCGTGCTTCTGGGGTGGTGCAATGGGGCAGGGGGAAATGAGGCTGTAGGTGGGGGGATATTTAGCGGGGGAATCTTCCGATCATAGTACGCATCCAGGTCTGCACGTGCAGGTAGCCAGAATCACGCTCTTGCCAGGGGAGCCTGTGCTAGAGAAGGGCATTCGGTAGCTGTGCGCGGTGCCACGGCTCTCCCTCGCCCTGTGCCGTACTCGCAAATACTGCCCAGCCTCTGGTCCGCGGCAGCAGCTCGGCTTTCCCAGCGCTTCCTCGGTGCATGCACAGCGTTGTGGGAGGCAAGGGTACTGGAAGGTCTCGGCGTGGCATGGAAACGGGCAAGAGTTTATATAAGCTGTTGGTGACAGCTTCGGAAGATGAAGATGTTAATTGCTGTGTGACCAGAACTCAGCAGGGAACAGAACAAGCTCTTCTGTGTGGGGTACAGAGCAACCTCATCTCTTATCAACCAACAAGCTATTTCTACTCAAACCATGCAGTTTGGGGTTTGTTTGTGTACTTTTGTTTTTAGTTCTCCTGAATGAAGGTTTTCTTTTTTTGTTCTTGTTTTTTCTCTTAACCTCTCAAATTTTTTTGCAAGAGAGTAGTATTTTCATTTCTGTAATTACAAACACACTTTTTGTAAAAGCATATATAAATGATTTGGTCAGTACTGCACAAAACTAGGGTTCCAGCAGTGCTCTGAATTCTTACACAAAGACGCCAATAGATAGGAAACTTTAAATTCATGTTTTACTGAGCTGAGCCACGTTGCACTGTGAAGGAAGGGGAATGACACATTGATTATTATTCTGTGATAATAGCAATAATACTGAAAACAAAGCTTGTTTGGGGGGTTGGTTTTGTTTTTGGTTGTTTTTTTTTTTTGCGGTGGTACCCCAAAATTTATTGGCCGGTGTAAAGAAGGAGAATTGCTCCATCCAGGTGTGTGAGCCATCTGTAATGTTGGATTGGTTGTTTCTTTCAGGTCAAAGCCACTGGACAGGAGCTCTTTCAGCAAGTTTGTGATTTAGTGAAGATTAAAGAGCCTCACTTCTTTGGCCTCAGCATTGTTAAAAGTAAGCAAACTCAATGCACGGAGCAAATGACTTGGCAAACATCCACAGACCCGCTTGTGTATTTACAGTGTGTGCATATATACACAGTGGCTGTGCCTGCGGGGAATTTGATTGTAATAAGGTCACAAAGTATGTAGATTATGCACAGGCTTCTCGAGCTCTTTTGATCTTTGGTATGTGGGCAGACAAATTGGGAGAAGGGGCGGCTTTTGTTCTCCTCCTTTGTTCTTACATGTTCCACCTCTTTGTGGGGTTTTCTTTCTCTCCTGTAGCCGAGTTGCTAGCCAGCATATTTGTCACTGAATTCAAAACTGTCAGTAGTTGAAGAAGAGGTGAATTTTAAAAGGAGTTTGGGGCCGAAAGCGTTACTTATCTTCTGAAGTCACACGCAAAGAATGTGGCACCAGGGGGAGGAAACTCAAATGGTTTGAGGGGACTGAATGCATGTGTGGGGGACGTTGTGTTTTGAAATATCGCGTGGGAAATACAAAACTTCTTAATCTGGGTTGAAGTCCAGTCTGCTTGGTCCTACGGCTTAGTATTGACCAGGGAACAGTGTAAGGCGATGCCTTAAAGGAGCAAACTGATATGAAATACTACATTTCTGGGATGGTGTGTGCATTGGCACACCACACCCCCCAACTCTTAGTAATCAGAAATGGATCTGTTGTCTTCCTTATCCTGCCTCCCTGTCTTTCCTCAAGCAGAGAAAGGACTTTTCCTTCCTAAATTTTTCTCAAGTGTGTTGTTACTTACTACTGCAACTCTAGATGTTGTTTCACTGAAGTGAGAATAGTCTTTTATGAGTCCTTCTAAATTAGGTTTCTTTTGCCTCTTTATGAGTATGTTGGGTAAAATAGTTTATTTTAAGTTTACTTGTCTCATTTCCTTTCTGCTCTCATTTTCTAAGAACTTTGGGAGTTTTTTGAGCGCAGCACTCAAACTGAGACTGGAGGAAGCTGTTTATCTCCGTAAGGTTTGTAGAGTCTCCAAGAGATTCCGTCAATGTAACTAAACCAGTAGCTAACAAATATATCTGTGCATTTAAACCAGCACGTTTCTTTATTTAATGCAAGGAAAACCTGAATGCTCTTAACTTTTTTCACAAATTGACTGTGTTCTTGTGAGTCCCCCATCCTCCACCGCCTTTTTATAACACCAGCTTTTGCCTATTCCACTTGCAGGACGTCTTGGGTAAAGTTGAAGCTCCTGTCTGCCCCTGTAAGACAGGGCAATTTCATTGCCATTTTCTTTGAATTAGGTGCTCTTCTCCTGTTCTCCTCGTGTTTCTTTCACTTTTTTTTTTCCTTTCATATCTTTCTTGTTTCATATTTTCTGTACCCTGCTTTTTCCTTCCCTCCCACCTTTTGTGTGGAGCAGTTTCCTTCTCCCTGTCAAGCACAGGGGCTCTGGCCCCAAAATACCCTATTGTGGCAGATGCCTTTCAGCCTGCTGGAAATGCAGTATAACTACCACAACCCAAGTTGCATAATAAAGCTGTGCTGACTAGACCTTGAAGTATAATGCCCGTAGCTCTAAACATAAACAATCTTCTTGCTTCACAAAAGTATTCTTCCTTTTTAGAGAAGCTAATTCTTTGCAAAGCTCCTTGAAAAACATCAAGGAAAATTCTTGCAGGAGCCCAGTAGCATGAATTAACCTCTCTTGTTTTGTTTTGCTGACTATTCCTCCTGCTTTCTGTAGTTCAGTTTGTGAAGCTGCTTAATTGGAGGCTCTGCATGCTCACCCTGGCTCCTCCCGACAGCCATCTCCCTCCACCACCCAGGCAGGTGTCAGGATTTTGGATAAGGAGGAGATTTATTTTTGTTTGTGCCTCTGTTTAACAAAGTGTTGGGGCTGAACAACGGGAGAGACGAAAGTGTCAGCAGTGAGTTTCTCAGCCTGAATGGCCACAGCCACCAAGAAGGCTGCAGCTGCCCTCAAGAGAGGGAGCAAACCTGATCTGTTTGTCATTCCTTCCTCTGGTCCCTACCTTTAGTCTATGAAAGTCCAGTAAGCTGCTGACTGGAGTCTTGTTGGGTGGGTTTTAAGGTTTTCTTTATTTTGGTTTTAAAATAACTCCAGGTTTATTACTGTAGCGCTATAACAAAGGACATCTTTTGTTTTCTGTTCCCCAACTTGATTTTTCCCCCCACCTTGTTTTGGCCAACAGACTGGTGATCGTCTCCCTTGCTGCCAGTGGTAAGTGAGGTCTTGCTTCTACTGCAAACGTAGCACTTTCCATCTCTGCATTTGGAAGGAGCCTTTAAGGCATTGCCTGCTTTTCTGGGATTTTATGGTTTCACAGCAAGCTATCATCTCAAAAAAGGGAAGCAGCCCAGTCAGGTTGTGGGGAGGCCTGGGTAAGTTTTGCATTGCCCAGGGCTGTCTTGCAGGTACTTAAGTCAACTGCCTTGGCTGAGCAGCAGGTCGTCCCGTGTCCCAGAAAGGCTGCGGAGAGAAGGCGTGGGACTGGTCTGCAGGGCAAGGATGGGTTAGATGTCAGAAAACTAGAGAGGAAGCCACTGCATTTCAGACCAAAGTATTCCTCTTCTGCATGATGGTTTCACCTCTCTGTGCTGCAGCTCCAAGATGTCGCTTTTTAAGAAATAACTGCCCTGTTTTAATAAGGGTGTATTTCCCGGTTTCTTAATGTGTATTTATTTTTGGCAGTCTGATGCTGCCACATGCAGAACAAGGTATTCTAATCCACCTGCAGCCATTACCTTGCTGCTAATTTGTCAACAAAACCCTGACTGTCAGCAGTGGCAAGAGAATGAAAATTAAAGGATTTCTGCAGAACTGTAACCAATCACACTGGGTGGATTATCTGGATTAGGAGCCCATTTGACCTGCAGACATTGTACAGATAGACTAATGCTCAGTTGGTCTCATAGTATGTGTGTGAGGGGGAGAGGTTGGGCTCCTTAATCATAAACCGAAGTTTAACCCCTAAGTGTGGCAAAAATGAAAACAGCACTACAAAGCACTGTGCAAACTGCAAACCACAAATGCTGGGAGATCTAAGCTCTAGGTCTTGGAATGTGTCTTCCAGCATTCACTGGCTAAATTTGTTGCCTTTGCTTCTGACTGTTACAGAGGCCAAGGGCAAGCTTCAGGATTTAAGATAACAGTAATGGTGGCAGAACAGATTTTTTCACCCCTTTTGCTCTTGAGTTGTTTGTTCTCAAGACGAAAGCCCCTTCAGCCAACTGTATTGGGGGGGAAAAAGCTTGCATCTGTAAGAAGAATTTGATCCCTTTTGAAAATTAAGTTCAGGAGTGTCTATTAATGGGAAGCCACACCGGCACAAAGCTTGGGACATGTTGCTCTTCTAGTTTTGTCACAGATCATCAAGCAGGCTATACCTTGTGTTCTGCTGCTGCTGAAGTGCATTTTTTCCTTGTAGTTTGCTCAGTGAAGACCCTGCAACCCTGCCAGGTTCAAGCTGGCTCCATCGGGTTCAGCAGCTGGGTCTTATATTGCAGCTCCTCCTGCAGGGTCAACCTTATCTAGTGCCCTGCGGGAGGCTTCCCTCTTGTTATCAGAAAGTGTACGCAGGGACGCAATTCACTCTTCGAAACCAGAACTGATTGTCAGCAGACAAAGAACAGCCAGGCTTCCTTTGTTGTTATAACCTGGATCCCTGTGATACTGAATCTTGAGCTTCTCCTTTCTCGGAGCAAACTTTGCTTGACCCAAGCAGATGGAAGCCTTCGATTGTGAAGGAGCAAGCTTGCAGCTCTTACACACTGCCACAGTCTCTCTGTGTCCTATCAGTTTGTCAAGATGGCTTTCTAAACAGCCAGATCGCTTTGCTTCAGCTCCCCTGCCTCCAGGATCGTCATTGAATTACTACAGCTATGGCTGTTCACTGCACCAGACCCATGCTTCCCAGTCCTCCTTACTTGTGTGCTGTGGTGGGTTGACCCTGGCTGGAGGCTCTATCACTCCGTGCCTCAGCTGGACAGGGGAGAGAAAATATAACAAAGGGCTCGTGGGTCGAGATAAGGACAGGGAGCGGTCACTTGCCAATTACCATCATGGGCAAAACAAACTCAGCTTGGGGAAAATTAATTTAATTTATTACCAATCAAATCAGAGTAGGATAATGAGAAACAAACCCAAATCTTAAAACACCTTCCCCCACCCCTCCCTTCTTCCCAGGCACTCTTCTCTCCTGAATTCTCTACCTGCTCACCCCAGTGGCACAGGGGGATGGAGAATGGGGGTTGGGTTCAGTTCATCACACATTGTCTCTGCCGCTTCATCTTCTTCAGGGGCAGGACTCATCACGCTCTTCCCCTGCTCCAGTGTGGGCTTCCCACAGGGTCACAGTCTCCTTCGGGCATCCACCTGCTCTGGCGCGGGGTCTTCCCCAGGTTGCAGGTGGAGATCTGCTCCACTGTGAACCTCTGTGGGCTACAGGGGGACAGCCTACCATCTTACCATGGTCTTCCCCGTGGGCTGCAGGGGAATTGCTGCTCTGGCACCTGGATCGCCTCCTCCCCCTCCTTCTTCACCGACCTTGGTGTCTGCAGGGTTGTTTCTCTTACATGTTCTCATTCCTCTCTCCGGCTGCTGTTTCTGTACCCCCTGCAACTTTTTTCCCTTCTTAAATATGTTAACACAGAGGTGCTGCCACTGTTGCTGATGGGCTCGGGCTTGGCCTGGGCCAGCAGCGGGTCCGACTTGGAGCCGGCTGGCATTGGCTCTGTTGGACACTGGGGAAGCTTCTAGCAGCTTCTCACAGAAACCACCCCTGTAGCCCCCCCGCTACCAAAACCTTGCCATGCAAACCCAATACATGTACTTAGCCGAGGAGCTTGGTGTTTAACTCTGCAAAGACTGCTCTGTCTCCAGTTAACTCTTCTGCATCTGTGTATCCTCCAGTACTGAAGTTCATGGATGGAATACGCTACCACGTTATTTTTGTATTCCGTGGGTATCTATTACAACAAAGGGTCTCTTAAGAAGGCAGGTGACCTATAACAGAAGTTCTCCAAAATACCTTCAGGTGATTTCTACACCCCAGTCCTTCCCCACTGTCTCTGCTTCTGCCTCTCCTCCCTCAAATACCTGCATGGATAGTTGCATTTCCTTTATGAGTTGCTTCTATATCCTAACCTAAGAAGATACAGCTCTGTTATAGTGACTTTGATACCTCCAGCAAAAGTTAAATGCAATGTAAGGAAAATGTGGGCAGAAATGTGCCACCTAGAGGGAATTGCAGGAGTTCAGGTGTTAAAACAGTTAAAAAAAGCGCTCCTTGGAAGGACTTGTATGGTCTCTTCCTATGAAGGCATTTTTTTGTTTGTACCTGCTGTCAGTTGTTTCTCTTTCAGCATCAGTACAACATCCAGCCAAGTGCTCTCCTGCCCGAGGATTGCAAGGGATGTTTGCTCTTGGTTGAGCAGTGCTGGAAGTAGTTCTGCAGCTCTTCTTGTGCAGAAGAATCCCCTGTGACGCTGCCAAAGGTCCACGGGGCTTTGCCGGGGCATGCCTTGTTGCTAAATGTAAGATGCCAACATAAAATTCCTGCAGTACCTACCCATCGTCAGGAATGACTGACCCTTTGTCTCAGTCTTCAGACCTCAATAGTTCCTAACAGCCACACTACCTTGGTGCTTCTTGATATTGCCTCTTTTCACTCCTCCTTCCGTATACCTTCTGTCCGTCCCAGGTAAAATGACCTCATCCAGGACCTCCCTTGCTTTATTCCCAGCCTCTGTTGTGGTTCTTCCCTTCTTCACTTGGGATATGTGTACTTCCCACCTAAAGCTAAAAAACACAAAGCTATCCTGAACCAAGACCCCTTAGTAAACTAATAAGCCAGGTGCTGAAAAGTGGACAAGGTTTCCTTCTGTTGGCTTGAAAGGTAACACCAGGAGCATCGAGAAGTTATGTAGAGGTGGTGGGAGCAGATGCCATGTGGATATTGATGTCCCCAGGCCACCAGCACTTGGAAGCGTGGGGAGCTCCACATGCAAAAGGAGTGTGTAGCCATCTTTTCTTCAATAAACAAACAAAAAACCCCATGCTGGTATTCAGGGAAGCTAAACAGGTTATATGAGGTCTATGGCATGTATTGTGAGGTATTTTTAAGTGCTGGATTTTTTTTAAGCTTTAGCTCTCCCCTAACTCCCTCTGTTCTGCTCCTGATCTCATTCCTGTTGCCTCTCAAGGGGAATAGTGGTGTTGCCATGAGGCTTCTTGCAGCATCTGGGGGAAATTAAGCACTATAGCCAAGGACAATTTTTCCCCCCTTCTCTTTAAGGCAGAAAATGCTTGCTATGTGGAAGTTTGGCTTTGCACTAACTCACATTTTATTTTAATTCTAATCTTCTGGACTGTCTAAATAGTTATAATACTAAAATATACTTGACTCAACCAAAGGAGTTAATGGGACATTCCTGGCTGCCAATGGGGCCTGAGCTCTGCCTCTTGGTAGCACAGGACTTACTTTTGTGGAATTTCTCAGTGCTCCTAGCCCAAAGTGGGCACAGAAGGAGAACAGGTTATTGGCATTCACCATTACTTATCTTTTCTGCAGGGAACATACCTTTCAGAAAAAATGAAACGGGCAGGCACTAGTTAATGCAAAATAATGTTTTTTTAGAGTAACAATGACTCAAAACTGATTTGACCCTGTATTACAGCCATAATTTTCTATTCCCATTTTCCCTGCAGTGTAAATAATGCCTATTGCAAATCTGCAACACTCGCTGGAACTGTGTGACTTTTTTGTGACTGGAGACATGGCCCATTATTTTTTTGCAACAAAGCACGTCCTATATTTGCTTAAATATGTAAATGTGTTAAGCTAATTTTGCAGAGTAGGAGCACTTGAATCTTTGCATTTCTGGTGACTGCTTGATTTGAAGTGAGATTTTTACACCACAAACTTTCCTTTCCATTTGAGGGCTCTTAATAGCTGAAACTGGGAGAAATGTGTAAATTGTGTTACTGCAAACTAGCTGGCTGTCCACATGCATTTCTTGGGATCACAGTGCAGTGCACTGCTGTGTTGTGCCAGGTCTGGTGTCTTTACACATATACGTGAGGGAACCTTTTGAGAGAAGCTGATATGATGTATTTTTAAGCTCACTGACAGCGCTGAGACGAGATTCATGAATGCAGTGTCAGTAGCTGCAGGTGGACAGGTACGTATTTGCATGCATGCGTGCTTCTAAGCCAGCTTCTTAGTACCTTTCAGTTGTTGTCCTTCAGCTGAGGCCAGTGAAGCAATAACAGTTTGTACCTGCTGAGTGTCCAGCCCTGTTTGGATCCACAGATCGGACATGTTCTTCCCTGGAAAGGCGACCATCTGTGCATTTCTATACTGGCCTTTACAGCACTGCTCTGAGGTGCTGCAGATCGGTGCCCTCATCTCTGTTACAGATGCTGGTTTTGAAACCAGAGGCAGTTTTAGCACCAGGCAAAAGATCTCTAAGTTTCACCACTAATCCAGTTTAAGGAAAAAAAACAACAACACAACGAACATAGGGCTGGGGAGGGAAATACCTCTTTGTTTTTGTAGATGGAGGCTTAAGCTGCAGGTTGACATTCCAGCAATATTAACTTCATTAAGGCAGGAATGCAGCACTGCATTCTTGCACGGGAGGGAGGACGGGGAGGATGCTGGGCTGAGCTGGAGAGGAGCAGGACCCCCAGGGAGAGCTGATACATCGGGGTGTTCTCCTCCTTCAGCCTGCCTTATTCTTGGGTTTTATGTGCACCTCTCGGTAGGCATGATAATGACCTGGAGTCCTCAGGCCCTCCCAGAGTCATCTCTCTAACCTAATTAACATGACAGAGATAAATAGGGGCTGTGGGGTGTGGGTAACAAATGGCTTTACTATGGTGGAACTGCTCTGTCGTCCTTTTCCCTTTTCTGTCCCAGTATCCCTGTGTGATGGGAGGCTCAGGGTATATCAGCACACTTGCTGTTGCCATCTTTCCCTCATGGCTAAGGAATAAATCACGTATTCCCTAAGCACCTCTGGGCACAGGATCATTCCTGAGCAAGAAGGGAAAACAGACCCTACAGCTTGTTACAGCCATGCGGGTTCCCTACCCTCGTTACAAGAAGGCAGCTAAACACCGTGGTGCTGGTGGAACTGATACAGGCTCTACCCAACACCGAAACCAGGACACTGTGCCATCAGGAGCAGTCCCAGTCCCGCTGCGGGAGCCCACAGTGGAGCAAGCACCCTGCCCTGGGACTGCCAAAGCCCAGGGAGGGACTGGGTACCGTGCTTCTGTTATCCCACTCCTGTCTCTTGCTGTGCAACTGCTTCCTAAATGAGCTTTTATTTACTTTTTAAGAAAAGCTTTACAGAGAATCGCTTATCAGCTTGGCAGCTGACAGCGGACAGAGACAAGGCCAAGAGATGGACCAAACCTCTCTCTCTCACTGACTAGGGCTTCTATCAGCCTTTTCTAGGCAGCGTTATCTGATCTTAATGGACTTACAGAAGCAAGGGTTGGGGCCAGCATAGCCCCCCAGCCACCCTATCTTACAGGCATAAGTAAAGAGGCAGGTACAAGATGCAGTGTCTGTGATGCTCAGACCTCTTCTTCTCCTTGTCAAAATAGCAAAACAACTTCTGTATCACCTTGTGTGCTGCAGCACTTAAATTACCACCACTAAAATTTTCAGGAATTAACAGCAATTTCAACAGTGCTGTTAAATACTGTGTTGTGTAAGTATGTGACATGTCAAGCAACATGGTAAACAGAAGTGTAATTACATTTAAGTTACAGCTGCAATCAATACAATGCAGGAAAGACCATAGGGATGGAAACAGGACTTTCTGGGGATTGTCCTCTTTATTTGTCTCCAGTGTTACTGGTATTTTACACAAGGCTTCCTGTTAGTGTGGTGTGTGGACCAGTTCTGGATAGCACCAGGTGCAGTTTCTTTCACTTGAGGTGGGAGCCGAGCAAGGTCGTGATAAGAGTTTTTTTCGCTTGCTTGTTTTTTAAAAGCTTGCAAAGGAAGTATTTTCTGTATCTGCCCCTATAAGGAACTGGAATGCTCTGGGAGGATGGCTGCAAGGTAGCTCAGAGCCCCCTTGAATACCTGCTGTAATGCTGGCCTCTGCCAGTCCTTCATCTGCTATACAGGCACGAGTGCAGGCTCTCATTTGGTTGTAAATCTCCATTAGGAAAATTTCATCTCTATTCTCTCCTTCCTTTTTTTTTTGTTTGAAATCAGAAAGCAAAAGCCAAAGCTTAGAAGTCTGGGCTGGTCTTCAGGGGCAGAAGGTTGTTTTGTGAAGGGTTCTTTTTTTTTTTCTTCCTTTTTTCCCCTCCTCCTCATGTCTAAGGAATAAGCTTTTCAACTTGGCACTTGCATCACCTGTAAAAACATTTTCCTGGGCAGGACCAAGGGCTCGAGGGACTGGTCAGGTGAATGTGCTCAGCTGGCATTGCCGCTGAAGCCTGAAACACCCATCAGGTCTTTTTTTTAAGAGACCTGAGAAGGCTCAGGGAAATCTTTCACTGGCTGAGTTGAAAGCAGCGCAAAGATCTTTCAAGACGATGTGCTGTTCAGGCTGTCTCTTGTTCACCCTCACCTGGCTGGAGAGCAAGTCCTGGTTCTTTGAGGCAGGCCAGGCTTCCCTTCCTTTCATTCACCTTTTTGCTCTATGAAAGAAGTTGGGTGTGAGCAGGAGACACCAGACCTTCTGAGGGAGGGCATTTGGGTTTGGTCCTCCTCCTTCTCACCATTTCAGAGGAGCCCATTCATATGCAGAGGATGAAACCTGTCAAACACCTGACTCTCTCCGCTTGCTTATTGCCACGTTGAACCGTGGTGCTGCATGATGGCAGAGTGGAAGTTTGGGTAGGGTTTACTCGTTTAATAATAATAAAAAACTGAATCTGCTAAACTGATGGTACAAGTAGCTTGGTAAGATGGTGTTTAACTTCTTTAAGTGGCTTCTTGCATATAAAGCAAGAATTCTGCATTTCTGGCTAAAGCATTCGGGAAACTTTAGCTCTGTATTTCTTGAATCAAGGTGTAGCTGACCTTTCTTTCATACTGTCTGGAATAGCGCATGTACTTAAGAGTCCCTGCCCTGTCTATTCCCTGGTCAGCTTTGTTTTAAAGTGTATTGCTTGGAAACAACTTGTATAGTCATCTTAAGTATTTCATTAATAAGAGTTTCTAATTCTTTAACAATAAATGCTTTTTCCTCTTTCAGATAATGAATATGTTTTTATAGACCTGGAGCAGAAGCTTAGCAAATACTTTTCAAAGGAATGGAAGAAAGAGACCACCAAAGTAAGACAGATGTTTAATTTCGGAGGCTACTGCTTTGGTATTGGACTACACAGTGAAATGAAAGCTCTTAAACTAAGGTCTATAAAGCATTTCTTGAAGATGGTCTGCAGAATGCTGTTCAGTAGCAAGATGCAGTGACTTGTGTGTGGCTGTACAATTAAGAGCTAAAACAGCTCTTTACCCAACTTTACCTGAGCAATAGTAGCCACATGGTTGCTGCTTAGCTGCTACAGGAGTGGAGAAGGTCAGTTGGTCAGTCTTCTTTTTGAACTTAGCCAAGCCTGTAAAGAGTCTGGAGACTTCATTGTTATCGTTAAGCAGAACAGCCTAAAATGACCTTTTGTGACTTGAACCTGATAGGAAGGAGAGGGCTGGAGCTGTGACTCTTCCAGAGTAGATGCTAAAGGATAGTGGAGCAAGAGGAAGGATATTTTGTTCAAGAAGAGTCTTAGTTCTTTAAGGCTAGCCAGCCCTGTCAAGGGAGGGAGAAGCTACGTGAAATAAAGACAAGCCTACGTAGATGTTTAGTGCTGGTCATTCAGACATGATAATGCCTGTTTGTGTGTGTCATTATTAGAGGAGCCGCAGTCGAGAACAAAGTGTAGCATGCAATTACATTCAGGTATCTTAATTAGCTTATTATGACTTTTTCTACCTTCCTTAAAGGTTTTCTTTTGCAGAGTAGGCATGCTTGCCATTTCTGCTGCTTAGAGAAGTTTGCAGAGGACTAGTGAGGTTTGGGGATCTCTCTTATCCCATACTGCTTCTCCCAAACAAGTGAGGGTTACTTCAAAGACAGCTGCCAGTTGTGCAGAGGGCTGTCTGTCCAGCCAGTGAGGGTTTCCCGAGGCAGGTATTTCTGGTCACCTCAGGATGGGGTATGCTTTGTGGTTCCTTTGAGGCTGGATTCTTGCAACACTTTCTAAGTCAGGGTAAGTGGTGAACCTCTGGCGTGAGGTGAATCATAAAAGGCTGAATGAGTTGCCATTGGCAGTACTGAAGTCTGAGAGGAGTTAGGCTATCGGACTGCATTAGCAGAGAAGGATTTAATTCCTGTGAAGAGGTTTCAGGTGGAAAGCCCAGTCCAGCTGATAAAATAGGGTGACTATGAGCAAGTTCCAGAAATAAAATAAATATTTGCATGATGATCAAGAAGTCGCTGTCTGCATCAGATGTGCACGGCATGCCATGTACCTTGTCCCAGTGAGATGGGTCTGACCAGCAAAGCCTTGGAACTGCCTGTGTGAGCAAAGTTACCTGTATGAACATTAAAGAAGCGAGTGGCAAAGTAGGACAGATGAATGAGCTAGTAAGATAAGATGTTCCTTTTTTTTCCCCTTCTTTTTTCTCCTGTTTAAACAAGCCCATAAGTCTGAAAGGTAGACTGTAGTTAAAACAACAGCAGAACTCTTGCTGGCTTTGTTCTAACAGACATCTTCAGCGTGAAGCAGACATCAATGTCTCCTTTTGGTCTGTGGCTGCAGGAAGGTGTGAATAACTAAACAGTAGCCCTGCCAAACAAAAGGCAAGGAGTTAATATCAGGCTGGTGCGCCTCAGCCTCGGGGAGTAAATGCTGAACGCAGCAGCGTGTGTGTGTCCCTGCTGAGTGATGTGGTGCGGCACAGAGATAGCTGGTTACTCCTAGGTGTGCCCTGGAAACGCCGCAGCCGTGCCAGCGTGGCACGCTGCCCCGCCGCCTTGCCTGGTGCTTTGAGGGAGGCTGTGTTAAACTTGCTGCGTTCAGCGCTAATGCGTCTGCGGTGCTGCCAGGTGCTGAGCTAGGTAACTCTGGGCCAGGCTGGGCATCCCCAGGCTACGCTGGGACTCTCTTATACCTGCTCATCCCCCCCATCCAAAATCTTCTGCCCTCCCTAGGATGTTTTGCCATTCAGCCCATCTGAATGTTTTATGATGCCTCATTGTTGTGAGCCTCCAAGACAGTGAGATCCCCCTAAAACCTGCCAAGAGCTAAGAGTAGACGAAACGAAAAGCAGTATGGGGAGCGAGCTTGGGAGTAGAGAACACTACCAGATGGGGTAACAGGAATTTTGGATGCTGAACATTAACTTGTCTTCTGTCTCTGCTCTAGGGAACAGAGAAATTCAGCCCTCCTTTCGTTGCGTTCTTTAGAGTACAGTACTATGTAGAAAATGGAAGAGTAATAAGGTAAGTTCCTTTCTGTGGTAGTTACTGTGTTTTGAATTATTCACTGTGTTCTTAAAAGGCAGAAAAATAATGTTTCTTTGTTAAGCTCATCTCCGTGAGCTCACAGCTTAAACAATCTGCTTGAATTTTTTTTTAGACCTTCACAAACTTCCTCACCCAGCCACGAATTTTTCCCCCCTGAATCATAATCCTTATCCCTAGGAAAATTGTGACTGCTTTTCCATCTGTGTTTAGAGAGCAGGTTGAATGATGACAGTATCAAAATAGGATTAACACTCTTTTGCTTGCATCTTTTGGTTGTGTGAAAAAGCATCAGATGAATATACTAAAAATAGCTATTTATACTCCAGAGCACGTGCTAATAATTTTGTATCTGTTTTTTGTATCTGAGCAGTGCTCTGTGCAGTCTGCTCCTGGAAATGGACTTTTGTAAATGGACAAAAGAAATTACTTCATAAGTTAGAGTTTTGCGTTTGTAGTCCATTCACATGGAATATGGGCTGCACTCAAAACACCACCACCCTCACCCATGGTACAGAACAAAGGATGAGGTAGTTAAAAATGAACAACTGACAGAGTTAATTTGCATCAGCACTTCTGGTGTGGCTGTGACCCCGGGGCAAGCCAAGAGCTGGGATCATTTGGGTGGATTAAAATCTTTACCAAATTTTTGGCATTTGTTCTCATCTTAAACAAAGCTTGGTGGTTTTTTGTTTTTTCTCTCTCCATAGTCTTTCATTTTGGATACAGGGGAGTCTTTTTTCTGGAGTCTGTTTGGCTGTTAAGTGTTTTAGTTTTGCTTTTGGGTACAAAGGGAGATTGCATATCATTTTACCACCCCCAGTGTACATATCCTTTAGTGTCACAAGGAACTCTCTCTTGCACTAGTAATTTGAGAGGTTTGTGTAGCCACGCAGAGGCCCCTTCAAACTACACACACATACATACACGCTTTTACAAGCAGACTGTAGTGTCCAGCACCTCATCTATACGTCTGTGTCAGCAGCCTGCTTCCCATGAGCTCTTACAGCGGGGGACGGCGGGTGTGTGTGTTATCAATGCTTACATGATAGTTATGCCTTATCAGACTATCCCTATTTAGCAGCTTGAGGAAGAAGACAAAAAGAAGCCCAAGGCTCCTGTGTCTTTTGATCTACCTTGCAGGGAATTAGCTGTTGAAAAGTACCTTGAGCCTAAGGCAAGGTGAAATGAAAAAGCAGTGCCAGGTTTAGAGGGGAAAGGAGGACAGGTGTGCAAGAAACAGGACTGGGATTCAAGGGAGTTGACTCTCCTGGCTGCTACAGGCTTTCGAGAGAAACAGAAGTGCTTGATGTAGTCTGTCTCCAAAACAGGTGTGACATGATTTTTCTTTCATCTGCCTTCTGCCCAAACTCCTTAGATCTCATGCTCCTCAAGATAGAAGCTACCATTTCCCATGTTTTACAACACTTAGCGGGAGAAGACCTTGATCTTGGCTTGGTGCTCCCTACACACACATAACTGTATCAGGGTAGCACTGGCACACATCAGGGATGTCAAAGTGTAATCCCTCCTCTCAGAAGGAAGATGTGTTTGAGGGGCCTTATCTGTGCCTGGACTTTCTTTTCTTCTTCAAGTAAATTTGCCTTTGTGTCTTGCAGCGATAAGGTGGCACGGCAGCTCTACTACTGCCATCTCAAAGAGCAAGTACTTATGTCTCGGTGCAACCACAAAGAAGAAATTTACTTCTTGCTGGCTGCCTACAGCTTACAGGCAGACTTGGGCAACTTCAGGGAGAAGGTCCATGCTGGCAAATATTTTGAACCTCAGGCTTATTTCCCACAATGGGTAAGTTTTGGGGGATCTTTCTGTCAACAGACTGAGCGCGCAGCAGAAGCTATGTCAAGGTGGTACCTAACTGCAGCCACGCAACTTCCCCAGCTGCCACTGCAGATAAGGCAAATGGTACAGCATCACGCTGAATTTCTCTCAGATGATATCTCCTCTCTTCCCACTGGATGTAGGTGCCCATTCCTCCTGGGCTCACACATCAGTGAGGTGGGTGGTGTGTACCCTTCCTTGGTGAGGGAATGTGTTGGCATCAAGTGAATAACTCTGACACTGCAGCTGTCTTTGTTTAATTCTTCTATGGCTGAAAGGGTTGTGTGTTTGCAGTGGTACATCAGCAAGATCTGCACAACCTAAGCTCTACAGAAAACCTCAGGGCCATGAAGCCAAGTCCATTGCCCTTTGTTCCTATCTCTGTAATGCTTACCGCTGGGATGGATAGACCCAAGCCCTAAGGGGTAGTACTGCTGTGCAATGCCTCTGGTGCTTGCTTTGTCATTAATCTCTGGCTCAACTGCAGTAAGAGAAAAGAGAATGGCCTGGAAATGGGTTTGCATGTTTGTTTATAAGCGTGTGCATATGGGCTTGTGCCCTTCAAGACTTGCGAACAGCTTAGAAAGCCAAGGGTTGGTTTAGTTGTCAAATGAAGGCAAACTAGCTAAGACTCTGTCAGAGCTGGTTGCCTGCAGAGAGTTCTCTTCTTGTGGTGAAATGTCAAGAAAACTGTTGATAAACACTTTAGCGTCCATAAAAATAGAAAGGGAAGCCAGCTTTGCTGCAGACACTTCACTTTAACATGGGATGACGTCTGCTGGAGCAGGATGTTCCCTGGGACCTGGCCAGACCTTCCTCTGCAACCTGCTTTAGTTCTGGAGCCCCCTTCTTTGCTGTGACAGTGGATTTTAGCTCAGCTTGTGCCTTGGGATAGCTGTCGAAAAGCCCAGGTGCCTCTGGTGTTTGGCTGCTTGTCCCCAGGTGAGTTGTGTCTCCGCTGAAAGGTGGCACTCTCCCCTGCTTTGGGGAGAAGGTTCAGAGCAGTGACAGAGGTTGCATCGGGGAGGCAATGCTGGTAGAGTCTCCTTCATGCACAAGTCCCAGCCTGCCTGTCTTGCTGTGCAGAAATGCATCTTTCTCCCAGAAAACAGGCCTTCCTCCCATGTTGTTCCTTGCTATGGGGCGCCTGGCAGGAGGTAGCTAACAAAGGGCTGGAAAAGGTGGGTCTCGTGTGCCGTTTCTGGGGCAGTTAAAAGTCTTATCACAGACTATTGCTCATCTGGCAAACATTGCAAAGGCCAAGGCAAAGCCTGGCTCACCTACGCTGAGCCACAACCCCAAGCAAGTATGTGGGTGATTTATTACATCATTACAAAGAGCAAAATCTGGCAGGCATGGGGACGCTTCTCTCCCTGCCCCTGGGCTCCCATGGGGAGATACTGAGCGATCTCCTCCTCCAACGCGATCTCTTCCTCCAACACGTACTTAAGATCATTTGGCCAAGGGCTGCCCCAAGCCTTGTGCTAGTGAGGAGAGGCACTGCTGCCCTGGGGTGATCAACCCGGCTTTGAACTGTGGAGCTGGCGTGTCTCTTTCTGCTGATGTTGCATAGCTGGTGGCATCGATGTTGTCCTCCACTGAGCCCAGCCTCCCTCGTGGGAGGGCAACTAATCTGGCAAGGCATGCAGGGGAGGGCAGAAATGTTACCGAACAGAGTAAATAAGGGGCTTAATCTAAACTGGAATTGGGAACTGGGTGGTGATGGGGTCTGGTTGTTTTGAACAAGGCAGGTTGTTCTTGGCAGGATGTTCTCAGGCACCTGGTGGGATCTAGTTTTAAATGCCCCCAGTGGTGGGGGATTTTGTGAAGTGAATTCAGCCAACACCCCTCTTACCTGTCACTGCTGCTCGCAGCCTAGAAGGGGTCAGTCTGGCACAGGAGGGGGCCAGGCTGCCCTGGAGCCTTGTACGGAGAGGGCACGTGGGCAAGCATGGGAGCTGGGCACTCACAGGGCAAGAGCAGAAGGCCCAGTGTGGGTTTTTCTACTGCTTAGCAAAGCCACATGTCTGCCAACCACTCCCGACAGATAAAAAAAATACCTTGAGATAGTCTTATCCACCCCTTTGAGGATGGAAATGCTAAATAAGCCTAATGTGTAGTTTCTGGTCTTAAAAGGACCACCTAGCATTTCTGCAGTGTTTGGAGATGTTGCTATTGATTGTGTTGGCATGCAGAGCATTTACAGATGCCAAGAGTTGGGAAAACTAATTCCAGTACTTAAAAATGAAAAGAGTTGACATGACCTCTGTAGTCTTAGTCTGTTATGGTTTTGCCATCTAGGATCTGTTTGGAGATATTGGTATCATCTGGGCTGCTTTAAATGCTTATCCTCCAGGGAGGTAGAGGTGAATGTGGACTAACATCTTGAGGGACCGTATGAACCTCCTCCACCTCTGATCTCTGCTTTGCTGTTGATCACAGCTGCCTGCTGTGGGGATCGCTGAAGAGTTGCTGACCTGTTTGTTTTTCTTGTGGTTTAGATAATTGCGAAGAGGGGGAGCGACTACATCTTGAAACATGCCCCAGAGATGCACCGGGAACAGCAAGGGCTGAGTGCTAAGGAAGCGGTGCTGAAGTTCATTAAGGAGTCCTGCCTGCTGGAAGATGTGCCTGTCCACTTCTACAGGCTGCAGAAGGTTAAACAAAGAGCTTCTTAATTTGAACTCCTCTCCCATCATTAATTGGGTGCACCATTGCATTTTTTCACTTTCTGTTTATTTGAGGGATGGTTGCCTGATTCAGAGAGGCCAGACAAATCTAAAACGTTCAGCCAATGAGGCTTGTCCCCACAAACAAATCTGTTGCCGGTATACCAGTATAGCTGGAATCTAGTTTTGTTCCTCAGCCAAGAAACTGGCCACAGGAATGACAAAACTTAATTTTTGTCCCTGCCTGTCAGTAGACTCACACCAGGGAAATCACTGAGAAGGCTTTTTTTTTTTTTTTTGTTGCGGTCCATTGAAATGGTGACAAGAGGTTGGCCAGCTTTCACACAAATGCCATGTAATAACTGAAGGTGACATTGAGTCATCCTGACCTTCTTACCCCCCTCCCCTTCCAACCCTGTCAGAGTGGTTGGTGTTTTTTCAGCTGTATGTCAGTTTTTTGGATTCCTGGATTGTTACTTGTCTCTGAGTCTTAGACTTCTGATCCAAACCTGCTTAAACAGAATGCACTTCATTTTCACATGCTAAGAGAGTTTAGGTCTAGAAATAGGACTAAAGAGAAGTTTTCTGTTCCACTTGCATGAGCAGGTTTCACTCACCTAATTAGGAATGGCTTGGACCTTTTTTTCCAAATGGAGATACTCTACTTTGTCAGACTCAAAATTAAACTTCTTGTTTGTTTGTGCTCAGTGGGAATTATGTCTGGGAGGTATCCATGTCCTTTAACCAGATCTAGCAGCTCTAGTTACTAGAGAAACATGCATTTTCTGGAGGAAATAAGTTCGAGTTTGGTCTGTAGTCCAGGCTTAGTTTCAGTTCCTCGCAAACCATAGATGCTCCCCCTACTTCTTCTCTGTCCTCTGTTTTGATTCTAATGCAGTTAATGACACCATTGTAAGAGGGCTGGTTACACTTGAATGCCATAAGAAATCAAGCTGGCAGGACATGATACAATTTATATCTGAAAGCACCAGGGCTGTGAAATTGGTCGCTCTTAATATCCAAATTCCTGTCTGACTTGAACTTACACTTTATGCATTGCTAATGCCTTCATGTGTTGTTTGATCCACAATGCGCTCTTCTTCCTGCTGTGTGACACACTTATCTCATCTTGTGATGAGATATCCTCCTCCTAGGTGACACCTGGGTCACAAAGCTCCCGATCGAGCACACAGGGGTGCCACATGAAGTGTGGTGGCTGCCCTGAGATTTCAAAAGCAGCCACTTTTGCCTTACACCATCCTCATGGCTGCTATTGAGGTTGGGAACTCCAAAAGAAAGCACAGCACTGAGACCTGTATCTCTCCTCCAGACCGATACTGATTTACGAAGCTCTTTGCCCTTAGGAGGCAGAAAACATTTCTTAGTGACTTTAAACTGGAGACGTGGATGGTACCAGGAGCAAAGGGTGAGGTAATGTTATGGCATAAGGCTTGGATCTTCACAAGCCAGATGGGGAGAGAAAGTTTTGATGTAAAATTTGAGCTCTGCGAGCCCATAAATTTTTACCCCAAAATTTTCTTCCTCCTGCTCCTAGCAGGAAAAGTATGCGTTCTCCTCCCTAACTCTGCCATGCCAGGAGAGACTGAAAGAACTAGTTTGTGATACTTTTTGGTCTTCAAGCAAAGGAATCTCATTAGAGACTGAGTATATCATACTAAGATACAGCATGAGGAAAAAGAAGGCAGTATTCCATCCCAGCCGCAAACATTTAAACCACCTGCTCCCAACACTGAGATCAAAAGGTTAGGAGGAAAGTCCCTGTAACTCTGGGCATTGATGAGCTCCCTCCCGGCCAAAGGACACCTAAGGTCCAGCAAGTCCCTGGATGGGAACAGCAGTGCTGCGGCAAGGAGAAGGGGACAGGCGTCCCTTCTGTTTTAGGCTCCCTGTCACCTGGGGAGCGAGAGTGGTGTATGTTCGCAGGAGCAGCAGGGACAGTATGTGGCAGTACGAGAGGTTACAAGGTACCTCTGAGAGCAGGAATTGTCCATGCCTTCAAATCACTAAAGCTACAGGATTCCCTGTCCAGGGCAGCTAGGGCGTTTGCTGGTGAAATGTTTGAGTTGCCCAACATGAGGGGATTTTAGGTGTAGATATTACAGGGGTCAGCAAGGCAAGGTGCACTTTACAAACACAATAAAAACTAAATGAGCTGATGGCATTTGCCTGATGAGCAGTCCTGCTACCTCTCCTGCAGTAGGTGCCAGAACAAGAGCATGGTCTTTGTAGATTAACCTTTGACTCCAGGCTCTTCTGTTCTTTTAGGATAAGAAGGAGGATCGCCCGACAGTTATCCTGGGCCTGACCCTGAGAGGAATGCACATCTATCAGGTAACAGACTGCCGTGAAAGCCTTCTGGTGTAGCATTAACTCTGCCCAGCTCCCCTGTCCTCCCCCCCACCGCAGCCCCTCTGCCTCCCCTCCGAGCAAGCGCCAGGCTCCACATATCTCAAATTCTTGGTTGTTTGCAAATTCTTTGCACATCGCTGACTCCACCCTGTACCTGCCAGTCCCTGTGTCACTCCGAGTTTGATGTGTTGCAGGAGGTGAATCACATTCGCCAGCTCCTCTACGACTTTCCCTGGTCGCACATCGGGAAGCTGGCGTTTCTGGTGAGTATGACGGAATGGAGGCCATCTGGCAGCGGGCTGTCAACCTGGCAAAGGCGTCAGACCTGCCGCGCTGCTGTGTCAAGTCCTGTCACTCGTATGCGCAAGACCGCAGCTATCTGGTAGCTGTGTGGCTGAAAACGTACTCTTGCTCGCTTCACTGACATCTCTCCTCTTTATGCAGGGGAAAAAATTTGAGATCCAGCCAGATGGTTTGCCCTCTGCACGGAAACTGGTTTACTACACGGGTTGCCCCTTCAGGTCACGGCACTTGCTGCAGCTCCTCAGCAACAGCCACCGGCTCTTTCTGAATATCCAGCCGGTGTTGAAGCAAATCCGAAAACTGGAGGAGGCTGAAGGTACGTGACGGAAGAGCAGGTGACTTTGGTAAGAGGAATAGTGCAGCATGTTAGGCTCTGCTGTTCCTTCATGGTGGCTGCTCTCTATCTAATTAATGGTGTTTCTGCCTTATCAGGAAGCCAGTGAGAGAAACAGAGGTGTTAGATATGTTTCAAAACCATTACTGGGAAGTGTTTATGGCTCCCACATTGCTAGACTGTGATCAGAAAGTGTGTGTATGAGAGCAGGAGAGGGGGAATGTCTCCCTTTAAGTAACAGGAGAACCTCGCTCTCTGCTCCCAATTTGTGCACATTTGACACATGCTTCTGAGTGGAATTTTAATAAAAAGCTTTCCATTGGGATAAGGTCGTCTTCTGTTCAAGCAGCAGTACAAGTTGTGAGCCTGTGTCTTGATTTTTTTAGTACCCTTTACTAAACCCTGCACAAAATTTAGTCTATAATGTCCAACAGTTAAGAGCTAGGAGTTGCAGGTGCCAGAAACAGCCTGAGAGCAGATCAGAACTCCCAGAATTTGTCTTTTCTGTTGTGGCCCCCTCTCCACAGGAACAGTGATTTGAACTCTGACAATCCCTGGTGTCCTTTCAGGCAAACTTCAGTCATATCACCACCTCTCAGCTTGCCCTCTTCCATTTTCCAGCTCTGCAAGCTGGGTGTCCTACAACTTCTCAGCCTACCTCTCCCCAGTGACTGTTTTTTTAATGCATTGCATAGGTCTTCTTTCAGAGGATTATATCCCCTTCCCTCTAGCCTTCTCCTGAATGCTTTTTTCCCTTACTTCTTTCCTGACTGCTGTTCCCTGCATTCTTCTCCATTCATACTTTCTCTGTCTTCTCTGGGGTTTGTAAGCCCTGTATCCTTACCTTCAAGGTCACTAGAAGTCAGCCAGCAGTAGTTGTTCCTCTTGTTGGAGGACATAGGCTGACTCCTTCCAGGGACAAGTCAGGAAGAAACTTGTTTCTGGTTATTGCCCATCTCAACTAACTCTTAAGGAGCTTGCATCCATCTCTGAAGTGGTGATTGCTGGTTGTGTGGAATCAGTGTACAGGGCAAGGCAGCCCTTGGTCTCCTCTAGCTTGGTTATTTCTGTCTTTTCCTTCAGTGGGGTTATGGAAGTGGCCTTGAGCTGTGCAGGTACAAACCAGTGGCATGTGCGAGTCACCTGTAGAAAGGCTCACTAATCAAGTGTGTGTGGGCAAAAGGCCCTAGGTTGTTTTGTGTCTACTAGTGTCTCATGGATTTCTTGACCACCCTCAGCACAGCTCTCTTTAGGTAACAGATACAAGCCATGGAAAAATAATTAATAAATCATTAATAAAGGCCAGCCACAGGGATCCTGTTCTTAGCTGTCTCCATGTGTTGGTGACTGTTTCAAGAAACAATCAATGCACTCTGTTTTTAAAGACTGAGCACTTAGGTTAGCTAAGTAATTCCCCTTTTTTTTTTTTTTTTTGACCTTTCCTTCATTCTGGAAGCTACTCTTTCTGTATCATAACTGCCCCTGCCTGTTCTAATTCAGGAGATGCTGGGTTTACTGCGAGTATGACAAACTAATTCTTTTACAGCCAGCTGGGCATCCCAGTATCTGTTGAGCAAACAAAATACAAAACTGTCCCTGTATTTGTTCAGCAGCTGCAGCAGTTGTTTCTTAATTGTCGGGTGTGCCAGTCCCAGAACTTACTCATTTTTGCTACCCTTCCTTTGGTCTTGCTTAAAGTTCCCACTGGTTTCTCTCATCTTTCTTCCTCAGAGAAGAAGCGCTACCGGGAGTCCTATATCAGTGACACGCTAGACATGGACCTGGACCCGTGTGATAAGAACTCGCGCGGCAGCGGGAGCAGCGGGGGCAGCCGGAGGGATAACCGTCTCTCGCGCCAGTCCACGGGGAGTCACGGCAGCTCTCACACATCAGGCATCGAGGCTGACTCCAGGCACCGGGTGTCAGTGGAAATGTCGGTGGATGAGCCCTTCAGCATTGACCGGGTGCATAGGAAAGAGAAATCCTGCAGCTCAACCATCAGCTACGGTAGCTCTGGCATTGACAGTGGCAGCAAAGGGCGGGCTGAAGACGACTCTCAGGACGATGGTAAAGAATTCAGAGATGCGGAGCAACTTTTAAGCCCGCTCTTGCCTTCTCCTGCAGGAGAATGGGGAGTCAGAGAACGTGAAGCAGCTTGGAGCAGAAGTGTAATGCTAACCCTTCTCCTGCCGCTCTCTTCCTCCTAGAGCTTGAGCTGGCAGTAGATGAGCCAGAGGAGGTGCCTGTAGATGAGCCTTTAGAGGGAGACCAGTTAGAGGAGGCCACTGTGGGAGAATCTGTTGAATCTCTTCCTCTAGATGCTGCTAGCTGCCAAGGTGAGATGGCTTTCTGCTACTGCTCAGTGCTTTTCTTTAGGCTCTAGCAACAGGCATAATCTGAGGGATCTAAGAAAGCTGTATCTTCTTCCAAACAACTGCCAGTGCCACTTATTGCCCTGCTGCAACAGGATTTGAAGTCAGCTCATCTAGAGGTTAAAGGCCAGCACCCTTTATGGTACAGTGCTGCTCTCCTCTGTGCTCCTCAAGGTCTCCCTCCTCCAAATTTGCCAAGTTTATACTCAGTTAATGACAAGAAGGTAACTGAGGTAAACCGTCTGTAGTGAAGGAATGTGCTTTAAAATCTTGTATACCACAAAACAGCCAAGGGTTTCAACCACAGATTAATGGGCTAGTCGCCAGTATTAATAGGTAAAGTTTTCTGGCTTGTGATACAGGGAATGCTAGACAGTGGGGTCACACAGGAGCTGTCTGGCCTTAAGACATATAGCCTTTATAGCAAAGCAAGACGGGTGAATATGGGACAAGTTGGTGAGAAGCTGTTTTCTTGAGAGTTTTTAAACATTGATGCTTAGGGGCAAAAAAGACTACTTGTGAGCAAAACTCCCAGAGCACTGAGGGTGCTCACTGATGTATATTT
Source organism: Haliaeetus albicilla (assembly GCF_947461875.1). Classification (NCBI taxonomy): domain Eukaryota; kingdom Metazoa; phylum Chordata; class Aves; order Accipitriformes; family Accipitridae; genus Haliaeetus; species Haliaeetus albicilla. The sequence goes on from NC_091495.1 coordinate 36,436,466, forward strand.
ATCTTTGTAGGATAGCACTGCTTGAATGTGGCCTGTGAGAACAACTTCTCTTTTCCGCAGCCCACAAAACCTTAAACCTGCAATGCTTTTTACTTCCTCCTTCTCCTTTGCAGCTATAAATCAGGACTCACTGTCTGTGGTGCAAGTCACACTGATAAAAATGAGAGGCCAAAGTGTGGAATCTCTTCACCAGGTAAGGAGGGTAGCTGGGCAGGAGGGTCTGTGTGTGGGCATTGAACCAAGGTCTAGTGTAATGAAGACAGCTGTAAATCATGTGAACTTGATTGGTCTGGATTTGACTGATTTTAAATGGTGTAACTGAAAACAGCTGTTGGCCAGCTACTGCTATCAGGACTAGGATGAAAGCAGTGTTTGGGTCCAGAATACTATAGAGAGGTTTGGAGCAATCAGTGGGGAAATCTTGCAAGCGAGCTATCGTCTGTCTTAGGCTTCCAGACGGGAAATGGAAAATAAACCACTTCCAAATTTTCATTGCAATACAGAGCCAAGACCATCCATGCAGTTTGGATGTGCGTTGCAAACTTGATCATCTTCCTGCTCCTGAAGCCAGAAGCTCACATCAGAGCAAAACCAGATACTCAATATCTAATTACTATCATTTGTGTGATTATACTACGTGTGTGCTGAAGTCTTTGTTGTCAATGTTTTCTTTTCATCAAACCCTTGAGAAAAGGCAACTATATATGGTAAAATATGTCATATGATAAGTTGTGGTTGGAAAAAGCTTATTAAAATGTCTTTTTAAGGCCAAAAAATATTTCTTTTCAAACTAGCTGTAGCCACTGGGGTAGAAATGTTGTGCTGCTTTTAAAAAAAAAAAAAACAAAAACAAAAAAAAAAACCCAACCAAGGCTCCACCATTTCTTGTCTCTCTGAATCCAAATTAGCCTTATCTGCTAAAAGAATTTTAAAAATCTGTTCATTGTTTTCCCCTTTAGTCCCTGAACTTTTCAGAACAAGGACTTCAGTCACTTTTTAGGACTTCTTTTCTCCTTTCATGCTTCTTCCTGGACCCAGTCAAAAGTGATAAATTTTCACTTACTGGCAAAATAATCTGTAAAGTGCTATTGGAGATTTAAATAAAATCTTTGTTATTTTTTCCAAAGCTGAAGACCATGCAGTACAAATCATAATGAGCTTATTCCTATATTTGAGTGGAATGACTTAAGAGTGCAAGGCAGGGAGTGGGCATCTTGCTTAAAGTAATGTTTTTAACGTTAATGTTTTTACCAACATATTCTTATGTTATTAATTGATCGGGAGGCATCTGTTTTATAAGAATGTTTCTGATCAACACAGGACTGTCTAAGCAATTGCAAAGACCTGGCTGCCGCTTCTGTGTCAAATATTTGGTGCATCTCTAAAAAAACTACCTTCCTTACAAGGCTGTGTAACTAAACACTGCAGGACTGGGTTTTCTTAGGATTGACTGGAACATACAGTGTGTGCCTGTTTCTGGGAGTGCAGTTGAGCCAGCGCAGGGTTTCCTCAGCGTAGTTTTTTAATTCCCATCCCATGGAGGTGAGAGCAGTGATACCGGGAGGAAGTTTTCTGTGTTGCCAACAGAAGTATCTTGGTTTAAAAGTGGTATTCCTGAAATCAGCCTTAATATTAGCATTTAAAAGCTGACTGTGAAGAGACAGAGCAAGAAGAAACAGGTGGGGAAGTTGGAAATGTCTTGAGTGGTCAGTAGTTCCTCCACAGAGGTTGAGTCACTACAGCTTGTGTAGCAAGATGCTGCCTCTGGGAATTACTGCTGGTTTGTCTCTCGTATTTTCTTCCTTGCCAAACAATGTTATGTAGATGAAACTGTACATTGCACTTAGTGAATTTTGGACATCGTAACCCATTAGTTTGCATGCTTGCCTTCTGAACCTTCTTTCACTAACTTTCACTAACTCAGTGTGTTCAAGCAGTTGGGGTAATTTTTTGTTACGTGGACTTTTTCCATTTGAGGATGACTGCACGGATCTGCCAAGAAGCATCAGGTCATTCAGGTGTCAATACCTGTCAAGTGTTTTGTCAATTGTACTGGACACTGAGGACACAGTTTAGACAGATCAGGATCTGGCTCAACATGGCAGGGCAGCTTAATGCACTTGTAATCTCTTAATGGTTCACAGCTTCTTCATTAAGCCAGCGTCCTTCAGAAGGCTGGTGGGGCTGTTTTGAAGGAGTGGAAGAACAGTTTTGGAAAACTTGTAGCATGCATAGCGAGCATCCTTAAGCTGTGTCTGAGCTCATCGTTTTTATTCCTGTGTGTCTTACTGAACTGGCAGGTCAGATCGCCCAAAAGCAGGAGCTGCACGGACCAGCACAGCCAGAGTTTGGATGACATCCGCCTTTACAAGCACCGGCACCCGCCACTGAGTGCCACACTGTCTTCAGACACATCCCACAGCTACACCTTTGGCTGCAGCCTGGAGGATAAGCTGTCTATCTATGGCTGTGTTTATTCCACAGCGGACTGCAAAACCAAGTCTGCCCTTTATGGGAAGCGATCCATGAACTGCCTCTCCTTGGATCTTCTGGGAGAGGACCGGCTCCCGGAGGAGTTTGTGGTGTAATGAGATTGGAGCTCTTCCATACCAGGAAACAGCTCATCATGGAAATACATACCTCATTAACACATGTGATGTCACTCTGGTTCTTGCAGGAAATTGTGAGCAGCTTTGTTACTTGGCTCTATAATCAGTAAGTGGCATCACTTCTGCAGACCTGACTACAGGGCAAATCAACTGGAGTGTAGCACTTAATGTTGGCATTAGAAGTGTCTGTGTGAGCAGAAAATGGAAGTGGCCTGCACCATTAGCAGTGACACAACCAACTTAAAAACCAAAAACAGCAGACCAAAACTGATGCTGAGCTAGTAAAGCAAACACTGTGTCTAAATGGATTTATCAGAAAGAAATTTAAAGTCTATGGCAGTTTATCTTCCTGCCTTTCTCTTGTGGTCCATTTATGTTAATGCTAGTGTACAGATAGTTTGGTTGTCTTGAATTTGTGCTGCTGCAACACTGCCAACAGCTGTCAGGCCAGGATACACTCTGCACAGATTTGGAGGGCTGTGTATGGAAGTGTCTAGCCTGTTCCTGTTGTAATGAACACAAGTTGCCTATTTGCTTTACTGGGAGCAAGACCTGCTCTGCCAGGAGTTTATTTCTCTCTGTTGTTGTTGTTGTTGTTTTGTTTTGTTGTAAGCATCCAGCCAAATACAACGTGTGCTCTTCTTTTTTATCTTTAATGCAACAAATGGAACTGTCTCTCAGCTGTCTACTACTGCCATGATGCAGAGTGGTAAATAAATGCTTATATCCTTGGGGAATATGGGGGAGGGGATAAGAAAAAATGACTTGGCTGCTTCTGAGAGAAAAGTGGAAGACAAAAGTGTTAATTGACTGGCTCTTGAAGACAGGAGTGTGACTGGAGAATTTGTCCAGGCATGATCACCCCTTACTTTGAATCACACTTTTATGTTGTTGTTTTCTTTCTTTTTAATAAATCTGTTCCTTAGAAATTTTTCCTCTGCTTAGGAGGCAAGTATGGACTGGAGAAAGTCGCTTTGGAAGGACAGACAGAGTGACTGTGTCCAACCTAGTCATGGATAGGTCATGCAAATGTGAGTGTGTGGTGCTGCAGGGCTGGTGATGGTGGAAGCATAGGGTGTTTGTGTGCCAAACCAAGGGTACTTGTTTGGTGATTCTGAGTGGTGGAGCTGGCTGTGCTGGCTCTCACTAGGAAAATAATGATAATTATGCTGTTTGATTCAAGCATTTGGTGTGGAAAACGTCCTGCTACCTTGTTACATCCAAATAAATGTATGATTGATTTCCTTCCCTATCTTCCCCCAGTACCTCCTCCCCTCATCGATTCCCAGCATTTGGGAAGCTTGTACTTACAGGCATGTGTAACCTGTGCCCAGCTTTTGACAACCTTGCCAGGTGGAAATTAATAATTTTTTGGCAAACTCTAGAAGCAGACTGATGTTATTCTGCTTGTTGAGGAAGTGTGTGTTGTGCAGTGTTGACCATTCAAAAGCTGAAGATAGTTGAATTCAGGAAAGGAAGGAAGCCAGACCACAACGAGGAGGGTTTGAGCTGCTGCTTTGACAGTGGGCTTGCAGGCTTAGTACTTGTCTGGCAAATTGCGTTCCCATAAGCTGTTAAAATAGAAAATCTGTGAAGTCTGTCATATCACTATTTCTATGCAAGTGAGCGTGGCGTAGAGACAGAGCATGCAGGTGCATCTGCATGCATTTACTGAAGTGGCATCAGTGGCTGGACATCCTCCCGAGATGAATCCAGCACCAAAACCTAGCTGTGTGTTTGAGGAATAAATGATGGGCACAAGCTCGCTGTAGCTGCAACTTAATCGACCGTGCCCTCTTTGATGACGCTGTTCGTTCTTTTTGTAATGAACAATTAGGAGCTGTGTGTTCACCGTAGCCTCTTTTCCTTTCTTCCAAGCAAAGCCAAAATGCCTTTACAGAGTACTTGAGCTATGTTTACTGCATCCAAAATAAACTCTCCTAAATGGATCTAAATGCTCATGAACAGTCCAGTCAAGCCTCCTGCTGTTGGTCACTCCATTACCTGGGGCCTGTTTGGCCATAAGCTGTGGGAGATGGGCATGGCCAGGATCCAGGAGGCCAGGGGCCGTGCTGCAGGGAGCAGCCTTGTTCTTGCAGCCGCAGCAGAGCTAGAGGGATGGCTCTTCCTGCAGCTTCCTGCAGCAATGCCCGTCTGTCCGTGGAAAAGGTGGGGGCATCTGGAGCGACAGCCCTGCTAAACTGTTGCTTTCCCACCTGTGCAGATGTACAGTTACTCGTGGTTTCTGGCTGTGGTTGTTAACAGGAAAAAGCTCAAAATTCAATGGGTATAGTTGTTTGGAAAAGTGTCATAAAACACGCGTGTGCACCACATGCCCACATCTGTGCACACTTGTCTCAAAGACAATCACATTCATACCTGCTTCAGCCTAACCACCTTACTGAAGTGTTCGTTGCCACCAAGCAGCTTGGTATTTTTTTTTGCTTGCAGTTACCAAGCATTCAGTGGATTTGGTGAAATGCTGGAATCCTGCTGTCACTGGTTACAAAATATGGCAATGCCTGAAAACAGTGTAATTGGCTCTTGCGTGAGCATCCACTGCCTTGTATGTATATGGGGGTTTCTTGTATTTATTCATGGCTGGTGGGGAAGGTGAACTCTCCAGGTCTGACAGTCTTCCCTCAGTGGCCTACGCAGCTCCCTCCAGTACTCTTACGTTACATATGCATATGAAGGGGAGACCAGATACTTCTGTGTGTAGCCTGAGAATGAATTAATATCTTACAAGCACTGTGAATATCTATTATGCAAGTTTTTGTATTCATATGAAAAAACTGTTCCTCTTAGTAATAGACTTATTTTTTGTTTGTCTTTGGATTTAGAAGGTCTCTTGTTATTTTTGATTAGTTAGGTAGAGGGTAACGTGTAAGCATTTATCAGCTGATGTTAGAAACTAGCTGCCAATATTTGTACATACTTGTAAAATACTCGTGGTATAATCACTCTATTTTAATGGTAAAAGTTTCTCCTTTCCATGAAAGGAATTTCTTGTTTAAAATAAAATATAAATAATTATATGTACACCTGCAATAAAGTATGGATAGAAAAAGGTAATTGTGTATCTATTTTTTTTTTTTCTTCAAGAGGTGCATGTCAGTGACATCTTCCATTTGAGATAGGCAGGTTGTAGAAATTAATTTGCTGCCAGCCTGTAATCCATATGAGCTTGGCTTGTGATGGGAAACCCAGAGGCACTGTAGTCACTGGGACAGTTCGTTTTCCTCCCTGCCACTCTCAGTAGCAGGATGCCAAAGGGGCCTCTGTCAGGCATTGCGGACCCAGTCGATCCGGTTGGAGTCAGCAGGAACCCTAATGGGACCTGAATCTAACTGAGGAGACAAGTTAAGCTGCTTGTGGTGGTTAGTCAAGCAAACCGAGCATGCGAACTCCTAAGGGTGTAGAGAGATCCCATCAGCATCCTCCCGGGGGCTGCATCCGAGGACAGGCACACCAGCCCACGGGATGCAGTGTGCTGCTGAAAAGCGCTCTGCCCTAAGTCACCTAACCTGCTGGCCTGAGTCTGGCATGGGTAAAGGGAAGTTTTGCTTTTCTTGGGACACGGATATATGAAGGGGTGCTGCAGTATAACTATTCACATCTCTTCTCGAAGAAGCTTGCTGACTGTGGTTCCATCATGAATGTGGGGTTTTTTTTTTCCTTTTCTCTGGCTATGTTATGGACCACTAAAGCTAGCGTTCAAAAAAAAAAAAAAGTAACAATATTTGATATTGTAGTGTTGCCCCTATTCTTATGACTTCCCCTCTTGTACTTCATATTTCTGTCCAGTACCTGCTGCGTTTCCAGCATACAAATTTTCAAGGACTGCAGAGACTCATCCAGCTTTGGTTTGGGGATGCTGGAAGGAGGTGGTTTGGTTACACATAGAGCTTCCTGTGGAGGTAAAATTAAACAACAGGTAAATATGAAGTCACCTAGCTCTTCCGAAGGGCTTTGTCGCTTGTCTTTGTTTCTTTGCTTGGCAATCGCACCTTCTCGCCTGCTAGGGCGGACTGCTGCTGACCAGAATACGTAGGATGAGTCTGCCTCCAAAGATGGGACTTCTCGTGGGACCAGCACATCCTCCCTTGGGTTCAGCGAAGTGACACAGCGTGGGATTGGGGAACCGGCTCTATGCGGAGGCGAGGTCTGACGGTGTGTGCCAAAGCCGATGGGGAGAACACCCCAAGGTATTTGGGGCAAAGCAAGCGCAGCTCCTCGGTGGCATGCGTGGCACCAAGGTCCGAGACACTGAAGGCTGACGGGGTGTTTTAAGAGCCCGAACACTCTTCAGCAAAGCAGGGGGCCTTGGCGTCTCACAGTGGCGGGTGGGCGAGCTCCCTGCCGTAGCTCCTTGCCCACCAGCAACGGTGCTTCCCCCGCCTGCAAATGGCGTCTCCTCACCCCTACCCGTCTCCCCTGTCTCCACAGCTGCCCCCATCCTCGGTGCCCCGCTGTGAAGCCTGACCCATCCCCGGGTGCCCTCTCAGGCCGGTGGTGCTGGCGGCCAGGCCCCCTGCCCGCCGCCGCTTTTCCCCGAGGCTGCGCGCCCATTCCCGCGGGGCACTGAGGGACCCCACTCGGAGCGGGAGACAAGGCCCGGGGCACTGAGGGACCCCACTCGGGGGCAGGAGACAAGGCCCGGGGCACTGAGGGACCCCACTCGGGGCGGGAGACAAGGCCCGGGGGGACACGCTCAGCTCCTGGCCGGGTCCGGGCCCTGTCCCGGGCCGTCGGGCGGCAGTGGCGGGCCCGGGGCGCGGGGCGGCGCCCGAGGAACGCGGCGGCCGCTGCCTCATGGCCTGGGCTCCCGCAACCGGGGTCGGGGTCGGGGGGCCGGGTGGTGCCGGGGGCCGGCTCCTGTCAAGACAGCGCCGGAGACCGAGCTGCCCGCTCGGGGACCGACGGCCGGCTGGGAAACGGGAGGAGCCCGCAAGGCCCACGCAGGCCGGACCGCCGGGAGGTCGGTAGTTGGGTGAGGGGAGCCCGAGGGAGGCTGCGGCCGTCAGAGGCTGGCTTGAATCCCGTAATATACAAATATAAAAAGTGTAGGACGGGGTCCCGGGGGCAGCGTCTGTGGGGGCCGAGGGCAGCACGGCTGGTTGCTGCACGGGAGGTGGTACGCCCGAACTACACTGGGGACGAAGCTGCTGCGCCTTAGCCTCTGGGAATCCTCGGCATGGGGTGCTCTAGGTGTGAAATGTTGATATTGGTTCGAAAAAACCCTCCAACGAGTCGGTTTATGGAAGACGAGCCCCGTTCAATGCCTGCTCTGTGCCTCTGGTTTCCTTCAGCGTCGTGCACGGGGCACCGCTGGAGGTGGACGAGCCTTGGGTACCACTCAGTGAAGCAGTTTTTCTTTCATCACCAAGCTGCCTCCTCTCGGGGCGAGCACCCTTCCTGCAGAACCTCTGCAGGTGTCAGAGCAGCGTCGCCGAGTATTTCCCTGTGCTGCTCCCGGGAAATCAAATGTACTGAATTTTTAATGACATCTGCGCGCTGTTGCAATCACTTGCCCGCTGTCCAGCTCCACCTCCACCTCCACGCCCCCTCGGGTAGCTGAATATTAGCAGTGGGCTGCCGCCTGTTCACGGTCGGGCCCCTTTTGCCCTTGCCGTGGACCTTCAGCCCAGCTGCAGCTGGCGCAGTGGCTGCATCCACGGCTTGGTGAGACAGCGCAGGGGTACAGGGTGCCTCTTGCACGGCACCTTCCCGGCACGGCACGCACTGCAACAGCCCCGACCGCTGCACCGGCGCTGGGCTTTGTCATGGAGGGGAGCGGAGGAAAGGGTGAATCTGGTACCGGCAAGGTGCCGTTGGTCAGGAGGGACGGGGTGGAGGAGGCGATGGGATGATGGAGAAATGAATGGGGAGGGCTTTGTTTCCCCACGGGTGATTGCACTCCTCGCACCCAAACAACATTTTATAAAGTAAACCCACCTCAGAGTAGTTCCCACCCCTCCTTTGCTGGCATATATTGTGTCCCTGCAGCTCATTTTTTGGGAGCATGCTCCAGCCCATGGCCATACTGCATTCTCACGCTGCCAATCAACCAGGTACTGAATTTGGCTCTGCAAGGAGGAGATTGTTGTTGTTAGAGTAAGATCCGGATAGCAACCCTCGCGTTGGAAGTCTGTTGTTCTACCGCAGAGACGTAATGAGCAAAAATTGTATTTATCCTTTCTGGTAGACTGCAGGGGCAGCTGAATATGGGCTATTGAAGAGCATAGCTGTGGTATTTTAAAATTCTGCTTTATTTTTATTCCTGGAAATATCAGCCTCACATTTTTATTTTAAATCTCATAAATACATTTATACCAATCTTTATTTTTCTTTCTCCAATCACTGCTGTTCTCAGTATGCAATAAGATAATTGGATATGGCATGTGCTAGAAGCCTTAAGTCTCAAGCCACCACATGGAAAATACCGCTGAATACTTTAGCAGCAGCAGAGCATTCGGTGTAGGAAAAATTAGTTTGCATTAGCCACAGAAAGTACTCCACCTCTTTGCTACAACCAGCTGACAAATAGCCTGAGCTGTCTGATGATCGTGGCCACAGTGACCGATTCCCACAGCCACGTTCCCCACCCTTGTAGAAAATGAAGCTTTGAATGTGGCTTGCTCTCTTGCCAAGGCGTTTCAGGCTGGAAGGGTTGCACTGAGGCAGCCCATCCCTGCTGGGTGCAGGCTTTGGGGTCACCCTCCCCGCCGCACTGTTCTCAGACCCAAGTGCGTTCAAAAGAGCTCTGGCTATTGGGACAGAGATCCCTGAGCAAAAACGTGCGCTGTAGGAAGCCAGGTGCTTTTCTCTCCTTGATGCGTAAATTTTGGGGGATGAGAGCGAGGAGGCTTTTTTGTCCTCTTCTGAGGCATCCACGCTTACCCACTGCTGGAAATAAGGTCTGTGGTGCAGTTTGTTGTTGTTCCTGGTGGTGGTATTGAAATCTTTCTTGTCTGGCTTGTGGGCTGCGCTCCTATATTTAGGGTTAAATTGCTCGCTCTGTGTGTGGACAAAGCCTGGGAAGCCGGCCTGGCTTTTGTCTGTAGCGTCTGCTGAAGTGGATCCTGAGCTCTCTGCATTTGCAGGACCAGCGACACTGGCAATGCCCCTGTCACCTCCTCTGGCACACATAGCTACTGCTGGGGTCAGGGAAGATTTTCTGCCTGTATGGTCTTTCTACAGGTAATGCAGACTTTCTGCTGACGGTCTTTTTAGTCAGACGTGAACAGGGGGCTCCTATAATCCCTCTGTTAAAGTGCTAACAAGATGTACTTTGGGGAGCTTCCATTCTTGGGATGGTCAAGAAGGACATGGCAGTCACCAGAGGGGCTGCATTAAGGCAGGTAAGGCACCTGGGGCTAGCTGGACAATATTAGCATTGCCAGCTTTGATCGCATTTCTTGCAGGTGTTGCAGTACGTTGTGTTTTCTTTTTAAAGCCCCAGCTCCGAGTCATGCTTTTGCACAAGGCTCACAGCTTGTAATAAGAAAAACAAGGAAACCTTCCCAGCCTACCTGGCTGAAGGGAAAATTTGGCAATAGGACTGCTCAAAGGGCCTATGCCAGAAGGGCAATAAAGAGAGCCCCAAGTATGGGTGTGGTTTTGAACATCTAAATCCAAACTCACGCTTAGGAAATGCCTTGAGGCTGGGGGTGCGGACACGGGGCCTTCCTCTGGAGTGGACGTGCCCCTGGCCAGTCCCAGCCCAGCCCAGCTGCCAGCACTGGCATTCAGCTAGCCACGTCCTGCAGCAGGGGATGAGCGGCAGGGTTTGCTGTGGGAGCAGTTGCGTATGATTTTGCTTAACATGTGCACTGCAAATAACAGAGAGGGTACAAACCATTGCTTTCCAATCTGCTTCAACACAAACCGCTTTGAGATCCAAAGCGGAATTACTGCTGAAAAATATAGGGCTAGCATGCTAAGGGAAAGCTCTACAGCCTTGATGCTTATTTTATCCTGTTTTCAGAATAAACAGGGGAGGGTAAGAGCTTTTGAAGGCTGCCTTTCCCAAGGACATTGCCAGAGCATCGGCTGAGCTTTCAGACAACCCAGCACCTTTAAGGTTAACAAGCTTTAAAGACTCCCCAAAGCTGCTACCCCAGACTGCTGCTACCACCACTCTGGCCCTGCCTCGTCGATGCCATCCTGCAGGCTCAGAGCTGCCTCTCTAGCTCCAGGGAGGTGCCCACAAGGCTCCAAGTACAATTTCTTCCTATGTGGAGGATGCATGGATAAAATGCAGAGCCCCGTGAGGCACGATGACAGCAGGGACAGCTGCTTCAGCGGTGACATCCCAGGTGTGGAGGAGTGTGAGGTGGTTTCTGGTGTCCCTAAACCGCTCTCCTCTGCCCAAGAGCAGGGGCCAGAAAGGGTTCCTGGTGGCTCAGGTGTTTACCTGGCTGCAGCTGGTAGCAGGTCCAGGTGGAGGGTGCTACAAAGGAGAGCAATCAAGGCACAGGAAATTAGCTCTCCTCTGAGGAGAAGAGCCAGGGAAAGGAGAAGGTCTCTGCAGACCCTCTGGGAGAAGTTACCAGCAGGCTCCAGTGTCGTGGTGCTGTGGATGAGCTCCGCAGGAGAGAAGTAAGGAGAGCCCTGCTGGGGTGGTGAGGTAGGACTTGCTTGCCTCTCGGTCTCGCTCACATGTTGTTTGCTGTAGGAGGCATAAGCAGTTGTTGGGATGGGGTCTTGAAACTGCTTCTTCCTTCCCCCTTGCCTGGTGTGTCCTAGTGGTGAAGCTGCTGACTCTTCCCTGGGACGTGCTGGTGTAAGGAATAACTTGGAAGGACTGCAGGCAGCAATGGTATGGGTGATGGCAGCAGCAACTCAGCAGGACCTTGATAAGAGTCTCCTGTGATCACTACATCATTAAGCTAGGGCTTGTTTTATATCTCTTGTCTGTGGCACTCCTCTTGCCTGGAGTTTGGGGCTCTCCTGGGAGAACGGCTCTGCAGTCCTAGTCTCTCGGGCTGCAGAGGACCTTGGCCTCACATGTATTAACTGTCCAAAAGTGTCCTCTCCGAGGGTACACGTGCTGTGGCCACTGAGTCCAACCTCCCTGCGGCAGCCCTGTCAGCGTGAGGGTGGCAGCTGGGGGCCGTGGCGGTGGGACTCCTGTGGGGACTGACCTGGTGGCAGTGCCACTTGGTGCGAGTGGGTGGGAGACACTGGGGGACTTCTCCAGGGGACTCTCGGACCCGCTCCATTCAAAGCAGGTGCCTAAACTGAGACTGTGGCCAGGGTCTGGCAAAACCTCAGCCCTGAGGACGGGACCTCAGCTGCCTGGTGCAAAGCGCTAGTGAGATCTGAACTCCCAGGGTTGTTTTTGGGACTTCAGTGAGTTAACGTTGTATGAGTCAGTGTCGCTGTGTCTCCAGTATCTCACACCTGCCAGAACTTTATCGGCTGTCCTTCAGGACTCTATGCTTTTCTCTTCTTCCCTTTCCACTCTTTACGGGAGGTAGGTGGTGTTCAAAGGTCACTGGCCTGCTTGGAGGCCGGATACTTCTGCTTTCTTGTGCCTGTAGTGAGGCCTCTCCTTGCCTTCGGGCTTACCGTTGCCTCACCACCCCATGACAGCGGCACCGTGTGTGACCCAGAGCACAGCTGGCTGCGGGCATCTTGCATGTGCCGTGGCCACAGCAGCCCTGGCAGGACCTGACTGGTGGTGTGGGGCCCTCTCTGGCTCTCATGGAGCATTTGGGGGGGTCACCATACACTGTGTTGGTATCCTGAGTGCCTGGCTGGGCTCTCCGAAAACGTGTCCTGGCTGAAAGCGGTTTGGTGCTGCCTTGTGCAGCGCCGGGCTTGCCTGTGAACTGGTAGAGGTGTCCCCAGTGGCAGCTGCCCTTCCTTCGGCTTGGCTCGGTCCTGTGGCAGCGCGTGGCTCACTTCAGGAGAGATACAGCAGGAACAAACCTGCGAGCGAGCGTGGGCACTCGCCTCCAACAAGAGGAGGTGGGTGGAGAAGGCGGCTGCTGTGTTGGCCTGAATTTGGCCAGAGGTAACACCCGTAGCTACTTCTAAGCTCATACAAGCTCCAAAACTGGACTGGATGCAGTCCTGGTGATGCAAGAGGCAGGACCTGTGTGCTCAGCTTCCCCAGGCATTGCGTTTCCCTGCTATGTAACTTGACCAGGGAAGGTTTTTTAACCAGGATTTCAGGAGCTGCTGTATCCTCACCAGCAGGAGCTTTCCCGGGACCGCCTCAGTGACTGTGCAGGTAGCTTACTTCTCTTCCTCTGCCCCGTGTCCCCATGCAACTGCGCATTTTTATGTTTCTGTTATTCATCAATTCTTCTGCCTTTTGTCTGTACGCCATGGGAGCTGAGCTCATGACTTGTAGCTGGGATTGCAAAGGTTGTGATGTTTTGACGTGCCCAAATTTATGGGACTGAGGTAGAAGGGTTTAACACAAACCTGCTTGTGCTGAAAAACTGTAGGCCTATTGCTTGCGTTCCATGTTCCTAAAGTGGCTGTTGTGAGTTGCTTGCAGTTGTACAGTGTCCACATCAGTGTGTCCATCATAAGTCCCCTCTTCTTGTTCACGTGGGCAAACAGAAGAGCTGATGCTGATGAATGTGCAGGTATAGCTTCTTGTGTTCAGGCATCACAGTCTCATCCTGCCCATTGCTGTTGCAAATGCTGCACCAAATTTAGCAGGTAAACCAGATTCTGGTAAGAAAACAGAAGTCAGGCTATGAAGAAGTCTAGAAGTCTGACTATGGATGGCTTTTACCTCCCTTCAAATTGCCCATTCCCCACATCACAGCTGCTGGTCTGGTCTCTGGTATGGGTAGTTTCAGAGTCTTCATGAACCAAGGTAAGAGGAGAGGTAAAGAGTGCAGAGGGTACATCACTGCAGTGTCTTGACTCATCTAAGGGACTTGCTACCAAGAGGGTTTCTCTGCTCTCATGGCATTAGGTAGCCAGCAGCAGCAAAAGATACTGCTGTAACTTCCAGCTGGTCCGTGTCCGTGGTGAACCTACAACAGCTTTCCACAAAGAGGCATTCAAAGAGGTGTTGTAAAACCTTTCTTCTGGATGGGGACTGGGAAGGCAGCAGATGGGGCATGTGTCTCTCCATAAGACATCATCAGTGGGGGCTGTCCAGAGGTATGATGCCCTTTATGGCCCCTTGCATTCACTGCAGGTAGGCTGGGCAGCAGCTCTCAGGCTGCCTGGTACCTTCCCAACACCCAGTTTGTAGTCTCCCTGGGTTGAGCCCTGTGCCATCTATGTGAGGCATCCCCATTTAGGTACTGCAATATTGAACTGCCTCTTGTGAACTTTGTCCTGTCTCTGTTGGGAAGTGCTTCCCGCAAGTTGGGCACCGCAAAATAACTTGTCAGATCTGGCTGCCTAAGCTTGGTTGTGTTACAATGCACTGAGCATTGGCGTTTTAGGCACTGGCTAGCCGTTCTTCACAGATTCAGCCTTGCCCGCAGATCCAGCGGGAGCAGCATGGGCTCCTCCTCCAGCTCCTTTCCAAGTACTGCATGGATGAGTGTGTGCATCCACCCACGCCAAGCCACCTACCCCACAGAGGGCTTGGGAAATGGGTCAAGAGAAAAGAAGCACGGACACCTGGATCTCAAATGCAGATGGAAGTCATCACAGCACGTGTAATTTGTGCTGTGTTGGGAACATCGGCACTGCCTGGCCAAAGCATGTAGGGCTGGAGGTATTGGAGGCCTGTGGCTAAAGCATAAAGAAGGACTGCTTGGTAGTGCACTGGCTGTCCTGCAAAACGCTCATGTTTCTGAATCTGCTTGTGCGTTTAACCTGGAGCTTGTGTTACTCAAAATGCCAGCTCAGAGCATGTAGTGGGCAGAGTCTGTGTGTATTCATGCTCAGAAAGAGGTGGAGGAGGCTCATGCTGCTGTAACCCAAACATCTGAAGCGAGGGAGGATGTATCATCTTCTGTCTCTTGGATCTTCAAAGCTTCTGGTGTGGCTTCCAAAGCTTTTTATAGTAGTGGGTTGGCTTTGTTGTTGTTGTTTTGTTTTTATTTTTGTTTAGAAGAGGGAAGGAACTGATTAGTAAAGTCCAGAGGAAAATGAGAGGGGAAAACCACTCCTGCTGCTTGCCTTTAAGTGAGCTGCTGGGCAGTGACTCATCCCAGCCAGGACAGTAATTTCATGTAGCAGAAAGAGGACAAGAGGGGACACGTGTTGGAGGAGATACTTGCAAGCATGAAGCTGGAGGTGCTGGAAGAACATGGGGGTGATAACTCAGCTTAGCTGTGGTTCCCCAGGGTAATGAGCAGAGATACAACTTCAAGCCTGCAAGTCTGCAGATAAGATGTGCAAATCTCATGCTGCTGGAGTTTGATATCTAGGGATGTTTTCCCCCATTGTTTCTCTCAAAGCTGATGCTAAAGACTTGTTCCTGATAGCTGGAGCGCTGCAATTCTCTTCTTTTGTTGTCGAATTTGGGCCCTGGTGTTTGAACTGTTAGTAGTGACATCTGAATGCCTGGTCATTGGACCATTTAAGCGTTTCAGCAGGATTTCTGAGGCTGATCTCCAAGTCATTAGAGACATGTCATGTACTGAGCAAACAAGAGGTGAATTTGGAGCATGGCATCATGTTATTCAAGTATTGAGTTTGGGACTCCTCCTCCAAATGCTTTGTCTGAGCAATCGCAAACTCTTGGCTATGGGGAAGAGGGATCATCTCTCTCTCTCTCTCTTTTCTTTTCTTTTTGTGTTTGTTTGTTGTGTTTTGTTTTTTTTAAATCTGAGATCTTCGGTAAAAACACTGGTGGAGGGGAGTGTTGTCATGAAGTAAGGGGGCAGACTAAATCGTCTCTTGGAGATGCTTTCGCAGCCCAAGAGTTCAGTGAGGGATGCACGGTGGAGCATGCAGATGCCTTTTACTGGTGGCTCCAGCGCTCTCTGTGCAGCCCCATGGGGTTCCTGCCAGCACTGTGGGGAGGCCGCAGGTTACACCTGAAACAAACGGCCCTCCGTGCCTTCGCAGCCACGGGCCTTGGTCCCAAGTACCGGTCTATTCGAACGCTGCAGTGCCCCATCCCTCAGCCGCGTTCGCTCTCCCTGCTCCCGGGGGCACACTGGGACACGCTCACTTCTAAATGTCACCAAAGAGTATTTCGATGCGGCTTTGGGACGGTTATTGTTCGGATGCGTTGCCAACCTTATGCGAGACCATGGGCATCTTGCCACTTATTAAAGATGAATTCAAATCAACGAAACCGAATGCAGCTGTCCGCTCCCCCAACCTCCCCGGAGATACTTGCATGAATTCAAGAAGGCTCAGATTTTATCTTAGATTTTTTTTTGTCTCCTTTTATATACACAAAATTAAAAGGGGCAAATGCGTTGCAAGATAAAACCTGGTTTGATAAAAATGGATGTAAGAAAAAGGAATTGTAGGCAACGTTTCCCCTCACTCGCGCCCTTCAATTAGATCACCCTGTGCCCTCCTTTGTACGGTATGTGGCTTGCATTTTTGTCTGGCTGGGGCTATAGTTAATGTCGTTGCTCAAACGCCAAGTTGGTTTTGTGGAAGGCCACGGTACCTTTGGCGTTCCTGCGCTCTGGGCCCGTCTGCTCCTCTGCGAGCAGACGCTGCTGCCTCTTCCTCCAGTTGAAGGGGCTTGCAAGCCCATCAGCTTGCAACTGCTTGTCCACAGCGGGAGCCGAAAGCCTTTCCCAATAACCGCTTCATTCTGCCTGTGCCTTGCATTCTGCAGAGGTTTGGAAAAGTGCTTCATAAAACGGAATCGCAATTTAATAACAAATTAAACATTTTTGTGAACCTTCCAATGCTAATTATGGTTTTCCTAGCCCGGCTAAAACCAAGAGCAGCCTCTCTTTGTGGTGCGGTTGCTGCCAAGGCATGAAGCCACATGTGGAAATTAAATATGTAGTTTTCAAACGTCAGCATAGGACAAGGCTTTGTTTAAGAGTGGGCCAAAGGCGCTGGCTGCTATAATTACTGCTTTTTTTTTTTTTTTTAACCCTGTGATGAGATGCAGGACTGTTAAGCAATTGTGGATCACATTGCTTCCTTGGGCTCTGCTGATGGGAGTACTCCTAGGTGGGGGGGGAGATGAACGGCTTGTCTGCAGAGGGTGCAGAGGGCTATGGACTGTAGTGTGAACTTACAGCGTGCCAGCCACGTGCTTGGTCTGGGGCAGCTCTTGGAGCGTGGTAAGCTGCCCTGCACAAAGGCATTCCCTGCAGGTGCTGAAAAAAACATCCTCACAGGGAACCGATGGGGAGCAGCTCCTGTGTCGTACGCCCTGCTCTGCCCCATTGCACGCTGCCTTCCCTTGCGTGGAAAGCCACGTGCTGCAAGTGAACCAGGGACAGATTGGCAGAGGCTGAAAGAAGGTGTGTGGGACCAGCACTGCAGAGCTTCATGTTAGAGCTGGCTAAGTATGGTGTAGGGATCAGGGTTGAAAAAAAACAGTGAAAAACCTCCATAGCAGTTGTAGGTCCTTCAAAATCAGGTCCTTGAGCAATCAGTTTCCTGGGCCGTGGCAAAATGAGAGTTGGGGCTCTAAACCATTTGCCTGGACTCCCTCACTAGACTAGGGAGGCAGAGGTACTTGCTGAAAGTGGATCTATCCTGATAAACCTTTTCCCTTGACTGCAAGGGAATTGACAACTGGAGTTGATAAATTCCACCTGTAATGATAAATCCACAGCGATTTAAATGTGAGTACCAAGCTGTACTTTTGGGCCGAATTTTGGACTTGTACCCCGAAGGCTATTGTCAGATTCCAGATATATCTAGATTTCTCCTGCTACCGTTGTGTAGGTCTATGTGTATATATATCTGTATATTTTACCCTAGATGAGTACTTGCTGCTATTAGGACTTGGGGACTGGTCTGGCAGAGTCCCACTGTCCCTGCCCCAGCTCCAGATCTGCTGAATGTCCTACAAGCCAGAGGATTCACTTGTGCGGGGAGAGACGTGAGCTCAAATCCTTTGTCTTTAAACTAGATCCAAATTTTCTGCTTTCTGGGAGGGTGCTTGGCCCATGGGTTAGAGGACGTGCCAGGGGGTGAGGGGTGCTTGCAGTGTGGAAGCAGCTTCCACCCTTCCGTAAGGTGCTCGGGGTACCTTGGCATGAATACCAGACCCCGGGACCCCCAGGCAGCAGCTGTGCTGGTCAGGCTTCATGCCATTGACTCCTTGGCCAACTTGACACTGAACCAGGATGCTCAATACTGTAGTATTCATAAGACCAAATTCTCATGTGTTTGCTCTGGTTTCAATAATGCGTAGGCTTTTTGAGGAGGAGGTGGAGGCTCCTAGCTACTGTGCTAAAATGGTTTGCTCAGCTCATCTGCAGGGCAAGGAAGAAGGCAGAATAAATCTGAGAGGGGCATCTGAAGGCCAGTCCAACAGGTAGCCAGGGTTTGCGGTGCCTTGCATCGCTGTGTGGAGGAATGTCTCTTTCCTACGGCTAGCCAGGGGATGGTGGAAGGCAAGACATAGCTGAGCACTGGCTGAACTGTCACAGGAGAAAGTGGGGGCCCAGTGGAGGAGAATGAGAGCCCAGCAGTGAAAGTTAAGATCTTGACTGGCACCAAGGCATGCTGATTGTAGACAGGAGAGAGGATCCGCTATACTGAGCGGCGTTCCCTCCGAAACAGCAACCCAGTGACCTGGCTGGGCAGGCAGGAGGTAGGGCAGGGTTGAGAGTGCTCTTGCTTCAATGCATCAAGAGACCAGCTGAGCTCTGGGTTATGCACTCATGGGCCTCACTGATTTTTTTTTATTTTTTTTTTTTCCTCCTGATTTATATAGTTTTTACTCTTATTTGCTTGTGCTTCTGCTCTCCTAGAGAGCAAAGCTGTATTAGCAAATAGACTACCTGGGCACTTAAAAACAACCACCATTTTCCTGGTGCTTATCACCTCCTGTCTCAGTTTTTTAGAACACTTTCAAATATCACTTTCTTTCTTTCTCCAAGTGTTGGTATGTGTGTTTCAGCTGTACAGTGTCAAGATGATGAGGACTGGTTTATTGGGATAGGCTTTACTCAACAAAGGAAACCTTAAAGTCAGCTCTGTGAATATCTGTCACACCTGCTTTTCTAACATAGCTGTTATTTGAAAGCACAAAAGATCTGAAAACTAAAAAAAGTTAGAGCAGAGAAGTATAGAGCCTTGCACATGCTGTTGTCCTTGCTCCTCAGGACATCAGTTATGTGTCTGAAGATCCTTGCCTCTCCTTTAGCAGGTCTGAGCGAATCTTTGGGCAGAAGACAATTCAGCTTAGATGCCAGAGTAAAGCCATTTCACCCTTACAGCTCTTACCCTTCTTTCCTTCAGTGCATCCCATCTTACGTTGGGATTGAGCAATCGCGTCTCTATAACCCAGGAAGTTCTAAAACGGAAAGTTCTTAGAGCAAAATGTTAACTTTGCTGCCCTGTGTACTCTGTACACTTCATTGTGCAGGTCAAACAGTGAGTGATACGCTATGCTGACAAGGAAAACAGGAATAGGGAATGCTGCCTATGCACAATTTGGCAGAGTTGATGTTAATGTAGAAACTTAAACTTTTGGTATTTGCTGATGTATGAGGGGTGTATTTCTCAGCTTTAACATTAAGTATTGCTGCTTTTCCGCTACCACACAGATTGTAAACAAAGATCAAGTTTTGAAGAGCAGCTCCAGAAAATAAAGCGCAGTTCATGACAAGTTACATTTCTGCGCAAAACTTAGGAAATGCCAAATCCTTAAAAATATTTAAACTAAATACTATAAGTATTTTTAATATTTTTATTTATTTTACTTAGTTTTAAAGATGCTGGTAGAATCAGCTAGCCCTCCCTTGACACTTAACCTCTCTTCTAGCTGTAATCCACAGCCTGCTTCAGTAGCCTAGCTGTCGGGAGACTAAGGTGAGCTTGAAGCTGTCTGCTCCTGCGTTTCATTTACCAGGCTAACATTCCTTGCTGTGACACCTTCACACCCGAGATTGCTTTAGTGACCATTCAGCTTCATAAGATCCTGTCTCCAGCTTCTTTTTCTACCTATCTGTTACTGCTGGGATCGGGTAAAGGTAAGGCATTTTTACCCTCGTGATATTATTTAGGAAAAGAAGTAGTATTACAGCTCTCCAATGGCAACACTAATGTTCTGAGCACCAGAGCACTGCGTGCAACACAGCAGCTGTTATATATTCAAGGGTGAAATTCCAATAATAGTATGCTATATTATCTCTGGATAAATATTTATGCTTGTGAAGGTTAAGCGACTTGGAATACTATAAACTCCAGCCTTATGGGCAGGCCACCACAATTCCAGCCTTCTTACAGTGACCTACCACTGACCTCTCTCCCAGTCTAGAGGCAGAGTGATTGCTGGAGGTAAAAATGCAGACTGGATCCTCAGGCCACTGATGAGCAATAATGTAGTGCATAAAACACCTCAGATGATGTTATTTGATCCCAACTACTCATCTCAGAACTGCTTCTCGTATCTAACATTGCTTAAATTTCCTTGAAACTTCTTCCAGTGTAACTTCATTCATAAACCCTGCATCATGTTGTCTCAATGTTTGTGTAAGAGGGTGAAAGCCTCTCAAAGATCACAAGCATCATATCACACACTGGTGTTTTGGTGTTTTATTCAGGTGATGGATGGGAAATGTGCCGTTATCCTTTTCTAATGTGCAGGTGCATCTTCAAGGCTGGGATGTGGTTAACTTGCTTCAGAAAAGCAAGTGAAACAACACGCCAGGCTACTACTAAAACAGTTGTACAAGTTAGGTCCCATTAGGATCTGTAGTTCAGGGCCTTTCAGTGCTCATGGAGCAAAAAAAGCCCCCCAAATAGGCAAAGCTGTAGTCTTAGTGAACTCAGCAGAGTTGGGATTTAATCTGAGTGTGTTTTCAAAAAGTTGTATAATCCCTCATTTGCTTCCTAAACCACATTCCAGAGGGATAACAGAATAGCCGTACTCCTTTTTCTCCATCTCACTAGTGCTGTTACTTCCTACCTAAAACCAGAGAACAGAACTCCATGCAGTGCAGCTGATGAGTTCCTTTACACTCCAACCTGTTGATAGTCCTTCAGGAATGACCCTATCTGTGCTGGATAGAAGAGCAAGCCACGATGACGTGTCTCATCTTAATCTAAGCTGGGAGGAGACATTTCACTTGCTGCTTTGAAGCACTGGAATGGTCAGGAGAAGACAGGAGTCCAAATACAAGGCAGAAAGCACCCTTGGCCTTTCTAAAGTGAGCCATCCTAAATCAAGGCTCTGCTGACTTAGTTCTTCTTGCCCAAAGGAAACACATCACCAAAACCATGTCTTGAAGTAGCTTTCCTAAAAAAAGCCTGATTTATTTCTATGCTATTCCACCATTCTATGGTAACTGTTGTAGATACTTGCTATTATCTTTGGAGCAAGAACATTATCAGTAGGTTTATGGCTTACTAATGCCATGTTGAAGATTGTTTATTTTATCTGGCAGTTGATATCTAACAGAATGGCTTTAGGACAACACTATACATTTCAGTCTGAGGAACTCATTAATAATACTTTAATCCACAGGAGTCTTAGGTTTTATTTTGCTTTACTCGACACTGGGAAACTTTTTTTCTTGACTTGTCCTCTCTGAACTTGCCGAGCACGAGTTCCAAATCCCAGAGACTGCATTGATTCTGTTAAGTACTTCTGGTCAGGAGAGATGCACAGCATCACCAACAGTTTAGCATCACCTCCTAAAAGCAGGAAAAAGACAAAACATAACTTATTTACCTCATTATTTTCAGGAAATTATACACTGGTAATGTATTGATCTACACAACAACAAGCACAGGCTACCATTGCTTTTATGAAGCAGAAGACTGCCCGTGAAGAGGGCTGTTGAAAACAGACGGCTCCTCCAAGGGAAGTCTATATCTAACAATATGGTATTTGCCCCTGTAGAATAAATGTCTCACGATTTGTAACGTAGATTTCTTTCCCCTTACAGTTTCATCAGTTAGTCAGCACATATGTTATGGGACTGGGCACTTCATTAAGTTTTGTCAGATGTTTGTAAATTTGGGGTAATGGCAAAATGGCTTATCTGTGTGTCAATAAAGCGAAACAGACTTAGAAGTTCACAGAGAACAATTAAACAAACAAGGAAATTGCCACTTTGAAGAGTGTTACCCAAGACATACACCAGGCATGGTTAAAACCAGACTAGGTGCCCATACAACATAGGTCCTAAACTCACTTCTTTCTTTGGCTTTCCATTTTCACAGTGGGGACCCCAGCACTAAGTGAAATTCAAGATTCAAGTAAAAATTAATAGTCTTTCAGAAGCTCTCAAGAACTGTTACCTTAGTTGCTGTCAATGCCTTGAACTGGAGACTAAAAGCGTAAGAGGTGATGCTTTCTGGCTGAAGAAAAATGGACTAAGGTACTGTATGGATGGACACAAATCTGAGATTACTGCAGGAATTACACTTGCTTTAAAACTCTTTCTGCATAGATGAGGAGCTAGAGAAGGTAACCGAAATACAAAAAGAAGTTGTAGCACAGTACCATGCATATCTTCTGTCTCCCTCCTTTGTCTTACTGTTATGTGGCACAATGTTAAGGAATGTGCACATATGTGACTATACCCTGTAGTAATAAAGATTTAAGCTTAACTTGTAAACTGTACCTGACAGAAAACACCAATGAAATGCAGTTATTACCATTTACACAATCCTGTTAGAGATGATGTGATTTTTACAAGTGTATTCCTAAACTGAACCTTGGAAACAGGAAGGTTTAGCCAAATTCAGGATGAGGTCAGGACTCTCACTGTGTACTCATGCTGCTCCAAAGCCAGAGTCTTTCAATAGAGGCCCACGTACAAGGGAGGAATTCAAGATCATCCTCTAGTTTTACACAACAAAGGAGGGAAAAGATTGGGAAAAGAAATCTATACTGTTAAACAAAGTCAGAATAATCCCTTACCTACGGAGTCCTGAAGCAGATGCGTAAGTTTGCTGTTTCGATACGGTACATGAGATCGCTGTTCTGCTATTGCTCCAAGAACATCTGCTAGGGCAGACAAGCTGCGGTTAATAAATGATGTCTCTCGCAGTGCTGCACCTGTCACTCCAGACATACCTAGCACAGTGAAGAAAAAGGCAGTGGTAAGACTAAGCAAAGCTGCTTCAACTGTAATGTGTGAAAAATTCTGTTGCTGTATCATCTACTTTTGATGCAACATTTTTAAACACAAATTCTGAGCCATGACTTCCAGTACACCCATGCCAAAAGCAAGATGCAGTGGTTTTTCCCTCTGGATTGCCAATACATTGTTCAGTACTTCTGTTCTTTTGAAGGAAGGTTAAAGAAGATTCAGTGCCTGCAGATGGTCTGAAGCATCTCATGTTAAAGTTGATCTCTTCAGCTGTACAATGCATCTTGGCTCCATATGTATTAAGAACAGGGAACTGAGAAAGCAGGAACACCATATGATTGGACAAGACAACGCTGCTTTTGAAAACACCAGTCCACAGCATCCCCAGAGGTAAGCCTGTTGTGTTCCACCATTTTTTATAATAGTTAACTGCTCTGTCTGTATCCCTTAGGAAAAAGAGGAGTGACACTGATGGCATAAGCTGCAGAAACAAAACCCTACAGCAGCCATAAGTGTGAGGGATTTATGCTTACCCAAGTCTGTAAGGTGCTGTTTTGTGGTGTGGTGTGCTCTAAGGGTGTTGATAAAGGAAAATGATGCCCTTCTACCATCCCCCCAGCACCGTGGTATGTAGCTATGCTGCCCGTGAGCAACGCTGGAAAGGTTTGGTCTACACATAACATTGCACCAATTTAAAGAGATGCTGCAAGCTCAACTCTGATCAGTTTGGATGAGTGTGCAGTCAAGAGTAATTAATTCCTCCTGTCCTTACCTCTGCCATTTGGGGAAGAGAAACTTCCTATTAGCATCACATTATTCAAATTCAGCCTTTCTTCAGGATAGTGGATGAGGTACATATGCATCTGCAATCACTTTTCATTACCCAGAGCACACAATCCATGCTGGGCAGAGCTAATGGTAGCGGGATGATCAGACGGGGCCAACAGTTTCCTCAACTGCCTACTGTCCCACCTCTAGAGAGGTACAGAAAGGTGAGGGATCTTGTTTTCCCTTTAGGACAGCATTTTCCAAACTGGGAGAACAAGGAAGGTGTTCAAGAGGCCAACGTGAAAAGGCACAGTAATAGCAAAAAAACCCAGAAGCCTGGACAGTGAGGGCTGGAGAAATGAGACTATGGGAGAGGATGGGGCTGGAGTGGTTGAGTCTCTTGGCAGAGAAGCACAGAGCAAAACGGTTTGGAAAACCCTGCCACAAGGTGTTAATAATCTGAGACAGGATGTATCTCAGGCTAACTTTACTGGGGTCATTGTGTATACAGCCACCCCCAGGCTTCTTTTATAGCAAGTAAAGGTGGACTCTGAGACAAGGGATATCATCGCCCTAAAGCAGAAAACTGCATATAGGTGAGGAGGTACATGTTTAAACTGCTGATTACCTACATTTGGTTAGATGAACTTCCCCAAAGCATTTAGCTGAGCTTTCAAACTGAAACCTAGTTTGCTCAAAAGGGACCACTTAGCTTGTAAATGCTGTAAGATCCAGGATCGCTGCAGAGCTAACCAGGCAGGGTGTTGAAGTGTGCGAGAAGCCTGCTGTACGGCTCCTCACTTCCATTTGTCCGTGTTTTAAAACAATTATGAGTTAAGAGCTGCCCTCATTTTTATCAGAGTAGCTGATGGCAGAGGTTAGGCTGCTGCGTGTGCTGGGACACTTCTAACACTGATGCAAGTGAGCACAGCTCTTCTGGCTTCACTGGAGGATCTGGCCCACCGAGCCCCAAACCAAGTGAACGTTTGTCCTGGTTGAACTGAGAGAACCAACACACACATTGTTGCTCAACTACATGTTTACCAAACAGTTTCCAGCACTCAGAGCAAATGAAAAAAATAATGCATTATATTAGGTTTTTCTGTAGAACAAAAGTTTAACAGTGAGCAACAGCAAGAATTCTTGGCAGTAAAGTAAAAGACTCTTTCATAATACTGGTTCAGTTTTCAAAACATTATTTCTGGAATGGTACATTTGGCTGCATGGCTTTTCTTGGTAAGAAAGCTTGTCCTTTAGGAAATAATCAAGTTTTTGAAATTATTGTGTGCATAGAGGAGGCAGGAAGAGGAAAGTGCTTTGAAGAAACAATGAAAACAATATTATCTTTTCAACACTAACTTCCTCCAAAACTTTTTCCACAATAAGGCAGAAAAACCCACACATGGTGATATCAATTATTACAGTTATCTGTAACATTTAAATAATTTATGCACTTTAAACATTTCTCTACAAAGACATGCTAATTTTCAGAGTAGAAAAACAGGTCTAATAAAACCAGTCTGAACAAATAATATACCTATGATATAGGTAACTGCCCTGGGCTTATTTCAAGCTTATGCAGTCAGATTTTCAGTTAAACTGTACCAGTGCAAAACTGGAACAATCAGCCCCCCAAATTTTGTTTGTGCCAGGATTTGTGGGTTTAAACCACCCCCGTGTGAAAGCAATGCAGCACGTATCCCTCCATAAAGGGGTAAAGGCAACTATTGTAACCTAGACGTGGGAGGATCCATGCCCATAGCAGACGTGTTTGCCTACCGACACATTCGCTACCAGCCAGGTCCACCAGCTGCAACCTAGTTTTGACTTGCTTCATTTTCTCAGTTGCTTCAATTTGTGCTGGTGAAGAGGCTCTAGAAGAGGAGGTGGATTTATTCTCTCTCATTTTCTGTGGAAGGGTGCAGGAAACCTCTTTATTTAGCCTCTGACTGGTTTGTTCATCTTCCCATGAAGTACCTGGTTAATGGCAAAAACACAAACAAAGAGAGCTTATTACTGCCATGGAAATTGAGAGGGGCATCAACAGAGGAAGTACAATATCTGCTGGTTTAGGCTATTCTAACAGAAGCAATATACAAGTCAGAACCAATGGCACGGGCAGGCTGAATGACTTTTTCTATCTTATTTAAAGTGTTGTTCACACTTCTGTGTGGAAAACAAGAAACAGGAGTCCAGTAAGGACTTTAGAGAAGCTTTTTTTCAAGTTTTAGATTGACTGAAACCAAAGTGAGATTTTGGATGTTTGGAAGCAGTAAGCCCTGAAGTCTGTTTCTATGTATTTGAAACATCACCTGCTGGTCCTCTAGCAAAAAAAAAAGTTCATTGTGCCTTCTCTGTTTTGTCCGTTGCTGCTGTTCTTTCTAGACTTCCTTCAGCTCTCATACCCCACTGCTGCATCTCCACGTGATGAGCTATTAGCCTCAACAGCATTATTCCCACTTGTTCAGGTTGGTTACTTACTACTCCTGGTAGTTCTGTAGCTGCACTAGACTGCTTCATATCCTTCCTCTTCCTCAGCAGCAGCATCTGGCTTTCACTCTCTGCTGGGAAGGAAGAGGAAGACAGATTCTTTGGGAAAGCTGCTTTGGCATTAGCTTAGCAGGAGTATATACAGAGGGGCTTTCCCAAAGCAGTTTTGCTTTTTTTCTTCAGTGTTTTGGTTTTCATCCATCTCTCTCTGAAAGACAGAAAAGAATAAAAGGCACGTACTCTGCCACAGGTAATAGAGACAACAGACTCTCCTGGGGACTTAAAAGAGTCTAGTTGCAATAGTACAAAGTTCCCAACTGCAAAACTTGAGTAAGGAACAGACTGAAGTGGGTTGCAGAGCTCCGGACCTCTCCAGCCAGGCTGTTGCTAAAACACAAGCTAGCTGTTCACAGTGTAGACAGAGCAGCTGTGTTGGTTTACACAGAATAAATGGCTTCAGGCTATACAATGTAAAAATAAGTGTTCTCACTCCTCTTCAGTTTGAGGCAAGGAAATTAAGTTGCTTTCCTCAAACAACAGATAATACTGAAACAAAATGCTAAAAGACCTTAACCAAACCTGAAAAAGTGTTGGCTTGTCAACCCTGGCTCTAGGTGCAGAACTCATCATAGACTTTATAACTTTTTATTTAGTGACTTAGATCTCCAGTGTTGAGATATTGCACCTAGCTTTTAAATCAGGAATTTCTCCTTTTAAACAAGACAATGCACTGTCACACTGCTACAGTGAGGTTCCATTTGCAGTGCTGCTCTACCCTCCCCCATACGCACATCTTCATCCATACACTCTGAGTCTGCATTCAACATAAAATTGAAATTTCTTTGGAGTTTTGCTGCCAGACAACATGGCATAGTAGAGTGACTGCAATTAGAAGTGGCAAAGGAAAGCCTGAACTAGACAAGATGGCTGGTGCACTAATGGTGCAAACACTGCATTTTGAAAAGTAACATTTGTCTGATTGACAAGAATCTGGAACTGGCTAGACCTAACATCTGAAATGCTGGAGCTGCAACTTGTGAAGTAACAGTGTCTTTTGGCAAGGCCCATAGCTAAGCGAGGGCACTGTTTGTTCTGTTTTGCTAATATTGTTGGTTTAATTTCTGATAGCAATCTAAGGGAAAAATGTTAAATATTTTTCACTTTCTAAGACCATGTTGTTGTTGCAGGGTATGAAGGAGATGGACCACAGCACTGGAAGCAGAGACCCTAATTACAACATGAGCAAAAGAAAACAAAGTTAACCCCCAAAAGCCAAAGTTATTCCTAAAGCAATAAACTGGTAAGTCTTGGTGTGGTAATGAAAAGTAGAATTACAGGTTTTGCCACAGTAAATAAGACAACTGTGTTGTCTGTTCCTGCAGTGGCCTATTATTAACAGTTCAATGGACTCTAAATTTAATGGACATTGAGTGTATTTGAGTACCTATCTTATTGATGTCTTATCTATCTTATACCTTATCTTATGAATTATTGATAAAATTTCATTAGTTGTTTCATACTGTAAAACTTCAGGAACTCTGTAAGTCAAGATAGGTAAAGAAAAGTGAAAAGTTTTTATGAAAATGAAAGTTTCAGTAGTGTTCAAACATCAAACTGGTCTGTTATTTAAGAAAGTATGCAGAAGTAAAACAATGGAAGAGAACTGAAGGAATGTATTAAACATTGGAAAAAGGAGAAAAAACCAATATGAAAATCAGTCCACAGACTGTTTTTCAAAAAATAACTGGCTCTAGATGTATTTTAGTAACATCCTACTTACCAAAGTTATCTCCAGAGACAATTGTGGTTATGGTCAATGTAACTACCAGATGAGAACGAGAGGAGTGAGCGTGCACCAGTGTTGGGTGCCTGACTCTCAGCTGTAGGCCTTTGTTGACTAGATGCAAAAATTCAGATGCATTTTCAACAGTCCTGGGAAGTAAAGAAACAAGCAGAAGATTTAACTGACTCACAGTAAAAAGCACATGAGAAATCTGACAACTTAGATGTGAATCTGAGCATTTTTACTTCCCCACTCTTCTAACTCCTTATACTAATCTCAGTTTTGAGCTGCAAAAACAACTGTATATAGGCTTTTTCAGGTGGGATATAGTCCAAGATGAAAATTCAAGACTGAAAGTGCTGAAGTGGCCTGCCAGCCTTTGCAGGTCTATAGGTACTGTAGCTCAGCTCTACAAGTAACTGAAAATTCTACATCTCCACACTTTGGGAGAAAATACACAGATTTAGACATTCCTGGAATCTCTGGTCTTACAGAAGTGGAGTTGTCCAGTTTATGCTAAGGTAGCTCCTGTTCTTTGGGAGGTACACAATTAGGGCAAAAAAAAAAAAAGAAATTTCACTGGGCCTTTGGAAATCATCTTTCACATTTGGAATTAAATCCAAAATCCTTGGAAAAAAGTTCAGTTCCACTGTTCAGGGACTCCAGCACAGTGTCAGAATAGACAGGCTTAAGTTTCTATAGACCATTTTATCTCGTACTATCTGTTTTCTTTTCCAGTTAAAAGAAATACTGCAGATATGACCAATCGAAGGGAAAAAAACCTAACACAAAGTGAAATAAACTGATTAGGTAAAGAAAAAACCCACTATGATTTCCCTCAGGTTTGCAATGCTTAAAACCAATGAGGTAAGATTGCCTACCCTTTCCTTTCACTGCATTGCCTTCTTCGATAATCACTTAAGTTACATCACCTAAACATTAGTTTCTTGATGGGGGCATAGGTTATTATGTCTGCATATCACTGCCTGGTTACTGAATGCCCTGTAACACCAGAACCATTAATAACTCTCCTGACAGGCTACAGGCTTGGTTCCACATCACTGCAGTCAGCAAAAGCAAGCATGTGCTAAAAGACAAGGCCTTCATGACTTAGAATTGGCTGATTTCAGTGAAAATCACACTGGGCACAAACTTACTTTCTGCTAAAGAAGAGCCATACTTGAAGAGTTTAGAGACAAAAGAGCTATACCAAACTAAACCAATTTCCTCTGAAAATAAAGCAAGGGCATCTGACGAACAGAAAAACACTTAGCCACACCACGCTTATAGACACTTAGGAGAAGCAGCCACCTAAAAGCAGTTCCCTGTGTAACGAGAGCTGCAGAAGCTAAATGCTCACTATAGACTTCACCTGTCAATCCCGAGCCGCACATGCTGGCCTCCCCCGTAATATCTCTGCCTCCGTGCGTCCACTGATGATGTGTCCCTGGTTGGTTGACCTGGCACCAGCAGGGAAGCAGAGGCTCTGGGTCCTACTGCCGGAGAAGGCAGAGCCTCGCGCTGGGTGATCTGACTATTGCCTCAAGTCCAAGGAGGCAGGTCTTGCCTTCCTGAGTTTTGAACTGTGCCTTCCAGTAGCTGCTCAGCCAGGACTGGACAGCCTGAGAGATAAGCAGCCTTCCCTAGGATCTAGCAATGGGCAATTGGCTTCTGCCAGCTGCTGCTGTGCACTGGCAAGGGGTCAGTGCTACAGGCTGCTGTCTTCTAACTAGTGTTTGCAGAAGAAGGCAGGCCTCAGGGTACGCTGTCAGTGCTGGTCACCTCCTGGGAAACTGCAGTTGACTTTGGAGGTAAACAGCATCCCCAGCCCAGTGCTGCAAGCTTGGCACAGTAGCTTCTCAGCAGGGCTGACAGTAATAACTTTTTACTATAATCTCTACGACTTTATCATGCTGTATGTACTGCACGTGCCAGGACCAGATTCTACAAAGAGAAGCCCTGTTGTGGTTAGGTTAAAAATTTGATGCTGAATGTTCTCCAAAGTCAACCAAGCCATAAAAGAAGAAAGAGACTGAGGTTTTTGTGATTCAGTAAGATGTACTTGTTAGCAGGAAAGAGACTACTGTACTTTAATGGATATATGGAGAAGCCAATGAGACCCAGCAGGCCAATATATTCTAGATGAAATATTATCACAAATGAAGATGTGTTTTTATTCAAAGCACCAGCTGCTTACTTTAGATTTCAGGCAGCTGGGTGGCCTCATTCAATGATTCCCTTGCTTTGTTTGGGTTTGCTTTTTCTTGTTAACCTTTCTGTGTAATTATTAATATAACCTGTTTATGAATTGGACTTTTTTTTGCTGCTTGCATTGTAACTGAGATATAATCCATATTCTTAATTATATTTGCATTAGAATTGAGTATGTATCAATTGATTGAGATAAGTGGTTTTTAAGAGGTGCTTAGTTCAAGGTGCCAGGTTCCTTTACCATAGATTAAAATTTACAGAAATAAACACAGCAGCCATTTTATGAAGTGGAAGGACAAATGAAACCTTATTGCAGCTTCTTGTTCCTGCCTCTATGGGACAAGTCCACCTACATCTCACCTCTCCCTTCTTCAAAGCCTAGGAAGATAGATGGGTTGCCTACTAACTATGCAAAGCTCCCTTGGGAAGGGGAGTAGGCATGTTTCAGGAATGAAACCAGGCCAGCACATTGGTTACTGAAATACCATAATTAAAAATTACTTGGAGGTTCTGATGAAGCAGGAAGAATTCAACTTCCATCATACCCACACTATATGCACCCATTTTCATTTTCTAAGTCATATGGTTCCTTTCTTCTCTAGTCAAAGGAAAGAGATTAGCTCCTTCAAGAAAGATTCAGCACACACAGGTTAGGCTCTGCTCCCAACCTCTTCTGAAGGAGTTTTTCTTTCCCTTGACAGCAGATTCTTAACCAGACACTAAAAGTTGGAGTAGCGTCACAGCTGGGGAAATCCAAGAACCGAGACCAAGAGAAACCTACCAGTCAGCATAATACAGACAAAGAGGGCAAAAGGATTCATCACTTCAAGCTCGTCATTTTTAATTCATTCATTGCTCTTATGGAGCATGCAAAGTGCAATCAAGGATGCAGAATCTCTCTGGAAACCATATTTCATCTCAAGACTGAAGAGCAGGCATACCCCAGATATAAATGTTAATCCTTCCTAGAATATTGCAGTGATTATTATTTCATAGAAAGAAAGGAGAGTTATATAGCCCCCATGGTAAAGAAAACCACTTTACAGTTTGTCTGGGGTCTCACTTTTCTATGAGCTGTTCCATGGCTGGAAAATACAAGTCAATAAACGCGTATAACTAGGTAGATAAAGGTACATTTGCGCAACCCTCCAGTACATTCTTGTATTTTTATCAAGGCTTTCTGGCAATAACATAAACCCACATAAACAAACAACTACTAGTCTGCTTATGTGACTAAGTCCCACAAGGCAAAAATACTGCCTTCAATTATTTACACTGAGGGTGTGTTTTGTTTTAATGGGGAGGGGGGGAGAATGCTTTGCATATCTGACTTCTAATTCCTCCTGGAAAAGCAGAGATTAGACCATGACAAGCGTTATTATAGAGAAGTGAAGAAGAACATCATGTTTCCTCCAGAAACGTAAAACACTATAATACTGTGCTAAACATTTTGATAGGGCAGGGTGTTTCTTTCACAAACATTATTTGCCCAAGGAACAGAACATTTTTTTCTAAGTAGCTAGACCCCTCTGCAGTGCACAAGCAGAAGTGTCCCCTTCTGCAATCTGTGTTCGTGTGCTGGGCACTCACAGGGACGTGTCCAGTGGCTTAATTCCTGGGTAGCATCACCTCTCTGGTGCCACTAGTACTGCTTGTCATAATTTGGTTTTGTTAATGTTGATTTAATACTAGCATAAACACCACACCTGTTACTAAAATGAAGCATCTGAAAACAGATTCACTCTTGTTAATGCATGAATTGTTATGAACATGTGATATTTACTATCTAATTAGCCGAGTGTTCTATATGTAACAAGAAAGTATTACACGTTTGCTTTATATACTACACATATGTAACACCAAGAATCATTCCCATGTTTACTAGAACAAGCCTTTGCAATGTTTAGGAAGTACAAGAAGGCATTAAAGTAAGTACAGCTGTAGCCTTAACTACCTTAGGTCTCCCTACACTGTCTAGATGTGTAAATAAGAATCAAACTTGCCACATACCAGTGCTGGGAAGGTATGTATCTTAAAACTAAATGAGTAGAAGCTTAGCTACTTCTTAGCTTCTAGTTGAAGAACCTGGATTCTTAAGAACTACAGGTTCACATACCAGCATATCAATTCCCACTTTAATGCCTCCAGTTATGAAAATAGAATACTAAGCAGTGTAAGAAAGATGGGTATTTATATTAAAAGATCACTTACAATCTTATTCTTTCTAAAGAATTTGTTTTTAACTCCAGTGCATGTAGGGAAAGCTAACGCTCTACAGCTGCTTAAAAATCTACAAGAAATACATACATTTCTATTATAACCTGTACATTTTATAATTTAGTAAGACTAAAGGGAAAGTGCTTTGTGACTGGGTTACCCCTTCTTTTTCTACAGCTGACAAGATGCCCTAGCTCCTGCAACAACAAAATACACAGCTATCTAAAGGCATTCTGAGTGGGAGGCACTTAACAAAGGAGTACAACCAAAACTAGTTGTACAGTTATTTCAGAAAGTATTTTGACATTCGCAGCCAACTGCAGCTTAATAGACTGAGCTAATGGAAACAGTGAGAATCATCCAATTTTTTCTATTGCATATAATAAGGACTCATTGTTTAGAAGTGAAAACTGGTGCCTATAGTGCAATTTTGTGACAGCTATGCATTGCACTGACACCAGATTATGATCGGATGATAAGGCTCAAATAGTGTACTTACTCATATGTAAGCAATGGAACATCGCTCTTTCCTTCTCTGGTTGTGACAACATCACGTTTGACGCCAAATACTTTTCCACAACTGTCTTTGGCCAGAAGATCAAAAATTTCATTATTATACACTTCTACAACAGAAACCTCAACCCAGTAACTTCCTGGTGGCTTTTCTGAAATAAGCCTGGAGAATAAAAATAGAAAAAAAAAAAGAAAGAAGCAAGCCAAAAAATGTAGAAGTCAAACCCCAAGTGAACAATCTGCAAATAAAGAGCTATTCTTTCATTGTAATCTAATTACAATCTGATAAAAGTGCTTATTAAATGTCCACAGTTGTGGCTTTGCCTCATCCACATGCTAATGTTAAGCTGAAGAATCAGAATATACAGTTAAATTATACGTGAAGCAGTAAATAAAACTTCATTTTCCAAAGAAAGAGCTGTGCCAGCTTAAATTGTTTTTCTCCACTAGCCTCCACTAATCTCTCTCCCTCCCCGAGATTTTTTTTTATACCATTTCTCTGCTGGATGTTATTGGATTCAGAGCTCAAGGTATGATAAACTCTAGCAGGGTGCAAGCAACAAGCAAGCAGAGATGGTAAACTGCCCAGCTAGACCTCTAAGACGTTATCTGTCCACAGCCTCAGAAAATTCATAAATTAAGGGCTTGTCTATTCAGGAGAGTATTTACAGTTAGACACAGTTATTCTGGTACAAAATTGGATCTTTTTGATTTAGCTCATATCCTTCTCCAAAAGAAACAGGCTTAGCTGAAAAAAACTCTAATGGCTCTTCTATTGTAACATAGCAGCATATCAGTTCAAATCAGGCATTATGTTCAACTAAAAAAAATCTAAGCATTCTCAAAGCGAGAACAGATCATGGTTAAAAATTCTACTATCATTCTTTGGGACTGGGTTCTAATCTGGATCCTCTTCATCTATTCCAATTGTCAATTTTTACAAACTTTGTAAGAACTTAAATTTATGTTTTAGACTCCCACAGCTATGGTTGAAACATATTCAAAAATTAATTAGGAGTCGGAAAGACAGATGGACCAATAACACACATCAAGATTGCATGATCTTATTTTCTTAGAGAATCAGTTTAAGCAGGAGAGAGACTAGAAATCTATATCAAAACTCACACATCGAATGGCAGTCAGAGAAGCTATATATTAATCATTGTGAAGCTGAAATCTGTAATGATAAATACATTACAAATGTTATTTCATCCTTTCTAGAAAGTTTAAGATGACAGCCACTGACAGGAACCTTTACTTAGTTGTTACCTGAAGACTTCTTGGGTAGCTCGAGGAATAATTCCAAGTTCTGATGCATCTTCTATGGAGTATGCAAAGTTCTCCTCTAACTGTGGTCCCAGCATTGTGTATGTCTTCCCACTTCCAGTCTGCCCATAAGCCATGATACACACATTGTACCTGAAAATTAGAAGGGCCTTCATTTATTTTACCATTACCAAATGTGTGCGTTGTTAGGTGGCAAGTCAACCCCCAAACAATTTGGGAACACCCTGCCCTGCAGATTTCTTTGTGGAGATCTCAAAATCTAACAGAAATTACTGCTCATAACATTGCCTTAACAGATTTTTATTTTTTAAGCAGAGTTGAAGGGCAGGGAACTGACAAAAGAGGGATGCTTAGCTTGGAACGACTGATGAGGTTAGACCTCCTGTCTGCCCAACTTCCAGTTCATGCACTACTGAGCTGCTTGTTAATCAGCTCCTGAACCACTGCAGTTTACAGTACAGCATTTTAAAGTAAACCATCGCTGGGTTTGATTTCTCTTACAGTGCTATGCTGCAAACCACAGCATTAATATCTTAACAGCTGGGAACAGTAACCTCTTCAGCTCCCGTAGTCTTTTTCAGG
Source organism: Haliaeetus albicilla (assembly GCF_947461875.1). Lineage (NCBI taxonomy): Eukaryota > Metazoa > Chordata > Aves > Accipitriformes > Accipitridae > Haliaeetus > Haliaeetus albicilla. The sequence continues at coordinate 36,471,067 of NC_091495.1, forward strand.
CGGGCTCATCAGTCATAACCCTCAGTCACTGGAAAAGATAAGACAGCCCTAATAATAAGAAAGAGGTACAAATTGTAAACCAAATGCATTAGTCCAGTATAAGTACGCACACAAAGACTACTCTGGAATAAAGGTGGTAGGAACTGCTCTGATACAGACTCGTAGAAGGTGAAAATGTACAATGTCACTGCAGAGGTACAGGCACCTATGAAACACAATTCATCATCTTCTGAAGTAGACATATAAAATACATCTCATGAACAGAACTCTGAAAATCCTGTTTTCTCTGCACTGAAAATAATAATAAAAAAAGTCTACAGCTGTAAGCTCTGTTGTGGATGTCTGCGCCGTAGGGATCTGAATTTAGATGTATGAATCCTATCCAGAAAGTGTTTCCAGCACAGTCGGATCAAAGTCAACACCTTAAGCAAAACAAGTGGGCAGATACCAATGTATCCAGCCACAGTACTACTTTGTATTGAGGACCAATACTGTACTGTGCAGCTGAAGGTTAGTCCCTACTCGGCTGCATCTCCTCTGCAGCACCTGCCAGCACCCAGGTGTTGACCACCGAACTGTGCCCGCAGAAACTCTTGGAAGACATGCAGTTATGCTGAGAGGACTGCTCCTTCCCTGGAGTATCTTGTTTGTTCAGAGACACAACATTAGCAGAATCTCCATACACGAGGAGTGCTTTGCAGTATGCTTAAATTTCTGCTCTACTAGAGAGTTGCAAGAACGGGCTTGCTCCTGGTCTGCCAGGGAGTAAAATTTCACTGCTTAAGCTACCTCCTCTGTGGGCAGACCTGAACAGCTGCTTTTGGTTATCCAATGCTTTTCCTCATAGCAAAATGTTGTTTCAAGCACATGCCAGCAAATTTCAATGAACACCCCTCATCTAATTGTTTTAAATTTATGGTTTCAAGTCATGAAATACTTATATGGCCACTGCAGAGAAATATATTTGCAGCTATTTTTTGCATATTAAACATGCCTAGAAGTGATTATTTTTGGATGATTATTTAGAAAGCTTTCTCTTGTTAGAAAGAAATGTGGTCTGATAAGCAACACAGCAAATACCTGGGTACTCCTTCTGGGGATGTGAAGTCAAAGTTGCAGTCAGTGAACTTGATGCAGAGTATAAAATAGAAGTCTAGTCATAGATTTGATGAAATAAAGGAGACGAGACAAGTGTAACTGAAAATAAAAAGCACTACAGCAAAAAGAAATGTGCTAGAAATTAGGGCTGTAAATCTGAAAGATGGGATTTCTCTAAGTATTCACTGCTGACATAACTCTACTTGCCTTTATGTCAGTGGAAAAGCTCCCACTAATTTTGGTAGTTTCCAGCTAGGTTAACAATGAGCAATTTTCACAATTCCACCCCTAATGTACAGTGTCTCACCAGCCCATAGCTTATGGAGACTTCTAGCCCTACTTCAAAATCAGAGAGATCTTTGGAACCAAAAAGGGAGCCAGAAGTTTGCAAGTAGTAGTTTTCCCTAGGAAAAACAGAATGGAAGTCTTTTTAGAAGTGTCTCAAACTTTCATATAGTCCAGCTATTCAAATTTTCTTTAACTGCTACTTGTTAGAAAGTAAGCATCATGGACAAAATAGTTCTGACAAGATACAGATGATTGATGAGAAGCTAAGTAGACAGGTGTAGACAGGTGCTTGTAACCTTGAAGATAGAGATGCAAATCAGGTATCAATCCCTGATAACTACTCTGCCAAAGGCAAAACAGTTAGTATTTCAGTAAGCCCAAACGAGCTAAAACTATCCGAAGCAGAATTCCATCTAAGTAGGCACAGGAGAGAATGAATTGTTGGGTGATTCAACAAGACGACAAGCAGCATCAGCAGCAGACTAGTTAGTTTATATTTACCTGGTTCACTTCATTGGTGCTCTGGTTCAATGTAAGGGTTTCAAATAGAGCAATCTGAAAATTTTGGACTGTGATTCATCTATGTGCCCTGACATTTCGCTTCCTCCACTTTGCTTCATTAGTTATATTCTTGTTTAGAAAAGTTCTTATTGTCAAGCTAGAATACCAATAGTTTTATAGTATGTCTCTCCTGAAAGGAGTATCAATGTTCAGTATAGCAAAGTTATCGCTAGGAGAGAGCACTGTTACAGGAAATCAAAGGAAGAGAAATGTTGTCTTCTTTAAAATAAGTAAGTTTGATTCTTCAATGCTGTAAAAAAAAAATGTTATCTTACTCCCTTGCTGGCCCTGTATGGCTAACTGTAAACTCTGAAGCCTGCTGTACTTTGTTTTGCATATAGAACAATCTTTTCTCCCTGTATATTTGTACTGAAAAATGAAACAATTCATTAAGAAAGAAAAATAAAGAAAAAATAAAGGGGTGGAACACTCCTTTCTACTTAAGCTCAAAGTTGTTACAGACCACTTTGGAGCCCAGACTAAAACAATCAGGAGCAACAAAAAGGTTCAAGGTTCAGACTAAGTATGTCTGTTTCCCATTTATAATGGGAAGGCTGCTGAGAAACATCGCTGGTACGCACAGCCCTGACTTCCCTGAAAATCTGCTTCTGTTTAAACGGCACTTCTGGAAGAACAAGACAACTCTTTTGTTTTCAATAACAGAACATTTCCTAACTGACTATAAAAATCCTAGCTTTCAGGACAGGATTCTCTCAGTGTGGAAATGAGAAAGTGGGAAGTACAGCAGATCAAGGGACAGATCAGATGTGTTTGCAGATACATAGGCAACATATTGAGCCAAAGCAAACATGTTCATTGCAAAAGGAAAAGCAGAGAGAGAACACAGTGGTTATAAGGACTTCTTCAAATTCCTCCAGCCTAGTGGTCCCTAGGTTGCTCAGCTATGGAAACTGTGGTTACTCACCCTTGGTAAACTAGAATAATGCCATATGGGCCAGACAGGACTTCCCTTAGCCCAGGTAGCTCTCATGGGCCCCTCTGTGGTGTGTGTGAAGGGTTGGATGGGATTTCCCAATAGTCAAAATATCCTGATATGCCTCTTATAGGCTGCTTTTAAGAAAAGGAGACTTGGAAACTTTGGTGTGCAGACTGCTGGGAACAAGGATTGCCGCTGTGGATGGAAAGGGACTGGCTTTCTCTCTACAGGGAGAGAAAGGTTCATGACAGCTCCACAACAACCATCTATAATTGAGTGGAATTAGAGTGGGGGTGGAAAGGAGCAGAAGGGAAGTTCTGCATAAATCTCAGTTCGAGCCTCAAGGATTATAACAATATGCACTTTGAGGCTTCTTCACAAGAGTAGGTTAAGTTGGCTCTGGTATAAATGAAGAATCACATTTCATGAACTTAGTGGCTAGAAGTAATTACACATACTTGTTAGTGGCTGTTACTGATCAGTTTGGTATTCAAACCAGAATTCTGTTTTAACCCCAGTGCCTGAAGGAGCATTAGAACTACGACTGAGGATGCTCAGTTCTGGTTCAACTGGGAATTGATTACACCACCTCCAATGGCCTTTGCTGTACACAAAAGCAGAACAGATGATCAGAGAGTGGCCCTGGCAGGCCTTTCATATATGAATACACTGTTGGAAAAGATGCATCATACTGTGTCTACAACTGAAAAACAGTTATAAAACATAACCTACCAAAACACAAAAAAAGATAGTATCCTCCGTTAGAGGCAATGCTTAAGTTTGCTAGAAAGAGACCAGAGGAAAAAACCTAATTTTTTTTCCTCAAATTTGTCTTCTCTGCTAGATTTTGTAGACAGTGTTTTCACTGTTTATACAGGCAGACAACATTCACTTGGTGTTGATTGGAAAGAAAACAGCAAAACGCAACTGCAAAGCCACAAAACCTGATAGGACTGCCACTATTAAGACTTTTTTTTTTAATTGATGGATTTCAGTAGATTATTGCCACCTTTTAACTTACCCATCCAGGAGAGATGTTAGCAAAGGAGCCACATCTGCAAATACTGTGTCTTGAGACTCCAAAGGACTGTAAACTCTGAGGAGCAAAGTGCAATGATTAACTGAAGAAAAAATATAAATATGTTATCACAATACAAGAATACAAACTAGGGAAAATGTAGGTCAACGACATAAAACTTGTGACCTGCTGACATTTCTATGTCAGGGGACTGAAAATTAGAACTCCAAGGTTCTCACCCACTTTTTGGGAGTGGCTGTGGTCTGTGCTGGAGGGAGCGACCTGCAGGTGTACACCTGTGGCTCTCTGAGCTCATCCTAATCCTTCTGCCTGCCCCTCTGGCAGACAGAGCCTTTTTTCAGGCTGTACTGGATCCCTGTTCCTTTTTCCCACCTACCAGACTGTGAAATATCCCTGCTGCCTATGTCTCCTTTGCATCACACTAAGGAAGGGAGTGGTCAGGTTATGCTTACCTGTAGGTGTGGATAAGGATTGGGGGGAAAAAGAGGTACAGAGGCTTCAAACTTGCCTTGGGATTTGTCTCAGAAGAGTCAGTGGCAGAGCAGAAATCAGAAGGGCCCTGAGGGTCATGTTTAAGGATGCACTGTCTTTGTGGGCAGAATCAGCCTAAGGTGTTTCCATCCCCATCCCTGCTGAACTATCTGCTCTGCAATAAACACTCCTCACTTGAGGGAAGACTTTCTTTTACATCGTGATGTGGATTTCAGACTAATTTTTAAACAGAATAAAAGACAATTAAATTGAATTAGTTATTCCACCTCTTAGAAAAGAGCAAAGACAGTACAATCCTTGGGCCAAAGACATGATATCTAAAACAACTGCATATCGGGGGGGGGGGGGGGGACGGGACGGGGGGGGACGCTAACTGAAATATGAATTGAATCTCTGTTTAAAAAAAAATTATTAGAATTAGTATTCAGTTTCTGTTTGCATCTTGCCGAATTCTTGGCTTGGAGTAACATGCTGCGGCACCATGTTCCACAGTCTAATTGTAAGTTGCATGAAAATGTACTGTCTTTAATCAGGAAAGGAGCACTTGTCTGGCTTGATGGACAAATACTGCTTGTCTTGCCATTCCACTGATGTGCTGTCATACTACACTGAGAAGCCAGGAAATATGCAGAGATGTGGCACAGTTCGTACTGGGAGGACACAGACACTGAATAGCAATACTTCGTCCTTGCTTTGCATGCATACACACATACGCTTCAGTAAACTTTGCACATCAAATCTGCAAGGTCAATATAAGAGAGCAAAAGCACTTCCAAACACTTCTCTCTGCTTCATTTATCACCTGCAATCGATGAAATATTCATTAGCACCAAGTCCTCCATCTTAAACAACTAGGCCTCTAACTCAGTATGTGTTAAAATGATATTCTTTTCTTAACACATCAAAACATCTCAGAGCTACTACATAAAAAAAACCCCCAAACTTAAAGAGGTATTTTAGAGATGAGAACATGCATACTGTCTTCACTTGCTGTTGATGGGTTTTGCTGTCTAATAAAGCAAATAGATTGCTACCAACCACAACCAGGGCTAGAATGAACCAGTATTAGTAGTCTGTTCGCAATGCAAAGTACTATAGCCGAAGCTAACAACATCAGGTTCAGGTTCTGGTAGCCACTCAGAGGAAAGGCATGGAGCTCCATGTTACAGTAACTACTCCAAATATTTACTCAACTTCCTAAAGGGGTTTTACTGCCACTACTTAGGTGCTGTGGTTCAAATGCTACCAGTACCCAAACGAGGTAGGTAGAAGTTGGCTTGAACTAGTTTCTGCTACACTGTAATCACAGCACTGGCTGAAGCATGGACACCCACTTAATTAGCTATCTGAGACAATGAAAGATGCAGCAAAGCCAGAGAATCTCTTTCTATAAGCCCATGTATTTTTACCAGGATGATGGCAGATTTGTCCCTGTGTAGTGATTAATGTTAATTTCACCTTGAAAATTCTGAGCTTCTTTTTTTATTTTGCTAACTGATTCGCCAATAAAATTATAAAAGCATAACATGCTGAAAGCTGGAATTTTCTTCCTGAGTTGAAATCAAATATTTTGACATTTATTAGTTCCATAAAAGGTTGCTAAAAAAATAAACATTTTTGAGTTCATAAGAACCATATGCTCTTCTGTTTATAAAAAGAGCTGTGCTGGGACACTGAAAAAACATTCCCCAAGAACTGCATTCTTTGGGGGGTTTACATTTTTTTAACCCTTTTCCTGATTATCAGGATCTACACCACATGTCGAGAGTCACAGCACCTCTGGAATCCTGTGTCAATACCATTAACTGCATTGCTCTACAGAGTTGAATTCCAGCATTATTTTGCATTTACTTCAACTGGTATGGCTGTGTTAGGTATAGCTGGAGGGTGAAAGGAATTGCTTCGAGTAGCTTAGCAGACGTGCGAGGGGGCCATGTACCTTGAGAGATCTCATATACCTTGTATCAAGGGAGTCTTACAACCTATGGGGTCCCTAAAGTTTCCCCAAGATTTGCATTATCTCAGGAATTTTCTTAGGAATTTTCAGTTGATTGGTGGCCTACACCACAGCAGTCCCCAGTTTTCTTGAGTAGAGAAAGGCAGCATCTTGGAAGGATGCCTCAATGAAAGGGTGAATGGCAGTTTAGCAAACCTACAGTTCAGGCAGAACAGACTCAGACCTTAAGTTTAAACCATGACAGATAATTCATGTTGGATACATTTGACTTTGAAATCAAGTTTTGCCTTCAAGCAAGGAAGTATGAAATTGCCCTCAAGTGTTCTGTTTCCAGAGGGTTTTGAAGCATGGTTCAGGGTAGAGAGCCTAATGTATGAGTCATTGCAACGTATAGATGCAAAGTTTGTGTTAGAAAAAAGGTATGGGGCAAAATTCTGTATTTCCTGGTTTACAGAGATCTCATTTATAATAATTTAACTCTTCATTCCTGTTTCCAGAGGTTCAGGTCAGCTCCATTCTGAAAGAACATGAGGCACCTTTCAGCCTGACTCCATGAAGTTTTCTGTCTTGCTGACTGACTCTCTGGTGTCTCATAAGGCACAAACACCAATTAAAACCTTTAACACAGCTGGTGCATTCAAAATCTCTCTTGTCTACGTGGATTCTTGAGCACATAATAAGGAAAGTGGTCCCACTACAGCCTTTCCTTTGGGGAGCACTGATTTACATGTCACTACTCTACCTTGCTGTCTATGTTCAGGCCATTTGAAATCTAAGTTAAAAGCAGCATGGCTGAACATTGAGTCTTACAAGTTCTCAGTCCAGTTTCTGGCTCAGTGATGCTGTATGTCTAACGCTGAAGTCATGCAATCCAGCTCAATTCTTTCCCTTTAAAATGTGCATAAGGTTTTGCTATCTTGCAACATGTTGCAAGGATCGTGATTGCTACTCAGACTGTGAGGAGGGTCAAATAAGTCTCTACACAGGTTTCAAACTTAGCCACAGCAGTAGTCTTCACTGAGAGGGAAGACTAAGTGTGCCATCTACATCCTGAAGTGCATTATTCTGTCCTGGGAAGAATGTGAATACCACATTAAAAAAAACAAAAACAAAAACAAAAAGAACATTACCTTCTGACTAATAACTACTAAAAAATTAGCCTTCACCCAGCAATTCAGATATTGCTACACAGGACTACCCACCTCTCAAACTGAAAAGTCTTGTTTATTGATGCATGACCAGGACGGCTACACTTTACAAGGACGGTTTCCTAAGAGAAAAACAAAATACTTAACAGTTAATATCATAGGCACACACACACAAAAATATTTATAATTTCTAACATTCCAGGTGACAGCAGTAATTCGGATCAAGAAGTCCAAGGCCCTTCTCCAGCAGTCACCAACAAGTGAGGCTTTAGAGCCTGCATACTGCAGTGAACTAGCAAGACCACAAGAAAGGATCTCAAAACACATTCAGATTATTAAGGAGCAACCAATGCAAACTATGGGCACTTAAGTTCACAAGAAAAATCCAAACCCTTACCTGAACTCCTTATGTGCCTAGAAAGCCACAAGCAAGTAAACCCCACCTCCCTAACTGCCAGCACAGGCAGAAAAAAAAATGGCAAAAAGAGACCTTTTTTATTATAGGGCCAGTTTTCACAGTGCCTTTTCAGACTGATTTCATATATATTTGTGCCTAGAACTGAGCAGAAGATGCACATTTCACAGAATAACATGCTAGCCCACAACTCTGAGAAAGCTACGCTAGCACAATTGGTAGAATTCCACAAGTTTTTAGTGGAATCTACTTTCCAGATGGATTATATAGTAGTTTTGTCAGTCTGACAGATATGTAAGCAGCTCTTTAAACTATTACCAGAGTGTAATCACAGCAGTCTGGCATGCCTTACATAGCAACTTCTGTGCCTTTCTGCTCCTCTTGGCACATGTTGCTTAATTGCAGAGAAAAGTAAAGTTAAAAAAAAAAGTGGGGGTTTACAACAATTTGGGTGGAAGCTCACTAGTACACAAAATACTTCAACTAACTCAAGGAGGTTTCCTAACTTACTAACCTGCGGTTACATTACTGCATTTGATGGGAGTGCTGAAATTCCTACTGTGCTTCAGACAAGTAGCTTGGAGTGCTGAACTAATCACCTTCAAATGAGGATTGCCACAGACTGAAGCCGTAAAGAGCTGAGCAAATCATGATTGTATAACAGTGTATCCAGCATGCAAATGGCTAATAAAAATCAAATTTCTTGTTTTGAGTTTACAGGTATTTCTTCCTCTTTGGAGAAGGCCAATGCATCATTATCAACCTAATGATGACAACACTCACTCTACAGAATGAGCTATGTTACCCATCCCAGTACTGGCAAATCTAGCAGCAGTACAGAAGTGAGTACAACAAAAGAAAAGGATGGAACACATTTATGATTCAGGTATCAAACTTACTTGCAGACCAGCTTTCCCTCAAGTGAGAAACGGGACAGAAAAACCTCTATTTGCATAACATAGAAGCAAAAGAATTGTTAATAGGCAAAAACTTCAGATGAGAATTTGTAATGACCTTCCTTTCTCAGGAGATCAGTATGACCTAACATATCCACCACGGCTGCTGGCCTACGGAATCTCATCAGGTTTCCCTGTCAATAGCGCTTATGAAATCCATACAGCTGTCACACGTGTACACTGAAGAACCCTGTTTTCACCCCAGAGTCGCAGAATACTCCCAGTCTGAGTTCTTTCAGGGCAATATGAATCATGGAAATGAGAAAAGGATACTTCATAAATATTCACAATCTGTCCTGATACCCAAGCCTGACTTCCCAAGCCTGGGGAGCAGTTCAGTAAGTGAAATTCAGTAAGGCAGAGAAATAATTTTAAATGAGTTATATGGAATAGTGGATATAGACACAATCACAGAATCCAGCTGTGGTAATTATCATTTCTTATTTCTTGTTAGTGCATATCTGCTGAAGGCTATGCCCCCTTTCCCAAGACTACTGCTCCAGAGCAGAGCCAATGTAAGGGAGACGGTGACTGCTCAAGTTTCACTGTCAGCTTCAGTGCAACTGGCTGACATAGCACTAAGGCTGACACAGACAGCTTAAAGGATTCCCTGCACTGGGTAAGCACCAGGGGAAGAAACCTCTAGCTGGGGATGATGATAAGCAACTGGGGAGCGATAATGTCTCCAACTGCTATAGCTACATCCATCTGATCTATTACAAAATCATCTCCCAAGAAAAGGAGGGTCTTGGCTCTGTTAATTCATGTTTTCCCAGTCCTGTTTTGAAGAAACAGCAGAATCTTGCACCTTTCCTGATATTCAGAGCATCCTCTTTGCCATCCCCTTCTTCTCAACTACTCACAAGGGAAAACCTTCTCAAAATGATTTGAAAGGAATTAATCACGTAGAGGCAGCCAGTTTCTTTTCTCTGTGCCAAAGGAAGTTGGATTCAAACATTGCTTCAGGTATTAGGCTAGGGCAGGTGCCTCAGGTGCGTAGGTAGTTGTGGAGACAGACAAACATATTAAAATTCCAATCTTAGGTGAATTACTTTCCCTCTGGAGGTGGCTACTTTTCTTCAGTGACCTCAAGGGGAATCTGGAGCGATCACACACCTCATTTAAGTGTCTACATTTGGTGTTGTGAATCCAGGTGAAGACACAGCTACTCATTCAAACATGACACCTCTATTCACTAGCGCACACAGCACAGCCTGCCAGAGATGGATGAAATTACAGAAAAGCAGCAGGTGGAATCCTAGACCAGAATCACAGAATGGCCGAGGTGGGAAGGGACTTGCAGAGACCACCAAGGCCAACCCCCTGCTCAGAGCAGGGTCAGCTACAGCAGGTTGCCCAGGACCGTGTCCAGTCAGCTTTTGAGTATCTCCAAAGACAGAGAGTCCACATCCTCTCTGGGCAACCTGTTCCAGCGTTTGACTACCCCCACAGCTTCTTCATGTGTTTAAGCTGAATTTCCTGTATTTCAATTCGCGCCTGTTCCTCCTTGTCCTGTCACCACCAAGAAGAGTCTGAGCATTCAGTACCTCACCTACTCATTTTCTCAGGTAGTGACGATACCGGCGGTGCTCGGTGTCCTATCTATGTGGAGTAGTTCAACCTGATGTGTAGTGTGTACTCACTCTCCACCATTATTGCACAACAGGCTTCAGAGCAAAGGCTCAGACAGTTGTTACTGTTATGCTGAGAAGCTGGGCATACACAGGAAAGCAAAAAGAAAACTTCAAAAAATCTTCAGGTAGCTCAAAAACTGAAATAATATATTCTCCTGTACATCCAGTAAAATCCTAAGCCTTTTTTAGACTTAGAATAAGAATAATGATTCTCTAGAGAAGATGAGCAAGATTATAGAAAAGATCACATATGTCTTTCTAAGAATGATACGAATCTCTAAATAAACAAAAGAAAAAACACTCAAAGACTAAATGGAACTCATGTAGTCTGTCTCACAAAAAGACACACAACTATTCTGTTTAAGTGTCAGTTCAGCCTATCTAAAGACAGTTTGAAGGAAGTCTTAACAGAGCTCCTGGCAGAAGAGAAGCAAAGCTACTTTATACTGCAATTTCTGTTGTGGTCTTTCACTATGAGGCAGAGGTTTTCCCTATTCTAGTTATAACATGACAACGTTTTAGCATAGGTGACACGGATCAGCATATTACTAGAGCTCCAGTCCACTCCAGGAACAATGTCAAGCTGAAGCTTGTCCAGAAGATCCAACCGTAGTTTCCGATATGTATGCTGGACTGCATTGTGGCTCCAGTTCTCAAATGCAGCTCTGCTTTCTAACACAGATTAGCTCTTAAATGATCATGGCAGCTAACTGCCTGGTTATGTTACACACATAAACTATTTTTCAGGGAAAAATCTGGAAAGACAGCCATGATCTAAAATGCAAAACTAATAAAATTAGCACCTCTACCACAGACAGTCTTCCTTCACCTCGATACAAAATTTCCTTTTAAATCAGGAATACTTGTCTGGACAATGGTTAACTTGTTTCCAGAAACACCAGCTTTGACTGCATTGCAACTAACAAGTTGCTCAATAACAAGTCCCATAATTTCATCTGAAAATTGCATATTTATCCTAGCCACAAGCGTAACGCCTTCAGTTGTTAAAAGCAAAATGAGTGGGCAATAAACATTGTTTTCCTTTACTTTTGTTAGATTAATCTAAATTGACTGCATTTTGTAAAAAGTCAGTTGTGCTTTTATCCTCCCTCATGAACTTGCATACTTTAAACAAAAATATTTTTTTTTCTTAAAATAATTCATATTAAGAAACTAACACAAAGACTTAAGGTGTTTGATCAAAACTAGAAAGCATTTTAACCAAATAAATGTCAAGGCAAACCAATAAAACATTCAAAGTCAATGTTGTGCTTTCCAAAACCCGGAACTTAGTATCTTGCAAATTTCATTTTACAGTCAAGTCCATGCATACATTTATTTTCCTGGAATATTTCATAAGGACTTTTAAACACGAGAACAGGTTAGCATATTGAAGGTTACCAGGTCACTGTTTCATACCAACTAAAATTCATAAATTGGCATAAGCAAGCAGACACTGCTTTGCCTGTAAACATACAGATACTGTAACACATCAGATATCTTTATGAAATAATCCAAAACCTAAATATTACCTAATTTTATCTTCATGCAATAAAATTTAACAGGTCAGAAATGGTCGTGGCATTTTACAGTACAATAAATGGGTCATGGCATCCAGAATACTATGTCCACCATTACAGATCCCTGTTTTTTATCTCCTGACATATTTACTCTTTCTTAGCTGACTCTTCATGTGCTCCATTAGTTTCCTAATTGCATATATATCTCTCTAAGTATCCACTTTATGCAAGTGAGATCTGCCTAATGAAGCTATAATTTGGGAGATTTAAATGCATAACACACTGTCGGTCACTTCAGCAATATTTTAAGCACTATACTATAGAAGAGAATTTGGCTGATCACCATGTAGCAGCGAGCAGCCAACTAAGAACTATGGCAGCTAAGAAAATAAAACCCAAGTTAATACTTTGACCTTAGCTCACACTACTGTGCCTTTTAAAATTTTATATCTTGGTAATGGCCTCAGTTAATGCTGGAATGTCATCTGGATTTGCAGCCTCAATGCTCATTCTCCTTCCTCTGATGGATCTAAGCCAGGACACTTTAACATGCTTGACTGCAGTACCATGTAGGCTGTTGTGGTTCACGAGGTGTATTTCTCTCCTAACGCATTAGCTGTGTTGCAATAATAAAATGAAAAAAGCCTGATACAATTTTAGAAATACTTACAGCAAATACAAGTGGCTCAAAAGGACTGACTGCAGAAAGTCTGCAGCGCTTTGACTACTGCAAACACACAACCTCTGGTTCATGCATGACTGCACCAGCAGAAGCTCCAAGCTATTACTACTGCAAAGAGTCGGGATGAAAACAGCACGAGCCACCTGCTATTGCACCCATGGGTGATCAAAGCTGCGCACCAATTGACAAGGAAGTACATCATTTTTTTTTAAAACCCATGGTTCACATGTCCCTCTTGTTTCTCCTTCCTAGTATCTGTGAATGTGCTTTTGAATTTCACCATCAAATACTCACATCATCAGCTGCATATGCCACTTTCTCTGAAGAGTTTCTTTGCCTGTAAGAAAAGAAAAAAAAGCCAATAGGGAAAAAAAGGTACGTTTCAAACCATAAATGTTCCATTTAGCTGAGGAAAGTCAATGCTCAAAACGTCTGTGAACTATACATTGTCTGAAGAGTATGTTTCAGAACTGCCATTATCATTGTATCCCATGTACATACTAACGCCACAGTTAACTGTGAATAAAAAACAAATTATGGTGCAATCAAGCAAAATAATCTCTTAAAAAAAGAAATTTAGAACAAACCCAATTACGACTAATTCACATGCAAGCCATTCTATTATTTTGAGATTGTAATGTGAGCTTGTAACAAGAGGCTTTCACTTTAGAACATTAAAGTGAAAACCACCCTCTTTTTAGGTATTTGCCCCTGATCTTGCATCCATTACTAGTCCAAAAACTGACTGGGATTGCTGAGGTGTATAAATTCATTCGTGTGTAAGGGTTTTGAGAATCAGTCCTTAGTTTTACAACTAAGTTTTATATAAATTACTTTTTGATATATTAAGAACAGTTAGTCTTAACGATTGTTTGTTTGGCCCAGTCCATCCTGTTTGACACTGCAATTCAGCACATGATTGCACTATTCCATACAGCAACAAAAACAGTGAGTCGGTTCCTTCCCAGGTATATCAAGCACAGGTTAATGCCAAGTTTCTCCTTCAGGCTCCTTGAAATTTCTTGTTTGCTATTTTTGATGTTGTTTTAATTAAAACAATTCTCTATTTTTTTTAAAGATTTGCCAAAAATTAATAAACTTTTAAACACTGAATGTGCTCTTTTAGAATTACCAGCCAGCAAAAGTGAAATAAAGCCCCACATCAGTTATTTACTGACAGAGCAAACGATAATGTTACTGGTTTCTAGCCACCCACCTAGTTTTCCCCTTCTTTCTTTGTTTGTGTATGTTTCAATCCCTACCTTCTTTCACGTTAGTCATCTATGGAGAATTCAGCTTGTTATAGCACATACTTGCACCTAATCCCTCTTTTCCTTTTGGATCTTGGAATGTTTTGACACTTCAGTTACAGTAAGTGTATTATAAATTAGGGATGCAAAGCCAAATTATGCTGAAATAGAATTACCAGCGTTTGTGCTGACAGCAAATCTGTTCTATAGCATTACAAAACAACTGTAATGCTGAGTCTTTTTCTCTATCCACGACTTCTGACAGTTATTACATTACTGTATCCCAGAATTTGTATAGGATAGTGAAAATACTCTAAACTGATTGCAGCTGTGTTACTTCTGCCAAGCCAGGGATAATCCTAGCTTGGCAGAACAGCTATGGCTCTCTATTCAGGTGGACATACTTTTAGACAAGGGGATGAGATTGGCTAAAGCCAATTTAGCAGCAGAAGGAAAAGGAAACAGCAATTAGTGTTTATGATACCATCGTCATCTCCCCCCACACATAAAAACAGAAAAATCCAGAACACAGTTGTTCTCATATACATATAACTATTGTTTTCTCTGTATATTAATTACGAGTCAGCTAAGATCTAACACAGCCAAAATAAATTACCTATCTTGTGATACTGAATGTCCAGCAGCAGTATCAAAAGGTAGTAATGGTCGGATCCTGCAATGGACTCTGATATTTCCTCTCAGCTCCTAGGGTTAGAATATTAAGAGGTATTTAACACAAACTGCTGGAGAGGACAAATACATTGGAATTTGTGAAGCGGACATGACTTTGTTTAGGAAAGCAGGTGTTTACAACATCACAGCCTTGGACTCTGTGGAGAGAAAAATGGTATCAATATAATTTGCCTTGAGAATTAGAGAAAGTACTTGAGGAAGCATGAGCTCCTCAGAGCTCTGAAATGGTGTAGGCCTCTCCGGTCTATGTGGAAAAAAAAGGCTTTCAGTCTGAGCCATTTTCCCTCTTCAGTCTCCTTCCTCTTTACTTGAGCTTCTTCAGACACCTATGTTAACTCAACAGATGAGATTAGACACTCCAGTTCTCTTCCACTAGCCCTGAGGAAGATGTGGAATATAAAACATTTTGTACCTTTGCCTTGCCACTGTGTGTTCATACATGACTAAAAAGCCAGTAACTGATTTTTCTCCGCAGGCCATTTCAGACTTCAGTTTATCTAACCTCGTGTTTTTCCTTCTTTTTTGTTGGTGATCAGTTCTCCTCATTTTGTATTAGTGAAAACAAACTGACCTGTGATGACTAGTGACCACTGACATTAACTCCCCACTGCCTTGGGGAATATCCTTTCGGTAAACTGCAACGCAAGGCAGAGTTTGGAAGGTAAGTACTTTTTAATGAAGAGCTTCATTTCCCCAGGTAGAAAAACTTAAAAGAATTTTGTTTGAAGGCAGCTTGTGTTTCTAAAAATCAGGTCCTGAATCAGGAAACCCAGAACTAGTCATTTAGGCGGGTAGGGAGGAAAAGTTAAAGTACAAAAAGGAAAAAAAATTAATCCCAAATGAACCATCACTAATGGCTGAGCAGGATACAGCTAGACATATATGGAAAAATAAAAGACAACCATTTTGAAATTTCGAGTTGACAATTTTAAGAATTCTAAAACAATTTCAGAAGCTGCAAATTTAGAGAAGAGGATGAAGAAACTCAGGTTTTGTCCACTATTCAAAATGGATGATAATCCTTAGGGCAATATGTTGCACGAGTGCATTTGGCAGATGCCTGTGTAAAAGGAATGGGATGGGGTTTATTGTAAGACAAATGTGCCTCAGCAAAGAAATGCACTGTATACAGACAGCTGGAGGAGGTGATATAGCCATGAAAAATACATTCTTTAGTTTTATTGGTGAGGAAATTACGGGCATAATTACAACAAAATAAGAAAATGTTCTGTCATTAAATATACTTACAACTAAGGTGTTATGCAGAGCTCTCCTCTTTTGCTTTTCTTTCTCATATCTCTCCGTCACCTCTTGTAGAGACTGCTCAAGATCAAAAGCTTTTATCTGAAACACTAGAAGAAAGCTGTTTCAAAGAACTAAACTCTGTGACTTTACAAAATGAGTTTTCCAGTAGCACCTCATGAAATACAAGCATAAACCTTTTTAACTTCTACCAAACTTTAATTAGGAGAGTTAGTTCCTGATTTACCAGACACCTCAGAAAAATCCCATCATACTTCTGGCTATGAAATGGCTATAAAAAGTTACAGATAATTACCACAAGTATACATGTGAAATCTTGAGAAATTACCAAGAAGACAAGCTATTTAAACACAGTTCAAATGTGTCACTTTAGTTAATGTTATCTGTCAGTGAAGCCTGAAACCTAAACTTGAAGCAACCTGCTTCTAGAAGGTGCTGTCACTTGCAAGGCTCATGCCATACGTGCAGATTATTAGATTCACGCCAGCTAACTTTATAAGAAGTTGAACTATCATTTATCGTCAGCCTCATTTACAGTGCTAGGAATGCTGTAAAGGGAAACCTTATACCTGTTTTAAGATAGATGCATTCACTGTATGGGTAGGATTTCATAAAAAAGATTGATCTTTTGAACCCCAGGAAGTCTCCTTCACAAAACTGAGGAAAGCAATATGGGTCATTGTAAAAGCCTTCTAACTTCACAAATGGTTTTATTTCAGCCCAATTACATTAACACTGAGCAGGCCTAAACCAAATATACAGCCCAGAAGGCACATAACGTGACTGTAAACTTGTGTAAAAAGCAAGCTTTTAGGAACCCCAGCGGGAAATCCATCTCCCCTGCAATTAGTGAGCAGTTTGAGGATGTAGAGTATCAGGCAGTCAAAACTATGGTCTGAGAGCTGAGTTAGCAGGATGACCACCAGCCTCAGTACGTGCTACCTTACAAAGAAAGGAACAGAATTAAAATCTCAGCATGTCACACATGATTTAGGCTCTCTGGTGTAGACTAAAAAATCAGATAACTTCAAGGGACATTTGTCTACACTAGAGATTTCTCAGATCTTATTTTTGTAATACCCACACTGTTCACCTCCAGCTCATAATGTTCCTCCACAAGTGCACACATGCAGAGGAAATGATGTTAACAGTTGGGGAATCAAAATCTAGGAGTTTCACTAAGAAAAAGCCTTTTCTTGCATCCTGTATGTGGAGTAACACTAGTATGCCTTGGTTTGAGGAATCACATGCAAATATGTTACAATAAATTGTCAAAAGCAACTCTTACAGTCACTGACCCCTAATCATACAGTATTTTTCAAAATACAAGATTGGAATCCATTGATTATTTAAGTCATCTCCATAATAAGTATCTTCATTTATAAATTTGTGTACACACACTTTCAGTTCTTGAAGTCTCTTGAATAAGCAGTAAAGCATTAGTGCTAAGGCTACTCTTCCATTCTTCCAGTCTTTAAAGAAAGAAAATACTAGTTTGTTTCAATATTTAAGTGGTCTCTTCATGAGGACCTGAGAAGCCTACTGGACATTATAGATCCAGTTACAGGCCCTAATTACTCTTTTTTTTTTTTTTGTTTAGCCGTCCTATGGTGAAGATGACTGTGAAAACAGAAATCAACCTTGGGGCTTCCTAATTTGACACTTGAGCTTTTGAGCAGACAGTGGAAAATGAGTCAAGTTGTTACATTTAGTAGATGGTATTTTGATATTTTAAGAGTGAACCATCAATTTTAATATCTGTCTTCCGTAAAACTTTATGTGCAGCACAGAAAAACTTTTTGAATAGAAGGTCCACAGAGCAAGTTTCCTAATGCATAAATTATTTCTGAACTTTTAATTTTTCTGAAAGTAGAGCTATATGGTTGTAAATATAAACACTTATTTAACATTTTCCTAGTTTTCTGCTTGGCATCAGCTGCAAGCTGTTCAGAAGTTACATTTTCATCCACAACCTAGGGGCAGCCACTGGGTGCATCTGTTTTAAAATACTAATAACCCACTCTTCATTATTCAAGAGAAGTAGTCACTACGTGCCTGCAGCCATTATAGACATCCCTTTCCCCCAAGCTTTGCCCATCTCATTGACCTATACAGAAACTTTCTGGGAGCTGGGAATGCTGATTTTTCTGTTTAAATGTTACTGAGTGAAGTTAAGATCTTCATCAATAACCAGACTAACAGTTGCAGAAGAGTGATGGCTTGCAAACATGTTCAGGATTGTAATTTTCTTTAATTGACAGTCCTGGTTAAGGAGCTTTTCATCCCTTCCTATTCAGTGCTGCACCAAACCTTCTGCTGTGCTTGCACAAGTGCTTCCACAGTCACATGGAGGTCTGAAAGCAATCCTTCTTGCTGAGTAATTTCTGTCGCAGATCAGCTCCCTGATTTGTTTTGTGTGTGGTCACACAAACAGTTATAGCAGCATAACAGAAAGGTCCATGGCAGGGATATGAACAACAGGAGGAACATAACCTCGCACAGCCACAGCCTAGCTCGGATATGGATGTGTAGCTGCCTCCAGAGTTCCCTGGGGTGGGGTTTTTAAAGTTTCTTTCCATACTAGATTCCAGTTTAAAAAGGAGGTCGATCTGACCATGTCTTCTAGGATAAGCAGCTACGATGTAATAGACGTAATTCCAAAACTTCTTTTGAAATCAGCTGTGTTTTATGTCCTGGGCTATAAAATTATTCTTTGGGCTGCTGCAGTATTTCTTTTGCTGAATCCAAGGTCCCTCTCCTCCTCTACACTAAGAAGGAAAGGCTTTTTGCAAAGGCAGCTGAGCTGGTGAGACTCAAAAGGTGATGGTAGTTCACACTTCACAAATATAAGTCATCAGCACAGTGCACAGCTCACCTTTCTCTGAGAGGAGCACAGCACGTAGGTGCCAGCATATGGGCAAAGTGGGAAATAAGCGCCTGACCCAATTTTTCCTCCTCTCCACCCCAGAGAGAAAGCGTCCTGGAACCACAAAGGATATCTAAGCCACTGGGCTGCAGCAGCTTTCACAAAATATGTCAGTAGCCTGCAGCACCTCCTCTGTCACATACTCACTTGGACAGATTTTGCTCCTTAGTACCTGCCACTTTGCCAATGAGTGAGAACAGTGGTTTCACCTCTCTGAAAATACATTCTGCACACACAGATACTGTCATTTGCTCTTTCTGATAATACCTGCATGGTGCAGCAATCTAAAAAGTCGTATTAAATTTTTAGAAATTCCTACCCTTCCACAAATCTGCTGAATTATTGCATCTGCCTCAATAGTATCATTTGCAGTCAGGTGGCCAGTATTTTTGCTAAAATGATAGCAGCTTTGTTTATGAGGGAAACAGGCCTATAACAAAAGAATAATGGGCACTTCTCTCTCTTATGAATTACTGCTATTTAAATTTCAGTGGGAAAGACAGCAATAGCCTGGTTTTCGGACTGTGAATAAATATTTCTAAGCAAGGGACTACTCAGTTACTACATGAAAGTTTTATAGTTTGCTGCATGTCAACTACAGCCTTGAAATTAACCTACTTGAATGTTTCCTCTGTAACACTCTCCCTCATTTTCAATCTCTGTTTTAGGATTAAACTGATAACATGTATTATCTCCTGAATACATACTTTGGGCTTTCTGTTCATAAAAGATTATATGTAATTTAAGGGTGGCAATTCTGACTGTCATATTTAACCTTAATAACAGAATATCCATCTAAAACATTTGACACAGAACTGAAAAACGGCCAAATTAAAAACATAAGTCATCCACCAAAGTACCAACACACTATTTTGTTATAGGCAAGGAAGTTTCTCCTGGTTATGATTCCATAGAACAATGCACCCCGAAGTGCAAATTGAGAACAGTCAACAGGAATATGCAAGGCCTCATAAGGAATATTTACTATTTATTTACACCACAACAACTCAAGTGCCAAATCCAACCTCATATCTGTTCATTTAGCCCCCTGCTTCAATAAGGGAAACATTCACCTTTATCTAGGGTTAATTTTCTACTTCTTTTTTTCTGTTTTAAGGACAACTTAATTATAAAGACAACTTGATTAAGCATTTTCTCTACATGGATAATACAGTAATCCAATCAATTTTAATCATAACTTAGTACCTAACATACAGGGACAAGTTCTGCAAACACTCATCACTGAGAATGCTGTTTGTTGCTATTGGCATGAGTAGTCCCATCAGAATCAAATCAGTCCCAAAATTAAGTATTTCAACCAAAAAGTAAAGCAGGAGGAAAATGCACCTTTTAAATGGCAACACATGGATATCAGAGCATCACCCAGACTCTGATTATAAATTTGTGTATTTGTTGTCAGTTCATCAGGCTGCTAAGCTTCAAACAATTTAAGGTCCGTATGTGTTGTGCTTCTCAGGTCTCATAGGAGCTCTACCAGAGTCAAGCACGTTGAAAGCAGGTGCAAAGATCCATGCCAGGAGGTCCAGGTGTAGGACCAATGCACTTAATCCTCAGCGATGAGGGCAGAGAGCACCGGTGCACTGCAGGGTCTGCTTTATACGTACACATGAACAAGGAAGGGCCTGAATGCCGAAACAGTAGTCCACGTGGTGTTATTATCTACAGTCTAGCGAGTGGAACTGGTTTTGGTTTGTAAGTAAAATTTTCTCCATAAATACACAGAAATATTAAAAATCCAGTCTGTCCTAATTTCAGACAGTATTTTCAGAAATCTCTGAAATCACCCAAGTTCTTTTCTGGTACAGTCAAAAGCAGACAAATTTCAGCTAAAACAACACATTCTTTATTCAGTTATTCTAAAAAAGTCAAGATAACAAGCCTGAGAACTTCAGCTGGAAAATGTCATGGCTGAGACAACTCAGCAGCAATCTAGTAGCAGCTGCAATCAACACAAAAGCTAAATCCAAATTATCAGCCATAACCTCTGCAGAGTTATTTGTACTCTTTCTAATGCTTCAGAACTTCTTGATGATCTAATGTCAAACAAAAAACCAAGTGCTACAGTTTCAGTGACATGTTTCTCAAAAATCAAACTCAACCTTTTAATGTTAGTAACATTTAACAATGACATTGCTGATGTTACATGTTTGAAACGTAAGTGCAAGGAGCCTTACTTTGCATTGCTTCATTTTGCAGCTGTATCCCTTGGACTGCTGTCAAAACATGGTAAAGATAAGTCTTGCTTTGACGTTGAAAGTCTTTTGAAAGCTCAAGAGCAAATGAACGGAGGCTCTTCAGGTCTTGCTTAAGCCTCTTCTCAGCAAGAATAAAAAACACATTATAAAGACACAAAAACAACAGTTAAGGAAGAATCAATATAACAAATATAACACCACCACAAATAATTATGGTGAGATATCAAAGTCAGGAAGAACCCTCTACTTGATGGAAGGAAGTCTTCGGGAGTACATCTTTCAGTATGTTTAGGGAAGGATCCTGCAAGATATTTAGTACTGTCATTTCCTAAAGGCTTCAGCAAGACTTTATGGATCCTTAACATCTTACGGTACATACTTAGACCATAACACAGCTTCAGGTATAACAAACTCTCTTTCTCATTTCTTCAAACAAAAATAAGTGTGTGTGAGCGTGTGTGTGTTCTGTCCGATTCTAAGACATATCCAGAATTAGCAATGAAAAATTGTGATTCATAGATCCCTTACTGCATTCATTTTCCACACTTTGATCAGGAGGTATTTGCTAAGCTTCAGTCTAAGTCATTTATTAAATAAGCCAGTTCTATGTCTCCCTGTGAAAATAGATGTATTTTGAGAAGATCAGAAACCTTTATATTTCAGAAAAGTATTTGTATTATGGATATAACTCAGCATAACATACATGATGAGACTTCTAAAGGTTTATAAGAGCGGCTTATATTCACTTAAAAGTCCAAATAAAGTAAAAAAAATTGACCTGATTTTAGGATTAGTAGACTTCTTGACATCTAAGTCTTGGAACAAACATGTAAAGCCATCTGTAAGATGAACTTAACAATACTGTATATCTCACAGAAGCACTGTGATGTTTCATTAGTCAGCCTGGTATGAAGTGTCACATATTCGGTGGCATTTTATTTTTCCAACTGTGGTACTGACCTTGAATTAATCAACTAGTTTCAATGACAAAAAAATAATCTGAGCTAAAGGGAGAAAATCACTGCATTTCTCACTCTCAAAAGCCACAGAATATAACTGGGAAGTAGTATATATATATTTTTTTTATTACAGGTAGTGGATTACCATCAATCTAGACTTTTATTTGGAGAGCTTTGCTCTCTCCTAACATTCATTCACCTCTGACAGTAAACCGTCTCAATCCACTGGTACTGCATCACAAGCAGTTCTGCCATTCTAGCTAACCTAAAATGTAAAACACCACCGCAAAATCTACTGAGCAGCATCACTGTAATTAGAATAGAACAGAATAGTTCACTTGGAAGGGACCTACAACCATCATCTAGTCCAACTATGCTACAATTAAGCTACATCCTTCTGCCTGTTAAGCATCAGATTTCTTTCCTGAGATAGTTTTGATTTTATGCAGGCATTCACTGCTGCCCTGAGAAAAGCTGACAACTGTTAGTGTCCCTAAAAGGAACTCACTATTCTATGGAGTAACTTCAGGAATAAGTATTTCGACAAAGGAAAATGTTATGGTACTGGTACTGGGAGAACAGTTCCAGCCTCTTCAATGCAAAATTAAGACAACCTGAGTGAGCATACAGCAAACTACTCCCTCTTGTGAGGTCTGCCAGATCAGAACACTTAGTGAAATCAGTGGAGCTCTCCAATGCTTTTTTAAAGGATCTGCCTATCTGGTGAAAGTATATCACAACTATGGGTTTGTTTTTTTTTTAGAGGATGTTTACATGATAGTCAAATCAGGGATTGCAAGGTTTTGATTACAAAAATATCTAGCTCAGGTATTGTTAGCAGCCTATACATAAGATCCTGGAGCCCAGGAGCAGCCACTTTTACCAGCTTCTCAGGTGACTTTGCAGCCTATTGCAGCAAAACCACTATAAATTTTAAGCTAACTCAGGCATTGCTACACTTCATTGCAAGCATTGCTGTGAATACAATAAAGCCATAGATCAGGTTCATATCTGACCATTTTCTGGGTTTTACTATATTCAATAAACATGTAAATGTTTAGGGCACAGATTATGCCTACATTATTACTAAATGTCTTTACCTTTATTGCTCCATGCAGCTGGATTACAACAGAACTCCTCTGCAATTTCTGCTGCTGGCCATGAGCAGAGTAGAGCTGCAATACTTCATTAGTACTTCTTCCAGCCAACCCTTGATACTGTTCAAAAAAAAAAAAAACCCCAACCTAAAAAATCACTTTAAAGTGCTCATGTTTTCTGTTGCATTCTGTCCCCTTTGTCCCTATAAACATTTGTAACTCAACTACCTGACTACATGTGATGTTGTAAATACATAAATTCTTTGCTTTTACATTTTTCTGAGTCATGTGAAGGATTATTTTGAGCTAACTGGCTAACATCACAATATTCTACTTCCTTAGGGTGGTAAACTTCAGCATCAGAATACGAAAATGTTTTTGCAGTACCTAAAACCCCTTACTTATGCTTGAGGTGGATCTAAATGGTTAAAACCGTGCCTTCACTTAGGGAAAAGGGCTGGTTACGTAGCTGGTGTGTCTTCCGGTAGGTACATTTAATGAAGAAAGCTCTCTGAAAGGACGTGAAACAGAAGGAGGACACACATACACATGTGTTAACTGCTAAATTCCTGAGGGAGATGGTAATACAGGGCTCCCAACTTAGTGTTCATTGCTCTAGCTTCCTGCCAACACCAACTCCGTTACATTCAGTAGAGCTGCAATGGTGCAAAACTGTACCAATAAAGTACTAAGCTGGGTCTTCAGAGATCAAAGCAACCAAAGCAATTTTTAAAGGATGTGGAGAAGAATGCTTTCTAATAATCTAAAATTACCCATTATGCAAAAGCAATTTTTATGGCCAAATTTTTTTTGAGATGTTGAAATCAAAAGGAAAATAGAAATAGTGCAACTTTAAACATTTCCAGGCAAGAACACAAAAGAAGAAATCTCTGTAGAGTACTTGTGAAATTCTGCAATGTGACAGAATCTGTATTATATTAAAAATTGAATTTTCATCATTTACTGACAGTCCTGGTGCTTAAAATGAGCTGCAACTTCTTCACCTACTTTCCCCTGCAACCTGTTGACATCTATCATTCCTTAATCAGTACTAATAGCCTCTTTTCTTATTTTTGGAATGCACCCGTCTCTAGCATAGACTTAGTTGCTACTTTATTCAGGCCATAAATTCTGTGACTGCAGTTCCCTGTTATTTAAATTCACAGATCATAGAAGAGTACAACAATGTGAAAGAGCTAAATCTACTCACATAATGGATTTGATTTAATTCCAATCATCTGATAATGATAGGTAAAGAATAAACATTTAATTGCGGTTTAGCTACAGGTGACATCTGCAAGAACAACAATATGATGTCCTGGAGCTGTTAGAATAAAGAAAGATTATGTTTTCCAAGAAAAGT
Organism: Haliaeetus albicilla; assembly: GCF_947461875.1. Lineage (NCBI taxonomy): Eukaryota > Metazoa > Chordata > Aves > Accipitriformes > Accipitridae > Haliaeetus > Haliaeetus albicilla. The sequence continues at coordinate 36,495,561 of NC_091495.1, forward strand.
ACTTCACTTATCTAAACCAACTTTCTCACCTTCACAAAGCATGCATGTTCTATTTACAAATGCAGCCTGAGGTCCTGCACAGCTATACAACACCTTAGCACTAATATAAACAGTTCTTAGTGGAAAAGAAATAGCAGGATAAGATTACCTCAGAAAACTCTCTTTTTTTTATTACAGGCTCCTAGAAATTAAGACCAATTCTATACAGTGTTGCTACGTTCTTGTACTCTGAGGATTTTCAAGACTCATGTTACTCAAGTGCAATGTTTACATAACATTCTTGACAAAAATGCATAAAAGTAGCTCACCAGAATCAGTATCTCTAATCACATGTGAAAAGTTAAGCATATATATAATCAATTGCAGTACTCAAGCCTTATTGTTAAGTAAGCTTAAGCTCGTTAAAACCTACTTTTAACGCCGAATGCGTATTCCACCATCTGCACAGGTTCCCACTGGCTCCCCCATTTTTCTCAACATGGACAATAAAAGTAGAATGGTCAATTTTGCCTTCATTGCAGTCAACCTCCCATCACTTCCACTATCAAGTTTATCTTTATTGCAAAGGCTGCCTTGGTTTTGAGGTTTTCTCCATTAAAATAGTTTTAGCATTCATGAGAATTTTTTGTATGCCAGAACTTGCAAATTTGTGCTCATGCATGAGAAACAAAAAACTGACTATAAAACTTTTTATAGTCAGCTTTATTATAAACAGAAGTAAAACTGAACTACTTAATTGTGTTCTCCAAAGTGAAATCTGCAGTCGTATCCATTCTGGCAGACTTGGCTTTATGTTTGGAAGACTGCAGGATCAGGACCTCAAGGACTGTGAACAAAAGCAAGGAGTGTGCAGGTAGACAAACACATGTCCAAATAGGCAAAAGCAAGTCTACGGAGAAAGAATCCGACTTATGTTTAGTTACAACCCTTACAATATGCTGCTAGGCTAGTAATACACAGGGCTGCAGAAAACGGTGGCAGTGCTGATATTGATGATTGTCTTAAGTATATAAGCAAGGGAAGGTCTATAGCAAAAGGTAACATTTTTGTTACATTGATGCAACCTATAACCAAACATTTACACTACAAATCCTAATTTATGGCTATCCTAGTAAGTTTGTCTCCGAAGCTCCGTTGTTCACTTCAGCCAAAACAAATCCAATTAGCTTTTACAAGTTAAGAATGAGACCTCTGTTAACCCTGGTCACTGTGACTGAACTTGTTACAGCTCAATCATTCAGGCAGCTCCACCAGCAGAGCTGAAGGGTCAGTGATTGATAGCTGAGGGCAGGAGCTTTTTTCACCAGCATAGCTGGCGAGATACTGGAAGATACGGTGCAACAATGCATGACCTTAAATTAATCTAAATAAAATTAGTGTGCTTTTTAATAGAGACGCTTCCATTAAGGTAAAACTATTTCATAGACGTCAGTTTAGCTCATGTTTTCACATTGCTGGGGCAAATTAACCATGTAGAAGCGAAAGTCTTCTCAGTGCATTTAATTCCAATTTCAACTGCCTGAATAGAAACATCAGCGCAAGGTTAATTGCAAAGTATTTCTATGAATCATTTGACGTTGTTTCTGACTGATGGTGATGGCGGTAACACTGCCATGCTCTTCATGTGTCCGTAGGTGCTCGTATTTTCCAGCACATTTTGCAATAAACTGAAACAGTGCTGTATTTAGAAAACAAGGCTTCATCATCTAACACTCGGGTAACTTCTTCCTGCATCCGCTATACCTTACTGACTAGAATAATTTATTTCTTGTGCTTGTGAGAGTAAAAAAAAAATAAAAATCAGCTTAAATACTTGAGGTTTTTAGTAAATATAAAGCAGAACAAAAATAATAGAAACATTTTCTCAGAATCAATTACAGTATTCTTCTGTATACCTAGCAAAACTCATTTCAGATGTACCATCTGCTTCCAGTCAGGCTTTGAAAAATGTTAAACCCACTTTTATCCACAGGTGTTAACAAACCCAGAGGGAGGGCAAACGGCTTTCCTGAGGTCACCCAACCATTTAATCTTTCAGCCCAGATTAGAAACTCTTAGCCAACGGTCTCTTTCACAACTAATACTCACAGTTGGCTCTGGTCTAGCAGTGTAGATCAATATTCAAAATTCTGTAAATCTCTGAAATCCTACCTTTGAAGACCCCAAACATTATCACAGGCTGCTCCTTGTTTCAATAATGGTCTAGGAGCAACATATCCTTCTGTAAAAGGATATAAGGAAATGAGGGCATCCAGTTGTTGCTGTATGCTCTGTGACTGACTTCTGCAACAGTACCTTGCCTTTTCCAGACAAGTGTAACGCTAGTACTGTGAAGACGTGCAGTAGGGTTTCTTTGGTAAGTCTGATCATAATGAGAAATCTTTCCTACACTCTATGAACAGGACTTTTTAAAGGATCATCCTAAGTATGTCTAAAAAGTTTTCCTTCAAAATCTACCTGTCTTTTAGGCAAACACTCTCCTTGCAAGCAGAAAGCAATATTCCATACTTAAAGCTCACAGAGTCATCCCCTCAGTTTAGTTTTGTGGATTTAAAACAATGGCAATTATTGAAATGTATGTCAAGTTCTAGTTACTTAATCAGTCTACCATTGCTGCTGATTAAAAAAAAAAAAACAACCCAAACAAAAAACGCTGAGCCTTAATCCCTTCACAGATTTCCCCAACAGGTAAAGAATGCTAAACTTGAAAATAGGAAGGCAGATTTCAGTGTCTTTCTTTTATTTTCATAAGAATTCTTTCTGGAAAATCAAACGATAGTTACCTCTGCAAGTTTTAGATGAAGAGCAGCATTTTCAGTTTCCAGGACAACTATTCTGTCTTCTTTGGTCTAAGGACAAAACCCACGCCAAACCCCAAAAGTAAAAATGAAATAAAGATGAGTCTGATGAACGTTATTTCGTTATAATAGTTTTATTACATTCCTCTGTTTCTCTGCCTTCCAAAAATCAAAGGACGACCTGCCCCCAGTCTCCTCAGCACAGTACTTGTCTAGAGGCACGTAAACCCGAGGCTGAACCCTTCACCTTCCCCGGTCGCTGGGATTTTCTGTCGTTTTGCCCGCTTACGTGGAATTGCACACGTACAACTTTTCCACTGCTTTTGCTCTACAGAACCACCGCCTGACCGTTGGAGAGCCGCCATTTCGGTTCTTTACAAAGGCCCACCCGAATCCCCGTTCCCGAAGCTGCGCCGGGGTTGGGGGGGATCCGCAGCGGGGCCCTTCCCGCCCGGGTGAGGGGCCGGCGGCCGGTCACAGCTCGAACCCCCCCCCAGCCCCGGCGGAGCAGCCTCTCCCCGCACCGGGCTGCGGTCCAAGGCCCCGCCGGCCGCTGCCTTTAGGATTCGCGCCTGCACTTTAAGCCTAGAAACAGACTTTTGAGGGAAAGGGGCGGGCCGGGCTGCACCGCCGCCCTCAGAGGGCTGAGGCGCTGAGCCCCGCCCGGCAGCCCCCCCCCCTCCCCGCCGAGGCCGGGGCGGACCAGCTCTCCCCCCACCCCACCGCCCCCCGCCCGCCGGGCTCACTCGCAACCGCCGCTCCAGCTGCCCGAGGCGCTGCGCCCACACGGAGCGCGGGTCGAGCCCGCTCCGCGCCCGCATCCTTCCCCGCCGGCTGCCACAGCCGGCACCCGCCGCGCCCGCCCTTGCGCCCCGCGCCCGTCACGCTGGCCAATGAGAAGCGCAGCTTGGGGTGGCTACCCGGCTGCCATGGTGACGGGAACCCGCCCTCTTCCCACCTCAGCGCTTCGATTGGCTGGGCGAGCGCCTCCCGCCCTGCCCGCGCGCCAAGCCCCTCCGCCGTGAGGCGGGCCGCAACGGGCGCGGCCGTGAGCGGCAGGGTGGCCCACCAATCGTCTCGCAGTGAGGGACGGGGCGGTGCCCCTCGGGCCCGTGAGGGAGAGCGTTTGCCCCCTTCATTTCACGGAGCGGTGAGAGACCCTACGAGGAGTAGGGGCGGGAGGTGGCCCTCCGTCCGCAGCGTCACTGGGGATAAGTCACCTCAGAGGCCGAGGATGAGGGTGGAGAGCGCAGGGGCAGAAGGCAAGCCCGGGGCTCCCGAGGCCGGTGTAAGGCTAGTGGAAGATTTTGCCTCAGAGCCCCAGCTCCTGGGGACAGGGGCGCAGGCCCCGCGTTCAGCCGCCACAACAGGCGCCACAATCCTATACTGGCCACGGGATTTCCCCCAAGCAGCTGGTCTAAGGCAAAAAGGGCCACAAAGAAGATTAAGGGATAGGAACATATGTTACACAGAGCATGCCAGGGCTTGTTCAGCCTCGAGGAAAGAAGGCTGAGGGATATCTGATGCGTATGGATAAATACCTGATGGGAGAGTATGAAAACAACAGAGCCAGACCCTCCTCTGTGGCACCCAGCAACAGGACAAAAGGCATTATGCACAAATCAAGACATGTGAACCTTCATCTGAACTTAAAAGTACATTTTGGTTTGGTTTTTTTTTTCAGTGTGAGCACTGTCAAAACGCTGGCATGGATTGCCCAGAGAGGTTGTGGAGCCTCCGTCCTTGGAGATACTCAAAACCCAACCAGAGACAGGCCATGGCAACCTGCTGTAGCTGACCCTGCTTTGACCCTGGACTAGATGATACCCAGAGGTCCCTTCCAACTGCAACTAGTTAGTAACTGTGAAAAAAGCCAGGGTCTAGGGCTTGTCTTAGGAGATGGACAAAGCCTGCAGGTCCAGCTGGTATTAGAGGCCGAAGATGCTGCCCAAGACAGGAGCTATGCATTCAGGCTATGGCTGGGGGTCTCACACTAAGGCTTCTGAGGGCAATATGTGACATACCTTAGTAATATTTAGTGCTCTATTGTATTGCACTGAAAGATCAACATTATCTTGAAAGCAGTCGTAATACTATTTGGCTATTAAATGTGAAAGCATGCCAGATACAAACATGTCAGCTTCTTGGAAGTGGGAAATAACACTATTTTTGCACTAGAGGAATCCAGTTCTGCAAAACAGCAGTCTCAAGTCACTGTCTGCTGAGCATGGTGAACGTGCTCTCGTACGGGCAGCAGAAAATCCAAAGGCATACAGCAGTGAATCTGTCTGTGTTTGGCACAGGAGGGATATCAATCCTTTACAGAGGAACCCAGATGCTGTCCATCTATCACAGACCAAACCAAACATCCCTGTGCAGCTCTATCAACTGTCTTCAGTGATACTGCTACTTCCTCCCATAAACTGTAGCCTCAGTTTTAAAAAAAACAAGAAACTGACTGGAACCTCCTTAGCAGTTCATCCTTGCAACTAGTTCTGCATTGGTGGAAAAATGAAAACTGACAAATGGATTTAGGCTAAAAAAAAAAAAGAGTTCCAAAGTACTGCAATACTGAGGATGGTACGAGATGTTGGCACTAAGTAAGGCAGACAGGATTTTCAGCGGTTTTGGGGAGAGTATTTAGTAGCTTGGGGGGTGTGACTCACAATTCTTGACACAGAGCTGTGTTTTTCATATGCAATGCTTATCCTGCAGCAGCAATCAAATCAGAACAATGTTGCTTTCCAGCGTAACTCAGCCTCATCTCAGAAGGATCACCTCTTAAGTGTAATGCTTGATCTCTCCCCTACTGTGGGTTTTACCCACTGAGATTAAGAATCCAGTTTCTGTAGGCCATAACAGAGAAGACTTAGTTTACTGTCACTCTGACTTTGAACTAGTAACCCAAAACTGAGCATCCCTGGACTACTCTTAATTTAGTCATTTCTCTATGCACATCTGAAAGTCAGATAGTACTGAAAACTCAGTCCCATATGTATCAAAAAAAAAAAAAAAAAAAATCACAAGATGATCTGTGACTCACCATAACAGCAGCAATTCTCTTTTGGGATCTTCTATTTCCAAAGCTCAGGAGAAGTTGCTTGATGGGCAGGGAACAAAACTGTCAGTGAGATCTAGGCAAGAAACAAATACAAAATGCAGCGATCTTATGGAAAGTCTGCAAGGCTGTATTCCAGCACGTCTTTCTACACTGATTCTCTGCTTTGAACAATCTTGGGTTTTTTCCCCCCAAACTTGCAACTCCCAGCTTCAGCATTCTGGTACAAGTCGTCCATTATGGCATCCCCAAAGGCAGTAACAAGAAACAAAATGGGTAGAAAAGCACTTGTGAAAGATACCAAGAGAGAAGGTTGCTATCCCTCTTGTGCCAAACGTGGAGAGATTCATAGTGGTACGCCTGCGGATCTTCTACTGTCCGTATGAGATTGCTTTCACCACACTTGGCACACAGTGACTTGATGCTGCTGTACTGCACACAGCCTCTCATCTGAACCTCCTAAAACATTATTCAGTGAAGCTGTAAGTATTTCATTCCACATTTTTAGCAAGACATTTGCTTCAGTAGCTGTGGGTCAGTTCTGAACATCCACACGTTCCTAAGAATAAACTCAGATTCTCTGAGCAGGTCTATTGCACTTTGGACTCCTTAAGGAGTTTCCCTGCCATTACAGCTGGGAAACAACTCGGCCAACTCCCAACTGTTAATCCATGAGGCTTTGCCTTCTGGGCCGCACAGCCACTAACTGACCATTTGAGACAGCAGGTCATTCCACAAAACAGGACGTACAGTCAGACGTCTTACCATTCTTATTATTAAATACACGAGTTACTATGTGTGTTTTAAGAATATTCTTGGTGAAGCTTATTTTTTATCATGGCTATTTCTCATGTTATCTAATTGAATTAGGAGGTAAAGAACGGTCTTGTTTATTCTGCTGCTTGTGCACTCATTGCTTGACCTACAAAAAGCAATCTGTACAATCTAGTATAGCATTCATTATATCAGTAAACAGGATGTATACTATGGACTTTGTCCATTTCTTCATTTCCCTGCCTTCTCCGCAATTACGAGCAAGACCGTAGTACAAACAGTACGTAAAAGCAGTTGGAAAGCAGTGTATGGGTGATGGGTGCCGAAGAGAGAATTTGACAGAGGTTTAACATCACTAAAAGTTTTTGCTGGGAGCAGCAGACCTGGCTGCATATGCAAACGTAATTTCACACACTTATCACCATAAGGGTCACCATCAATTAGATTATCAAGAGCTATGCTATGAAGGATGACAACTTGTGTCCCTAAAGGAAAGCAGATGCTGACTGCACTTTCAGCTGCATCATCCTGCTGTGCTCACTTAGCAAACCTGACCTGAACTGTGCAAGGCATAGCTCAAAATTTGTTTTCCCACTGAAAATGTGTTATCACTGCTGTGTAATACACAGCTCCTCCTGCACAGCCTGGAAAATTAATGTTTCTGTGACAGTTCACAGCTGCAAGAACTATAGTCTCATCCAGTAAGTCACTTTTTGCTTGTACCAGTTCTTTGCTCTTCCTCTGATGGAGGGACTACTATACAGAAGGACAATGGATTGTTTCCTTTTTCTTCTAGACTACACGTTCTATATTTAAAATTAAAAGTTCTTTTAGGCTGCTCTCACAGTCAAAAGCTACAGACTCAAAACATGGATAAGATTCCCCTCAGCCATGCCTCGAGGTCCTGGCAGTCATTTCCTTCCAACTTACTGAACAGCACTTCTGTCCTTCTGTGGTTCCTTTAGCTTCTTCCCAGCCTTTATACACACATCTCATATACAAAACTCCAGAATGTCCTCATTAGTGATTTTGAAAATTCTGAAGTCTAGACCCCACAACTCAAAAGATTAAGGTACTCACCTGGGAAGAGACATAGGTGGCTCTCAATCCTGGCTCCAGTGGACGTTCAGCTACAGCAGAAGGCATCTACAGCACTTCAATGGGGCCTGGTTCCCTTCCCCCCTCTCCCCAAGCAGAGCTTGAACTGTTGCCTCCCATCAAGAGTCAAGTTATCTAACCTTATCAATCCAATGATAAAAGAGGAGCACCACCATTTCTAAGACCTTTAGCTCAACTTTCATTCAAAACTACACACTGAATTTGAGTCCACCCCTCCAAACTTCCAGGTCAGTCAAACTGATTTTTTTTTTTCAGAGATTTGACAAAAAGTTATCCTGTCCTTGTGTTCAAAATAAAGAGATCAAATGACTTAAACAACAGCAATCACAATGCAGACACAGGCTGTAAAACTATTTACTTTTCCAAAAGAAGCTGCATTCCAGGTCTCTCTTCACTGTTAGAAATACAGCTTGCACTTGAGGAGGATACACACACAACACGACTAGACTAGCCCAAGTAACGGACTCCACCAAAATTTACTATTTCATAAGTTGCTCGTTAAATCACCTCCTCTTTCAAGTCACTGCTACAGATATGAACATTAGGTCAAGAAATGCTCCTCTCTGATCAATGAGAATCAGCCTCCTTTGTTGATTCTCCATGTAAAATTAATCTGAGGTTTTCATCTATTCATTATGCGATCCTCTGACTTTGCTTGTAAGCATATTTTAAAAGGACAGGTAAGGCAAAACATACGAAGACCCCCTTTGGTTTATGAATGCAGAATTAAATAACAAACTACAAAAAACATTTAATGCAAAGTTAAATACAATACAAACTTTATTAAAAATAGGTTGCAAGTGAAATACAGTAGAAATGGGAAACTACAGCAGTTTTGATGTTTTTCATAATAATGCACAGACAAATATGAAAAGCACTTTTACACATATTCACACTTGACCCGAATGCCCAATAGCGGCCAAATCCACTCCACTGAAGGTTATAGGTATTTTTTTTTTGCTAAGCCTTTTTCAGATTCTAGCAGCAACAGTAATTCAGCCACAGCATAAGTTTTTTTTCCTTAAGAAAAATTTGTCACTGTAAGGCTGCTAGTGTTCTCAAGATAAATTGGGAGAGGCTTGCTTTTCCTGATTAACAGACATAGCAAGCATGCAGATCCTTCATTAACACTTTGAACCAGTTTAATCTTCTACTTCATATTTAACAGGTGAAACGGTAAAAGCACACTTTCAAATAAGAAACCTGAAATACGTAAAAAATATTTACACTCCAATTTTCATTAACTTGCATTTATTTATCATACAACTCTTATTAAAAGTGATTTCTTTCCTAAGGCAGTGAAAGTCTACCCCTTTGTATTTGGAAGTGTGCACAATTCCCTAAATATATATTTATAAGAGAACAATATGATACAGGAAAAAAAAATCATCTAAAGCCAATAAAGGGCTTTGTCAAATAGAAAATTTGTTTGGAATCACAATATATATTGTCTTAACATCACACAATGAGAAAAATTCTGATGAGGTCCTTATTCCCAACATCATCAGCCACATACGCATAGCTGAAGAAATAGCGGGAGGAAAAAGATTAACAATTTAAAATTAAATAAGGCTATTACAGTGTGAAAAAATAGCTTGAACTGCCAGAAAGATTTTCAGTACAACAGTTAACAGGATGTCGGTAAAGCCAGCTAGACTAAAGGAGAGCTCGCTAGCACTGCTTCCTCAGTGTGAGCAGAGACGGTTCGCTGCCAGCACACCATCTCTGTTAACGACCGCACTAACATTCACACTCCCAGCAGCAGTATCGTATTCGATGGTTCACACTTCAGTCTTTCTCTCTAATGTGCCAGTTCACTTCTCCACAGAAAAAAAGGAAAGATATTGCTGAACTGATAATAGCAGACTTATCGATACTGTTCCACACCTAATTGCCTAATAACTTCTCATCTACCTTTCTCAGAAAACATACGCATCTCTTCCGCCCACCTTGGAACTGGAATCATTACTCCTCGCCTTTAACACATTACGAACATTTTGGTCCTAGCTGATGAAGGGCCACTAGCGTAGCCTACTATCTATTGCTTATGTAATTTTTTTAATGAAACAACTACCCAAAGGTTTTATCTTCACATTTTTGAAAGTCTGAAGCACATATAGTGGGGATGCATCAACATACAGACTTTTCCATAACTACAGATAAATTCTCAGGCAACCATTTTAGACCCAACAAATACGTAGGACTAGAAATGTTTTTATTCCAAGGTTCTACCTACAGAACGTGTGTTACTCCAGTAATAAGCAATGGTAAGATCTGTATTGATATGCTGAGCATTCTATGAACACCCTACAGTATGTCAAACTTGCTATAGTCTTATTTAAGGTGGCCCAGATATTGGCTTCTTATCAAACAACCTAAAATACTAATTTCTAGTGCACAGTTTAGTTTAGGCAGTTCAAGCTATTCTCACTCTCTCTGCTCAGCAGCTAAAACAAAAGTGTGTCTGTAAAACACCAGGAAACAGAACTTATCTTTGACAAGTGCTACTTGGTCTGGTGCACAAGAACTTAACCCCCAAAACAGAAAGGAAAAAAAGTTACCTTCACGTGATTCATATCTTTAAAATTTTACAGTGCTTTCATTGTATAAACCACAAGCTCCTGGCAAAGTAATCAGTTTTCTTGCTATTGCAACATCTCTAAATCTTAATTAACAGTCTTAGATATAGAGGAATCAAAGTCACTCCTTTCAGAAAACATTCATTTTCTGTTCATTAGTAGTGTGCCCCCCATCTCAATCCCTCAATTTAGAGATCTTCAGTTACATCTGATAAGGTGCTTTAATCTTACTTGGTATTCAACTCATTTTCCAGTTCCATTAATTTCCTAGAAGCTTTTACTTTATTGGATACATCCTGACCCTGTGAAAAAAGTCGTTGGCGTTCCCTGAACGTCAAGTTTTCTGGTGCTCCAGGTAAATCTGTATCTTGACTGGAAATGGAAAAAAAAAAGTCTTTGTTATAATTCTTAGCTACAATATCCTTAAATATAGTAATTCTTAGCGACATGTATCAACTGACAGCTTTTTTGAATACAGCAAAAGATTCTCCATTTAGTGTTCTGCAAGGTTTTGCTCCCCACGCATACCTTTAATTCTGACATTGTGCTATCACTTAGGCAAATTAATAGCTCATGACCATCTCTGGCACATAACCATGAATGAAACTGCTTGCCATCTTTCAAAGCGAAGTGCAAGTGTAAACTAAGGCTCTGTCTATCTTAGCACAGCATTGCTGTTATGGCTAAAGTAGCAAGCCTCTCTGTGGTGGCACGCGTCTAGGAAAAAAAACTGGAATGCAAAGCTTTTATGTCTTGGTAAACAAAGCTACTAGTACTGAGGTGTGCTCTAGCAGCTGCAGCACCTCTGTATTTCATCTACTGGCAAAGCTTCCGAGTGCAATTGTTGCCTAAGCTCTTGCACTTATCTCTTACTGTTGTAGAAAACCAACTTTTGTATTATGTGTTTCTGACCACTGCAGTGAAGATCTCAAATCATTCTTAGTTGCAGCTGTAACAATACTTTACATATGTGATTAACCCTCATACAATAAAGCTTTAGTATATATTTCAATTTCTTGATCAGAAGAGGTTTCCCTTTTAGCTCCAAGAGGTCTCTGCTCTGCACACTCCACTGAAACATTAACTACATTTTAAAATGCAGCAGCTGGGCTAACAGCTTCTACAGCATCCTAGCCAAGCCCAGTCACATCTTCAGTGTGCTACACAGCAAAGCTTGCCACTCACACAGAAGATATAGCCTGTATTACTAATGCTTATTACAAATTTGGTAAGAATCCCACTTGAGAGCTACTGTTCAGATTTATAAATACACCTAAACCAGCTGAAGTTGTTAATTTACAATTATCATTCAGTTTACTCAGTTGTAGCACTGAAATTTGCTGCTATGAAGTAGTACTTCAGATCACCTAAAGACTTGTGGACAACTTAGCTGTATTTTATAGTAACCCAAGGTACTCCAGAGCTCTTGAACAGCCCACAGAGATAGAACAACAACAGTACATATTGCAGAAGTTAGCCAAGTCAGGTGTATAAAAGTTAATGGACTCCTGTCCGTCACCTTTTAGATCTTTTGTCTCTTGGATCCCGATAAACTTCATGGGCCCCAACAGCTGCTCCTGTAGATCCAGTGTATGAATTTATTCCTTATGCAAAAGAAAAAGTAAGTTGAAGGACTGCAGTTACAACACAGAAGTTTTATATTGTATTTCTTCAAAAAGGTGCAGTGCTTCTTTCAAGAAATAATCTCAAACTAGAGTCAGAAATAAATTTAGTGGGTCATTTGAAATCCGGAATATTTAAAATCAGTAGTACTAAATTCCACACCCCCCCCCCTCAAAACAGCTATAATTTTTTTATTCCTAATTTTGAGTCAGAACACATTTTGTTTAGATTATGCAGCACAAATCAAATCATGATCTTTATCTTATTATGGCTTACTGTAAGACAAACATTACAAGTTGTTCAAGGCGATTGACAGAAAGAGCAACACACTTCATTACCCTGTAACAAGCTCCACAGGAAGCGAGTTAGCTGCAGCTGCTCCCTTTATGAGGCTAGAAGTAAGCTAAGACTAGTATATACCATCTTTGCAATTCAGCAGAGTCAGAATTTTTGTCTCTGTTTAGTCTGATTAAGTAAACTGTATCATTCAGAAAATCCCCCATTCCCCCCCCCCTTAAATTTAAATTTCAAGCAAGTTATCTTGCAGCACTGCACCTTTAGTTTAAGTTGATACAACACACAGATTTTACACATTGTATTAATTCTTTCTAAAGGCCACAAGACAAAACCTTTCCTTTCCAATCAATAAGTTGAATAATTTCATTTATATTTAAGACCATACTCTCTTAATAACCATCCGGAAAAAGTAATAATAAGTATCAGCACAATACTCAGATTTGTCTTCAGACAGTTCTGGTCTCAATATTGTATGTGTTATGTCTTGTGAACCTTCTTTGGTACAAAAGGAAATGTTTGCTTCTTCCACTGGTATATGTAATTTCTCATAAATAGTCAATAAGAGACCTATGAGGCTGGAACACAGAAACTAATTTAGCTAGCATGTTGTAGGCTACATTTTTTCCACCAAAATTTTGTAGCAAGCCAAATCATACTAGGTATGCCAGGCATATGGAAGTTTTTCTCCTTTAATACACGAGTCTTACATACATGTAAGTACTGCCTTCCCTACTTTGACAAGTCTGGATCCACGTGCTGTGGTTCACACTTCCACCTGGCTTTAGGACAATAGTTTTGATTTGGGTGTTGGCTTTTTTCTTGGTTAGTTGACAGACCCGATGGTCTTAAGAGACCCAGTGGAAGAAGGTACGAGAGCAAAATTTGCAGAAGCGTGGTTTACTAGAGTTAACATTCAGAACAGAAACGAGCTGTAAAGGACAGTAATGCAACAGAGTCAGCGAGATGGGAGATGGTAAACTGCACAGTGAATTCTGCATTTTGTGCAAACGGCTTTGTACGTTACGCAGGCAGTCTTCATAGAAGCTTGAGCAATCAGGTGAAGTTAACCTGTTCTCATGGCTATTTTAAAAATTATGAAATAAGAGTATTCAGAATTAGTTGTATGGTTTATGAATTAGGTTATTAAAGGCGAAGCATCATACTACAATATTCTTTAATTGTTACCAAAACCCTAACGAAATCTTTGTAGAAGTCCTTCTCATTGTTTTCCAGGGAAAAACAAACGCGCGCACACAAAAAATATCACGGAACGTTTCGCTTTCCTGAGATTCATTTTTCCGTTAAAATTAACAGAAGGCAGGAGTGGGAAGTGCAATTACATAGGAAATGGCATTCTGGGTTGTGGATGATGGGAGGCAGGAAGAGTGGTGGTGCCAGCTAGTGACCGAAGGTTCTACAGTTACTTAGTTCATCACATGTACAGCCTTCCAAGTGCCAAATATGGAAGGGAAGCAAGGGCCTTTGGAAGCCTACATGTTGTGACAGAAGGCACATTTTATACTCTGTCATAGCCAGTTTCAAGTAAGAATTTCTAGAAAAAGCAAGTCCTTTGAAATAAGAAGAATTCAGTACATACAGTACAAAAATTTCATGTCAGAAGCCTGCCGTTTCAGAACATTCCTAAGAGCAAGCTGACAACACAGATAGTCGTAGTGTTTAAAGAGAATCTTTTCCATGTTTCCTGCCTTTCTAGAATCTTATTTTAACTCATTAATTCTGTGTGATATAAGGTGCTCAAAAGCTAGAGTCCTTCTGATACAAAACTGTGATTCGGGTTCACTGGTTGTGGGTTTATCAGTGGGCTCACATGCATGGTAGGTAGGCACAATGGAATTATTTGCCCCGTAATGGTAGCATATAGCAGGTAGGGTACAGCGTGTCTACTTACACTCCAGTCCAATGACAACACACTGAAAAGCTAAAACCTTCCCTCACTTTCATTTAGGATTTGGAACCTATGACAGAGCCAGACAGGAGTGATAGATGGGCTTGCAGGATCCATAGGGACTACTGCATCACGAGATCTGAGAGGCAACACCAGGGTAAATAAACAGGTTTGGGTTTTCCGCCCCCCCCCTGTAAACGACTATCAGTGTGGATACTTTCTATGCAGCTTGGGTGCTGTACTGACCCCAAACAGCGAAACTGCTAAGCATCAACTCTATCAGTTGGACAGTAATTACAACTGAGCCAAACTACTGTCCCTTCACCAATATTAAAACTACCCAATGCTGTGCAGAGCTTCTCTTCGGCACAGGAAGCAGTCCAACTGCAGCAGAGGCTAATTTGCCCTGCAAAGGAAAGGATGCCTTGCTGGAAAACGATGACTTGAGCCTTAATTGAAAAGGATGCAGACAGGAAGCTCTGAGTATCATGTACCTGTATGGCCTCCTACATATCCTAAATCAGATTAATACACTACTACAGCTGGATTAGAAGTGCTTCTGATAGCTGGAACCTCTTCTGAGGCTCGTGTGCTCCCTATGACCAGGGGACACCACACCTCTGATTAAAGAAAGCACATGATTTTCATAATTTGTTACGTGGCCAAAAAGGTGATCAGGGATATACCATATTGTAGGCTTCCACATTTGTCATTGAGACTGGAATCCAGTAAACAAGTTAGCCATTTGGCTAGAAGCCAGCATAAACTCTCCCTTGCTACCCTTTGCATTTTAGAAGGACGATCTGATCAGCTGGAGTTGGTTGTCAGGCATTTGTTGACTTCCAGTACCAGTAAAAAGAACAAACTATGGGAATGTCATGGCCACCATTCCCTTCAGAAGAATAGAGAAGAAAACAAATGTATGGGAAGTGCTGGCAGATGCTGCTATTTAAAGACAAAATCTTCTATTAATAAACTGCAAATTTATTAGAGTGAGATCTACACAGACACATACTCAAAGAGTAAAGTATGTAAGATTCTTCCTATACGGCAGCAGCTTAAAAAAATTTAGCGTGGAACTTTGGACTGAATTAGCTTTGAATTCATGAGTATAGCTAAACTAGTACTCTGCAGATAAAATACAGTGCTGAAGTTACTAGCAGCTAGAGTTCTACTTGAAATGAAACTCCATTATGGTTGCCCTCCTGGAGTTATAAAAGAAACAAGATGAGCAGACAAAGAATGACAGGGGCGTAGAAGGGGAGGGAAGGAGTAAGGCAAAAGGCACGAAGATGAAATTTAGATTTTTGTCTCTCTTTGCAAGAAAACTGCACTGTACGAACCAGAAGTAAAGGAATGGTGCCTAATCCATGAAACTAACTGCATGTCCTATATGTCTCTTGGTGCTTGTATATGTAAGAACTAAGTCTACAAAGGTCATTTTTAAAGCCATTTGCACACATATTAAAAGAGAGAACCCTGGTACCAATAACGAAAGCAGAAGATAAGCTCTGTCCATGAACCCATTAGAAAAAGTTTCCTGTGTTCAAGAAAGGTGCACTTCCAGCTGCCCTGAGAACCCAGGGGTCAGTCATACATAACAAATCACTGAAAGATACAGAGTGAAAGCCAAAACCAACAGTACTTTGAATTGGTTGAGTAACAGTTAAAATAATTTCCGATTCATCGTGTGAAAGATGGAATTTCTGCTTTTGAAGAGTTTGGGTAAGGAACAAGGAAATTTGAGAGATCAAAACAATGAAAAATTGGAGGATTCATATTAATATCAGGATTTAAGTTAGATCACCATAGTGAAAAGTGATAAGTGGGGGAAAAAAGTAAATCACAAAGTCAGTGATTCAATCTACAGCACCAGAGTTGAAAACATGAGGATAGTTCTGTAGAGATGATTGATTTCATGGCGTCTACCTTTAGAGCTGCTGGCATGGATGAAACTGTGTTTGTTTGGTGGGGGCGGGGGCTGGCTTTTTTTGGCCGCAGTACTGTTGGCATTGACTGGAGATGACTGGAATGAGTTGGAAAGAAAGAGGCCATCTGAAACTGGGCGAGGCTGGCGGGAGGGCTGCTGTGGCTTAAGGGTGGCAGGAGGAAAGTCACCATAAGATTTTCTTGTGCTGGAGTACTTATCCTGACCTGCTAGATTGGAATCCTCCTCCTCCTCATCATCATCATTGTATGCAACAAACTTGGCAGTATAAATCGTGTCAGGGGAGAGGACCTGTGTTTTGAGGTAAGAGGTGTTTCGCTGAGGTGGGGGAGGAGGAGCGTTAGATGAAGGGGTTGGGGATGGGAGTTCATATTCCCGTGGAAGCGGAGGTCTGTACAGACCAGGCTCGTCAGGTTCCAGTAATCTTCGTTCTGCTTCATCGTGCTGCCTGCGCCTTTCAGCCTCTAAGCGACTGTAATACTCCTCTTCCTGTCGCCTCTGCAAGTCCAGAGGAAACAGAAACACAGTGGTCAGAAAGACAGACGTTTCAATCTAAGAGAGATTTAAGTTTTCCATCACTGAGCTACAAACATCTTTTTTTGTCTCCTTTTCTGGCAATAAGCAGAGCCATCTATATGGTCTCATACAAACTATACTTACTACTATGAAAAAAATGGCAGTTGCCCTGTAACACAGCATTTTGCTGTTATTTCCAGGTTTACCACTGCCTGTGGTAACTAAGGCAACTACCTGTGTGAACTAAGGGCAAGTCCAGCATTTATTACTCAAAATGTAACTACAGTTAATAAGGGGTAGATTTACTACAGCTGTAGAGAATCTGTGGGAGAGGAAAAATAACTAGAGTTAACTACCACCTTAAAAAAGGCACCTTGTAATTTTGCTGCATGCTTATACAATGTAAATTAATCAACAGAGCCTTGGAATAGATTGACTCCGAACAAAGCTTCTAGTGTAAATACCAGCAAAACTGCTTTCACGTACAAATCAAGAACTTTTCTACAACAGACATGAAATAACTGTTTTTTAAAAACATTTATAAAAAAACATATTAAAAAAAACTATGCTAATGATATTATATGAGGCTATTGACCATTTAAAAGGCCATGAAATATCTTCTATGTATTTTTCCAGTTTAAGACTTTTTTTACTGTTTTAAAACTAAATAGCATTTAATTCTGTTCAGCTCTTGTCTAAGCCACATTGTAAATTAATACAAGGGTCTATTCAGTAGTTTGTTTGATAACAAAGGAAAACGTGTATTTGGAAACCATATGTTACACAAACTCTTTTGTCTAAGCATAGTATAATTTCTGCTGGGAATATATGACATTTTGAACAACCATAATTTCTGGTTTTAATCCACATGTTCAAAAAAAATCCACCTTATCTGCTTGACACCGTTGAGTCAGTTATCCCCCCCAAAATAATAAATCAATCTGATCTTGTTCATCTAGAGCAAAGACATGAAACTCATCTCCTTGTACTACTCTAAAACCATTGTAGCGGTCAGATGGTGCCGAGTTCTGAGTTGGTAGATGTGTGAGTGTCTCAGCCAAGATCTGTCAGTGAAAACCCTTTCAAGCCTGTGATCCAAATGTCATTTGGCTGCGTCATCGTCAGAAATTAAGAGAGCCTTGGTTGGTTTTTTTGGTTGCTTTTTTTAACTTCCTACAGTATATTTTTAAATACTTTCCTCAGTCCAGATACACCTTCCTCACTTCCCACCTATCACCACCCCCAGCTTAGCTTTCCTCTACTCATCAACCCATACTGCTTATGGAAAAAATGTAACAAAGTTTGGAAACAAGCTAACAAAACAAATTAACAAAGCAAATATATCTAAGGTGTTTTGTTTATTTTTTTAAATATATTTGCTCATTCTTCCAAGATAAAATTTCTCTCAACATTAAAAGCTAGCCCTCTGTCTTCATTCTGAAGCCAGCGTTACTAACAGGCAAGTCTTCAATCTGAACAAAAGTAACTGTTCTTTCTCTAGGAAGAAGAGAGTCTTAACAAATACACTGAGTCAAAGAAGGTGCTTTGTCTTCCAATTTTGAACAATAAAGCTTCTCAAATTCATGTATCATGTTTGGAAAGAACCTAGAAGCCTCAATTTTTAGAATCTGATTGCACAGTGACTTATCTGCTGAAATTATTTGCTTCCTTTCTAGAAACCAATTCCCTTTCTTCCCATAGTACAAATATAAAAGACAATATGGAGTACTCATCTCCACTCCACTGCATTTCGTATTTCTCTCTATCTCTATAAAACAATTACTGCAAAAATATTTCAGTGCCGTCTCCGAGACAAAGAAAAACCCAACACCACTAACTCAGCAGCCATTATAATAAAGAAGGTAGGCAGGTCATGTTGGGGGCTGAAGGAAACGAGGAGGCAATTGATTTCTGCCATAACTTTCAGAAAAGGCTCTGAAGGCAAGCCCTTGCCACTGCTAAAAACCTGCAGCCGGTAAGCCTACAGTACTATTTCTGCAATACCGGTCAACTCCGGCCACCACAAATGGGCTCTTTGTTTAATTACTTTTTGTTTTATATTGGATAAACTGAAGCCTTGGGCCATGACCCTTATCAGGAGGGCTAGTGTGTTTAACCCCTGCTGACCCAACACTGAGCTGTTGGTGGCCAGGCTAAAGAGGAGACGCCTGTAAGAAGCCCTGCAGCACTCGAAGACCACAACCTTTTCTTCAGCCTCTCTCCTGGTCCGCTCCTCCTCTTGCTGTCGGCGCTCTTCTTCCTGCCTGGCCCTGTCTTCTGCTTCTCGTTTGCGCATTTCTTCCAACTGTTGCTGCCGTCTGCGTTCTTCATCCTGTAACTAACAGAGACGCATCTTTAATTTTTTTGCCACTCATGTGGGTAAGATGGGTCAAAAAAAACATGTTACCCGAGTATTTGCATCTAAAAATAACTCATTCGGTAGAAAATGCTATATACTACAGAGAAATCAATATAATGTCCAGCTGTTAAAAGTACGCTTTGTTACACTGGTTTCCCTAAAATCCCTTGGGAGGGGTGAACAAAAAAAAAAACAAAAAAAAAAAAAAGGGAGATGCACAGAACTACATACATAAAAGCACAACACACACAGGGAGACATTTTTAGCAGTCACATATGAACCCCTAGCAGAAGACTGAGGTGACTCACGTTCCAGACAGCTTCAGCAACCACAGCCTCATAGGTACAGTAAAGTGAAATTAAATACTTGGAACCAACAGTCCATAGTTCCAGCAGCCAATTGGTTTTTCATTTTGGATTAGTACTTAAGCACCTGAAAATCATGACTCATTAGTCAAAGGGTCAATCCATTTAAAGTAACAGGCTCATTCAGCAAGTCTGCAAATAGTCTCGGGAGATAAATAAAATCTCCCACTGTATCTGCAACAGATGTGTTTTGGAAAAAGCAGAGAGTGAGGCAAAGAAGTCTTTGACTACGGAGGTTCAACAGCTCATATGAACAACTGATGTCCAACAGACAATACTGTTTTATACATGCTTATGATAAACACTGCACAGAAAACTGAACAACAATACAAACTTAGCATGATTTGCTAGAGCTAACGGTATCGAAGCCCTTGATGGACAGCAATATTCACTGGCACAATTAATATTCGTAAGTAGAAATTAACTGGACTTCATGCTGTGTTATTTCTTACTGCAGCATATGATTTAAAGTGATTCCCTCCCCTGCCCCAAGATCTTTTATACCGATTGGTACAAATCAGTAAATCACTGTATCTTGCTATAAGCTGCACGTAACACAGATACTTCTCTACACCTGGATTTGTTTTACAATCCAGTTTCATTTACAGAGAAAGGCCCTAAGACACAAAGCAATAATGATATAGTAGGATAAAATTAGTTTTAATAGACTTTGTGAGGACAACCTTCACGTAGGTATCTCCTCCCATAATTAATTAACAAGAAATGCGCTTTAAAGCAGATTAGGTTTTCTAATAAATTTTCCAATCAATTCTAAAAACAAACTTTTAAAAATTATTTTACTGATTTTCTGGTAATTATTTCCCCCACTATTCACATAGTATTTCTGTTATGGGTATCTTATGACCTTGTACAACAGGTAATTTTGAAAACATTTGCCTTGTACATCTTCAAGCGGCTATATAGACTACTTGCAGTGAAAACACCTCCCAGCTGAAGTGTTAAAAAACTACCATTTTGGAGCATGAAAGCTAAATAACAAAATTAATTAATTTCATTTAGGCAATAATTCAGCAAACATATAGTAGAGGATGCTACCTCCAAGGAAATTCCCCTTATTTAGGGCTAAAATTTTGTAATTCCTAACTGAAAATGACATAGACATCAAGCTCAGTATATACAGTAGAGCAGGGAATAAAGTAGTTAACGAACTCCCTGCTGGAATTAAGATCTCTTCTTGTCTTGGTTATTAAAAAGACATTATTTTAGCAAAGGAGATAATATTGCTGTCAAAGGGAAAGACAGCTAGTAATTCAAAAGCGTTTATAGAAAAGAAGTAATTTCCTCTTAAAAAAAAAAAAAAAGGGCGCAAAAACTGCACAGTGAAAAAATACAGGAAAACTCCTTTACTCTGTCCCAGCTGCATTCAGAGAAAAAACTCTGAACATGGCAGTTACTGATCCCAGGTTACAGCATGGATGCCTTTTTGCTTAGTAGCAAATTCCTATTCAAATGCACTTAAACAAGAAAATATCTGAAACTAAATTAAAGGGGAAGTAGGACTGGTTTGGTTTATTTTCTTCTGGTCTTAATTAAAGAAAGAAGTGAAAACTGGGCAGGGTGCCCACCTGGGAACTGTTGTCAACATCTGAACCATAATAATCGTGAAGACAACGGTATCCAGGTCAGAGGCTATTCTAAATATAACACCTAGTAAAAAGGCCAAAAATTATATGTAAGGCACAAGCGGGAAGAGAGCAACTATTGAAGAGAGTGGCATTTCATTTCTTTCTGATTTGTAACTGGTTTCTACTCTGGAGCATTCCCAGACCAAGGCAGGGAGCGGTGGGATGGTGAGGCGTGCCAGAGCGCTTGCAGGCATTTGTGTTTGTAATCGTGTACAGCAGTACCCAATTCAAACTTCATCCCAAATTTTCAAGACGCTAAGGAAAATTAGCTTCATGTCTCATTTCTAGTAAGAAGGCTATTAGATTCCCAGGTTGAGTATTTCAATTCGATACTTCTCTGTCCCAATTAGTTTTTCTCTAGTTAAAAAGTCACGTTTTCATGTGATTTACTGTACTTCCATGGCTTCTCCAAAGCAGTACATGTTTATATTGTAACAGGTAGAAACAACTGATCCGTACAGCCAGAGTGACGGAGAAGAGCGTTCTCCCAGCTGTAAGCAAGCAAAGCAGCTAAGCACAAAGCACTAATTCTTTCCCCCTGCTTTGTCTCAGCTCTACTGCAAACTGCCAACAGTTCGCTTCGCTGCACAACTCTGTCCCCATCGCCAACGCACGCTTGCAGCACTATCCCTACTGCGGAGGGCAAAAAAGGCCACCTTTCTTCTGAGCTGTCGGGCCGATGGGCTGATTCGTATCAGAAATGTTAAGATATTCACAGGACTGGCAGGCATCCAGGAAGTCTCAGGTTCCAGACAAAATTCATTTCTCCAAGCACTGCTTAGAACGCTTTAAAAGACGTTCCAGACGAACTTTAAATTTATACCTATTTATTTATGACAGCTAAAGCTGGGTCAGATCTGTTAGTGGCCCAGGGAATTTAAAAAGACAAACACTAGCCAAGTTGACAATTTGTGCATTAACTATTCATCACCCTTCACCAGCCTTGTAATTAGCAAAACAGCTATCACCAATGCTCAAGTTAGACATACATAAAAAGCACTGAGCATTTGAAATTGTATTTTTTTCCTCTAAAGCAGTAATCATTTGGGTACTTGAAGTGGCATAGCATAGATGCGCCTCTGCCCAGAAAGTCACATGAACAGTATGAAAATGATGAAATTAGGAAAAAGAGGTATTTGCTGGGTACAGCATTCAACATCATCTATTTCAGAATTCGTTTGCTTTTTTTTTTTAAAGCTAAACTTATGAGGATAATAAATCCTTGACTGATTCAGGCCATGGTTCCATCTAGCACAGTATTCTGCCTCCGACCACAGCAAGAGCAGCTGCACAGGAGCCTGGCCATTTCTTCTAGCATTTCCCCAGCACGGTACTAGAGATGTCAGCTGGTACAGCCTTGTGTAATCCTTTGCATAGCTGTTTACAGGCATGATGGCTATGAATTTGTCTAATCCATTTTTAAAGCTGATGATACTGTCTGCCTTCACAACCTCCTGTTGCAGAAAGATCCTGAAGTTTACAGCCTGCTTAGCAAAGAACCTTATCAAGTCAGAGGTCTGGGGAACAAGGCTTAAGCAAAAAAATACAGGAGTAGTAATAAGAAAAAATATTGATAAATATTAAGTCTGAAAAACCCATGACTCCTGGCTTGTCCATTAATTCAGAAAGCTGACATGCTTCACCTGTTTCACTGCTGCCAGCTGCTTAACACTTGTACCGCACAGATACAAAACCAAACACCTGAGACAGACTAAGTTATCTGAAGTATGCATTTTAAAAGGTGTTTTGTGTTTTTTTTAAATAAAGCAGTGCTGAATATCCAAATCCATGTTTTGAACTGACATGTTTACAGTTTTTTCCAGCAGCACAGATTAATTATACTAACAGGACTTGCAAGTATTACCCTTCTGTCAAATTGGTATAGTAATTATCTAGAAATACACTTTGAAGGAGATGTATTTCTTCTCTAGAAGACTACAGAACTCTTTTCCATGTACCCATTTGCAATGAGAGCAATAAAATACAGAATTAGCTGGAGTCATAGCAATTACTGCTCCAATTCAAAAGCCTGTCATGTTTTAGATGCAAGAGAATGGTATTAACCAATTGAAACTGAATTTATATGGTAACTTAATAATTGCATGTTTATGTGACCTACTTGGAAATACTAATTCAGAAGTAATTTCTGAGTTTACAATTCATTTTTACTTTAATGAGAAAATTGCAACACCTGTAAACAACAGGGTTTCAGCATGTGCTGAAACAGTATGCTGTATTATTAGGCTCTCAGGACAATTTCACTTCAAACTGGAAAGGAATGGTGTTGCTAGAGCTCTTCTAAAACCTGCAGGGGTGGGGAAGGGAAGGGAGGAAATCTTACCTCACAGCCTGTTCATTCAAAGTTATTAGTGAGATTTTATAAACATGACTGCACAAAACATCCAATACACAGTTTTATATTAGACCACTGCTACAACAAACAAATCAAGCCTGCAAGCAGAACACAACATCTAAAAGGAAGGAAACACAGGGAAAGGAGTCACCACATCTGGAAACATTCAAATGCATGCTTACAGTTAACTTACTGCTTATTGTATCACAATGATTTTTGAACACCCAAAGATGCCAAATCATCATGCAAAGCACATAGGGTGGTTATCAATAATATCAGGAATTGAAATGGGAAAGAGATATTGAAGAGAAAGAAACAAACATACCAAATCTAGAACAGAGATTGCTGGCACAGCAGTCTGCTGCAGGTAGTAAGAAAGGGGGGAAAAAAGAAAGATGCACAGTGAAAATAAAGATAGGTTAGACTTGTGCCATTTCAAAAGCATCTTCTTTTATTTGTTAAGTCAGCTGCTTTAGAACGAGGAACTGATTTGACATAATCCTCAAGTACAGAAGTGAAAACAACCAAATATCTGAAATTTTTATCAGTATTGGTTTGACTCATTCAAAACCTCAGTAGTTCTCCAGAGATGCTACTTATTGCATCTCTAGTAGTACAGACAGTGAAATGTAACCGAAATGCAAACATGACTTCCGTTCAAGACAACTGTTATTTTTTAGTTTCAAAATGTTCTTCCAGCATTTTGGAACCTTATGCACAAATAGTATTTTAAATCCAGCACTTGCAGAGAAGACTGATAGAATGTTATGCAATACAACTGGCTTTCTATTAACGACACATGGCCTTTTTAGCCTTGCTACAGTAAAATTTTAAATATGCTGGTTTTTAAAATGGCAGTTTTACATGGATTTTTTTTTTTATTCCCATAGGTAACTGCCTGTGTGCTACAAATTACACGTCAGCAATGCTGGGCTTTAATGCAACCTGTTTGCCAAAGATATATTTAGCTTTTCCTTTCTTCAGTTTCCAAGTTTGAGGTATCTATTGTTTTACACAGTAATAAAGTTAGCCACAAGAAAAAAGGAAAGCAATGCAGACTGCAGCAAATATGAAAAGAGTAAGTTTAGGAAATCAAGCTGCCAAAACAACCCTGAATTCAAATACTACTCAAGCAGATAGCTATTTCTGAATGTCAAAATAAGCATGTTCAAGCGTTTCTCAAGAATTAAAAATTGCTTATCACAGAATTAAGTCATCTTTTCAAGATAAACAGAAGACACTCAGCGTATTACAGAGCTAGTTTTTAAGCCTGTCAAAGCATAGGTATTGGTATGTAACTTTGGTATCCATGCTATTATCCAGGAAAGAAAAAATATTTTCCTACAGAAATTGTTTCTCAGTAACAATAGATTTAACAGATTCTGAGAGACAACAGCCACCAACAGAGTAAAAAACCCACACCTTTATCATACTATTCAGTTGTATTATCTTATTACATACATTATGAGCTTTCACATTACTGAAGCTAAGGTAAGCAAACCTTGTCAGATACCAATTAAACTGGACACCACGCAAAATCCAGGTACGTATGAGCTGGAGCCCGAGACAGGGTGCATTAGTTGTTACAACACGCAAAAGCACATGGCTCAACCTAATGCCTCCCCCAGCACTCTTGGGGTCACCACTGAGGTGGTGGTAAAGGTAGAGGCAGCAGCTGCCTTAAGACCCCAGCCTTTACTTGGAGCAGACCAGCAAGGTGGAATCTCAGTTCAGTTCACTGTTCCCTGGAACCAGCATGCATTCAGTGTCTGTGTTCAGGTCCAAGACTATAAAGAAGAACTCTCAGAGGTAAATATAGTTGAGGGGCGGGGGAGAGGAAAAAAAATTCATACTATTTTTGTTCCCAATTCTCCTAGACACTTTCACAGTTACAAATGTTTTTCTTACCTTCAAGTAAACTCTTACCATATTTAACCTTCTAATTCTACTCCAGGTACATTGCAAAATCCCTTTATCCAAAGGAACTTTCTTTCCCCACAACCAGAAAAGTAAATTTGACTGCCAACTTGGATTCTATAATACTTTCATAATATATCACTTAACTGGTGAAGCCACTGTAAGTTCGCAATTTTAAAATTCAAGATATTGAAGAAAGCTTCATCCTCCTTTACCCTATAAGAACATCAAAAATACTCGGACAAAGCCAGAGAACCCACCAAGATACGTATTTACAATACTTTTGTCTAGAAAGGATTATTCCCTTTTACCCTTGCTCTTCTTTCTGCCTCCAGTCGCTGCATGATGAGCATAGTATCCACATCATCATCCTCCTCTTCATCATCATCTTCATCCTTTTGCTTTGATTCTTGAAGTCGCTTTTGGAACTGCCACTCAAGCATGAGTTTGCGGAGGCGGTCATTTTCTTCTGCTGTACGATCAGGCTTGTTCTGAAGTTCCTGAATCTCTTTACTCAGCATGTCCACAATGTGCATCTGTTGCTGCTTCTCCAGTTTCTCCTTAGCATCCCGTTTCCAGGGATCTGGAGAGAGGCTATCACTAGAGGACAGTTCTTCCTTGCTGATAGTAATGTACTGCAGATCTCTCCGCTCAATAGTCCGAGGCTGCTGTTGGGGCTGCAACTCTCGAATGACTGTTTCTTGAGACCTCTGCAAAGTTGAAGGCTTTTCTGATTTCACTTGTTGAAGGGAAACAGGGGGAACCACAGGCTGAGCAGGAATTAGTGGCTGAGAACGCATTTGGCCAAGTTTTCTCTCCTGCTCACGACGTTTCCTTTCTCGTTCTTCTTCCAAACGTGCCTTTTCCTTTTCATACCACCTCTGATGCTCTTCTCTTTTTTTACGCTCAGCAGCGGCTGCCTGGGAAGATGCTTGTGCCCCTATCTGGTTTGGAGGAGGAGGGGGAGGCAGAGGCAAATCCATTTGTAGTTCATCAAATTCAGCTGCATAATGCACTGGAGGAGGTGGTGGCGGAGGGGGAAGATCTGTTCTGATGGGCTGGGAAATGGCCACGGGAGTTGGTTGGCTAGTAGCTGGAGTTTTCCAACGGCCAGGTCCACTTTTAGTTAAACAAGAACCAGGCGAGACTGGTTTGGATGAATGGTTCAGGTGTTCTTGGCTAGATGTGCTAGAATCCACAGATGAATTCATCCACTGATCGCTGTCTGACTTCCGATCAATGTACTCTACATCCTTCCGTATAACGACTTCCAAACGATTCCTCTCTGGCTGGAAAGCTTTATCTCGGAGCTCTTCCTGGGAACGAGCCACACGCTGGAAAAAAATTAAACAAGGCATGTATTTCATAGTCCATCTATATTAAAACATATTTGAAAATGGCTCACAAACTGCATTCTTATTACTGAAGTTAATTACTTTTAGTGAATTTCAGCATTTCCATGTCTAGTAAGTTTCCCAAAACCAACAATAAAATATTCTTCTCTGTCCTTCTAGCTCATTCAAGCCATGGAGGACTTTGCACACTCCGAAATGCCTGGAAATCTGGACTGGGAGGAAGGATGAATGCAAAACGGAGCTTAAGCTGAAAACCTCCCCAGCTAGCCCAAGTTCTCAGGAGTATCCCTGACACTCCCTCCCCCACAGGCGAGCACAAGAGTTCTGGCAGCTTGGGACCACAGCTCAGGCGTACTGTACCAGCTCTGCCATTCAGCCTGCAGCTGGCTCGACTGAACGTTTTTCCTTACTGGGAAGGCAAACAGAAAGGCTGCTGAGGAAGAGAGAAGGGAGCCACTGCCCACCCTCCTCCCGTGAGAGGCGAGACGACCCCCAGGAAGCTCTCACTGCTGCGGCACCGTTCATGGGTACGGAACCGGGGCGGCCGGGTCTAATTCTGCCTGCTCTTGGGGCACGGGTGTATAGGTCTGCGCTTTTGGCGCTTTTTTAGCGTGTCAAACACCGAGTCTTTTTTTATACAAGCTCAGGGTCTCGCTGCAATGTACAACCTCCTGAAAAGGAATACTGGACCATAAATTAGGCTTATCAAATCTGTTAATGATTTTCTTGAAGCAAATATTCATACTTTGAATGTTAGGAACTACTAAGCACTGAACACATAATGTACCAATTATCAACAACTGAGAGAAGACTAACAACGCAAACTCCTTTTCTTTTTCCTCCATCAACGACCTTAACCGTGACCTCTGAAGAATGCCTTCTTTGAGATGAACAAGTGTATTTTTTACGCTCTATTAGTCCAGCAGAGCTGAACACACAGCTATTTGTGTTAGATTTGCTGTAAAGATGCACCTAGCCACACAGTTGGCTAAGGCCTTCAGAACAGAAAACAGGCATTTCACATCAGTCAGTAGCTTACGGCAGCTTTTTTTACAAGCCCAGTTCTCACTGTAAAGATTAAAAGGATATTCTGGGGGGTTGATTTTGTGGTTTTTTTTTTTAAAGTCTGTTTTCCTCTAATTTTCAACTTAAAAGAACTATTGTATGGTAGAGAAAAATCGTGTACACTTTCAATGCTTGTAAGGAGTTAAAGCTTCTAGCCATCTGCTTTATAAAAATGCTTTTCTGTACTGCATTCAGCCTGAAGACCATAGCTCAAATTCCGTATCTGTCAACAGCTTCCACAGATGGGGTTCATCTCACCAGTTTTAACCACCTCATCTAAGCTACTCACTTAAGCTTGTCTTAAGCAGGGGAGAGATGCATGTCCAGGCAGCAATTTATCCCATTAAGAGAAATGGGTAGGAACCATTCTCTGGAGGTCCTAGCCTCCCTGTCCCATCACTGACAGAGAGAGCCTAGACATAAACTACGCAGTTAGGATTAGGTGAGATGAAATCACAAAATGTGAAGGAGTTAAGCATGGAAATTCAGCAAAATATTTCCATAGCTATTTGTCACAGTCATTTAACTTGCAGCATTCTCCTTCAAAATTACCATCCTACTTTGGGTATAACACCTATTTTCTTAACAGCTGAAATAATTAGGATTAGCTATCTATAATACTTAAAAAAAAAAAGGCACTAAGCTTTTATTTAACTGACTTTTTACTGAATTCACTTGCCAATACATGTGTGAGTAATCAATAATCACGCCTTACTTTGCTTCTATGACACAATCTCAAGATAATTTACATGACGCTCCTTTTGCAAAAGTAAAACATACTCAGTCTGCTGCAAGGCCCTGCTTTTATCACAAGTTAAGAAACAGCAAAAGTTTTCTCTCTGTATTTTGAAGTCTCTGGTGGATTAGAGAAAAGATGATCCAGTGGCTGGATTTAGTAGATCTAGATTTAATTTCCTGTATGGATTTGAGTAAAGTCGTCATTTACAAAGAGCAGAACAACATTATTTTTTGAATTTATAAAGGTACACTGGGGGTAAATTCATTTCAGGTCAAGAAGCAGCTGCCTGTTGATAATAGATGCAACTTGAATATTTATTTTTTTTTTTTTTTTTAAACTGAGAGCAGGGAATGTGTTTCAGTGAAGACCTTGGTTAGGTCTCAAAGCACTGTTTTATTTCATTTTTAATACTTGCACTTTGTCACTTAAACAACACACCCCACAGGCAAAGAGATTTTTCCGTATGCACCTTCTTGGAAGACTGAAAGATTTAGTTTGCTTTTCAGAAAACCACAAAACATTTTACAACACGAACCCTACTACCATCTACACCCCATTACCTCTAATGGGGGGCTAAAACATCCCAGATAACAGGTCTACAGCACATGGTAACATAAATTCTATGGCAGGGGAAGAGTAAGGTTTCTGAACCCAAGCCAATATTGGCAGAAGTACAGTTGTTCCCCACCCTGTGGTACAGTTTGTCCTCAACAGCTCAGAGATCAGAGTTGACTGTTCTGAAAAAATGTCTCAGCAGTCTGGGAGTGGAAAGCAAGCAGGTTCGTTCTGGTTTTTTTCTTATGTTGAAAGAAATTACTTCTCACCTGCATTGTAGTATTGATCGAATGATTACTTTCGGCCTGGACCTGTGGTTTTTCTTCATAATTTGGCCACTGACTCTGAGCTGGACCCATTCGATCCTGGGACTTTGAAGCTGGGAATGTGAAATATTCTCTAGTATAGGTCTGTGTTGGGATGGGATAAGCTTCAGGTCGTTGGGGCAGAGTCTGCTCCTGAAAAATGTAGAAAGAACGTAAGGTAGAATTTTCTAGTCACACAGATCTGTACAGAATATTATTCTAAACATGCATTTTCTAAATGTTTTCTTTGGCTCGTAAGAGCATTATTTGTCTGGAACAGGAGACAAAGAGGTTGTCTAGTATCAAATATAATTGTGGTTATGACTCATGTTTTTACGGTCTGAAAACAAGTACGCAATATCGTACAAACCTAAGAAATCACAAGGACAGCTTCATGAACAAAATTTAATAAAACCACTCAAAACTGTCTCAATCTTTCATTTGCCATAATAAACAAAACCCCCACCCAGTCACTAGCACCAGCATTATGTTCAAATAGTTAAGAAAGACACTGGTTTGACTCAAGCACACTGACGCTATTGATAGCTAAGGAAAGTTTAGCAGCCAACATTTTGCTTGCCACTTCTGACCTCTGTACAAAGATTTCCAGTAGAGACTGAGGTTATTTTGGTGGTAGTTCCAGATGCATAAGCATTCTTTCCTCCTGGGCTTGGAGGCTGATCTGTTGGAAAGTTAAAGGAAGCATTTACATGACTGTTAATAATAATTTACATAACTTAATAAAATAATAGTATTCAGAAAGTAACTACGATTTTTCCTTTGAATAGTTCTAACAAGAGGTTTGCTCCAAATGTTACTACTACGCTGGCATTTTAAACTTAATCCATGTTTAAAAACAATCATCCCCTTTCTGAATTCCACAGCCTGTAAAACTAGCGGAGGAAGCATCTACCCCTAAAACGAGGATAATCATACTTACTTGCTACATTGGGACTGGAGCGATGATCAGCTCTGTTCTTCATTAATCTATCATCCCCTGGCAGCTTCTTTGGTTCACTGTACTCTGTCCACGGCAGCTGAGGGCTCTCAGGTGACCCATTTTGAGTGGAGTTATTATACAGCTCAAAACCTTCACTCTTTGGTCGGGGTTTACCTGAGCCACGGCGGTCAGAAACTGTAACAGTTGGATATGTATTTTCCCCCTTTCGCTTATATTAACTACTGTCTAGCATATTCTTTTTCAAACCAGAGCTACCTTGCATTTATAATTAAAAATGAGTTCCCAGTAAAGCAAATGCTAGATTTTAAAATCTCTACTTCTTCAGACACACAATCCCACTCTTCTATCAACTATACAGGATTCCTTTGATTTGTATGCTTCAGCAGAACTTTTGAAAAGGTACCACAATATCTGGAAAAGCCAAACGTGCTTTACTGAAAAGTCTTTTCCTGACTCTCAGAGGCAGATGGCATCTAGGATGGTGTTGTAAACTGTGCTAATAAGGATTTATTCTTTTAATCCATTCTTTTCTATACTGTAGTACTACCCTATATGTAGAAAAGGTCTTCCTTTATAAAATTATTTCTTTTACAACATTATTTTGTGTAAGACTTAAATATGTCTTTTGTTAGTTCACTGAAGTAGGATGATATAACATTGGAGAAACATCCCAGAACTTCTTATGATCAGACACAGAAACTTAAGAAGATACGTTTCAATATTTCTAGTTTAAAAATCAATCCATCACTCAATCAATGGCATAACATGTTCCAGGGGCTTCTATTTCTATTTATTTCTCCCTTAGTAATTACACTGCACTCTCTGGTTACAAGGAAGTCATATTCCGAGAGGAGGAGAGCAGCTTTTATGAAAGGGATAAAAAAGCTATTGAAGTTCAATGCCCTTTGTATTCATTATATTTCATTTGCTAAAATAAAAATTACTTCAAACCAGAACTGTGTTTAAATACATCACTCAAATTTTGAAAAGGTACATAAGCAAAGCATTTATTAATGTTAGACTAGCATAATTTCAAACAATATTTAAAAAGAGATGAACTTTTGATAAGAAAGGAAATGCTTCTTTTCTGTGCAATTATGTTTGTTTTCTGATTTAATATTTTGGTAATATTTGGCAAGCTATTGTGAATTATTATATTTTCTGCATTCTAAGACTTATAAAGCTGTTATCGACATAAATAATATTAGCATTTTTACCTCTTTGCATCATTGGGGATGGCTGATTAAGCAGGGTTGCGAGACCATGGTAAATTGCCCCTTGCTTTGCCACTTCTAGTGTTACTACAGAACCTGTCCTAGTCATAAGTTCTGCTGCCCTGCAATAAAAGCCAAAGCAAAGAAAATAAAATAAAATTAGGCACTGTATTATTACTTAGTTCTCCTTATTATCAGTTTGTATGTCATGGATTTCTCACATCTATTCCAGTAATCTTTTGTTTGACAAAACACTCTTTTTCTGAGTAATACTAAAAATCACTTTGAAAAAAATTAGATGATGACAAGAAGATACACTTATTACAGACAACACCTCCAGGCAAGTACTATTTCCAGTTTCTGCAGTTAAATGTCAGGAGTCAAAATATTTAAAGTTAGAGCTAAATGAAGTTTGCTCAAAACTGAAGCCCAAATGTGTAATACAATCTCTTCTATATAGATAACCTATATCATATACGGGAAATACTACACAAACAGTTGAACTTGTTACTGATGTTATTGATAGGCAGTTATAAAAAGCTAAGACAAAGCCTAAAATGTAAAAAAAAGAGCTTTTCAGTATATAACTACTCCAGCACTTTCTTCATGTAAAGACACCCAAGGAAAGCATTCCTTACCTTTCCTGGGACAGGCCCACCAAACTTCGACCATCCACACTGAGCAACTGATCCCCTGCAGCCAGACGACCATCCTAATAACATATCCCAGAGAGAAGAAATTCATACACCAACGCTAACATGGTCTAAATTAAAACAATTATTCACACTTACAAGTAAACAAAGGATTTAAAAGCATTTCCAAAGGATCTTTCTACCTTTGAACTGATGTTTAAGAATATTACTAACCACATCTGCAGCACCTCCTTTCACAACAGACTTGACATATATTCCAAGTTTGTCTTGACCCGCACCCTACAGAGAAAGAGGCATTAATTTATTACATTTATATTTAATCTCTTAAGCACTCCACAAGTGTTAATCAGAATTTTGCATGGCTAGATAAACCTCTACGTTCTCATTACTTTTATATATTCCCAAACTGGAAAAAACCAGTTACACAGAAAAGAGTTGCATTCATTTAAAGTCAAAAGAAAATTTTAATATTAGGCCTATTGAACCTGCAGGCATTGTTAGAAGGAAAGAATATTTGGTCTTAATGCAAGCTTGAATAAGAAAGAAAATACATTAACTAAAACGTACTTTAGAAGTTTGTTCTAATCCCCTTCCAATAAGAAATACTTATTTGCACTTCTACATGCATGCTATTATTTTTTATACCTCTATGTATTATGTTCCAAAAGACTGCACTGTTTCCCTTGCTAATACCCAAATGAAACAAGGTATATTGCAGATTACAAGAAAAAGGAATAGAAATGCTTTTTTACATTCATTAGGACTGTAAAGGAGCTTGTGTAAAGGAACAAACAGTGCCTCTTGTTTTACAATAAACAGGTAAAGTAGACATTATAATTAATAAGTCGTTCAGAGTTGACAGAGGCAATATTCAAGTCTACTGCAAAACCATGCAATTTTGTTCATAAAACATCTGCCTCAACGTATTCCGCTAAATTTTGAAAGGACTGTTAACAGTGAACTTACTGGGAGACAACCAACAGATTCAAGACAAGAGAACAGAAGCATCTATTCAAGCCATGCTGTTGTGTCATCCACATGCTCCCATTTACAAGACACCACACAGATCAGTCTAAATGTTAGTATCGCAAACCTTTAAATTGTCACTTATAATGTAAGACAATCACTTGTGATTTCATTATCTACTATAGCAAATGGTGCCATTTTACTCTGCAAGTCACTTGGAAGAAGAGTGCTAAGTAAGTTTTCAACAGAGCACAGTTTTTAATGTCGTGTCATTTCCTAAAATAACCCCCCAAGTTGCTTTGATACTGAATATGCAACTTCCTCCTCCTTTTTTTCCCCACCTTTTCCAACTCTTCTTTTGGCAGCAGAAGCATTCATTGCTCCCACTGTTGTAATAAAGTAAAATAAAAATCAAGGTGAAGATTATTTAAAAGCCAGTGTTATACATGGTTTTCTAAGCAATTGAAAGACCTATTTTTATTCATTGAATCTTGAGTTAATCCCAAATGTTTACTCAAAAGCCACAGAAAAGGAATTCCTTCAAGTCCCATGCTTCCAGATTAACATTCTACATGTCTAAATTTTTCACAATAATTGCTTAAGCTGTACTTACAGAAAAAAAGGGGGAAAAAAAAGCAATAAATAACTGAAGTTAAGGACCCTTTCTTTGTCTGGAAAGAATACAAAGGCAATTAAAAAAATTAGTTACTTTTTTGGTTTTTTTAAAGGGCTCTAAAGAAACATCAAGGTAACTGCAGAACATTTTTATCTTTATACCAGAAAAATCAGTTAAAGTTATGAGAAACACAAGTCAGAAGACAGCTAGATAAATATAATGACAAATGAAATCATGCTTCACAAATCTTTTTTCCCCAAGCAACCAAGAAGCACATGGGGAAGGATGATCCAGTTGACTGAACACCTAGAGTTTCAAGATGGATGTGGCAAGACCTCTTACCAGGAGTTCTTCAAGACTTTAAGGTGACACAGGCTAAGAAGGAACTTGTCCCTGTGTATTAATAAGTGGTTCAACAATGGATAGGAAGTTGTTAGTTTTCACAAGGAATGGAAATTCAGAGAAGCCCATGTGGTGACTGCCATGCTCCTAAGTGTTCCAGAAAAAGGACAAACAATAATATAACTAAATTTACGGTACAGAAAACTTATCTAGTAAGACAAAACCAAGAGTTGGAGAAGGATCACATGATGCTGAACACTGGAGCAATAATGGCAGGGGGGAAATGTATTTCACTGGTCCAAGTGTGAAGGAATGCTCCAACCATGTAAGGGACTGCTCCCCATCGGAGCACTGTCGGCAGAATCAGTTACCACCTCCCCTTGTTGGGAACTGAAAATTAAGATGACTGGGTTTATACGCTCCTTCCTCTGCCTCCAACCTCTAAATATACCTAGAGGCAAGCTCCTTTAGTTCCAAAGGGTGAAAGAGTTAACAGCAACTCACCCACCCAACCACCCTTGTAGTTACAACCTCATGCATCATGTAGTTGTACGTAACTGCAGGGACCTAACAGCAGCTTTTCCTGGAGGCCAGACTGACCAAGACTAACCAGAAGCCTCTGAAGCCACCTGGGATTGACACTGCTTGTATTCAGCCCTAATTTCAAAGGGTGCTAGCAAGAATCTCATCCCCTTGGGCCCAGGAATTCAGACAAAGATCTGCCTAATACAGTCAAAGATCAGGTAAAACCAGCAAGCCTTTGGAAGAGCATTGCCACTTAGAACATGTAATTTTGGGATCGTGACTTTGGTACTCATGAATTACATTAGACACTATATTCATACACATCACCCCTCTTCCACTTGATTATGATTGTCAGTGCACGTTAAATTAAGTTGAAACCTTCTCTTTAAGCTCATGATATGTGCACTGGCTTGCAGGTAATGATGAGATAAACATTTGCAATTGCATAAATATCCATATAATAGTTTCTAAACTGGCTTTAACTCCTTGAGAAAGATCTTTTTAGTCACTGTTTTCAGAGCCATCTTCACATATCAGCTCAAATATCTGGAAGCCAACAGAACTAATAGAAAAGAACAAACAAACCAGAAACAACCATGGTCACTAAAAATCTAAAAGGCTCACATTTACAAAACTGTTTATAATTCTGATTACTTCCTTACAAAATGACACCAGCAGAACCATGAGGCTCAGAGGATAACAAGGATGATCAGAAACATGGAATACATTTCTTGAGAGAACCAACTAGACATGGACTCCTCACCTTAGCAACAATCAAAGTGAAGGTCTACAGGATAATGAGTGGCACAGATTGGATTATTTATCATCTCTCTAATCAGCCAACAGAGGAAGCTTTTACTCATGCTACCACAGCTAGCATATTTTAAAAAGTAAAAACCAAAACCAAACAAAACACAACAACAACAACAAAACCAAAACATTTTCTGTAGGATTTCATAATTAAATTGGGAAACTGCCAGGAACAAGACTGCTGTAGATGCCAAAATGCAAACATGCACAAAAAAGATCACAGATTCATGGTACAGCCCTTCAAGGGCTTTTAGAAAAAAACCCAAAGATACAGGTATAATGCACTCTGAAAGAAATTCTGAAATTACAGAAAGCTAGAAACTGGGAGGAACCATCTTACATTTGTTACGTTCTTTAGCTAAATACCCCACAGCTGGAAATACAGATCAGATGATTTTTGCTCTAACTGTTCCCATACTCTTAGTAATTCTTCATTATGATTTGAAGGAGCTGACATTTTACTCCTTGTTCCTTCTTGAAGCCTATACAGTTTGTCAATCCCTTTCCTGTTCTTTTAAGAGAAGTTACCAGCAGATGTGTTAGCTCAAAGTCATCTCACTTAATACAAAGCTAATGAATTTTGAAAGCACAAAAAAAGATTTAAAATTTATTTCCTTTCAGATTACATAACAAAAAAAAAAATCTTTATCAGCTACCACATCTACTCACATATTACTAGGACAAATACGTTCCTTCTCTGCCTAATTCCTGTGCCATTTAATATGTTTCTAATAATGTGCCTGTGCTCTCGCTTATGCTTGGGAAGACTTCTCACTAAGCATCCTCAAAGTTAACTCATCGTCTTCCTTCATCTTTTACCCTAAGCTTTATAGACATTTGAATCCAAATTCTTAATTTCTGTTGAAACAGACTTAATTTTGCTTCAGTTCCACCTTCCAGGAGACTGCATTAGAAGGAAATATACAGCTATTAAGGACATAAAAAGGATGTTAGTATGTAGCTAGACATGCATACTAGACTCCAAAGTGATGAAAATTCTCATATGCACCACAAAGATTTTTCTCCTTTCATTTACTGACATTACAATAAAACAGGTTTCTTTGTAAACTGCTTATTAACCTGCTTTTCTTTCACAGGAATGTGAAGGTCAACATAACTAAAACTATTCCCCCACAAACAAATCAGAGTGATGACACGTGTGTATCAATAACAATAATATGGTAAACATTCTTTTCAGTTCTCTTTATTTTCTCCAATCCTGAATACCAAAAGCATATGTATCTGTAAAGCTGTTAAACCAAACAGAACACCACAACTGTAGAGAAGTTAGATGACTGTGGAAAGCAAGAATGTAGTAAGCATAAAAAGATGGTTTATTCCCCTCCCCAAGATTAACATACTGGAACCTACAGCACATTTTCTCAAATATGTATAGCCAAATACAAAAGCCCCAAAACCTTTGCAAGTATTTTCAAAAAATAATACAGCAAATTCTAGACTGGGGGGGGGAATAAAAAAGCCTCATCCACAGTAGTAAACTCTCTAGTGCTACCAATCTACCTGTTTTCTTTCCTACTTGAAGCAACTTTTTCCCAAAATCCTTGCAGAAAGCAAAATGATAGTACCTTTCTGAGGAAAACTTTGGGAAATCCTTCCCCTTAAGTAATATTTTAAGGAAAATTTTCAATTTTCACTGGAAAAAAACCCCAAAACTACTACTGCTGCTTCAGTTCACCTGGGTGACAATAATCTTGAACTGAACTGCATGAGCATAACACTCTACTCTGGAGATCTCTTATGTTTAGCTCTAAATGGTATCTGTTGTTACAATGCATAGCCAAAGCAGAGAACCATAGGGAAAAAAGTTTTGTAAGGAAGGCATTAGCTGATCAGAATTAGACAAATGGTGAATTGTGGACTGAAGAAAGGAAACATGACATTTAAAAATTCTGACACCTCAAGTACATTAGACCTAAGATTCAGAATGAGAAACACCTCCATTCTGTGCTTTTACAATACAGTTATTAAATAACCAATAGGGAAGAAAAACCAAGATCATAAAAACTGCATAAAGCAGAGAGAACTAAGTTTGGAGGCCAGAAGCGGAGCACTATTTACACATTTCAGTATTTTTAAAAAAATGTTAAATTAATTAGAATGACACTAGCAGCGCACTCATACAGAGTGTCAGAAAGAAACCCACCTGCCTGCTCCCACGCTGTCCCCCCCTTGGACCTGCGCAGGCACTACTGTGTCATGGCATGGCCCACCACAGACCTGGCTGAAGGCTAAGCTGGCCCCCATCCCCATCCCTCCTCCTCCCAAATAAAAGCTTTGTTTTCAACCAAATCAGCTTCCTCAAATGGTTTACAGCACGACTGTTCATAATCCTACAGGAAAGGGGGCTGCTGGGAGGGTCAGTCACCGGGGGTGACATTATTCTTGTTAAGCTGTTGTGCCAATTTTTGTCAGGTTACGGCAACTGTGTACCTGTGCTAACACAGCCGTAATCGTCAGGGGCTGTGAATACGTAGGGCAAATATCAAGTAGGCTTTTCACATCAGACCCTGAACTGGGCTTTTCACTGCTAGAAACCCAAAAGCCCCCTTTGAGAAGGAAAATAAGAGCCAGGAATTGTTCATCTTTTAAATACAAGAACATTCACCCATGTTTAGAGCACATCTGTGAACTTCCACTAGGGAGGTCTTCTTTTTAATAAGCAATACAAAAAAATGCCAAGGGAGTTTGACCTAACAGAGAATATTTCAGTTTAAATGCTGCCCAATTCCCTAATGGGTTAAAACAGCATGACATAAAATAATCAGTCTTTCTCTGCTGCAGCCTTAAACTCCACTGTTTGGTGAATAACGTGATTTTCAACCCAACAATTCATAGATCCTACTATAGGTCACCTATTGACTTGCCAAGCAGCTCTGAGCAGCGTCTGCAGAGCAAGTGTGTTCTAGTGGAAGCCGAGTCCCAAAACAATTGCAAAATAAAAAAAAAGGCCATATACATGCAGATTCCCACACAGAGAAGCAAACTACACAGAGGAAAAACATTTTCCTTTTAAGCTTTTGATAGCCTGCATGGCAAGCGCACCAAAAGACACTTCCCAACTTTGCCAAGGCCCACCCATTCCCCTTTTAATGTAAAAAATACAAGTCATCCTGACTTTAGCAAGGGATGGAGATGAAGAGCTTATCTAGAACTGAAGTAAATGCATCCTGTTAAGAAAACCAACACACCTTTACTGATGTAATTACACAATGGAATAAAAATGTCCCCCTTTTTTTTCCAGGAAGCTTAATTAGGTCTCCGAGTAAAAACATGATAAGATTCTTGAAAATAATCTTCTCCATGCTTGGGCTTATTCATCTTTAAGACGGATGTACACAGGCAACGCACGTGGGAAACTGAGGAAAACGATTAGGTCCAGTACTCAGAGTGAAACCATCCATTTGCATGAGATGCAATACCTGTATAAAGTTTTTCTTATCTTACACTTATCTTAAGAAGCAATTTAATGCTTTAAAACAGAACAAGTTGAAAGATGTTAACATATTGCACTTGCAAATTTGGCATGCACTTGAGTTTAGTCAGAGTATGAGAATAATTAATCCTAAATTTGCTGTGACTTACAGGTTGCTGCAGGAATTCTATGACAATGGGGAACTTTCGCATTTAGATGGAATTTTAATAGATCTTCTAATCCTACTTGGGAGGTAAAGGCAAACACAGGACACTTCTGCATACAGAAGTCTGCTTAGAATGGTAACTCAGGTCTTTATCCTAAATCTAAATGAAGAAAAGAGTGTGTGGGAAAACGTTTGTTTAAGGGACCAGACTACCTTGTAAAAAGTAAATAAACAATGAGTCCTCCTCACTGAAAGTAAGAATAAAAGGAGCTACAAGTCAAGAGGATAAGCAAAAAACTTAAGGTGTGAAACACCATCAATAAATCCTGCAATTAAAACTCTTCAGAAGTTCCATTTCCCTTCGATCTGGCTTAATTTCAGCTGTGTGGCCCACATTACGCTGTGTAACAATATTTGAAGTGGGACTGAAGAAAGATAGGTAAGCTTTACAAAAGAGGACTAGCTTTATTTTTGTCATAGTAGCCTAGTTTCAAATAGCTCATCACAGAACAAAAACCTGTTTAGGAAAATCTTACAAGATGGAGTCTAAAATTACAACCTGAGGGTATAAATAAAAGCAAGGAAATAAAACACAGAGAGGCTTGTTAAGTTATTACACATTTGGTTGACAATGATTTTGAGGAGTTTCACATCAGTACTGTTCATAGGTCACGTATGGCATAGTCCATGCAAATCTAACTCTTTATTTGAAATTAAATGAAAACTTCAAGTTACTGAAGTGGTACTAATCAGGCCCTAGTTTAGTGTCACCATTGTTCAACAATGTTCAGCCATGTTCTAATCCGTCTAATGCACATAGGGAAAACTCAGTTCTAACAAGAGATACTTATTTTTCTGGTGGTTTGTAGCTGTATTGACAAGGGACCTTCTCAAATAACTGAGTAGACCCTACACATGAACTGACACTGAATCTTCTTCATCTGAAGTCTACGCATGTAATAAATACTGCAATTCAACTCCCAAGCACTGTAAAATACATAAATACTGTAATTCAACTCCAAACTGATAAGAAAAAAGTTGATGTGCCCCCTCTAGTACCTAAATTGAATATTTTATAAAATACTTATGAAACTTCCTAAATCAATTCTTTTCAAAGCAAAACCCCCTGACCTGTCAGAAGAAACTAAAATTGCAGACTATATTCCCAAACCATAAAGTAACAATTAAATACTAAAATAGCAGAGGATTTCATAAACAAGAAAGTATACATGTAAGAGAGAAGATTTAGCAGTAAACATAATTTCATTTGTTTCAGAGGATGTTTTATCATTCCTCCGCAACACTGAATCAAAAAAACCAAACAAACTGAAAAACCCCAAACAAAACACCACACCACCACCACCCCCCAAAATAAACAAAACCGCCAAAAACCAAAACCCCAATACACCGACAATATCAACAGAACTTCATCTGAAAATACAGCCAAAGACTGTGGAGCAGAGCACAGTTAACCAGCTGGAACTTCAGCAAGAGCTTTCAGCTGTTTCAGAAAAAAACCTGTCTTATCTTGGAGATTAATGAATTCAGACAGACTGGAGCCCACAAAAAAAGTCAACATTAAAATCTCACCTGAGAGACAGCAACTTTTAAATGTTTTTATTACATATATAATATAAATAACATTGGTATTTACTGGCATATATGTTTTTATATATACACACACACAGACATACATTCTTCTCTACTAATTAAAAAAAGTACTTGTTAAGTACTTACATTTGAAAAATTAAGAAATAACAAAAACTCCATGAACTTTCATTTATAAATGTCTTCTAAATAAGCAGTAGGACAACTGGAAAACTTAAGCTAGTATCCCAGGACATATCACCTGATATAAAGGAATTTAGTAAAGAACTTATTGAATAAACAAATTAATTGACTGAATTACTTTCCTGTAGGACCTCAAAGATTAGAAAAGTTCTGAAAACTCATGCAACTACGGCAATCCATAGGAGTTAAAGAGCAAATTTTGGCACCTCTGGTTAGCACAACTTCAATCTCTAGAATGCCAACACAATATACTTAAGAGTCACAGCACTGACACAGGGTGGGGGGGAAACCACTAAAAAGAAAAAAAAAAAAAAAAAAAAAAAAAAGAAAAAAGGTGTCCAACACTAGAGTCCTTCATTAAAAGAAAACCTGGAAGGTGAAGAAAGTAACACTCCCCCCCAAATATTAGGTTTGTTTACGGGATTTCAACTCTTCAAGTCACACAGACTGCAACCTCAAAAAAGAAAAATCTGGAAATTTGCTGGGAGCAGTAGGATGAAAGGAAAACAAAGTTGATACAACAGAGCCAAGTCAATCACGCATTTAATGCGTCAAAAGAAAAAAAAAGTATGCTCAGATGACTAAAATTTATGGCAGACAAAGGTATGCAAAGATTTCA
This sequence comes from Haliaeetus albicilla, assembly GCF_947461875.1. NCBI lineage: Eukaryota > Metazoa > Chordata > Aves > Accipitriformes > Accipitridae > Haliaeetus > Haliaeetus albicilla. The sequence goes on from NC_091495.1 coordinate 36,536,934, forward strand.
TACCTCTTGTCCAGATGGGTATTTGCCCCTTTTAAGTCTGGTACTGCTTGACTACAAAAATTCTGTCATGTTAAAGAAGCCAAAGGACTGAGTTGGATAGTGCAATCTAACCTTGGCTTTTGAGACAGCCTAACAAGAAACAAGCCATTTTCCATCACATTCACTTATCATCTGGGCCATCTATCAAGCAACACATCAGCGTACAGCAGTCCATACTTGTTTTCACAATTAGCGTTGTTTTGCAAGCTCCTCCTTGCTCTAACAGGACTGCGCCCTTAATACTGCATTTGCTTAAAAAATTACTATGAGAAATTTAGAAATAGAAGAGGCAGCATTAAAAAAAATTTACAGCTACTTCTATGGAGTAATCAGACCAATAAGGAAAAGAACGAGATAAACTACAGTGATCTGAAAAAAAAATAAAAACCCAACTACTCCTACGTCAGAGGAATGTAAAATTGAGGATGTACATGACTACAGCAGTAACGAATTAATAAAAATGACAGAATTAAAGGAAGTATTTAAGGAGAACAGACTTTATTGCTCGTGTTGCTATGTCGCAAGATGAATTTTATCAGACTTCCTTGTCAGTAACAAACATGGGAAACTTTGGCTCACATACATTACAACAGCCCTAAAATCGGGACACGCCACATAGCGCAACTGTACGTGAAGTAGCAGTTTGAGTAACAGGAACATCAGATATAGTCTTCCTCATGGCAGCACCACAGCTAGCCCACGAGCTGGTGACTCAGTCACCACGGAAGCATTAAAAGCGGGCAGAAGAACTCCCGCCCGCTCCTCCTTCCCCTTTGGTATTTGCCAGGACAAGCAGCCGTAACGGCACGGCAGGAACAACAGGCAGCTCCTGCTAGCGAGCTGCGTCGACGCGCAGCGGGGTTCCCCGGGCGAGCCACCCGTGCCACGCCACGCTGGGACCTGCCACCAGTGGCACGGTGGGCTGGAGGTGCCGAGGCACCGCGCAGCCCCACCAGTACCCCGACCGAAAGGTACCAGGGTGGGAATGAAGGTCCATCTGGTGAGGAGGTGATGCCCTCTGAACAGTTAAGCTACTCCCATCCTCAAACATCACAAACTAGCTGTGTTTTCTCCGAGGTTAATAATATTCTTGCGGTTTTAGTGATCTGTAGGATGAACTAGTTATTTCAATACCTATCATTAGAACTATGAAAACTATTACAAAAACACTTTTCCAGTTGTTAGGAATGACAGCAGAATTGTAATATGAAGTCATTAAGGAAAAACTATGCATCTGCAAAACATATTTGCAGGTACAGCACCTAACCAAACCGGTAACGCTCCAGACAATTCGCAGTAAGGTCTTGTCATTACTTGTTCTAAACCATCATTTGCCCATACCTGTTTAGCTTCACGTACTTTGTTTATCACTCCAATAAAACTGGAGTGATTAACAGCCTCCAATAAAGACTGGCAGAATCACATTTCACTAAAGAAAAAAATACAATTCAATAACAAGTTTTTTTTAAGTATGTTACATGTATTAAAAAACACTTTCATTTACATAAAATGCAAGAAAGTCTTCCTAATGATCTTTCAATACCGATTTGAAGACTTCTGTCTTAAATACATGAATATTTAAACGGTTTCAAGCTTCACATAAATAGTAACATGAAAAAGTAGTCCTGAAGTGAAGGAATCTTCACTCCCCAGTGAAAGTTTGACTGAATCCACAAAAAAGTGCCATACAGTTACCAACCTTTTCAAAGTAATATTCTAATCTAAGTGGCTTCGGATACCAAGACTACATGTCAAAACACTCCAACAGTTCACATAAACTATTGGAGAATTTTTAAAAATAAATAGTTTTCAAGGCTTTCTTGGATCTTGCATAATTATGCAAACATTAAAGAAGATTTCATTTTAATAATGTAGATATCACATATATGTGTATGTATATACATACACAAATGTACCTTGCTGAAATATTAGGACCTGGTATCTCTCATAACATTTCAAGGATGATACTGTTTCCTCAAGTTGGTCTTGTTTGTGAAGCTTCTGTTGTATTTTATAAAAACGAAACAGTTTAAAACCAGAATGAATCCCTGCAACTAAAACGTCTTTAAACAAAACAGGACAGAAATGTAGCTATCAAGCCTGATACCAGCCATCAGGCCTGAAATCTTTTATCTGTCTACACCCAGAGTAGATTTTACTGATTTTTATCAAGGCTAATTCTGATTCCAGACTCTTAAGTTTACACAGAAGATCTCTTGTAAGTTTTTATAAACATCCTTAAAAGCAAGTTTATGCAACAGAATCAAGTCTCAGTCTGACCTCCCTGGCATTAGTCTAGAAACATTTAAATAACCCAAGCTTGTACGCATTTTAAAGAATATCAGTTTACTAAACTTATGCAGCCAGTTTACAAATGTAGTCTCTAGGAGGCAAAAGCAAAGGTTTCTGATCACCCAAACACTCACATTCCCTAAAGCTACATGCATTTTGTAGGTTGTATCTGGATGAGTACGTACTTATCTACTTTAGGTACCGAACATACTACATCTACAACTCATTGAGCTACTTGCTGTCAGCCCAGAGGAATGGGAAAGGCCAACTTTGCAGCTACTGGTCCTGCCTCCAGTGAGGGCAAACTTCTCTGGACTTGAAGATCAGAAAAAAACCCCACACTTTCTCAAAGGAAGCAAAGGCCTTGGCTGCCTCAAGACCAATGTAGAGGCTTTGGAAATCTGTTATTATTAGACAGAATACTTCATAGCATGCCTTATATAATTTCCAAATATAAATGAGGTGAAGCAGCCTACTGTATGTAAAACTGGTCTGTTAGTTGTGGCTACAGCTGCTCGGAGTCACATCACACCCTGACTTAAAAAAAAATTTTAAAACTGACCCATGTTCCACATATGTAAGCTGCTGCTTTCCCCTCTCATTATCCTCCATGGTAGGAGGAAAAAATCAAACATTTTTGGAGTTGGACAAACTACTGTCACAAGTGGGCAAAACTTTTCCCATTAAACAAAACAGGCAGTGAAGAGTCAAACTTTGGTGACAATCAACATTATTCACAGGCAAAGAAATATAAAGCATTTAACATCTATGAACGATTCCATTGCAGCTTTTAAGTTGCACTGGGTGGGAAAACAGATGAAAAGTGTCTTACTATTCAGAGGGAAAAAAGCTAGATTGCAAGCTGTACAGTGTCACGGGACTCTGAAGCATCTGATGACCTAAAAATTCCACATCCACTGCATCCAGAAGCTCTATTTACAAATGGCCTCAAAAGGAGTAAGGAGAAAGGACTGAAGAATGTTGTTGTTCTCCTTAATGGAATAGGCGTTACCTGTTACTTTTTTTAAAAAGAATGTTTGCAATCAACATTGACTTGCACCACCCTCTACCTTCCTCAAGTGTGCTTCTCCCAGGAGATAAAAGACCAAAGAACCCAGGATTTGGTAATGGACTTCCCAAGATGGCATTAATAAAATATGCAGCACTATAGTCTTGTGCATATGTAGTCTTTTTTTTAAAAAAACAAACAATAAACCAAAACAAAAAACCCTGTGGTATTCAGAAACCTTAATAAGGCAATTAGATAAACATGGAAAGCAGGCATGCTGACACAAACAGCTGCAGTGCCTTCTGTGTTACACAGAAGTATATCTATTTGTAACAATGTCATTTCTCTCACACTCTGGAAATTGAGTGGTTCTAAAACATACCTTCTTTAATGAAAACCAAAGCAATTAAACAAACCAGCTAAAGCAATTGGTCTAAAGTCTCATTCTGAGACTGGAATCAAGAATGCAACAGTTCCTACCTAATTGTGATTTACTCTTGCTCTCATGAAATGGGAAAAGTGGTAAGTAAAGGGAAAATGCTTCATATACAAGATTTGTAAAAGACTAAGCAAGTTTTATTCATTAGTCTTTCTTAACCTTTCTGAAAAGGAAGCCTCTTATTAGTATAAATGCTGCAAATTAAGATTCATATGAAATCCTCAAATGCATAAAAGCACTCTAAATTTTTAACTAAAGAAATTAAATACATGAGCCTGTTTGATTTAATTTCTCTTTTGTTTCAAAGGAAAAATCTTCTCTTGAATTCAAGGAAAATATATTGCTTAAGCTCTATTTCGCCAAACAAGTGTTAACTTTTTAATGTACATTTGCTATAAATACTCTAGGAGCAATGACACACTAAGGGCTATTAGAGTTATGTACCAATCTACAAGTTGTATTGGAGATTCTGTGATGCTCTTCCCCGTTAAGGCAACTGTGAACTAATGCCTCAGCTTAATTACGTCTGTGGATAGGACTTTACAGGCCAGACATACTGAGCAATCTATTTTGGAAAAAAACTATCCTATACCGCTGCACTTTTTTCAAGAAACAGTGCTTGGCTCTATAGCTGAGGACAAATTACAGCCAAGAAAACACCCACAGCAGAATCTTCCACATAACGCTGCTCTGCAGTTTCAGATGGATACAACTTAATCCAGTATCAGTGTGTACACTATCACGTACTAGTAAGCACCTAAGTTTCTACTCCTGTTGAGAGGATTATTCGTATAGGAAAAAGTCTACACAGAATTTGTTAACTTCTGAAAGTCTCTTTCATTAATAAGAGTAAAAAATTTAAAATTAAAATGCTGTATTAACATGTATCTAAACAGCATTTTGGAAGTTATTTGAATGCCAGAATTGCATGAAGTCTGGTAGAGGAATTCTAGCTAAACCATTTGTGCGCTGTAACTTTTCCAGACTTGCTAGCAAGTGCCCGCATACAGAAGGTATTAGCACAAGGAAGAACTGGCACATAAATTTTAAAACTCGCTTTGTTCCAGAAGGCATTAAATACAAATGTCTGGGTGACCCATTTGCAGTATCAATCTAAATACAAGCGAATTAAAAAAAGACAAAAACACTCTACTTGAGCAGAGCTGCGGTCTCACAGCTAGTGAGAAGAAAAATCATGCTGTGCTGGCATAAGCTTTGGTTTTTACACAGCATATGAAAGCATTAGCAAAATTTTATAGAACATCTACAAGGTACCAAAATTTAACCAAAAACCCTGCTGGAAGTCATTTATCAACAAGAAACAGGCAAATTGCTAACACATAGCTACTTATTTGTTCATGATGAAAAATAAACTGGCAACTTACATACTATCTTATTCCTGCAAGACTGAGAAATCTGTGCTGGAAGTGACAATTAAATACTACATTTTTACTTCAAGTTCCTCCTCAGAATCCTGTTAAGGCAGCATCAGTAGTTCAGACTGCTGATGCGAATTAGTAACGAGCATTAAAAAAACCCTGAAACAAAATAACTTCTAAATCTTCTTACTCAAACATTTCAATTAATTCATGCTGGGAGGAAAGGGCAAAAATTTTCCTTAAATACTTAGAAAGCACAGTCACAAGAAGACTTCAGATACTGAGGTACCTGAAATCTTAAGAAATCTTAAGACCTGGAATACAAGTAAAGAGCTAACAAACAGTTAAAAAAAAAAAAATCCCATCAACTGTCTATATCAAATTTTTCTATTATGTTACCAGTATTAACTATACACCTAATTTTCCATATTGTGTGTGTGTGTGTGTGTGTGTGTGTGTGTCGAGGGGGGGGGAATAATTAAATGAACGTTTAAGCCTATTCCTTCTACATAGATCACCTAAAAGATATTTGTAGAACAAACTTTCAGAAAAATTCCACATTGAAATTGATATTCCTTGTAGTCTCAAACCCTCCTTAAATTTAACAACTTTAATTGACTGTTAATATAAAATTATGAGCAACAGTTTAGAAAATAAAGCAACTTAGAATGATTTAATTAAACCTTAAGAACAAACAAGGTTGCCAAATAATATAAGTTACTTATGGTTAAGATGCCACACACTTGTTTTTAGAAAAGTAAGCCCTTTCCCCAGAATATTTATTGAGGAACTGTCACACTCAGTGTTTGAAATGCTTCTATTAAAAAGAAATACCTTATCACCGTCTCACCCTATTTTAGCAAGTGCTATGAAAATATTTAATCTGACCATCCATTAAAAAACCCCTAGAAAATACAGTCTGATTTATATGCCAGTAGGGGCATACACATATGTATTTTAAGGTGCTTGTATATATTTTAAGGTAGCTGTTTCTGTTCTACTAATAAAAGATGACTGAGCAAGAAGTAGAAGTGTGCCATACTTTAAAGGACTAAATCGTAGCATACTAATGAATATAACCAGCATGTGAAGATTAATCAACAAAACCTGCTCTATCATTCTTGCAGAACATGGGAATTCTTTCTTTTGTGCAGTAAACAGAATTTAAAAGCCTTCACTCTGTGAATGTGTTGAACATAAGATATCCTAACTGCAACGTATTTGCATGTTCTGGTCTTTTCAGAAGGGTCTACAGAGTATTAAAAATCTTATATATACTGTCTGGGATGTCAATTTTAATTATTCTACTAAGGCTTTATAAGGGAAAAACAGACTTTTAGAGGAACCTGGATTAAAGCCAACTAATATGACAAGTAAACAGATCACAGGTCATGCTATTCATGCTCTGCCACAGTAAAACAGCAGTTATCACACCTAAAACTTTCAATATTAATAGTCACTTCCACAAAGTTGAGAAGTGCCTATGAAGAACAAGCTAAAAAATTAGTTTTTTTCTTTCTAGATTTTAGAAAGTTAGCTACTAACATCTGACTATATTTAACTGCATGCTGTATTACATTGCTGCTACACGAACAAGTAACTACTGGCAGGTTTAAACAAGCAAGAGAGCAGGAGAAAGTACAGGGATAGTATTTAAAACTTCAGAGAAAAACAGTCCCAACAGAAACCTGAACAGACTTACCATGGATTCTGTTCTTCCAACAACAGAAAACCACATTTTGATCTCCGGGACTACAGATCCTTGAAAGAAAAAAAACAATTCTCCACTTCTCTTTCAGCCCTCAACAGCAACCACCGCTCTAGTCTGCTGGATTTTCCAAGATACCCATCAAGATAACTGGGAGCTGGATGCTATGACACAGTGTAGCATTTATCAACACCAGCTATAACCAATACAATATTCAGACTCTTACGTAATCAGTTATGCTGTTCCGACTTCCATTTACTTTAGAGGCTTTACTAAACTTTGAAAACTGCTAGAAAAAACAAAAAGGGAGCCCTTTTGTACAAAAGACAAAAAAGCCCTCCAAATTAAACAGGAAGTAATGTGCTGGCCCACAGATGGCTGAGAAGTCACATGTGAAAGCCCCCAAAAAGCGATATATTTTTAAAGTAAACTGCATGCACACGCTGCTTCCAAATCATCTGGATTTCATAAAAACTCAACCGCAATGTGGTTGGGAGTCAGGCAGCTTTTAACATCAAAACATCTTTCAGGGTTAGAGCAACCAAATTCTGCACACAACCTCAAAAAGCAATACTGTTCCCGATGCCCAACCACTCCTACCAACTACATTTCAATATACCGATTACAAAAGCTACTGCTAATAAAGCTACAGGAGCATTACTGTAAGAAAACATGCAACACCTTCAAAGGAGCAGAACAACAATGTTACCTTTTTGGATCACATCTGAAGCTATACAATTTAACTTTAAATAAAAATCTGTGTATTCAGTTTAAGAAATGCTGTTAGGTATTTTCCCAATTTAAAAAACCCAAACAAACCCCACACAAACACAACACTGTTTACAGTGCTCTGGCAGCTAACAGTTGTTTCATAACCAAACTTGTTTTTTCTGGTATGTTTGCATATAATGTACATGCTTACTACATGGTTGCTCAAAGGGGCTCAGGAAAGACCCTTAGAGCAAAGCGAGGTGAACTAGGTGATGCGCAGCATTCCTGCTCTCTCCAGCACTCCTGGCAGGCCTTTAAAACTTCTATTTCACAGCAACTCATATTTTATTTAATTAAAAAGTATGCACTTAAACATTTTACCTGTCATTGGGTTGAAAGATGATCAAATAAGGGGTCCCCAGGGACCTAACACCTTCATATCCTCCTTGACTTACCTCCTTTGGTTTTGTTTTTACATTATTGTCAATGTGTTTGCAATCACCTCGTATCACAAACTGAAATCATTTATCTTAAGAATAAGCAGGTGCACAGCATTTCAATGCAAGTTGCATCACTTCTCTGCTTGTATAACCTTAGCTTCAATTCCAATCAGCTTTTTTGACTGCAGCAGAGAAGGCATGACAGTGGCTTGGTAATTAAGAACATTTGGTGTGGAAGGGGTATGTAAGGTATTGTATCCAAATTTCCCCATTAAAAACTCTTAATTGGCACAGACTTTATCTACAAAACCCTACAAACTGGTAAAAACTCAGAAGAATTATCAAATGATAAATTCATTACATGTTTCCTCAGAGATGAGCACAGATTACCAGGAAAGTGCAGATTTTTTTGCAATGGGTAGAAGGAAGAAAAGCAGTCAGTAGGAATTATTTTTATGATCTCTGAGAATCTGCCCATTTCATCCATCTCTAGAATATCACCAACCTACATTTTAACCAACTTCATCTAAAGCCAGTGACAAGTACAAGGAGCCCAATAAGACTTAACAAGAAAGGCAGGTCAGCACTGACATGCAAAGGCATTCTCACAGCCTGTTACCGGGAGCAACTATTTTGTCACATCACAGGAAAAAACCTACTGTTTTCCTAACCAAAGCTGAATAGATTCAGGGTCATCTTTCACTGGTTGGAGCAGGGCCACCTGTTGACCAGCCGCTGCATCTTCTTTTATTACAGCACTTTTGAACCACTCTAGAAACCAACAGTTCAAGAAATGTAATTGGGTCAGCTATCAAACTGGGATCCTGTGCACGGCAGCAGTAACTGTGTATTTCTCAAACTGAATATGAGCTTCCATTTCTTCAACTATAAGGTACTTTCATACAAGCATTTGATAGCTAACCTTTTACTATTAAAAAAGTTAGAAAAACCTAAATCTATTCTCACACTCGCCTCTCCCTCTCATTTCAGATATTCTCTCCGGTTAATGTTTGGAAAATTTTAACAAACAGCCTACTGGACTTCTTCCTCCATTTTCCTCGGCCAAAGGAAAAAAAAGAATTTTAATTTTTATGCTGGTAAAAGATACATGACTGGAGACCTGTTGGAAAAATTATTCGTAAAAGTCAGCAAGATAGGAATGGAAAGAAAAAAAAATCCACCCACTATCGCTAGCTTCTCAGTCACACTCACTCAGTTCTCTAATCTGTTCTGCTCTGGCCAGATTGAGAAAATTAATGTCTGTGTATTCTTCCTTACTCTGTTGTTTTTATGAAGCCTATTACGGGAAAAACGTGCTATTAATTACTTACAATAAGCAACTTTGAAACCCTGAAATAACCCCTTGAAAATAATCCTATTTAACTACTACAGCAACTTGTTTCAACACTTAATGCAAGATGATTATTTCTATCCAATGGACATTCTGCTGACTTCAAATTTAGCCAAAGTTTCTATTCTACATACACTGAAACTAAAATAAAAATCTGCCTCTTGCTTATTTCAGATCAAGATTTAAGATATAATTGTTTTAAAGTCAGAATTCCAATATTGTGGCAGGCACACAGCAGCAAGATGAAATGCAATCACTGCCTGAACCAGTGAGTGTTTCTGCGACTGTGCTGAGAGGAAGACTGCTGCTTCCATCACTGATCACGTTAAAGAAATCATGAAATTGGTTAAATAACTTGTAAAAAACTTTCAAATCAAGCTTACACACTGACTAGTAGCACTGTTACATACTGCTAATGGAAGTTAAAGAGTGTCAGTTGTTAAAACAGCATATAGAAGCCAGCCAGCTCCAGTGAAAAGGGAAACTTCCCCCCCGCTACATCCTGCTTCTCTCTACATGAGAAATCAGATTTCACAGTTTAAAGTGGAAAAAAACCCAACCAATTTCCACTACACATTTTGAAACGTTCAACAGAAATGCAGATAGCAGTCAGAAGCTTGGTACATATTTAATCTGACGTATCTCAAGATCTAGTATTTGCTTCTCAAATTATTAACCCACTCCACCAAAACAACAGCAGAATATTGAGTTACATTTTTCAGATCCTGAATAGTTTCCTCAATAACTGCTGATTGTTAGCAACATACATCTGATACCTGGTACTCCTTCACAGATGTCAGAAATAAATCTTAAAAGCTGATACCATGCAAGATTACTGTTTCAAGAACAGACTACGAAATGAGCAAAGTTGTAGAAGAAAAAAAATAGCGCTGTTTAGAAGCAATTAACTATGTGAGATAACTTAAAAGCAGTAGAACAATCATGTTTTCAGCCCATGCACTAAGTGCCAAGGAGGACTACAGCATTCTGAAGTTTCATGTACTACACAGTGAAGAGACATAGGAAAGACTTGTTTTATCTGTTCCACACCATGTAATGACAACAAGGACTTTTGGAAGTCACTGTTGCATAATTTATAACAAGCTTAAAACACAAAGATTTTGTCTGCTATGTGACCCAGTAAATAAAGCAAAACCAACCAACTAGTGGAGTCCTCCATCTGGTGGCTGGAGTTGTATATGCATTCTATACATTACTATCTAGTGCTACTAAGAGTAGCATACACCCACAATTTCAGCAAGTCAGGGCAAGAGATATACCCTCCTTCACAAAGCTACGTAACACACTAGCTCTCTACTATAAAGAAGCAAAACTGAAATCATACATGCATCTGTACACTGCAAAACATAAGGTGTTGTCTTCATAGTAGAAAGTATACAAACTTAAATGTATATATTTATTTTAGTTATTCATCAAATTAAAAAAAAAAAACAAACCACACATTTTATTCTTTATATCTACTGCTTTTCTTTCCTAGATACTTCTGCTACTTTTCAGCAGAAGTGCTAAATAAGCCTGTTTATTAATTCCATTTAATAACACTGTCAATTTTTGGCTCTGAAAAATGAGTAAACCTGTAGTAGAGGTTTAAACTTAAATGTCATAACAACTACATCCATATTATGTTTCCTCTTGTATTGTTCATATCTGTGTATTTTACAGAAACATTGCCCAGCCAAAATAAAAGTATGATCAGCACGATGTGCACAACAAACTTGAGGGAGATAGACCTTTCCATTAACATTTTCCACAGCAGGCTGATTTAAAAAAGCTTTTTTCAATAACACTTAAACAAACTGACTTCCATACCTTGGCAGCAACAATGCTCAGGCCCATTCCGTTTTGTTTTTTTAGTGTTACAGTGATAATTTCAGGTTCCTTCCTCAAAGGCTGAGCCTATCAAACAGGGAAGGAGAAAGAAGAAAAAAGACAAGAGTTCATATTCGCTGCCAGGCTAGGAAAATTACCGCGCAAAATAGTTCATCTACAATCAAAACTAAGTTGTTAGTGCAGCAGCAGATCTCACACCCTAAATAATAAGTCTGGTACTCCATTTTAAAAGGTAGAATCTCTAACATTTGATTAACATGGATTCACATTATCAAGTATTACACCTGTGTTACGAACACTGCTGAAGCTTTGAAGTCTACTCATTGCTTCTCTTTCTCTAATTCAGTAAAGAGATTATTAATGATTCACAATTTGAAATATAACAGGTCTATAAAACTGTAGTAACTTTTAATGAAAACTGAAGTTCAGACGCAGTAGGCCCCTATTAGAAAGGTGAGGGTGATCTATATGGAGCTCAGTTTTTAGTGTTGCATCTTGAAGATAATAATTCTGCAAAGATATTAAGAGGCCAATTCATTTCAGAGGCAGAGTTAAAGCTTTCAAAGAAAGTTCCAAAAAAATTCACTTCTGAAACCTTTGTAACTTGAATACCACCAGAGCCCCTAACCATGTTCAGTAACTTTTTTTGTATCTTTGCAACATTGCCAGTTCCCACTACACAAAAAGTTGCCATCACAGCCTTCACTAGCTGAAGCATGTTAAGTGAAAGCACCCTAGCTTGTATTCATATTAAAACCCGCTAACTGCAAGTTCCACACGACGCATGACAAAGTAAAAATATAAGCAAAGGAAATTCATTCAAAAAATACTAACACTTTTTGATGAAGTTCAAGTATGAGAAAAGCAAGCAGTTTTTAGGAGTATTTTAGCACTCCTGTGCCAGGGATGGCAGAACAGAACCTACTCCAACTTCAGAATTTTTTCCATTAATTTTACTAGAAGTGTTATTAAACTAATTCAACAAAAAACATACACACTGGAAAAGGTAAGTCACTGGGAACATGACTTTGCCATCAGTCTATCCTGAATTTCTCTCTTGGTCCACAAACAAAAGAAAATCTTCAGTGAAGATTTGAGGAGGACTGCCTAGCCTGGGCAATTCTCCAGACTGCCAAGAAAAGCAGAATTGTGAGAAGTTTTGATGGGAGCGGGGGAGAGAGGGAAGACCTCAGAGCTATAAAATGGAACATTTACCTACTATTTAGATTATGTAGAGATGTTGCACCAAGAGGTGATTTGTGAACTGGCATTTAGAGCACTGCTCAGACAGCAAGGCTAAAGACTTATAGCACTCTCAAGTGTAGCACATTCAATTAACATACATGCACCAGAGAGAAAAATTATTAGATCAGGTTATTTGAACAGTCTTACATGGCATTCATTTCCATAGATGAATGAAATAGTAGCATCCACTCATCCTGCATTTCTTTATCAAGCCTTTTTAAGGAAGACTGGCCAGAACTCTACTTCAGCTTCTTCTTAGTATGAGGAACAGCAAATACCTAGTATGACTTCAGATGATTTTTGTTTCCACTAGCTCTAAAAAAATGCATTTCTTTAGAGTTACAAAGGGAGGAGGAAGAGTATGATGTCTCAAGAATGTCTCTGCTATATTTTCCTCAGTCAAATGCCTGTTTATGGAGATACCAAACCTGCAGAGCTTGGCTTATCAGTTCAAGACTGGGCTCTGCTGTATCAGTCATACAGATTTCAGAGATGCTCTCTTTTGCAAAGTAAATGCGTTCTTTAGGCCACTGCAGCAAGACTGCATAATGTCATCTAACTTATGAACATGAAGCTATTTCTGTTTAGTTACTCTAAAAATTATTTCACATAAAGCGACCATCTTTCCAAAACCAAGTTGCTCTGTAACTTTGGTATTCTTGGTTATCGCATATTCAAAAACAACAACAAAAACCCAAAACAAAACAAAACCCCCTACAATAGAAAAAAAGCCACCTCACACTGAAGTGAAACCCTTCTTAAATAAGTATAATGAAAAGGAAAACTAAAGAATTTTTCCTGAAAACCTAGCAGAAAAAAAAGTACCAGATTACAACTTAATACTAAACACTTAGTTGGTAAATGCCAGTTTACAAATAAAAGCAGCCTGCAGCTCCATTCACATTACAGGTTATTTGCAGGTGCATGTCCGTATGTATTTTTGCCATGTTTAAAAGGAATTTCTTTACTCCCAGGGTGGGGGAACACAACAGACAAAGTTTGCTTATGAGAGAATTTTATCATGCCACAGCCTAGAAAAACACTTGACTTAAAAAAAAATCTGCAAGTAGTTACTTCAATTCACCAAATTACTGATGAACTACATGTTTAATTACGAAGCCTGTTCTTCCTAATAAGGATTAAAACTCGTCACGTAAAACACAATGGCTTGCCAAGAAATCACTATTCAAGTTTTGACAATTATTCACTGAATCAATACTTACTAGCTCAGCATTCTCATGTGACAGGTGACTTTCATAGTCTGCACCTTCAAAGTATATTGTCCACGTGCCCGGTGACCGTGAATGAGGTGTTAGTCTACAAAAACCTAAATGAGAAAGTAACATCAACATCATTATTTTTTCAACAGATTAATTAAAATCAAATAGCCTGCCACAAGGAAAGACCAAATAGCAGTATTTACCTTTTAATATTCATTACTATGTTGAAACTTGTATCTTAGATGCCATTATACATTTCACTGCAATTTTATGGTATCTACAAAATCCTAGTTTTATAGCTGTTGCTTCTGAGATATGTATTTAAAAACACTACAAGCTCATAGAAAACTCTTAGGCTGCAAAATATTGCATGACTCAAGAGAAACATGAAACACCAAGTCATCTTTTAGAATACAAAACGCCAGAAAACTCTGAATAAGATAGCACCATGGAAATCTGTTTTGCAGAGTGTCTAGCTAGCTAACCAGTCCAGCATAGATTTGGCAAAGGTGAAGCTTCACCTGGACTCATTATTTTTTTTTAATGCAACTATGCAGTTAAAAGTGGGGGTTTATTTGGTGGTTTGTTGGGGGGGTTTTTTGTTAATTAAGCAATTCCTAGAATTTAAATAAAATGGAGCCACAGCAGCTGAGAGGTATCCAACACTGACTCCTAAATCAGGAACAGTGAGAATTCACATCACAGTCAAATTACAAATCACTCCATCCAAATACATGAGATTCTCCTCCTTGCAAAGACCATCTTTCAGCAATTCATTTTACAGATTTACTGCAAACCAGTCCCTCAGCATAATTTAAGGGATACCTAAAAAGTAAAATTTTGAATGTATGCATTAAAAAGGCCTTACTTGTAATAACTATACAGCCATTTGTATGGCAAGTGAATTATATTTATTGATTAAAAAATTTATTCTACTAGTCTTCTTTAGTCTCAAGACTACATCCTCTGTAACTCACTGTACTTTCAAAACAGTCAGTTTCCTACTTTTTTTTTTTTAAATGAAAAAATACATGGCTTTTCTATAAACTGAGTTGGAACTAAAAGTTATACAACTTCCCTGTAGGATAGAGTAAGTCTGCTTTGTCGATAGCCTCCTTTTCTGTCCTACCTACCATGATATTCATGCGGAAATTTTTAAACAACTGCTTTTCAAGCAGAAAATTATTAAGAAATTATGTAACAAAAAAGCTTCTAATAAAATTGACTAGCACAAGATAAGGATCATAACTTTTTCATTCACTGTAAATGCTCTGACAGACCCCCTGCTTTACTTTCTCAAGTTTAGGTCACTTTCGCCCAACCACAAGAGCTCTCAACTTGTCATGTGAAATTTCGTTGGACTACAAATGCCCAAACCATACATTCTGACAGTGATAACATTAAAAGAACCAGTTTTAGCTTGTGGTTTTTTGTTATATGGAAGCAGCTGATGAGTAAAAAAAAAGTGACTTTATTTAATTCACATTAGCTTTAAAAGTTGACTGTGAAATTTTTGAAGCATTACAAGATTTACATTCATGTAAATTTTTGCTGCTCTAGCACCAAAATCCAAAAAACCTCTGGAGCAAAGGCAAAACAAAGTTTCAGCAGGCACTAGTAACTCAGCACTGCTCATTTAGAGCTTTGAAAGCAAATGAAGGGGACAGAGAGAAAGGGTAAGAATTAAAAATTCCTGCATATTTTTTATGGGTTGTAAAAGTAAACATTTAAAGAACACAGTACAAAAAGATTGAAACATACATAAAGAAAAAGTAGTCTACATTTAGCTAACGTATATTTTGCATTCTGTGTTCGCTACGCCAAAAAAAGAAGATCATTGTACAACAACAGAAGAACTAACCTCTCTGACAGAGTGGATCTAAAAATTCTTGTAAACCACTTGGAACATTTCTGACAACATCACAGGAGTAGCCATCTTCTGGTAAAAGAAAAGGTAGCTGTAAGTCAGGATCCTCTTCCAGTTGGACTTCTCGGCCATCGCTGCGAGCAAGTTCATCAGCCGTATTTTCTGCAACAGTTACTACATTCTCTATCAGTTCCTGCATAGAAGGCAGAAAGACATTGTTACTATAAAGGGATAATTTTCGTTAAAGAAAAAAACCTTAACATTAAGAAAATACTAAGACTACAAGAAAAAGGACTTTGGAATCCAGATTATCAGATATAAAACTTCTTCAGCTCCACCATGCACAGTCAGTACAATGCATTGCTTTATTTGATTAAATCCCATAGATTATGTAGTTAGAGAATATAAGAGCAGCATTTATTTTTCTTCAGTATTTTCAAAACTTATGGTGCATGTTTTTACTTGAGATGAGAGCTGTGTTTAAAAATACATAGCAGAGAACATGCATGTGCAGAGGCGGAATCACAGGCAGCTTTAAATTTTTCACACTTTGCTGCGTGTATACATAGTTCTGTAAGGCTAAATATATAGAAGAGAAACAGACAACTTGTGTAAAACAGGATTTTCAGCTCCATCAGGACACAAACACAGAGGACCAATGGCATATACAGTTCTCTAGTTTGGATGCTTTGTAGAACTAATTGAATTCTACATTTCCTGGGAGCTCAGTATAAAGTGAAGGATCCCTTAATGTAGATATCTATTCTTCACATAACACTGTAGAAGCACACAACACATGAGCAGGATCACTCAAGGTGCGGCAGGGAACTTTTAAGTTTTACATTTGGTGCACAACTGTTCCACTTAGCATCACAAAAAGCTCTATGAACCCAGTGTACTTTTCACAAGACAGCTACTGCGGTTGCATGTAGCACACAGTAGTTTTCCTTCTACATTTTAGACAGATCTGTAAGGTTCCAATAGAATATCTGTTATTAGATCATATGAACTGAGGAAAATTAATTCAGAAGTTAACAAAAATCAAATTCCTAACAACTTCGCAAAAAGTAAAGGTCCAAGCAGCACTGTGCTTCTACATTCTTCTAATTTATCCCAAACTACTCAGAAGAGTGCACAATGAAAAGGCTCTTATCTCTCTCTCCTCAAGCAGTTCCTCCATTTTTCTGTTCCCTTAAACGCCTTAGGCTGGCCTAAGTTTTAGCTTGAAAGTATTCAATTGTTAAGTGAAATAAAAAAAAGTTACAGGCAACTTTTAAAAAGATATAAGTAGTAATTCTCTGAGCACTCAGTCTGTTCCAAGTTGCGTGGTCTGCCTTAGGAACCAAGAAATCAATCCAGGTTTGACTCATCGCTATGTTTGAACAAGCAGGTAGCATCAATACTTAAAACTATCTTTACCTCTAGTAAACCACCATTCTTTCAGGAAGAGAACTCACCCCAGAGATGTAGTAATTCTGTCTTGATGCCAGCAAAATCACACAACTAATTTATCTGAAGCTGCTACCAATATTACATATAGATTGCTTTACTACAAGTATTTGCTTTATCAAAGATTCAGATGTGATTTCCAGTCTCTTTCTACAGCTTCTACTTGGCTCCCAAGACCAGCTTGACAGTTTAGTCTTTATCTCACCCCAGTTACACAAACATGCAACTCAGAATCTGTAAGCTTGATACAACAATTTTATTACTGGAGCACAATGCAGAACACAGTTGAGACAACACAGTGTAAGTGTTCTCATCTGAATGTTCAGTTTCAGCAAATTTCCAGGGGGAAGTCAGATAAATCCAGCCTGTCTTTAGAAGTGCTCTTTGAAAGGGCCTTTTTACCATAAAAGGTGCTAATTCTAAAAAGAATTACATCAAACTAAAGCAAGTAAAAGTAAATACATTTATATTCCTTTGAACAAATTCCAAGCCTTGAAATTTTTCAGATTTGGCAGCAGTAAGTCAGAGTTTGAGTGTACAAGTCTTTTTCATAGCAAGGAGCAAAGAAGTCCCAAATACCACTTCACCACAAGAGGACAAACTACCCATGTTGTAATCCTCCCTCTGACACAAAGAAGACCGATCAAATCTAGCACTGTATTTCTTTGGAGGTCCCTAAAGAACAATAATAACAAACTGTGGAATTCTACCTATGTGTAAACATGAAATACAAGCTATGTTCTTCAGCAAAGGACTTTTAGGTTTGGTAGCCAATATATAAAAACATATCGAAGCTACAAGTCTCCGTTAACACCTTTAGAACCACTGTATTAGTACCTTTGATTTAATAAACAGATGTATCCAAAGTTATTAAAAAATAGACATTGTAGACAATGCATTCAGTTATATAAACATTAGATTATCTTCACCTTTTAAGATTTTTGAGATCAGTCAACTAGCCTGTAATCAGGGTTTACCTTAAAAGTTGTCATCCACATATGATTACAATTCTGCAAGGAACACAAAACCTCTTTTGACTTTTGCCAAAAAAATGTTTCCCATGGATAAAACTTAGAATAGTCAGTTATGTCTTAAATATCAAAATAAAAAAGTTCTGAAAACAACATCTCTCTCCACATACATGTTCCATGTATCAATCTGTCCATCAAAGGACAATCTGTCTACTGCTTGTATAAAGGGATTCAAGATTCATGGATTTTTACATCCCACGTGTAAAAAAGCTGAGTGTTCCTCCTCCTTTCATTTGATTTCTACAGTCAAAATTTCCATCTTTGTTTCTGTGGTTATACACAGAACTAGCTTTTGGGAGTGCTCTGTACACCTCTCCCCTACCACCTTACTGGATATTTCATCCACAAAGGGTGTAAGGTGCAGTGACACCTCTCTGAGTATGCTCAACATGCAGTGTTATCCTACAGTCCAGCTCGGTGTAAGACAGATTCTTAGTAATAATATCCTGCTCAAGCTGCAGTGAAGTACTCCCACCAAAGTTGGTGGCCAGAAGCCAGCTGATACTACCGATACTTCTTATTGTAGGGAGAGCAGATCGCCCTCTTTGACTCTTCTTGTAACAATTCCAGACCAATCAACAATAAGATAGCTATTTTCAGGCAGTGCTTTTACTCTAAGTGTATATTCCTCAGGTATGTTAAACAGCACAGGAAGTGACAGAAGAGACTTACTGTTGGGATGAGTGGTTCATCTGGAGCACAGTGATAATTCTGCAACAAAGCTTGTAGCTGCAGAGAATTCAGCTTAAAGCAAGTACTGTTAATATTTGGAACGTCTGCATGTGAATATTTGTCCATGGTAAGCAACGTGGTTGCCTAGGAGAGAAAAAAAAAAGGTCATAGGAGACAAATCCAAAGCAGAAGGAAACCTTAAGCCTTGTTTCTGAGTTTTCTTTAGACGAGAGATAGGAAAAGACAAAGCAAGAATCCAGATTTGTTACAGAAGCAGCACAAATATCCCCAAAGCAACCACTAATTATATCTTCTGTACCTGCAAGATGAATTAATACTAAACCTATCATAAATGAGGCATACCAATTTTTCAGTTACTCTGTTCAGCATAGTTATAGCTCAGTCTTATAAACAGAAATTGAACATCCCGTCGGCCAAAATCACTAATTATTAATTTCACTTGTAACTTTAATATAAATGATGTTAAAAAAACGTATGTTGTGTTTTTGCATGCCACCTCAATGTTCTAGGATTGATACACACAAACTACACTTGTCCACATGCTATTCTCCAGGAACACAGAATATACAAATATTCTCTTTGAATATAAAATTATGGGAGAGATGTTAACCAGAAATACCCACACTCACCTGCACTATTCTGCTCAGGTGGCAATCAGCAGCCAATTCTAAACCCTGTTTTTCCGCCCAGGCTTCAATATGTCCCAACTGTTGACGAACAATAGCTCCCCAGTAATGTGAACATAACCCTGAATCTGGGGCCGTAACTAATCTGTTAAAAAGCCACATGTTGATAAAATGAAACAGCTGGGAGAAGAGCTGTATAGTCAGAGCAGCATTCACTCTACATCGTCGTAAGAGGGACATAGCCCCAGTCAATGTATGCAGCACATCATCTACAAAGATAAAACAAAAAGTAAATCACATTCACATACTGCAACGTACAAATGATTTAGGCCATAAATAATAACACAGAAGCACCTAACCCAGGTTGGTAAATGCTAGGCAGAACCTGCATGTATTTAAGTTACAGAAATAAATTCACTGCTTCGTGGTTTTCAAGATGGAGCAACATTAAACTGATAGCTGAAATACCTTTTTTAAGTCCTGAAATGAAAATAAATTCTTTTGGGGAAATATTTAATATACAAGTATTTAATTGGTTATATCTGACACTTAAATCATGTCCTCAACTTGAGTAAACTCATTCTTCTCTTATTTTTAGTAACAATTTAAAAACTATATTCTACTGTTCCAAATGCATATTGCAATTATTCCACAGGTCCTTGCAGTTAAATATCAAATTGTATCCAAAAATTTCAGCAGAAAGGATGCGCATTGCATGATGTACTTCATACATTAGTTTTAAAAAATATTATTCAAATTTCCTTTTGCCCATTCACTGCAATATTATGTAAGAAGCAGTAAGGACCTCCTGTTAGCCTCACCAAGAGCAAACATCCCTATATGCTTCTTGTTAGAATGTATGAATGCAAGCAGAACATTTATCTCCAAGCCTTCTTCTAAGGCAATACTTTTATCTGAAATCTCTATTGAAGAGACCACCAAATTAATTTCTTTAGCATTGAAACACAGGATTGTGACTGGAAAAAAACTATCTGTATAAGACAGAAATCTATAAAGCAGCTCAAAAGTAACTAAAATAATGAACATCATCTGCCTTTGTTCCAATGTCAGTTTGCTACTTTTTCAGGGTTTGCGTCCAGAAAGTTCTCTCTGTTACACTACAGGGCACTAAAAAGAAAACAGTATATTTTTAGAGTCTTCCTTCAATGTTCAACACAGGAAAAAAGCAATTGCAGCAAGCTTAATACCCCAAAGACCAGGAAGTATACATGAATTTTGTATAAATACTCTTCAAAGTTGAACAGAATGACTGTACTTAATAGCTCTGCAGATCATCTTTACTTCAATTATTCAGAACGTCGCTATTTTCTTAACTCTTCCTAACGGTTTATCCTCAGTTAGTTCCCTCAAACTTGAATATTTTTTACATTTTCCATTTTCTTTAGTCAACAGGCTACATAATGCAGGAGGCTCTCACGCTTTCCCCATGAAAAGCACAAGAGGGGTCCTATCTCAGGGGCCTGTGCGTGAATATGTTCAGCATGGAAAACAGCAAGAGGCACTGGAAGTCTGAGCACAGTCACTGAGCCAGGATTACGGACACAGCAGGATAGCACGCATAACCAGAACGCTCTTCATGGACAGAACGGCCCAGGAAGCTTGACATTGCTGCAAAGCACTATCGTATTTAAAGGATTGTGGCAGGGATCCCTGGCAGGAATCTACAAGGGCGGTCAGCTTCGCCTTAGTACCTGGGAGGTACTTTGTCAGATTGTCCCACAGCATCCTTACAGCGACATTGCCGAGATAAGGACTGGATAACCAGATGATAAGGTAGGCAGAATACTGGCTGGACCACTGGACTGGGTGGATTTGTGGATACAAAGTCTAGCTGGCAGTCAGCTATTAGTGGCTTCCCTCATGGATTGAGACTGGGACTGATACTGTTTAATGACTTTATTAATGACCTGAGTGATTAGATGGAGAGCATTCTCAGCAAATTCACAGATGATACCAAACTGGGGGGGAACACTGATACGCTGAAGGGCAGCAGTATTTTTCAGAAGGGCCTCAACAGGCTGGAGAAATGGGCTGACAGGGACTTCATGAAGTTCAAAGGCAACTGCCAAGTCCTGCATCTGGGAAGGAGTAACTCTTTGCAACAGGACAGGCTAGGTGCCATCTGGATAGAAAGCAGCTCTGCCGAAAATGACAGAGAGATCCTGGTAAACATCAAGTTGAACATCATTAAGCAGCATGTCCTTGCTTGAAAGGTAGCCAGTTGCATACTAAGCTGTTAAGTGAGCAGCAGTGCAGCTAGCAGAAGGGAGGGAAGCCATCCTTCCTATGCATTCAGCATTTGAGAGACTGCATCTGGAGCACAGCAGCCAGTTTTAGACCCCCCAGCACAAGGAGGATACCGATTTAATGGAGCAAATTCAGCAGAGGGCCACCAAGATGATTAGGGGGCTGGAGAAGAGGACATAAAAGAAGGACAGAGAAGTGGATTTGGTTCATTCTGGGGAAAGAGAAGGCTAAGGGCAAAGCTTATCACTGTCTTCATCTACCTAATGGGAGGGTTCAGAACAAGATGCCTCTCAAATGTACACAGTAGTGATAGCATAGAACAACAGACAAACCAACACAAAAATTGCAACATGGGAAATTCCAATTAGATATAGAAAAAGTATTTTCACCATTAAGGTAGTCAAATGTTGGAACAGGTTACTCGGAGATGTTGTGACATCTCCATCCCTCAGTGGAGATTCAAAACTCAACTGGGCAATACTCTCAACAACCTGATCCAGTTGCACCTGCCTTGAGCAAGACACTGCATTAGATGACATCCAGCAGCTCCCCTCCAAACTAAATTATTCCATGATTTGTAAACCCAATATAAATCATTGAATGTCACTACTGTCCTTATCATTCATGCAAAATTGATCCAAACAATTCTCAGGGGTTAGGGCAACTTGTGAATGTCATATCACCGTTCAGAAAAATTTTATTTATTACTAGTTAATTGTATGGTTTAAAAGACACAAGAAAAGATCAAGTAGTCTAACCTATTTTAGGCCTCTGAGGGTTATTTTCCTCTGGATCATCAAGGAATGCTGGCATGTAGTTATTAAGCTCTGACTGCAGACAATGAACGAGGTACCTGGAAGTGAAGGGAAAAAAAAAACCAAACCAAAAAACAAAAACAAACAACAAAAAAAGAAATTTTAAAATCCTGTATGTGTTCATTATGAATGCTTCTAAAGAAAAGAGAACTATCAAATTACAAGATTCCTGAAATTGCAGTGTTATGTATGTGACTACAGGGAACCAAATAGTACTTTTTAAAAGGCCAGAGAGACCAGTTCTCCTGTACCTTTCCTAGAAATGTTGAAAAAAGAATTAGGTTATCAGGGAACGGAGCCACTTAAATGCAGTATCACTACCACACTTGTAAGCAAAGGTCATATGCTACATAAAGAGATGCTGTCAGGCCAAACTTTGGTTCTGTAAGACTGCAAAAACAATTTTTTCCAAACAGAAATACACTTTTCTCTGTTTTAAAATCTACGAAGAGTAGTATTAAAAAAGATTTTCCTATTCTGAGCCAATGCACAAGATCCTGAAATGGCCCTAGTGTTTTATGTAAACAATTTTTTGATTCTTGTATTTCTCTTACCTTTAACTACTGTGAAACGAAAAGCTTGTTTTATTATTCTTTCTCTTCTAATTATTAAACAATTTCTTTAACACTGATTTTGATAATTCACTTATATATTTTCTGTTAAGAACTGAAACTAAAAGGAAATCAAATTGAAATCACATATAAAAGGAAAATATTCCATGGCTTTCTACAACTCCCCTTTCTGTTTCACTGGTAACATTTTTAATGAAATACCCTCAATTGCTAGAAAACAAAAGCCATGGTAATTTCAACCAATTCTGGTGTATGCCAGTTGTTACCATCAAATAACAATTTCACAGCAGACTTCTTTCTTTTCATGCTCCTGTTGTGCTTTTTTATTTGCCTTCTAAATATATATTCCACAGTTCTCCAAAAGTTTAATACACCCATTTGGAATCTGCCATGTTACAGTGTACTTAGGGGAGAATTCACACACAGCTAAAATTCAGAAATACCCTTTCACATCCAGCCTGCTCATCATGTACAGGGAAAAATACAGTGCCATTCCTTTCTAGCCACAGCAATATTATGTCTTCCAATGACTACTTAGCAAATTGAAGTAGCAGAGATGTTTCAAGACACCAATCCAAAACACTGACCTGTGGCAAAAAGGCATAGCTTCATTAACAGTTAGTAATTTAGAGGTGCTACAAAAATTGAAAGACGCTTGTCAAAATAGCTACTTGCTATACCCTATTTGCCCATAATTCACCAACAGGAAAAAAAAAAAAAAATCCATGGGAGTACATACAAGGTGGTTTGGTGCATCTCTTATACCTTTCAAAAGTTCAGAAAGCAATTATAAGGTTTCACATTCTACATTCACATACTACATACTGCTCTTTAGAGCAATACAGCTCCCCTTAAAGCTAAACAGTTAAACCATGGTTAGGTCTCCCAGTCCTGTCACAGTACAGAAAGATTACATTCTGTGCTATTACAGAAGTATGAAAAGACTGTATTTAAAACAGACATCCTACAAGTGGGGAAAGGGTGGGTCTAAGTCACCCAAAGTACACTGTTGGTTAAATTTTTCTTTTAATCAGTATTGTAAGTGCCTGAGCTGATGAGCATAGGTTGATTTTACCCCAAGCCAAAACCTGTCTTATTTTTTTAAGAAAAAACTGAAAAACCCCCACTGTGCAAATTGCTGTTTATGTGAATTATGAAAGTAGATAATTAAAAGCCCTTAAAGAGCGCAAGGTTCAATACTTTAGAGATCCATAAATTTTGAAGCCTATGTATTTATATATTAACAGCAAAAACAACCTTTCCTCATATCTCCATAAAAACCTTAAATTAAGAAAAAGCAATCAGCACAAAATAAATTTAAATAACATTTCCCTAAAATTTTCATTGACAGCCTCAACTATTGCAAGAACAGCTAACAGATGAAACTCCTTGCACAGCCCAGTGATCCATATTCATAAAACAAAGTATCTGTCTAAAGAAGTAAGGCTAGCCTCTGTAGTCCTCCTCTCAGATATTTAAAAATACACAAAAGACATTATTGCTATACCTAAAATTTAGCAAAAACGTGAAGTTATTCTCAAACCCATAGCTACGTAGAATATGTTAAGCGCAACAGAAGTTTGATGGCCTTACTTGAATGCCATTTGAACCAGGTGTGCCAAAACGTCTTGTGCATCCACAGTAATTCGGCTAAGATCTCTGTCTTGCTTTATGAAATTCAGTAACTCAGATGCATTTGCCATCCAAAAGGCAAGTGCCCCAGCAATATTCTTCTGTTTCTGTAAGCAGAAAGAAGGAAGAAATAATACAGGGAAATAGTCTTCTGATAAAGCACGGCAGCTTAAAAAAGCTCCAAAAGATAGACCAGTACCTTTTCCCATTTCACCAAACATATCTCAGATACCAGATATTTGCAAAATGTTTATATGTAAAATTGTAATTGCTGTAACTGGTAAGTTCAATTTTAACACTTTCACTGAACATATGAAATTCTGTTAAAATCGCCAATAGCCATATCAATAAAGCCACGGCACAAGTTTCTAGTTATGTAGCGCTAAGAGCTTAGCGGAATGCAGTATCTGGTAATCTGTGCACTTTTAAGCGCATATTCACTACTGCCCACTGCCACTCTGATACTGCACTCACTGGCTTTGATACCAGGTGATTCAGTATCAAGTACTGATCTATCTCACCATCTCCCGACCACAAATGCCAGGCCAGGCAACCTCAGATGAAATCCAAAGAATAGGAACCACAAACAACAAAAAAAGAAAATAAAGGGAAGAAAAAGAACTTTGGTCATTTCATATCCACATTGAAGTGCGTTAAGCAGAAATTATGGAATGCCGTAAAAGTTGCAAAGTCAAAAAAGGATTTTAGTACTGCATGTTCCAGTTGCTGAATGAGTGTTATGAACTGTTTAAGTCCAGCTGTTTGAGTATTGTATTTTGATATGGAAGCAGCATGAGAAACTGAGCTAAGCCAACATAGCTAGGATCAGTTCCCAGCAATATATCCTACCTGATCAACCTGGTCTACCTCCTGGAGAAAAACGGACGAAGGAAATCAAACAGAATAGAAGAAAGAAACTTGTGAACAATCATGATAGCTTTAGAAATCAAACACTAAATATGAAGGTACAACACTTATGTTCACAGTTATACACAGATGCATTAATCAGTAGCTACGATGCAACTGAGCCCCTCTTAAAAAAATGAATTATTTTAATAGGACTAGTAGCACAACAGCGAAGAACTGAAGTGCCCACATGTCACAATTAATTCAAGGAATGCCCTATACTAGTTGACATCCCAGACCAGTTGGTTATTCCATGCTCAGTGCACCACAGAAACCCCACAGAACTTTTTGCAGGCAACGGGGTAAGCAGCCATCCAAGTAACAGATCCAGGGAGCTATTTGCCCACACTGCTGCAATGAAGACAATGTACAAACAAACAAAGGGGGACAGAAAATCCCCATCAGGAAAACAAAACAAAACAAAAAACCCAAACAAAAACCACACAAACAAAACCAAACAAAAAACATAAAACACCTAGGACAGATTTAATACATGGCTTTTCAATTAAAGAAAAAAAAAAAAAAAAAGACTGTTTTAAACAACAAAAGAGTCTAATGAAATACCACACTAAGCTTCTTAAATGCTGGTAAGGATAAGCTACACTGAGTTAAGCAAACAACAACAAAAAAACCCCCACCAGGTATGTTTGTCTGATTATTTAAAACTGAGCTCTTACTTAATTCTTTATGGCTTTCTATTCAGACCACTCTCCCCCACCTGCAACACAATGAGCTTAACACAAAACTTTGAGGTGTCATTTGCTGTTACAACTATAGTTGGAGCTCTAAATACCAAATTACTACTGCTTTTTTGCTTCTTCCCCCTTTCCAACCAAGGCATTCTGAACTGACTGAAGATGTGTTGGCACAGAACAAAAGGAGATGCTCCTTCTACAAACAAATGTTAAAATTTGCAGAGGATCAGAAATGCCACAGAATGAATTGGGGGGAAAGAAAAAAAAAAAAAAAAAAACAATGAACACACACACACACACACCCTGGATTAAAAAATTAGCTTTTTTTAATATGAATTAAGTTTCTATTCCTAGATTTTTATTGAAAGCACTGAGCCTTCTCATAGATCTCTCCGATTTTATCCCCATCTCATATGAAGTCTTCTACAATATTTGCAGACACTAATGCAAAGGCTACAGAAACTCACAGACTTAAGTTTGTTAGCAAGTACTACTTGAGTAACTTCAGAAAGCTATCAAGTCTCCTTATGATCTAAGCAGGCAAAATTAGGATCTAAACAATTTATTTTACTCCCACAGTACAGCACAAGAGCTTGTGCACCCTCTACTTCTGTTTTGGGTGCCTCTCTCCCCTTGCCTCCCATCTGTCTTCTCCGTCTTTCACACCCTCAGATGCCTTTCAGCACAGGCAGGCTTTACAGTTGAGACATACAAAAAAAGCTATTGTGATACAGCCACTTATTACATGGTAATTTAACTGTGACAGCCATCAATATAACCACTCATTCTACAGCTTAGATGAAGTAATTTGACTTGGCTTAGCTAGTACTGTTTATACTCCACTAAGACAGGTCAAAGCTAATGACATTTTCCTGGTCAAGCTTTAGAATCAATGCATTTCTTTGTCTCCAGCCCATTAACCTTCAAAATCACTGAAGTTCTACTCTTTCATCACATTTGTCATCTTCCCCCTTTCCTCCAGCTTCTTCAGCTTGACATTTGAAAGAACCTCCTCCCAATTTTCTTCAACCTCCAACTCTCTTCAGTTTATTTCTTGCAACTAGATAACACCTTCTACAAACCACAAATGCAGCTACCACTTCCTTGTTGATGTCTTCCTTTAATTTTAGGTTGGAGATTAGATTGCAACTATAGAGTTGCAAGGCTGTAGAAAATAGCCTTTCACAAAGGACAGTCCAGACAAACACTCGGTTTTAACAGTTTTGCAATACTACTAGCAGGATTATATAAAATACACTTGCTTGCAACAACCACAAGGTCAGACTTAATTTGGGAAGCCCTTCTCAGTTCTGTAAATGAGTGTTTTCACAGGATAATCTATTTTCTAGCTTTGATTTGTTTTCTCATCAAACAGATGTTTGAGTCCACCTCTCCAGTATCTTCTAGCAGCTACATGGTTATCTATTTTAGTTCAACACAAAGAATGCAGAACTTTATCTTTGCTTTCCCACTGTACCCATCCTTGTCACCCCAAGTCTTTTTGGGGCCATTGTTACTCATTTACATTAGTCGTATAAACCAGTGTCTTTCTTTGATTCAGCCCTGTAACTTCCAGATTATATTTGAAGTCTACCCTTTCATTGTTTACTTTCCATTCTCCCAACTAAATTGCTTATGTTCAGGCTCTTTGCATGTCATGTTCTCCACTACCGCCAGAGTATCCCCTCTGAATTTAACAAATTCACTCTTCCACAGACAGATTTTATTTTTTTTTTATAGGAGAACCTGAACGTTTAACTTTTGATACCATTTCAATTTTATCAAATATCCATTTACCACAGCATCAAGACTCAAAGCAATGTGCTAGTTCTTCACTTCAGAGTCAAACCACTTTTCAACCTCTCATCAGCTTCAGAATGCACATGAAAAGCTAGTTTGTTTTCTCACTGTCAAGTGTTTCAACACTGGCATTTTCTCCCATTCTTTCTTGTGAAAGGTGGGAGCCCGCTGTGTTTACAGAGCTGTCCAATTACAACATTCTCCCTGCTGAAAACACCACTAAATCCTTCCAAAACCTGAACAGTTTTGGTTTACTGTGACACTCATGCCACTCTCTTGTTTACTTTCCTCTTCTCCCTTAATCAACCTGTTGTGTAACACTTGCATCATAAATTCTCTAAAGCAGAACTGATGCATTTGTTAGACTTGTACAGTGCTTAGTGCAGCAGGGTCCTTGCTCTATACAGGCTACTATAGCAGTACTTTTTGCAACAAACTTAGGCGTTTTAATAAATATAGAAATATATTTCCATTTTTCCTCTGAGAAAAACCTACAGACAAAAGAAGTTACAACAATTAATTAGTTAGTGAGGATACCTGAACTAGCACTCCTTTTCCAGGAAATGACCATTACACTTTATCCACAGTTACACAATGCAAGGTACTGTCTAATTTCACAGACAATCCAGCGGATCTTATCCTGCATTCCTACACAAAACAGAACTCCCCCTGTGTTTCTGTACAAGTCTTGCACATGTAATAACAATAGCATCAGACTACATAGAAGATGTCAGAACATTTGAGAAATTAAATTTCTCTTTATAAAGCAATTGTGTCAGCTTGGTTCAAAAAGTCCAGTTTTATTACTGTTTTTGCGGTTACAGAAGTTGTAAAAGTAACAGGATCAAAATTAAAAAGTCATGTTTCTTTTTAATATGTTCACTTCAAGCATCAATCAGTGCAAACAACTGCTATCTATACAATATTCTTTAATAAGCACATCCAACTTGTTTTACAAGAGCTCATGGCCAGAAATGCTTGCAAAGATCTTACCTTCTAGAGAAGAGAAAGAGTAACTTCTTGTCAGAGAACATATCTTCAGTGCAACAGCCCCTCCCTAACCTCCCACACTGCTCAGGAGAGAGTTTCTTACCACTGACATTACTCATTGAGACAAAAGCAAACCTTCACATGGGCCATCAAATGGGCCATCAATACAGGTATTAGCGTTTAACCAACTAAGAAAAAGACTAAGAAGGTTACTAGATAATCTACAACACGTATTTCATTCTCTTGACATGTTTTTGCAGAGAAACTCACCTGTATCACTCCTTCCATCATGTTCACCATCTTGTTGACTATTGCAATGACTTTGTGAGTACGCTCAGCAGGAGTGATGTCAGGTCTGTACTGGCTTGACAATACATACCGACATGTCATATACAAAACATACGTAGGTGACAGCTTAAAATGAACTGTCGAGCTATTTGTGTAATTTATAATGGCAGATAAGAAGGCATCTTCAGCTGTAGAAAAAGATGAAAAAAACAACATGTCATAAAGCCAAAGACAGAAAGAAAATGAAATAAAACAATATCATAACTTGGAGCACAGAGGATTTATTTTTAAAGCAAGAGCAGGGGAGAGGGGAGCAACTTACAGGAATTTGAACTCTAAATTGTCTATTATGTACTACGGTTACTTAGGCACACTAACAACACACTTCCATATGAAGCTAGAAAATCTGATCGTCAGGAAACAGTTCTGTACTATTTCCTATCTCTTTGCTGAAAATTTGTATCTTCAAGGAAACAGGAAAATGCAAGGCTTCCCTTGTCCATTCTATTCCTACAAAGCTCCCTTATTATAGGGAATTTTATACGAATAAAAATCTGTCTTTGCTTGACCAAAATCTATTTAGTTTCAAATATCTGAAGTCTGGACAATCTCTGGTATGATATTTTTCTACCAGATCTGAGGTCTTCAAAAGCTGGGGACCAAGAAAACAAAAAACAAAATTCTAAATGAAAATGTAAACTTAATCAGATATTACATAAAATGGATTTTAACCAAGATGCAATCTATTATCCAAGGCATGGAGAACTGTATAGAAGAGAATTAATTCAATGTACTGTTGAGGACGTGGGATTAACAATTTTTTCACAGTTAAATTTGAGTATCTAAAGATAAAGAGTTGAAATACCATTAGAATTAGATATGCATGAACCCGCCTCAATACCTGAACTGTCTGTTCAGCCTCCCCAACAAAATAAATTACATTGCTGGATTAGCTAACATCTGTTCAGTCAATATGCTTGTTAGTGTTTACTTAAGTTACCCTTAAGTTTTCAAACTGACTGAAATATTACACTATAGAAAAATGTGTCAACAGGTTAGTGTTATAACTTCACAATTTACTCACAGCTTTCCCTGAATTCAATACTGGCAGGTAGTATCAGTTCTGGTCCATGGGTATCCTGAGGTCTAAAGAAAGAAGACAAAAATTTAAACAAACAATCCACACGGGTGGTATTAATTCCACTGTAAAATGACAGATTTCTGCAAATACACTGGTTCCAAATGCTGACACAACATCCTTCCCCAAAATGATCCTTTTTTTACCTTTCCTCTAGAATCATTAAGCTGTATCTGCCCGCAATGCAACAGCTCAAAATACCAAGTTAAACTGTGGAGTCTGTGATATTAATGAACATCCTCTTCTGTGCTGTATGGCAGACTGACAGGATCAGTTTGCCACCTGCCATTGACAGGATTCAAGTAACAAATTATTCATGCACACATGACAGAAAGTGAATGAAGCTTCATCTGAAACATCAGCTCAGTTACAACAAATGTACTTTGCTATCTTTAATGCTCTCAAAACTGATGAGAACTTGGTCAACTTATTTGTCCTTTCTTCTGATAAGGAGGAAAAGGAGGTAAAAATCTAGCCCCTACCCTCACCTGGCTGTTGCTATGCTATGTTAAGAAACAGCAGTCATTCCATGAGCCCCAGAACTACATCCTCACTTAAAACTGACTGCAGTGCTCTTTCTTATCAGTACCTATCAGAGAATTCAGAGAGAAGAAAAATGAACAGAAAATTGATTTTTCTGGTGTCTGCAAAAGGTTAAGCATGTATTTCATTCCTCCCTTAAGCAAAAGCATTAACTGAGCTGTTCTCTGTAGTTAGGCACCTATTTTTAGGGAATTTGTAAAAGCTTAACATGTTCTGCATGCAATAGCCATTTTTAACCACATGTAACACAATAGGTAGCTTTCTACTTTCCTCAGCAGCTTTGATAAAGAAAGGAATGTAACATGATTATATAAAGCCTCATTCTTGTGAGAAATATTAGTTATGTGACAAGGCAGAGAGAGGACACTAAAGGCCTTTATTTTGGGTTTGGTGGGGGGTGTTCTTTTGTTTTTAAACTTGCAAAAACTTAAAACCAACAGATAACATAGTTATACCATCTAGATAATGCTTTATTATAAAAAGTGCTCAGCAAAACGAAGTTCTGGGGAGCTGAAAGTTAAGGAACAGCAGACACAGCAGGGTAAGATGTACATAAATTTCTGCCAGTTCAGTCACATTTCAAACATGACAGCACACCCTCTTTATGAAGAGTGCCCAGCTGCTGTGTAAATATTAGCATTTCCTCTGGTTTTACTGCTATAGATTTAAGATGAACTGATTTCTCACTATCTCCACGCTGTCCAAGGTGCATCGTCTTCACTGAGAACTTAACGACTTCTGCAGAAAAATAACTAATACTCACACAGCATTATCAAAATAGAACTATAGTGATAACTCCAGAAAAATTTCTAATCTGTCATTATAGGAATGGTAATAAGACTAAGAAATATTTCAACAAACTGGCTGGTAAACCACTGACAGATTTCAGCTGATGATTTACTTCCTTTCCTTTAGAACAAAAGGATAGTGATCCTTTTCAGCACAAAGGAAGGAACAGGATTCTCCATCTTCCCTCCAACGGGAGAGAAAGTGGTACATGAGATGAGAACTGATATGGATTAGTGCAAGATTGCTTACAGAATTTTAGAAATTGGCTTCAAGATAGAAATGAATATGAAGTAGGAAGAGGAAAGACTTCTTTAAAAAAAGTTAATTTAGTTTTACCTGTAAATTAGTTCTCTAGGAACAGATGCAGTAGGTCAATTATTGTAGCTACCTTAGTATGAGTTTCCTTCAACTAATGTACCTTTTTCTGCCTTCCCTAAGCACACACAAAAGAAATACTCTCTAATTAAGCTTTGCAAACTGGAAATTTAAGTTAAAATAACTCTCTGTGCTTCTGAGATGATAGCAGCTAGCCAACCTGCTTTATTACTGGATACATTTTAAGTATATATTGTCTTTGTGCTATTGCTTTTATACAAAAATCCTCTCTCCGTGGTGATGAGATTCTCTGAGCTAAACCAGTCTGAAAGTCTAGTTAGGGTATGTGTAGCAAGGCCATAAAATATTGATTAGGGGTTGCCTCCTCTCACGAAGTATCGTGTCAGGTAATATTACACTTCAAAATTGCATTAAAAAATACATTCTCTAGATATTTCTGTATTGTCCTAGATTAATTGTCTGTGATAAACTGCATAAAAAAATAAAATATACTCTGTCCTTGTGAGGTTGTTTTAGCCAGCACACTAGCTACGTATAAATTTTGTAAGGCGTGTTAAAATTAGGTATTAGGTGTCTGCATTCCATTAACATCGCTTATATATCACTATTCTCATTTCCAACCAAATGCATTTTTAAGAACTCCTGAAGGGTATCCAACGCAAAAAATGATCTTTTTTCTTTTTTTATTATATGCTTGCTCACGCTAATTGAAGTCAGTTATCTAACAAGGATGTATGACCATAATCCTTAACTAAATAGTCATTATCTTTTATTTCACAGAATCACAGTTCAGTCAGAACAACCACACACAATAGGTAAAATGGAGCTATGCTCTCAAGATTTCAATTATTCTTTTTCTAGAGACAAAAAAATAAGGCAGCCAAGTTCTAATCTTTGGTCTTCAACCCATTCAGTGACTGATGGGAAGAAAGTCTTATTTGCCTTATTGTTCACCTTTGAACAGCCATGATGAACAGACACAAAAAGAACAGACAAGGACACTTAGTACAGCAGTGGACTAGTTGTACAGTAACAAGAACCTGGAAGTGCTCAGTGAAGATTTTTTGGTTCTTCGAACTAACACAGCAGTTACTTCACCAAATGATTACTGTCCTTACAGTTCACAAAATGAGACCAGAGTATCCCAGAGGAAGCCCAACAGAAGATTCACAAAATACATCCACAAAGGGTATAAAAATTTCACAAAGTTTTGTTGATCTTTCATAAGAGAGGAAAATTACAGGTAAAAGACTAGTAACTCAACAAGAAGGAGTTAAATCTTCAGCAACCTTAATAAAAACAGTTCTGAAAAAGACACTCAAGATGCCCAGGCACTCTAACAAGAGAGTGCAGAGTAGAACCAAGTTGTTTCTCCTGTAACTTCACTGAAAGCATCTAAAAGATGTCCCTGCTACAAAACACTAGAACATTAGGAATTCAGTTCAGGTGGAAGCACAATTTTCTGCTGTGCTCGTTTCAGATAGGATAGAGTTAATTTTCTTCCTAGTAACTGGTACAGGGTGTTTTGGATTTAGTGTGAGAATAATGTTGATAACAAGCTGACGTTTTAGTTGTTGCTAAGTAGCACTTATCCAAAGTTAAAGAATTTTCAGTTTCCCATGCTCTGGCAGCAAGCAGGTATACAAGGAGCTGGGAGGGAGCATGGCCAGGACAGCTGACCCGAACTAGCCAAAGGGATATTCCATACTATAGAACGTCATGCTCAGTATATAAACTGGGGGGAGTTGGCTGGGAGGGGCCGATCACTGCTCGGGCATCGGTCAGCACATGGTAAGCAATTGCATTGTGCATCACTTGTCTTTTCTTGGGTCTAGTTTCTCTGTTATATTCCTTTTCATTACAATTATCGTTATCATTATTGTCATTATTATACTTTACCTTAGTTATTAAACCATTCTCATCTAAACCCACGAGTTTTACTTCTTTTTTTTCAATTCTTCTCCCCATCCCACTGGGAGGGGGAGGAGGAGTGATTGAGTGGCTGCGTGGTGCCTAGTTGCCAGTTGGGGTTAAACCACGACATCTGCCCTTTTTCCCCCCCTTTCTTCTTTTTTCTACCACTCACATCTCTGAACTCTGTTTTCCATCTAGCGAATAATAAATCCACCTAAAGGTACTAGAAGATTTACAGCTTGAATCACTAACACTTTTTAACCTGCAGCATGTTTACCTTAGGTTGCATCCATTTATGATAGCAGTTCATCTAAATTTAAAAGCTGATTTATGTAGACAACAATACCATCTTGTATTTTCCTTAAGATTTGAAAAAAAATTATTTTCACAGAATTGCTGAGGTGTGAAGGGACCTCTGGAGATCATCTGGTCCAACTTCCCTGCTCAAAGCAGGGTCAACTAGAGCAAGTTGCTCACAACCTTGTCCAGTCAGGTTTTCAGTATCTTCAAGGACAGAGACTCCACAGCCTCTCTGGGCAATCTGTTCCAGTATTCAATCACTTTCACAGTAAAAAATGTTCCTCCCCTCAGGTATTTACATATGTTGATAAGATCTGCCCTGGGCCTTCACTTATCAAGGCTACGTAATTCCAACCCTAGGTACCCAGTCATTCTTCTCCTATGTTCTTTTTATCAGAACTGATTGGACTCCAGAGAAAAAACAATCACACAGAAGCCTAAGTTGAAAGAGACCTCTAGAGATCACGTACTCCAAATTTCTGTTCAAAGCAGGGCTTCATCCAGGGTTATCCAGAGCCTTGTCAAGCAGAACCTTGAAAATTTCCTGTGAGGAAGATTCCACCAGTTCTCTGGGCAACATATCGCAATATTCACTTGGTCCCAGAGTGAAGATTCTTCCCTGATACTCCCTACAACCAGACAATTTTTCCCCAAAGCAACTTCTGCTCATTGCCTCTTCACCGGTCAACCAGTATCCTTGTGATGACAGCACCTCCATCTTCTCTGTAAATACCCTTCTAGGTATTGGAAAACTGCAGTTAGATCCACCCTGAGCCACCTTCCCTCTAGACTGAAAAAACCCTATCCTTTTGACCTTTCTTCATACACTGAGTCCTTTAATCCTCCAATTATCTTGGTGGAGATGTCCCTTCGCAGGACTGTTGCCACTTTTCCAATCTCTCTTGAACTGGGGGCACCAAAACTGGACGCAGTGTACCAGGTGTGGCCTAACAAGAGCCAAGTAAAGGGGGATAATCTTAACCTTAACCTGCTGGCTGTGTTCTTGCTGATACAGCTCAGGAGATAGATTGCCTTCACTGCTGCAAGGATACACTGCTGACTCAAGTTTAGCTTGCTGTATACCAGGACCCCAGGTTCTTTTCAGCAAAGCTACAATCCAGTCAGACTTCAGCCTACGTCTCTCTTGGCATTTTCTACCTCATGTCCACGGCTTCACATTTACTCTTCTTAAACTTCATGCAATTCTTGTTGCATAGGTGGCTCTTCTTTGTGGCTTATTTGCTGTCCTCCAAGTTTGGTATTACCCACAAACCTGGTGATGATGCATTCCATCCTGTCACCCAGACAGTTTATACAGTTACTGAGTAGTATCAGATCCAATACTGACCTTGAGAAACTCCATTCACGACCAGCTGCAAAGTTCAGCTTTGAGCCATTAACCATTACCCTTTCAGCCTGGCAGTTTAGCCCGTTTTCCACCCATCTTGCAGTCCACTGATCCAGACCATATCTTTTCAACAAGGATCTTCTGGGAGATTGTGACAATGCCTTGCTAGAATCATATAGATGATATGATGCCCAGAGCTCTCCCCTCATTAACTATGCAAGCTGTTCCATCACAGAAGCTAGTCAAGGTTGGTCAAGCATGATTTATCCTTAGTAAATCCACGCTGTCTTTTCTTAACCACTTTCTTGTCCTTTGTGTGCCTTGAAATAGCTTCTACGAGGACTTATTCTACAATTTTCCCAGGGCCTGAATTAATAATGACTGCTCAGTATTTTCTGGATCTTCCACTTTATCTTTTCTGTAGATGGGTATAATATTTGCCCTTTTCCAGCCATTCAGTACTTCTAATCTCCACGACCTTCCAAAGACGAGACAGTGGCTGACATCATTGCAAAACCAACTCCCAACATGGATGCACCCCACCAGGTCTCCTCTATTTATGATGGAAAATAGAGACAATTTTTGAAGCAATGCTAATATTAAAAGACATTGTCTAACTGGGAGTTGAGTCCTTTTGGATGGGTGCAAACTGAATTCGAACAAGGTATTATGAATACATGGAGACTGAATAGCAAGAAAATGGCATATGATTTGAAGTCAGTGTTTTCCACTGTGGCTTTGGAAACAAACTGAATATGCAGGTTATGAAAACTGTCAGACCTGAAAAAAGTCTTATGAGCAAAACAGGCTAGCATTTATCTACTTATTAACAGCCACTATATCATAAAAGCAAAAATGAAGAAGGAGGTTTTATATGTATTTATAAGTTACATAACTTTACAAGACAAGCATTCAGAGGTAGCTAAAATTCTTGCTCACAAGACTTGCCAACAACACTACTGTAGAAACAGGAATGACTTGGTTATTTTCCTCTCCAGTGTAAATCACATCATCTTGCCACTGACAAATGAAAACTTCAATAATTGTACTTCTGTTATTAAAGACATTTCATACGACATGCCTAACCACAAATCAACAATGGTATGATATGACTATCAGCTTGGCTTTACAAAAAGAGAACTACAAATAACAGAATATTGAAGCAAAGGAATAATTTTTTTTAAGTATTCTGAAGTTTTTTGCTTTGGTTGTTAATCCTGGGTTTTATTTGGAGTGGTACCTCAAAGGAAATCTCATTTTCCATAGGGAAAATCAGGTAGCTTAAAATATTTTAACATACTGCTTGATCTATCTGAAAAATTTATCCAGTTTTTTCCATTATAAGAAGTAATGGATTACACATTTCCTACCTGCTTTCCTGTCTGCGGTAATCTTGCTGCTGTTCTATTCTAATCATCGGCTTCACCATTCCTCGTTCGGCTGTGCTGGATGCTGATGATGTCCTGTCACCATCAAGCCTGCTGGTGCTCTAATTCAAAACAGCGGGACAGGTGCTTAGCATGCAAACACTGGATTAGCCAGTATTTGTGCTTGGCACTATTAAAATGAAGTGTCAATGTGAGGCTTGAAAAGAGATGGGAAAACAGAGGAGAAGAGTACAGCAGAGAATCCAGCAGCTCAGCAGGTGTTTTCACCCCAGCAAAGCATCAAAGAGCACACTTGCAATTCAAAAGCCAACAATGGCCAGCTAGGAGCAGCTATTTGTTAATGCATTGCAAGAACATATAATGAAAATCTCATATGTCTGTATTTAAAAGTTGCATAGTTATCATTACAAAGTAAGAATGAGTTGTTAATGAAAACTTTAGCTAAGCGACATGGTTAGACATGTTAACAGATCTAAAACTGACTATGCTCCCCTGCCCTGCTTCTGCCATAGCTCCAAGTGCTTCCATTATTGATCCATGCCATACTTTATCCTGTTCTTAAGGAAAGTCTGATCTGCTAGACAATATATAATTTTCCAAGACAAGAAATGGCAATTCAAACTGCAATTTTTTATGTACAATTTCGTTTGTTTTCTTTCAGGTGTCACAAGTTCCTTAATAGGAAGCTTTTAATTTATGATTTCCCATTACATGAAACCCTATCAGGAAGGGGAAAAACATGCTGCTTTAAGCAGCAAAATATATAGCAATTATTTTCTGTATAAACAGTTGAAAACAAAACATCAGTAAAATATGAAGTGTTTCCACATTTCCTAATAAACTTCTCAGACTAAATGATTTGCTTTGACACAAGAAAACCTACCAAAAAGTGCATCTCGGAAAAAGAGTTTAAACAAAAGTTTTTTCAGTACTGATGTGCCAATCCATGAACTACTTTTTATCACCAGGCCTCAGAGAACTTTCATTATTGTTACCTCTTTTCCAAATAAAGAGGCAAACTCATAAGAGTAACTGTTAGAAAACAAGTGATTCACCACTGAGTTAACAAGATGTCATGCACATTCTCAAATGGTACAACTCAAAAACAAAATAAATCTCCCAAGCTTCCCTAGGTCCACTAACAGTATTTTTCTAATGAGTCTGAAAAGAATATGAGGTATGCTATATAATAATGTTGGAAACTCCAATTCTGAGCAATTTTAAGGCATTTTAATAGTTTACAAAGTTTCTTTTTTTTCCCCCTTTCAAAATGCCACTAAATAAATTCCTATCAAAGGTAAAGAATGCATCCAAGATAAAAGAAAGCACTGTCACAAGCAAAGCTACAAAGAGAAAAACTGAATCAGAAGTCTGTGGCAAGAAAAAAAAAATTAAACTAACAAATATATTCAAAAGCTATCAGAATATTATTAATGTCTACACTGCCACACCAATATCACTAAATTTCTTTACAAGTATTTCAATTTGATAATAGTAGTAATAAAACATAAAAGGAAATGCATTTCTGAGAGGACTACTACATTTCATACCGCTGAAATAATTCATTCTCTCATTTCAGCTGAGGCATGTGATCACAGCACCAAGAAAGGCATTAACCATTGTGTTATTTTGCTCTGTCTGTTTGGACACGCAGTTTGGAAAATGCAACTCTGGCACAGAATTTATTAACAGAAAGACAGTGCAGAAAACAAGCAAGAAAAGATTATCACCTCATAAAATGTTTATAACTATGACTGCAGAGGCAGTTTGTTTAGTCAATGTTTGTACACTAGCTCTATTGAAGTCAGAAGTCACATCCATTAAATTTTAAAAGCCTAGTTAAACACCCTTTCACATTTTATACAAAACATTTGTTTACCCTACCACAGATGCCTATAGCCATATGCTACGTACTTAAGATAATGATGTATAATTTCTAACAGGAATCCCTACTTGCATGTAATCTGCCTTCAATAGGTCAGTTTGGGGAGAAACTGGTCTAGGCTTGAGGAATTTCCCTAAAAGAAGCTACTATTCTTGGCATGGAATACATGTCAAATGCTAATACAAATTTAAACAAAACAGTTTTGTGGAAAAACAAAACAAAACAAAAACCACCAAAAACCCCCATGCTGCACATGATACCCAAGCCCACCCACAAAAGGAAATGGCTGGGGAGAATGATGAACTGGCCGCACTTTACCAAATGCTACTGATGTTATAATTTTGACCCAACTTACACATCTTCTTTTATTTTTTATTGATAATTTAGTCATAATATAATACCTTGCTTGCCGGTAATGCTGTTCCACTGTGAACATCTCCCTCCAGATCAAATGTGGTTTCCTGTACAGCTCTAAAAACAAGGTAACATTTCAAGTACTTTTTAGAAATTATATTGTTAAATACTTAACAAACAAGGAACAGAGTAGCTAAAATTAGTGAATTAAAATTCAAGAGGTATACCATGAGTCCAGTTAATATCCACGTTTTAAAAGGGGTTATCAATTCTTTATAGAAAAACACTACAAATATTTATACAGATAGTTTCCTTTGGGAAAACAGATTCTTAGTTATATTTTTTTCCCAATCAAGCAAGAAAATATAAATATGCATGAACATAAATAATGTAAATATAAAAACACATAAAAATACGTTCAAGGTATTGTATTCACTGCAGTAGACTTGCTACAATTTTTTGCTCAGCTCTGCAGTACAAAATGTACAACAATCTTGATAATGTAAATCATTCATAAATCATAGTAATACATTTTATTATCTGGTTATTCTGAAGATTTAAAAAAAAAAAATATTTGATTGTTCCAGCTGCAATAGCCCTTTGCCAGAGATTTTGCTATCCAGGTAAAGCTCTGCAGTAGTGCAGTGCTTTGCAGTTGACTATGTGAACCTGTGAGAGCATTTGATTATTGATCTGCAGGCTAGATGTAGAATGAACTCAAGATTTAAGCAGTTATATTATATGACAGCTATAAGGCTGGAGGTCTTCCTGCAGACAGATCCTACAGCAAGCACACAGTGTACTACCACATTAAAATAAAGTGGAGAAAAAATAATAATGGTTAAAGTATGCATCTGTATTAACTCAGCAGAAAGACCCTCTTTTCCTAGGTATCCACTCCTTTCCAAGCCGCTTTGTTTCTTTTCCAAACCACAGTATACTATAGTAGTAGCCTCATTTGGACCCAGAGAGGATGGAAGATATGATGGGTTTTTTTCCCCATGCTATGCAGTCCAATTTTAAGATTGTTTCTCCTGAACATTTCTATAGCCACTGAACAGAATACCTGAGCCCCTACAAGTCACTAAATCCATAATCAATATTTTTATTAGGCACCTATCAAAAATATGAATATACAGAGAAACAACAGGGTGGACTTCTGGACTGTTAGTCCTTGCAATACAGACCAGAAGATAAGTAATCACGCTGTAAAAAGTGGTTACTATATTGAGACATTTAGTTCCCTATCTTGACAGTATCATTTCATGACTACCCTACCTAATTTCCAAATCCTTCTAGTGCAATTTTAAAAGTTACTATCTGAGAAAAAACAAAAACCAGGCTCTCTGAAAACATTAAGCAAATTCTTTACTTTTCCTGGAGGTTGGATGACCTTTGAAATACATTATAATGAGGTGTTCCACTGTTTTTAACACAAAAGCGAGCATCAGGAAAACTTGTCTGAATACTTCATAATGAAAAAGACACCTGCTAATCCTAAAAAAAATCACAAGGTGGAGCTCAAGTATTAAAACAGTTATATACTTAAAAGCAGCTGCTTGGAATTCATTTAAAGTCACACTCTAGTCACAGGCTGTTTATAATGCGCTCATTCTCTATTTTTTCCAAAGGCTCCCCCCTTCACCTCAGTGGGAAGAAAATGAATTTTACTCACCCAGTTTTGTGTCTTGGACCTTTGACCATAAGACTTGCATCAATAGGTCTTTTGGGAATAATATGGTCCTGAGTGGGATCCACAAACTTAAATACATGAGATGACCCAAACTGAACCTTCATTCCACTTTGCAGCATAGTGGTTTCTGAAATACGCTGACCTTCCACGTAGGTTTCGGCATCAATGCTTCTTGGGGTTACAGTAACAACTCCGTCCATATTAGTGAGGTCACAATGATGAGGCTGAATTCCTGGACCAAATAACTGGAAATAGAATTAATCAACATGAAATAAACTAAATTATACAGCAGCAGAAATTAAAACAGAAAGATTGAGCTGCAGCTTATCCTATTTACAGACTAGTAACTTTGCTTTCTTATGAATTTAACACAGATGAGTGGTGCTAAAAATCAGTTGAGTTTCACTTCAATTTTCCTTGCAACAGAGATAATAAAACACACATTTAACTAATACGTGCAGCAGAAATCCCTTAATGAAAAGTTTTTCACTTTTTTGGTCATATGCTGTTCAGAACTGTTTTCTTCCACTTGCTGTTTTGATGTGAAATCTCACAATGCAAGTATTTACAAGTCAACTGCTGCACTGACGTGGACCCAGGGTGCTGTAAGAGACTCCCTGGCATGAACTTCATACAACTACGCTTGTTTTATACATTTAAGAAATACTACCTCACTCAAAGGGGTTGAGACTAGGACTTGAAAGCCATTAAGCAGTTGTGATAACACCGATAAATACCATTTGATCCAGTGATGAAAAAGAATACCCCACTTTAAATAATGAAACCCTTATTTTCCTCATAAAGCAAGAGAGAGAAAATAAAATGAATCAGAGAGTTACGACCATTAACATGAAACTGCAGCAATATTTTACCCTTCTAGCTTTGAAGGGTATTCACAGAATATTTTACTAGTTTCCACAATTACACTTAACTGACCAGAGATCAGATCAGTTCTGTCATCTGAGTCTGCTTTTTTTCCATACCTGAATGGAATTGTCATCAAATTTTTCGGTTCCAACTTCAGTGACACTTAATTGTAGACGATAGAGCTTTGGCTTATCTCTGGAGTCAGAACCATCTGTACAGCAAGTGACAAATGTTAATTTGCAATTTATTAAAGTTCAAATACACTACTATTGCAACTCTACACTACTGCAATTTAGTTCAGAGTAGCAGTGTTTACCTAAAAAGTAACTGAGTGACATTCTTTCAAGATTTGTTGGGAACTCAGTTGTTCATTGTCATGTAAAACCACTGAAAGTAGACAGAGCCCACTCAGAGTGGCTGTTTTCTACAAGTGCAAAGAGCAAAGTAATCAAGAACTACTATTCTGAACATACTTCGAAGAACTTTCTCTGTTTCCTTAGTACTTTAAGCAATACATTTTTTGTTAATCTCTAAGATTTTATATGGGTTTATCAATATGGGTTTAAAAGATTTAGAAAATAAGATATCTGTAGATCTCTATAGTAATATTATTTATTGATCTTACTAGAAGTACACATTATCAGCAGTATCTACTGACAGACGGCCAACACACCAAACTTTCCCATTCATCAGATACTGAAATAGGGCCCTATTAAAAGAGAATGTTACAAAGTGTTTACCTATGACAGCTTTAGTCTTGATATACAGGACTGCAGCACTTCTGGCCTTATCTTTATAGTCCCATTGACCTGTATTTTCATCTCGCAGAAAGTGAGGTCAAAGAAAGTTCATCTTCCTCCTCCCCCGCAAAGAACATTGTCCAAATAGAATAAAATTTCAGAAGATACACCAGATGCAGCACAGGGTTTAGCTGCTGCCTTCACAGGCTAACATAGATGGATTTTGGCATACATATAAGTCTTCCTTGCTTCCCAGAAAATACCACAACTTTAAATACTATCAGATACTAAACTAATACTGCCACT
Organism: Haliaeetus albicilla; assembly: GCF_947461875.1. Lineage (NCBI taxonomy): Eukaryota > Metazoa > Chordata > Aves > Accipitriformes > Accipitridae > Haliaeetus > Haliaeetus albicilla. Next base: position 36,579,851 of record NC_091495.1, read on the forward strand.
TCTGACTTCCCTCCAATTTCTCCTCCAAAGGGAAGATGAAAAAAAAGGGAGGCTGCAAGACAAAGAATGTCTTACCTGTGGACATGAACAATGATTTCAAGTCATCCCCAAAAAGCATTAGAGAATATTACTAAAGCCATGGCACATACAGTGATACTGCCTTCAGTAGGACATTAGTCATCTTCGAATTTTAAATGAAAGTCAATATAAACAGAACCTCCATAAAACTAACTGTAAACACCCAGCATTATTATAAGGACGTTAAAAATTAAAATCAGAATGCAAGCCATTTAACCATAAAATTTCACTTAGTCTATGAAGTCCTCTATCAGTCCTTCAATGAACATTATCTAAAGGAACTGAAAGTCAACAGCGCAGAGAAAATTTAACCTTTAAGAACTATACACTGATTAAAAGCAGAAGATAGAAAGAAAGGAAGGCAACAGTACAAAAGAACAGAAAACACATAGTGAATGGAGGGGGGAAGAAGCTGGGTATCAATGAAGAATGGTACCAACAGAATTTTACATGTTTCTGACATGGGGAAAAAATATAATAGGTGCTTCTAGTAGTAAGCTTCTCCTGGAGGTGTTGTGATGTTATTGGGACATAAAGACATCAGGAAGAGACAGTCCATAGACTAGTACTACAAATACCAAAGTTAAGTGCTGATACTATAGTAATAACCAGTTATTTATTATTTAGAATATATTTAGAATCACTATTGTTAATAGTAGTATGTCATCCATCACAAAGGAAGTATTAAACGTAAGAGCACTCAGTCCTCTCGACATTTTTCAGGTACAGGGATAAGCCTTTTAAATCCCAATATTTGACTTGATAAAGACATACAATATCACTGTACACTAAAAAAGGTAATGCTAATATACTATCTTCAGCAATTTAAACTGTGTGCATTTTTAATACTTAATGATACTAATCAGAAATTACAGAGCTGTATCTTCAATGTCACCAAATGCAGACGTGTAATACACTACCAAATACATTTCGCTGCTTACCCCCAATTCTCTGAATTGTTATTACGTCTCCCCACAACTTACACGTCAAAACTTAAGAGTTGCTCCTTCATTTATTTATTTATGAATCCAAAAGCCAAACATTTCCTCCTCCCATCCACATCCCAGTTTGCTAAAACTGGCACCCAAAAGATACCAGATTCCGTTTGGAGGCAAGGACCCTTATTCAACATGCAAAAATACTGGAATTTCAAAAGTCAGTGGCACAGAAGTCAGGGTTAGTTATTTAGGGCTTTTGTTCTTAATTTCTTATGGCACTTTCTCCTAAGCCCTTTTTATACAGGTTAGAGAACAGGCTTTACAGTCTAGTGATTTCATCTTTATACTAAATATATGCCCCCCCCGCCCCGTATTTTTTCATTTTTGTCATCTTAAGAAGAAAAAAAAAAAAAAAAGAACTTAAAAAAATTCCTACATATTTCTGAAATATTCTGTAAAATACACAATAAAATATTATCTTTTTCACATGTTTATTTAAGATAATTTTGGAATCTCATTCCCGAGTTCAACACTTTTGAATAATCAATCAATACCGAGTTCCTGCTAATAAACGTTTACCTCAAACCACTGTATATCCTCAATATAGGTGCATGTCACGTAAAATGTGCTTTCACATAAGAAATGTATTTTAGTATCACAGTGTTTCTGCTGAGGCAAATTAAGACTGTTTTGTTTCTCTGGAGTGTCTAATATAACAAGAAAAAAAAACTTACTTTAAAACCACAGCACTAGATATAAACTTTTTTTTTTTTCTTCCCAGGAAAATGAGAAAAATTCAAGGAGTTACCGAAAGTCATTTGGAACACACACATAATCACCCACCAGTAAAATCCCATTTCTACAGTAAAAGGTATCTTAATCTTGAAGAGAATTACTACAAATTCTAAAAAGGATGAAAGGCCTTTTTCTTCTAGGGGAGGGATGCAGGAGGGAAGGAAGGTTGCATTATACTACAGTCTTGTATTTCCTGTTTTTCAGCAGCTGGAAGCTGGCCTAAATGTTGTTTGGAATGCATTCTTCAACTCGCTGCAGCAGGATACAGATTCTGCCATACCTATGGCAAAGTCCCTGCTCCCCAAACCGTGACAGTCCAAGGAGGCTATTCTTAGCTTCTAAGGACCAAACTTTAAAGACTTCTGATGGTTCCGAAAGGCAGTACATACAATCTAAGTCACACGAGTTAAGGTCCAGAATTTGCAGGGGGAGGGAATAATACATCTGGGGGTTTTATCTGACACAACATTAATTTTCTTTTAATTCAGAAATTTGAAAGATCGAAGTTCTCAGAATGGTGGGCATTAATAAACAATGCAGAAGAAGCAGGAAGAGGCATAAGGAAAATGTATGAATTCTATACAAACTTGTTCATTTTATATGTGTGCGTAAGTAACACATGGCATGGAATAAAGATGGCCTGTATTCTATTTATGGCACCCATGACTGAATAACATTAGCAGAGCTAAATAGGTACATAAAACGTCTTTTTTTTTTTTGGGGGGGGGCGGGGGTAGGTTTAAGCCTAGAAAATTGAATTGGAATATGCCTCCCAGATGTGCCTCCAAAACACAAGCTGAAGAAGCAAGAACTATGATTCAAGAGACCAAGTCAGCCTCTACTGCATACATTAAACTTAATTATCTAACTGAAAAAGCTCTTCCCAGTGACATCATATGAGGGTTTGAATAAACTTGGTACAGTTTGCATTTGAAATAACTTTCATGAGTTATTTTCCTCCATGACAGAAGTACACATACGAAGATACATAAACGTCTGTGTATACTGCCTATCACAGATTGAAACCTTGTATTTCAAGAGGTAACCCTCAATCAGAAAGCAGACCTTATCACCAAAGACCAGGCAGGAAACAGTGTTTTTCAAAAGCATTAAAGCATGTAAATGTACAGTACAAACCACTATAAAACACAGAGTGTGAAGTAAAAAGATGCACAGTATATTACTATAGTGACCTATAGTCACTAGTGAAATTGTTTACGTAAAATCTGTGAAAACTGTGGCTTTCTCTCAGTTTCCATGCTAAGGATGCAATGTAAATAGATTTCATGACTGGGTTTATGCAGTTACGAGTCAGCATTCACACTTCAAATACCAGTGTGTGCTGTGTAGTGAACTGAAGTGAACAATCACTGTAAGCACATCAACTTAGTGATTCAGAATGCAAATGTGCATTTTTCATCAACAGAAAGAGACAAGACAGGCTCTCTTCATGGATATGTATTTTAAATGCATTACTTCACCACTAAAAGGTAAACCCTACACCACTTTGGAGATGGCAATTTTAAACTGATTTCACTAATCCAGTGCTTGAAACAATGCTGGGAAATAGTATTGACTTAAAACCAGAAGATCAGATCATAGAAAACAAGTAAGCCCAAAGCTGAACAAAAACATCCACACAAGGAACTGCACCTATTGACTTAAAAATCAGTTAAATCCACATTTGAAAAGCATCACATTTCCTGAGTGCTAAGAATTTAGTCAGCAAGAAGTTTAAGAGATTGGTGGGGCAGATTTGAAATATCATGTCAAATTCAGGAGATAATTCTGTATTAAATTTCAGACAAGATGTGCTCTTTCAGCAGAAAGAGCCAATAGCAAACATTTTTGGTAAAGGAAGATTCAGTGAGGAATGTAACAAACAACAAAGCTCCTTCAAACTAACATGTAAAAGTGTTACCACATACCATACTGCAGTTCTGTTCTCAGAAGGAAGGTTGGCCAGGGAAACAACCCTGGCCAAGGCTTTCAAGCTTCTCCAACCTCCTGCAATTATTCTTTCCAAGTTGTTATACCTGCATGTTCTCAGCATCTCCCATTGCTATCAATTCTAAAGCTCAGGGTTGCTTTTTTTGTGGTGAGGCAGGAAGAAAAGGCTTAAGGTTTTGCCTTTTTTTTTTTTTTTTTTTAAATGCTTTATAATTTTTTTTCAGGCTTCTAGGATAAATCTCAGAGGCTCACATCCTTAAAAAAATGGCTTTTTGTCACTTTTCTCAGCCTTTAAATATTATGATTGAACAACTGAAGTTAGTAACATCCCTGAACTCATCAGCAACCATATTTACAGATAACATAGACAGCATCAGCTATTTAAAGTGCTGCCGTATCTCACTTCAGTCTGTCCAGTCTATTCCTATTACTATCAGATTCACCTCAGTTTATTGGTTCGTTTACGTGACTTGGAAGACAGAGACAATCGCTGACTGCCACATTTACAGCCACAAGCTACTGAAGTGCATCCTCTACCATACTGTGCAGAATCTGATCTTCAGCCTATAAAAGTCATACAACCAGCAACATCAGTAGCTGTGGAGAAGCAGAAAAACAGGACATACTTCCAGCAGCAAACTTACTGAATTTGTGCAATTGCACAGGGCATGAAACCAAAGTCTGCCAGGTTCTTCTGCAAGAATATAAACAGCCAATGTTTTGACAGAAGGACATTTCTACTGGAGTTATTTCTGTAAGTACAAGTATCCCAAAATGCATTGTGAAAAAGACCCCTTCTTCACACTTGTGAGAAAGATTTAAGAATTTAAGATTTTAATTTTTTTTCCAGTGAGATGCAACCAAATTTCAAGCTTTCTACCCAATGCTCAGGTGTACCTGCAGAACTCGTCTACGCTTATTAGTTCAGCACACTCTACAGAACTTTTCTGCTTTCTGGAATAATGACATTAATGAAATGGAAGTCTGAATTCATCAGAGGTGAGCACTGGAGGCTTAAGTTTGAACAGAGTTCTTTAAACCCCAGTATTGTACTCCACAGCCATGAAAGGGAGAGCAACACTGACAGACATACAGTACTTTCATAGCAGTCTAGAAAATAAAATGAGGAGACGGACACTAACAAACTAAGAAAAGGAAAAGGTATTTTGGTAGATACTTCATGATGAAGAAGAAAGTGGCTTTCTATTCTTGTCTATTTGGCCAAACCAGGACGTATCTGCACATTACTCTAAACTTTAAGGAGAATCAAAAGATCCCTAATATTTGTAGGTTAGGTTATCAATTTCAAATGCTACAGATAAAACTGAACAAGATATTACTGTCTAATGTGGCTAAATCTCTTTGATGTACACCATTAACGTTAGACAAGACTACAAGCCAGGCAGTAGAAATACCAAAGGATGCTATGGGCCACCACAGAGCAGAAAGTGAGGTCACTTTACCAGTGGTCCAAATACTATTTCACATAAAAATCATCACAGATTTCATCTACTGCATCAATGCCATCAAACACGGAAAAGCACGATTAACTTCCATGCCATTTACCCAATTCGCTTTTTCACTATGAATTCTGCAAGCAGATGGATCAAAGAACGTTTTTCTTTCTACCACAATACTGCTTGTAAACCTCCCTATGAAATTTAGTTGTTAGCTGGAAGGTTGAACTCTTTTAGGTGGTAGCACATTCATGATCTTTGTTCAGACAGAATAATTAAATGGCAGCTGACAAGACAGATGATTACTTCACAGAATCAGTCCCTTGGAAAAAAGTAAGATAACCAAGATAGCCTTTCATTTGTCAACAAGAAACAAAAGATTTACAGCCAGCGATGTTTTTAGTGACTAATGAGAGAACAGTATTAAATATAGCGTTACCTTCATAAGCGTGATAGTTGTAGTAGGCAAAGTGATTCCTTCTCCCTGGGGTTAGAAACACATGCAGAGGACCCAGGTGAAGGCAGTACCAGCAGGACAGATACCATGCAGAACATGCGGAAGAGGGCAGGAAAAGAAAAAGACAGGAAAGGGTGAAACTGTAGCCAGACAACACTTACTCAATTTCTAAGGATGAAGTGCATTAAACTCTTTCAACTTTAGAAACTGCATAAAGACATCAGTATTACAAAGCTACTGAATGGAACAATCCTTATTGTTTAGAAAAGCGACAACAAGCTGTTAGAAGAAAAACATGAACAATAGGTCAGTCCCACAGGCAACGTGCAAAGGCTTAGTACACAGCTTTGCCACCTGTGGCATTTCAGATTGTTTTTCCTCTCTCAGTTAATGGATGTCTTGCTCCACTGCCCAAGCACAACGTCTTAATACTAAAGCAACTAGACTCCACGAAGAGTAGGAGTTTAAAGCACAAGAAAAGAAATAGAAAGTACCATTAAAACGACCCAAAATATTAATATGCAAATCAAACCTCAGCATATAGAACACAATGTAAAATACACTTAATATATTATGTGTACTGCTAATTTCATTTGGGGTTTTTTTGTTTTGTTCTTTTTAAAATCCACACTATTTGACTATGAATTTAAACTTTTGTTTACAGTTCTGGTCAAAGTTTTCGGCACCAATTTCCAACTTTACTTCCCAAAAGGTAAACAACCACACTTCAAATTGTAAATCACTTGTCTGGACACCTGAACGTACCCAAGTTACACTCAGTAGGAAAAAGAGCTGCAAATATGAAGACAATAGAAAATCAGAGTAGAAGCTGTATGTGTTTTATCAGTTGTTGTGCTATAAACAATCAAGCTCCCCTGGCTGTTCCTAGATCATAAAGTTAATTGTAAATTACAATGTAGCCCAGACAGTTGCAATGATGCCAAAATAAAACCCAGCCTTGCTAGTCTGTTTGAAGGTTCCATACAGGCTGAAAGTTGTTTAGCAAATAAGTTCGATTTAAAAATTCATGTTCTTGTCCTTGTAAAAATGTATTTTTCATGTATGGCACTGTCAAATATATCTTACTCGGTATGCCACAGTATACTTCTAAATGTAAACCAAAACAGATTTAAGCAGTGCTTTTTCTGGTTTCCCCTCCAAGTCACAAGATGACATGTTAAACCATTTTACTTATTACCAAGTTTTAAACCCCAAAATCCGAAGGAAGACTGAATGATTTTTTTGGTTTTGAAACAAAACTTCATTCTTGAAACCATGCTAGTAGAGACAAAGTCATAAGTCAATAATTTTTTTTTTTACTCCAAATATTTGCTACTGAAATTTCGGTATTACAGCAATATGCAGCTCTACTTCTAGATAGCTCCAATTCAGAATCTGACATCAGAAGAACAATTGATGTGCCATTCACTTACACTGCCAACAGACTTTCTTGTACTTCCAATGAAAGTCTTATTTTTGGAAAATCTAAATGACTATGTAATAATGGAATTTAGATTATTAGATAACCAGAATTCTTACCTGGGCTTAATTCTACCAGGTATGGTAGTTTCTCAGGAGGAAGGCAAGAGCCATAGCTAGACCCGTCAACTCTTTCCTTCCCCTTTAATGGCTTTCCATCAGTTATTTTCTTGGATTTCTTTGGGACATAATCAGCAGGCCGCCTTTTCAACTGAAAGACTAGTATTCCTAAAACACAGTATTATACATCCTTTGAGTCTCACTATCAATGAACAATCACATACCCAACATCCATTAATTTGTAAGTGTTCCACTGGATTACTAAGTTCCTGACACTTCTTTATGCAGTTATTTTTAAGTTAAAACTACTTAAAAGATTAACAGCGTACTTCTCCACAGTGGACAATTCAGAAACTTTAGGATAAAATGGGGGGGAGGGGGGGAGTCTAAAGTTGCATTACCAGAAACAGTGCTGAATGAAATAGTAAATAACTCTAAAAGCACTTAGTATTAAAAGTGCCTGAAAACAAAGCACTTTAAAATATATGTTCCAATTTCTTACTTTACAGGGGTCCACACCACAGCTTAACAACACCCAAGGCACAAATCTCTTAAAGCTTTTTAGACATACCTTTATCACTAGGCCACTCCCTGAATATCTGCAGTGGACACTCATCATCATCAAGAATAGTTTCTTTAGCACCTTTATCATCAGAGTGCTGAGCACCAGGAGGCAGCATGACCTAGAAAAGAACCGTTATCAGTTTTCAGAGCTGTTAGTAGACAATTAGAACAGAAGATTCAAGGGTATCTCTTCTGATTATTTGTGTTTGTTTATAACAAGAGATAAAACAAAAGAATTCAGTAACTTTAAATGCATTTTGCTTTCCAAGACTTTTTCTAACTCTCTCTCTCTTGCCTCTTGTTATGGTTAAACCACACTTCCCAGAACACCAGATATATTTAAAAAGCAAAGGAAAGCAAGTTACACTTAACATAGACAAGACCATCTTCCAGTAAACAAAATTATTCCAATTTCTCAACAGCCAAGGGAAAGAAAAAAAAAACACAACAAAACCTGTGGAGGTTTTTTATTTTTAAATAAAACTTAAGTTTCCTTTATTATCTCACACTCTGGAATCAGCCTTTCATTTTGCTAATGCCATTCCACTAAGGCAACGTGGAAGTTATCTCTAGAAACGGCAAGACAAGCTGGCAAAGCGAATGTCGTGATACCTCCTGCATCCTTGTCTTGCCCAACCTTTACCTGACCTACACAGAGACTAGGGGCATGACAGGTGCTTTTCACACAATTGCTTCATGCTGCCTAGCTTTAAAGAAGAACCAAAACTAAGTACACTTTGGGAACGGAACCACAGACCATTCATACCTTTTACAGCTGTATCCTTACAAGGTAGAGGAAGGGGGGAACCTTGATTCATGAGTTCTGACTCTAAAGAAGACACAGCCTGTGATTTCATGCACATTTGCATTACTGCTCCCCACAGCAATCAAACATAAAAAACAACGACAGGCAGTATTACAGTGCGTGAGTACCTTCTGAGTTAAAGGTAGATCTTTCAAAGCTGAATAAAAAAATAAAATAAATTTTACTCCCTCATTTGTGATCGTAACAGTGTTATTTAAATTCACAGACAGCTCTATTTTAAACAAACTACTCAAAAGTATTCCCATCTCTGAACTATGACCCAGGTAACACCTTCTGAAGTCACGGAGCTATTGGCTACTGCACACTACTACGCTGCAGCCCTCAAGAGGCTTTCCACTCTTACTTGTCGCCTTCTCTCCACACCCATTTCAGCCTTAACTAAGTTCTCACAGATCCACCTCAAACATCCTTTCATCTTCTTCCAAGCAGGAAACAAGTACATTTAACATCAAAAGTATGTAATCGAGTCATTGGCCTTTCCCTAAAACATTTTCTATGCAAAACCTGGCTAAACATAGAACTAATCAAATTATCTTTAATTAGATTTTCAAATAGACAAGATATTATAAAACGAGGAAAACATTAAAATGTATAAACTGAAGGGAAACAGAAACACATCTACACTCAAATCTTATCTTGCCAAACCACTCTATTTCACATCTCAGATTTTAAAATCAATTATACCCACGGGATAATTTTGATTAGCTAATTAAAGTAACACTGTGTTTCAAGCCTTATTCAACAAGCAACAGTTTTTAAATTCCAAAGCCCTCCAGACAGAAGGTACCTAATTACAACACAAGAACTACAGACTACAGCATGTGTACCAGGGGCTGACCAATACTGGACTGGGGAGCAAACCAAAGAAAACCCAAAACCAGTGAAGTTAGAGGTAAAAATACATAGGTGCTAATACTTGATACTACTTCTGCCTTGCAACTTGGATGCGCATCTGTACTTGGTGCTGGGCTTAAGTAAACTAGACAGGTTAGAGAAGAGGGGTCCCAAAAACACTAATCCCCTTGTCCTCTCCACCAGTTACAGTTCCTCCCATGTCTCAGGAAGCGTGAGCTGATAACTCAGGCACACCTCGCCTAAAAAAAAAGTGCGTGACCTAACCTGCGGAGAGACACAAAACACCACATCTGGGCTTATGCAGGCCAGGAGGCTTCTAATTGTGACGAAGCCACTTTAGAAAACATATCTATGCTTTAGGTGAATGCTGCCTCAGTGTCACCCCCAAAGGTGAAATGCCTACATTTTAGAGTAACGGAAAAACATGGGAACAAGTTTATATTATGATTGTCTTTTGGCTTATGGGTAGAGATTTGCTTTCATTTTGAAAAACAGAAGATGCAGTTAAATATCCTTTCATGAATTTGAATCCATACAGACTGCTGAGATCAGGCACAGACATTTCCCTGGTTTCTGCAACAGTGTAGGAAATGGAGATGGGTAAAACCAGCTTAAGATCACAAGTCTTGGAAGCAGGCTGTCAGCTGACAACCTACAAACTGAAACAAATTCCTAACAGATAATTAGGAAGAATATACTCTGCTTCTTCATAATTGCATTCATGAGCATATACAAATTATCATAAAGTCATTCCAATCCATATTTATTCACTTAAAATGCAGTGAAACATGCAGAAAGTACAAGCTAAGAAATTTAAATTAAGTCCATAGCAACTTAGGTCTTAACTTCCAATGCATTTGCTGGGATAAACAAGTAAGAAAAGATAATACTCAAATATTTAAGCTGCCTGTGGTAAGTAACAGCTACAGATCAAGTTATCTGATCTAGCCTTAGCAAAACTTTCACACACAGACAAAAAAGCTATAATAGCTCTTCAATAAGCTCTTCTGTCATTTTAATGTTTTTTTAAATAAAAAACTCATATCTACTGTATGTTTTAATATATCTACTTATTCAAATGAACTAATCCTCCATTCTCCTTACAAGTTGGGAACACAGGCTCCACACATGCCTCTGAAAAAAAACCACCAAAACCAATGGAACTTGCTAAAAAATATTTAATGTCTCATGTCTGTAATGTCTATTTCTTAAAAACAAAACAAAACAACAGAAAAACCCCCAAAAACTAATTAGCATGAACTGCATGGTTTTGCTCAACATTACAAGAAGTTATTCATGCCTTATCCTCAAGTGAAAAATAAGAGCATGCTAAAACAAAAGTCTAACAAAGATTCCACTTTTAAGAGTTAACTGGTTTGCTGCATGCCTGAAGTCTTACGCCGTAAGTGAATATGCACAGGTAACTTGGAAGACTAGACTGTCTAATTAATTAGACATCTTGAGAGATGTGCAGTGAACCCAGTATTATTCAGGGAAACTCAAACCAAGCAAACTGAAACAAAACGTGTATTGGAACAAACTTGTATTCACTTGATTACATAGAAAAGCATTTTAGAAGTGGGCATAAAGGTACATCCTGATACACCGCAAACAAGGGTATGAAAGCAAGGAACTATCAGGAAACTGCCATTTACAGTAAAAAGTTGTCAATGGGAAGTGTTAAGAAAAATTCTTACAATGTTCACCTTTCAACTGAAACTTCAGAAGCGAGCAAACTTTATTACAGGTACTTATGCAGCCTTATAAAGGTCTTGCCACGTAACTTAAAATCTATCTTAATAGTTAAGTAAATGTCAACTGCTTAAGTCTTTTCTAAAGACACTTCACCTGCCACCCAAAGAGAACAAAACATTTAAAAATCCCAACCAATAAGAAACTGAAGTTATCCATTCCACTGTACACTGTTTTAAACCCAACAAAAAGTAAAGAATAGGAACATGTGCCAGACAGACTTGTATTCCACAGAACACTGTAAAGTGTCAGCAGAACAGGGGCAAAAGCCCCACCAGGGGTAAAGAACAGCTATGAGACGTCAGTGTAAAGGAGCACCAATGGCCATGACAGCTACGTAGCACTGTATTTGTGAGCTTCCAAAAAAGAAAAGAGTGATGAAAGACACATCAAGCTAAAAGCTAGGATATTTTAACATTTCAAGCAAGGAAAGCAACTTCATAAAATATTTGGCAAAAAGTAGATTTTAAAGTTAGGTTAAAAATACTCAACTTTATTAAAAAAGGAAGGATTATTGTATTTAAAACCCAAGCACTGTACCAGCAGAGGCGCTAAGAAAGGCCAAGCAGATTTCAGCAAACTACAATGATTTATGGTGAGCAAAACAATAAGGTCTTCTACACTTAAAGGTATAAAAAAGATCTGCTATTAGCCAATGAAGACCACTCACATATTTCAAATGTAAACATAAGCACACAACTTACATCAGTATAGAAACTTACTGTATGAAGACAATGTATTGCTCAGAAAAGACAAAATATTTTCCAGAAGTGCTTTCCAGAAAACTAATTTAAATCAATTTGCTTCACAGCAGAGACTTTGGTAATCTTTCCCAAGATCAAAGCAACATTCCTTAGACTATTTTCGGCATTAAACATCCCCACACAAGATCAGAATACAAGAGGAGGTGACGGAGACCACCACCACCACAACAGTGACTTGTAAAAGTTTCTCTGGTAAGTTCAATCAGTTGAATAAATTCCCTAAAATATAAATATTTTGTAATGTGTCATAATACCTTCTAATTCTGAACTAAACAGACTGATACAAAACTATCTTCCAAACTCAGTCACAATGTCTCTGCTGTAGCCCACAATTCTCTCAAACCAGCAGAAAAACGAGTGTCAAGTCAGCAGCCTATTTAATAAGATCAATGACTGAGAATCAAGAATTTCATTCATAGAACCCACAATATTAAGATAATTGTCATAATTAAAGCTAGACATAAAAAAATACTTCACAGCCAAAACTGAGAATCAATTTTTAATACGCTGTGTCATTAAAAAAACCCCTATTACTTACAAAATTATTCCCCTCTATAATAAAAATCTATGTAAAAAATTTTACGGTAGTGAAGTAAAATTAACTTGCACAGTTGGGACCCCAATTACAGGTTAATGAAGACAAAGATAAAATGCCCAGAATGTCATTAAGAATATGTCTAGAACTAAGACAAAACTGTTTAAACAATAAAAACTAAGATTAGTTCACTGCTCCAAAACTACAAAAGCACTACCACCGTATGGTTTCCTTATTAATAATTAGAACAACATTAGAGCAACATGTCAATTCCAAGCTAATTATATCACTAGAGGCTCTAAGCACAGCAAAAGTAGACACTAAGGTTACTCAAAGATATCATAAAAAAATAAATCAGAAAGCAACTTTAAGACCAAAGATATATCCACATCCTTCAGAGCAGCTAGAAAGTGCAGGGAATAGCAAATAATACAAGCTTCCTTACTGTTTTCCAGTGGCACTTTAAGCACTGGAAGGGGCAGGGGAAGAGAGCGCAATTTGATGAGACACATTTTTCCCTTTCTTTCATCATTTTAAGGAGCAACAAATCCAAGTTTATTAGACAAGTAACAGCCAGAAATGTAATCGAATATTGGACTCAAACAAGGATCAAATGTTTTCAAGTCTCACTATTCTCCTTCAGAAGATGATATGGACAGAAGTTTGTAACTTTTAATCAATACTGCCCATGGGACTTTTTGGTTAAGCCATACCTCTAAGAAACAGCAATTCTATACACTTCATTTAGAACTCCTAAAATAATTAAATTCTGAAAATAAGCGTAAGTTTCACTTAAGTCTTTTCTGATGTGTAATGAGGGTAAGCTACAATTGAAAGGCATAAGGCAACAGCATATAAGATACACCTTTTATAACGGAGTCCATCTTGGCACTTTTGCCTCTGAGCAGATGCTCTTCGTTCAGGGGAATAGTTTTGTGCACAGACAAATTTAGGTATCTGCAGGATTAACTATTAGTATATGTATCTGTGAACCATAAGCACACTTAGTGGTATAAAGTCACTGTGCCAAATACAGAAATAGGTTACTTTCCTTATTCATGTTTATCTATGTAGTAAGTAATAATTTAGCAAGATTGGAAGATTTAGGTTTTAAAAACAAAAAACCTGACAAATCACTTCAGAATTCCTGAGGCTGTTAAATTTAAAGCAAACGAACAAAAGAGTCACAGAACTACCAAAGTCTTTCCATTTAGTTTTAAAGCTACTGCAAGGAACAAAATCAAATATGAAGCATGAGAAGATTGTGACCTTGTAACTTCACTTACACGAGCAATACAATAATCCTTGGGGTTTTCCTTCTCCAGACCATATTTTTCCAGCGCTTCAATAACTGCAAAGTCTGCAGTATCCGTAGTGGACAGCAGGATTGTCTTGTACGGTATATTTGGTTTTAAACTGTCTGCATAAATTCTCAGTGTCCCACCTTGGAAACAAAATTTAATAAACAATGCTGCCAGAGAATAAAAGACAGACATGCCATTTATTATATTTCTAATGGAATAGAAAAATGAACCCCTTCAGAAATCATTTAGTCAATCCACTAATACAAGAAAAGTTACATAACATCCCTGAAATAAATTTGTCTCCACCATTGGTAACAACCTCCAGTGATGCTTTCCTAATTTCTCTAAGCAAATCTTTTCTCCAGTTTTTCACCATTCTTAATATTACCTGAAGTTAAAATGAAACAGTGACAATGCCTGGATGAAGAACTGACCTTTCCCATCTTGACAGCAAGTTTGTGCTGACCTTCAAGAATCTCCCCTCTCTTTAAAAAGCCCATTAAGATTTCCCTCAGGTGATGTTTTCTACACCTCTTAACTCCTTCACTACTCTTCCATGGACAGAATACATCATTTGAGGTTTTATCAGTACTAACATGGCTTCATTCATTCATTTAACACTGATGTTTATACAACCACTGTTGTTGTATCCCCCAAGAACAAGAAATACCTGATTATTGATATTCACAAGATCTACCAGAATCCTTTGTGCAGACCTGAACAATCACTCCTTGCCATCCTGTATTTGTGCTACTGGTTGCATTCTTAGTTTCAGGTCATTCAGCTTGTTCTTAGCAAAATGAATGACATTTATTTCAGAAGACTTCCTCAGTTTGTTGGTTTAATAAGTCTAATTCTGTCCTTCCGTCTTTCCCAGTTTAGCACTGTTAGCAAGATCAATAAGCATATTCTCTCCCATCAATTTGCCCATCACTGAAAGCTTTGACTTATGCTCATCACAGAATACACTCCTGTGGAATCTTACCTCTACAAATCCTTCATTGTAACACCATAGATAAATTAGCCATGAAGTACAAAGAATGTTAGAGAAAGCAGAAGTTAAGTCAAATTTATGGGAGTTGCTGGCCTTAAAAATACCCTCTCAGTGAACATTTTACTGTTTACAACTTAACCAGAAGAAATCTCAGTACCTGAGTCTGGTCTGCCATCAGAACTGCGAAATTCCTGCATTCTTTTCTCTAGCTTTTGCTGTCGCCGCCGTTTCATAACCACCTCGGGATTGGATATTGTGCGAGTGAAGCTGGTCTCAGGCATATCTTTGTAAACCTCAGCTGCAAGGCGAGAATTCTCACTGTGAAGTTAGTTGAAATAAAAAGAAAAAATTGTCATTAATGGCTTAAAATACACATATCCTCATCACTTCATAAAGGACAAAAGGCTAGTAGAATCCATACACACAGGAGATCAATTAAATTACTGCAAGATGGTTTCTACAAGAGCTTCACTTTGGCTAGGATTAACACTGTTCATGTACCCATGCTCACCTGAAATAGACAATAACCAATTTAAGTACTGATGGTTGCTAGTTTTCAAAGGAAAAAAAGGGGCCCTCTACCTCGGGGCGGCGGGAGGTGCAGGGGGGAAGAGGCATTAAAGAAACTTTACATTATACCCCCAACTTTAATCTGATTTACAACACTGCAAATCATACGGAAGTAGAGTTAGCATGTGTTTGTAATGCATGCTTTTTCTTTTGCTAATGGACTTAAATACAATTCTATTTTAATTTTAAAAAATTAAGATCAAGCTAAATAACAGCACTGGAAAGATCATGCTGGTATCTGAAGAACATTACAAACATATCCATGCAGAGCAGTACTACATATATGAAAAACAACCATGAACTCAAAAAAGAGAAAAATAAATAAATGAAATCAGAATCATTTAAGTTGGAAAAGACCTTCAAGATCATCGAGTCTAACCATCAACCATGCCCACTAACCCATGTTCTGAAATCGAGCTAAGCAGCTAAATTCTCTATTATATGTCAACCAGTCAACTAATTTCTTTCATCTCTGAGAATCTGTTATCAATTAATAAGTTTTCATCATACATTTTCTTTCTGAGTATATCCACCATTAATGATTTTTTTTCCTGGTGTATTACATATTGAAACCTACAGAATCTGATAAGGAGACAAAATTTAATTTAATATAGACCTTTCTTAGCTTTCTAGTTCTACACAGAGTTATTCATGCCTGACTCTTGTGCTCCAGTTTTCTGTACAAGGATTAATGGATGTCCTGCCCTGTCTCAAAAAATAAGACACAGCAGATTTGGGAGCAAGAGTTGAAGAACCTCGAAGACTGGCTACCAAAATACATCTCAGAGAAAAACAAACTGATAGTCAGGTGGTAAGTCAAATGCAAACAGCTACACGCACTAATTTTTCTGGCAAAAACCAGAACAATCAAACATAGGGAGAGGAATAAACCCACTCTAGAGTAAATGCTCAAAAATAAACATAGTGGGGAAAGTCCATGTCACCAAGCATGTGTCAGTTTCTGTACAAGGACAAAAGAGGTAGGAAAAAAACTTATTTCATGGTTTAAAAACAAAGCTTGCAGTAAAATCTACATACAAACCACAGAAATTGCAATCACATATTTTGGGTTATGATGCTATTGCACCCATGTCAACTACTTACTTTTGAAAGAAACAGCAAGTTATTTGGTAGAGAAGGGGAAACCTTTCAAGTAAGATGTAGGTTATATGAACTGATCACAGTTTAAAACACTTACATATCATCCCCATGAAGAAGTCTATCATCTTTATCTGATGCTTGTCGCAATGCCTCTTTTTCACGCCTCTTTTTTTCTTTTTTTTCTTTTTTTGAGAGAGTTCGTTTGAAATTCTGAATTACTCCCTCTTTTTCTTGTTTTTCGGGGCCATTACTCTGCGCCTTCTGAAATAAATGAGTTTAAAAAAACTTCCATCATTTTTAGTCCAATGAAAAGTTAGTATTGGTTTTAACTTTCCAGATAAGTCTGATTAAGACATAGTATCACTAACACAAAACCAATACTACAGGCAACAATACTCCATTACACAGGGATGGGACTAATACTCTCCGGAATAACGCAGAAGGCGAAAATAATTTCATATTCCAAAGCAGGTATGAACTGATTAAGCACCTTGTACTCAAGACAGCAAAGAAACAGCAGAAGTCTACTTGAATAATGCCTACTATCTACTTAGCCTCAAAGATTAACTGAAGGCTGCAAAACAAATTTCTGCCTTCCAGTAAAAATACTTCACAAAACAACACTGCGCTTCATCTGTTTAAGACAACTGTGTTGGAGCATCAGTTAAGAATAAACTGCAGAAGGAAAAACATTATAGAGGACATTTCCCCTATGGTGTATTTTTCCGAGTTGTCCTTCCAGTGTTCTCTTCTCCAATTCCTGCTCCTTGCAGACACAAGATACCTGTACTCCTAAGCTCATCTGCCTTCTGTAGAGAAAATAATGGAAGATGAGAGAAAGAAGGTGCAGGTTTTTTTACTTCTATCAGGAAGTGAAGAACACAGAGAAGGAAGATTGAAGATTACTTAATTCAATGAAAAGGAATAGCAAGTCTGGTAGATGTAGGGCAAGACATCATTAATTTTCTCTCCCCACCTCTAACATGGATGTATCCTGTAGTCAAAAGTATAGTGTAAGAATAGCTCGTGTACCTATATCCAAAATACCTTTAAAATTAACAAGCTCTGATTCCAAGAGCAAAAGAAATTTAGTGCTGAGCCCAAGATGAAAGACTTGTCTGAATATAGCCCACACTGAACAGTATGTTTTCCATAGCTATAAGCATCCAAGTTAGATATAATATATATAATTATATGAGCCAAATAAGTAATATAAAAAAAAGCTTTTCTATGGCTGATGTTCGTATGTCCCTCATTTTGCATTTGGAAAGGAAAAAAAAAACCAACAAAAACACACCTCCCCAAAAGGAAACTGTGTCCCATCAGTGTTGTTAAGAAACAGCGTGTTACCTAGGAAGGTAACAATTTTTTGTTATTTAACTCCCTCTGGCAACTCCCCCTTTTAAAGGTTCTGCAACAGGTAGGATTACCTCCTAGGTGTTTGGCATCATATGCTATTTGAGGAAATTCTTAATTCGTCAAATTAGAACAAAGCAAGCTCTAAGTTCTCTGGGCATTACATGCTCCAGTACTAGACAGCTACATGGATCAGAGCACCACAAGCCATCTGAAAGATCAGAATAATGCTGTGTTGCAAAGATGCATTTTAAGTATTTAAAAAGACTTGCTCCAGATATCAAAGGTCAGCAGCAGCAGTTGTTTTCAGGAATTAGAAAAGTAGAAATTATGTTTTGCTATATAAGCAAGTCCCACACATTTCAAAACTGCTGTTACCACTAGCATACGCCTTAAAGACTCACCTTTGGAGGAAGCGTATCATTTTCATTCTTGAGAACAAATCTTCCCTCTCGATCATCTTTGTTCCAGTTTAATTGTACAACAAGAGGCTTCTCATCTACATCTAATCTTCTTTCTTCTTCAAAAAATGAAAAGCAGTAACAGTTATTTGGCACCTCAAGAGCAAAGATATTTAAAAATAAGTTATGCTGTTAAAAAACCAAAATGTTTGCTGAACAGTACACATTGGTTGATGTTTCCCTGTTAAGTATAGGGACAGAAAGCCTGGGGAGGTAGAAGTACGTCTCCTTTCCAGCAACCAGCCTAAGTGTATTCCCTCTGTCTACATAAGCTAAAGGTCCACATAGAGTAGTGTTGCATACCTCCTCTGTCAGAACTAAGTCTGGGAACACAAGATTATCACTCAGGAGGAAAAGTTACATCTACAGTTACAATGTTTCAAACTTTATAACTTCATGAGGCTTCCAAATACTCATTTTCCTTATTTTAAATTTAACCAGTCTGATTGTGGCCCAAGAACTACTATTCTGGAAAGACTACACAAAAATAAACCAGATTACAAAATTATATAAAAAAAAAATCCATTATGCACATATACTAGACAAAACTTCATTTAGTGTATTTAGTGTATTATATCTATTTCAAGTATATGAAAAAATCTGAGTGTGGTTAAAAATATTAAACAAGTTTTGCCATTTGATCTCCCTTCTAGAAGTAGGAGACAGCACATATGCATAGCAAGACAATGATGTCTTTGCAGCTACAGTTTACTTAATGAGAAACACGCCTATTGAATGAGGTGCCTCTCTTATGAGCCACATTTTAAACATCAGAAACTTGCTCTGCAAAGGAAACCATTTCATTGTGACTACAGGTACAGTGCTAACAGACTTTTAAAGAAACCTAAAGCAGAAAAAACACATACTATTCATTGCTTAAATTAGTGATGACACATGCACTTTTCCCTAATCCCATATAATTCACATCGTCATCATTCGTAGACCATGAAAAGTGACATAAATTTCCCTCCTTTATCTCAAATTATTTTCAGTCTTTCAAAAGCAGAATTTAAGGTAGTTAAACCAGTTGCATAAGCTTCCAAAGTACAAAAAAAGAAAAAGCACAACAAAAAACTCGTTTCTCCTATTCCCGTCTCCACCACCACCACACACACTACCACCTTCCAACCTGAAGCCTTCTACTGGCGTGGAGAGACACAAATGCTAGCAGCATCAAAAGGATATTTAGATATCCAAGTTCTTCACAGGTAATGTGATAGGATCTGTTTAAGAAACGCAGTGGCTTCAAACAGTACTATGTTGAACCTTCCCCAATTTAGCAGTAAAGGAACATGCATTATAAGGCTACCTGTCAAAGGCCCACAACATCAAAGAACTTGAGGATGTACTCTTAAGCGCTCCAATTTAACGCTCCTGTTCTTCCATTATAAATTTAGTCTTTACCTCCTAGTCCCAAAAATAGCAACTGTCTCACAAATGTCAACAAATTAACAGGATGTCAAGTATAGCATTTACTAGATCATAATCTAAACTTATATAAACTGCAGGCCTGATATGCATACTTACATTTTGAAATACCACCACCCTACATAACAGTTAGTAGCAACGTACTTCGGAACAAAAAAACAAAGTCTTACGTGGTTCAGAAGCTGGGGGCAAACCTAAAGATATTTTGGTGGGGGGTGGATAGGAAACTGGCATGGATGCAGGACAGACTTCGTGAATAAATACTAACCTCCGCTGACATGCACCTCATAAAGCGAGTATTTAGGGGACGACAACATTCGCATGTCTGGTCGAAACTTCTCTGCAAGAGTTTCTATCACATCTTGAGTTGTGGCAGTACTAGAGACACGGATACATTTTGTTGCAAAATTTCCAGCTGCTTTGTCTTGAAAGTAGAATCTCATTACTCCATGAAACTCCAGATCCTGTAAAGAAATAAAAATACAAATCTGAGTGGTGGCTAATGGTTATAAAGTTCAGAGTTCTTATATTTTCTTAATACATTTGTAACTAATAAATAATAAAAGACATTCAAATATTGCACTGATTTTCAAAATTTTGAGGACAGTAGAATTTACTAACTAGGACACCATAAACTTGAAGTAACAACTTCTTTTTACGGAATATCCTTAAGTACTCTATATTACTGGAAATATTTGAAACTTGAATCTTTTAAGTATTCAAATTTACAGCTATTGTCAGGTTTACCTGAAGGAGAATTAATAAAAGCTTTTTTTTTTTTTAAACCCAGAAATGCATCTTGAGACTGGTGTCAATATATTTTGTTACCCAGAGCAGGCCCCTGTATCCCAAGTCTGTAAGAGTGCAGGCTAAATATGCTCGAAACAGCAGCATGTCTCAAAGAGAACAGCTTTCCGCCACAGCAGTCCTGAGCATCACCTTTTCTCTCCTCCTTCCCCCCACTTCATGCGCTCTTCTCTCTTATGTTGGCATCTGTTTGTCCCAGAAAAGAGCATGTTCAGGAAGCTAAATCATTTGTTTGTTTTATTTTATATTTTCAGAAAAGTTAGTCTTCGGTACAGCTCCCTGAACACTCTGGGAGGGAAGAAAAGCTCCAGTACCAACACAAGGTGAAAGGGAGGGAAGAAAGGGACTGCGACTGTTAACCAGATGGCTACACCACAGCTGCAACATCAATCTGTTCAAACTATTGTAAATTCACATCCTCAAGTATTTTCCTTAGCCATCAGAGTCCTGTCCTCTGCTCCAGCCTACCAAACTGCAGGAGGATACTGGCTGCTCATGCAACTCCAATACTGGTCTGAACACCCAACTCCAAATTCAGGTTTTAGTTCTGCAGCAGCCTGCACCTGGCCAACTCCTGCCCTTGCACAAATCCCAGCACTCATGGGGCCCTGCGCTCAGGGGGAAGGTTCAAGTGCCCTAGTTGACATTGTCAGGTTTACTCTGCAGTTTAACAACCATTGCTCCTGTCTTCGCTTTCCAGAGGCTTTGAAACAGATATAACCTCTGGTGTCGGGTACAGCTGTAGATTTCATGCTAAGCACAGCCCTTTCCAGCACTATCTCTGATCACAGGAAACACATCGCAACGTTTCTCTGAACAGCAAAGAACCCGAGATATTTATTGAAGCTACTCTATCATTCAGAAGACCATTGCAAAGGAAAAAAAAAAAAGTGTTAGAACCTACACCAAGACAAACACCTCAGTCACCTAGATATACACAGAAGTAAGCACTGCTCTTCCAGGGCGCTCCCAAGCCTGTGCCAATACAGCAGTCAAATGCATATGGACCACGGACCTCGACAAGGGCCCATTTTGTTTTATTGTCTGTTGTTATCCTAACAATTTACAGAATTAATCATCCTGAGCCTAAATTGGTGTTCCCACAGGACTATCTGTTGTACTCCCAAACTAGTGTTCCTTCCTGCAAGGAGTTACAGGTTCCACATGCCTCGCTTCAGCTTAACTGCCACCTCCTCATCCACTCCGGACTTAACTGCAATTATTCAAAGGTAGGTCTCAGTTATTCTACCCTGAATGCTTTTGTAACAGTTACTACTCACCTCTGAAAAGTATCCTATCCACTTCATTTCTTGTCATTAATTATCTATCTCTAATTATTAACTAATTATCCATACGAGGACTTACCCCTCTCATGCAGAAGGCTACCGAATGACTTCTGGAAATCCTACCCACCATAGCAAACTGGAACTTCCTGACATGTATTCTTGTTAATTCCTTCAGTGAGCCCAAAAGGTTTGAGGCACAACTTCTTTTCACAAAGCTCTCTTGACCTTTCCACAATCTGTTATAACTACCACGTGTCCATGAAGTCTGTGTGTTACTGTAGTTTCTAATCAGCAGAGACAACACTCTGAGTAAACGTCCTTTTAATACTGGCCTCACACTGCATTTATATCCAATGACCTAAAGGTGTCTAGCTAAAGGAGTCATTATGTTCCAGTTAGTAAAATTATTTCGTCCCTCACTTTCTCTAGAGTCATTGGATGAACTCTGGTTCTAGCAACTTGCTTTCATGCTGTCCATTTGTCCTCTAAACTCTTAACAAATTCTGATTTGAGAGGGTTCCTCTGATGAGTTACCCATAAAAGGTTCTTGGCAGGGCAACCTTTCCAAGATTTTCAACAATGAACACAGATGCAAAGCAAAGTTTTTCTGCTACCGCCTTATCTTCTGAAAGTTTCTTTTATAAAGTGATCATCCCACAGCCCTCGGGTTGTGGCAGGTTTGCTACTATTAGTGTGCTGAAAGGCAATTATTATTAAAGACTTTTCAAACTTTATTACTCAAATTCTTTTGTTCTAGCTTATGCTTCTATATTGTACTTGCCAGATTTTATATCCTTACAATTTTCCTCATTTGGGTACTACTTCAGCTTTCTAATAACTATCTTTGCCTGGTGTTCAGCCATGCCAGCTTCCTTTCACACTTCCCTTGATAGCTGGCATGCTTTTGGTCTGTACCTCCAGCATGGCATCTTTAATTCTCAGCAGGCGGTAAGTACTTTGCTGCTAGTTGCCTCTTTTAGCTTTAACAAGCTTCCCTAGTGTAGCTATGATGTATTTCCAATCAGGTTGGAAAATTTTGTAGTTATTGCAAGAAAAATGAATCTAAGAATGTTATGATCTCTAGCACAGAGAGCATTCTGGCAGGTAACATTTTGATCCACATCCCACACCTTCTTTTGGACCAATTGAAATGGTTGCCTCTTGTGTAAATACTCCTTAACCATGATGTTTCACAAAACAGCCACAGCTACTTTTATAACCAACTTAAGGTTTTGATTTACTTGTCTGATGGTTGCAAAAGAAGATGACACATGAGCTTTCTGCAGAAGTGTCACGAAGCATAATCATATCCCATTTATAACATTTATTTCCCTTTACACAAGGTTTTCCTCACCACTATCTTAAGGTACTGCTGAAGCAATAATTAAGAGAGAAAATGAGCACGCAGCAAATCTCTTTTTTCAGGCATTGTGTATTGTGCAAGTTCCTATACACAGGTAAGGTTCCAGTTTATTTTTGAATTTTTTCTTTAAGAAGAGGAGATTATTTTACTGAGGACACATGCCACTGTCCATTAGCCATGCTTTTAATTCTATACATTTTTTTTATTTCTCTACAACAACACAGCAGAGATTCAAGAGCAAGGGAGTGCAACATAGATCCATTCAGAGAAGATCTAGAAAACAATTCAAGAAGCTCTCTAAACTACCATGGGTTTATTATTTAAAGTTTTACTGCTAAAACTTATTTCTACTTCCAGACACTAACGAAGCAGATGTGACAAAACTGCATTCTGAATATTAAAGATATGATATTAGTATAAAGCCAATTTTGTTCTCCTTCCAGAAAAGTAGTAATGTGTTCTGAGGAATTATCACTTGAGATTTGTTTCATTGCTTTGACAATCTGGATATGAAAACAACTGAATGCATTCACCACTGACTGTCCATTTCCCCCCCATCCTCACCTATGGCGGCTTCTCAAGCTGTGTCCCTACAGTCCATGACCCCCCCACCCTTGCTCAATTTTCCAAAGTTTCCTACTAAAAAAAAAAAATTAAAAAAAAATAGAATGCACAACTGCATCACAATGCTCTACCACTTCCCAATATAAAGCTCTAGTTAGTTTAATGTTTCATTTCCCCTAAGTTCCAAACTGTTCCTTTGGGCATCACTAGAGTATTACAGTATTTAAATAAAAGTGTTTGGTGATATGGAAGTAATTGGTTTCACATTTCAAAAAATTAGGGAAATAGGAGACTACAAAAAGAAAAAAAAAGGCAACACCCCCCCCCCTTCTTCATTATTATTCTATATCACATGTATGTTTGTCTGTATATATGTATCTCCAGTTCAAGACACATTTAACTTCCTGGCCATGTGCTTAGTAGATCAATAACAGAGAGACCGATGCCACCACTCACCCTAAGACAACAAGGTAGGCATCACACTTAAATTTCCACTCTCCACTCTAACACTGCATTAAAATGTTTATTTTTCAGAGGTACCTTTCATCCTCAAAAACTCACTCACTTCTGAACTTCTTTATGTCAAGACTGCCAAGTAGGTTCACTGCAGTTTATAACATGGACTTGTGTCAAGAGAAAAGGCTAAAGAATAAAAATCACTTGTCCTAAACCAAATAGATACACAAGTATCTGTAACTGCCTAACATATACTTGGAAGTGGAGAAATCTCCCCAAAACATTTACAAATATCTTAAAACCATCTTTCTCTAAAAGATAAGAATTGCCATTTATAAACTACCAAAAAGAAGTTAAAACGTTTTCTGGATTTCAGTTACATACTAATTACGTAAGTGTATGAACACCCTTTTAAGTTCCTCTTGAGAGTTTATATGCATCATAAGCAATTTTAGCTTTCTCATCTAATCATATTTTAGATATTTTATGTATCTGCTGTGCAAGCCCATGGCTCCTTAAGTAGGAATGTAAAGATACAGAACAGTCCTCAGCTACACAAGTACAGGCAATTTTCACAAAATTTTAATTCTGATCACCTAGACTGCAAAATACATTTTAAAGAGTACCCAGCAAAAGTCAGCTCTTTTTAAGCCTTTCAAATCATAAAGGCAATTTTCCTTAAATACAAAGCCTGATTATTCTTTTTTATCACTATCAGAAGAACTTAGACTAGTTTCCAAAAGTATATCCTACTCAAAAGAACGTTCCAACTTACGTAATAAAAAATTACCAGTTAACCATTGTTTCTTGGTTTTACAAACAAAAGGAAGTTGTATCACCTCTTCATTAGGCACAAAAAAAGAGATGATAAAAGTGCTTCAACTAGCTATGACTTTTTGTGTGAAGTCAATGACAGGCAGTAACTGTTTCAAAACCAACAGGTTAAATGTTCCAAAACTGTGTCTTTAGAAAAAGAAGAAAAAAAAAAAAAACAAAACCAAAAAACACAACACACACAGAAGCATCAGAATGGCACACTTGAAACAACACTTTCACAATATGAAAAGACTTCAAAATTCTACAAAATCTTGTGAAAAGCTTTGATGAAACATTCTTAGAAAACATCTGCATTTTCAGTGCTATCCACTTCCTCTGACATCCTCCTCGATGACCTCAGACCATCGTTAACTGAACAAGAGCACTACAAAAGCAGGAAGCAAACAAACTTTAGTATGTAACAGTCACACATATCACTTAAAACTGAAAATGTGACATACAAGTTTTCAAATCAATTATCATCAAAAGTTTTCCATGAAGCTTCAGCAAAGTGATTCCTGTTTCTCAAAAGGGTTTGTTTCGTCTTTAAATCTAGCTCCCAGTTACTTACTAGTAAGTAGGTATTTCTGCTTTAATGCAGTAATCAGTAATAAGCAAGATAATCACTCATTCGAAGTTACGTTATACAGAAGTGCAAATAAGTAAAAGAGGCAGAGAATTGCGTCTCAAGCTTCCATTTCCGATTATGGAGGCTGGTTACATATACACACGAAAAGTATTAACAGTTATGGAAGACAGAGTTATTTAAAGCTTTGGTTATTTGAAAATCCCCACAGAAAACCAGCTCGCTCTCTTCCAATCAACCCATTCATTTTAGAGAAGAAGAACATAGTCAAGAAGTGATACGAAAAACAAGCAGAAAGAGATAAAAAGGCCACGCTGTAAGTGATGTTTGGAAAAAGCCTGCAATGTGACACAATGGGATTTGTAGCAGGGCAATCTGGACCTCCTGAAGAATCAGAGAGGCTTCTGCAAACAAAGCACTAATATCCAGGAGCAGTAATCCTTAGCCATGCTCACATATGAGAAAGGGAACCCCTCCTTTAAAGTGTCAGAGGAGGTAATGAGGGAGTATTATCCCAATATGCAGAGCATAGCAATGAATGAGACCATGACTATTCCCACAAGCCAAGCAAACAATCCTTGCAGGCTTTTAAACTACTATCCCACCCATATCAATCAGAAAGCAATACATACTTCAATACTTAAGCATATTACACACTATCCATTTTGTAAACTATTCAATCTCTTGAGCAGTAGAGAATATACAAGTTTCCCTTCAGAAATCCTCGTTTGTAACTCCTCCAAGAGCCTATCTTTGATCTCTTTTAGCTGCATTGATAACACTGTTTGCCTTGCAAGCAGCATTCTGCATGACTGCATCTAGAAAATACCAAAAACCAGCTTTAAGAATGTCACATCTTTCTTCCTGCCCCATTCAAATTCTACAGGCAAAAATCTACAGAAGACCAACTCCTAACTAAGCTGCAATTATTATTCAGGTACATGTACTTGTTGCTCAGGAGTTTTGCTAATAGAATATAAATCACAATAAAACCAATCCACAGTGCAACAATTAGAATTAAAGCAAATACAAGTTGCTTTCAAATGAATTCAGGTCACAATATTGATATAACAGGTCAGCATAACAACAGTATTATCACTGCAGGATATTCTGAAACATCCACATAACGCCTCTGTACCTGACCCATTGTCAGTCTACAGAGTAAAATGGAATTGCTTCCTTTGCCTCTCCAAAAGCCGTTAAGTATGCAACAAATCTGTGCAATTCTAATGAATATATGAATATTAAAAAAAAAAAAAAGAATTCCTACAAGATTTTAAAACTCAAGCATATTAAATCACTAAGGGAGTAGGCACTGAAATTACATGAGGGTCAGGTTTCTAGCATACATTCCCAGCAGTGAATTCTCAACTTGAAACTAAAGGATAGACAATATTTTCGTGCACAGACTCTACAGCAAACTATTAGAAAGGAATTCCGAATAGTCTTAAAAAAAACCCCAAACGAAAACCAACCACACCTGTTAACTATTATAAACTGTTTTACATGTAGTGGAGAAAAGCAACGTTCTTGCTAAGCTACAGTTTTTCAGACTTCAAAAAGTGCAGCCTCAAGATTAACGATAGAATACGCTAAATGATTCCAACAGAAGAGAGGAAAAACAACACAGATGAAAAAACTGCTCCTATAAACATCATTTTCATCAGCTTTATTTCTTCTTCCAAACCTTTGACACCTGGATCAACAAAGACTTTCTTCTACTACAGAATGACTCATTCTGCCACTACAATTTACACACACCATAATGTTGACAGAAGCAGGACCGACAGCTGAGCTTTCTATCAGCGAGAATTATCAATAACCCACAACACAAGGAGCATAGCTAAATGATATCCTCTCTATTTTCCTGAAGAAAACTACATCTTAGGAACCAGCCCTACTACAATATGAAACAAAGCCTCAAGATCAAAAACCAAGAGGTACTACAAACATTTTCATAATATAAATGTAATGCAATGAAGTCAGTACAAAACCCACTGCAGTATATGACAAATGCTACACAAATAAAATCTTAAACCAAGACCAAAATTCATGTCTATAACACACACCCTAAAAAAGGATTTACTTTCATAAATGCAGCTTGAATGCCCATGTGACCTTTGAATTACCACTGACATAAATATTCTACTGTATACTTTATATGCATTCTCCCTGCTTCCCATTACCTATCTGCCCACATAGCAAGACTGATAAATATAATAACTCTTGGCAAGAAACAAACATTACTGTAATCTTGAATATTTTCCTCGTGAGTTACACCTCACAGGTCACAAAATTAAACTCCAGAACAGACCCATCTACACAACGTAGATGAACCAAAATATCTCCTATCTACTAAAAAAAAATTTAAAAAAAAAATTGTTTTCAGACTTGTATTTTGCCAAAGCCACCAGACTCAGTATGCAGCCATCAACCATGCTTCATGCTGAAAACACTTAAGTTTTCATAGCCTTCTACAAAAGACATTGTTGTACAAACAACATGAAGAGTCTTCTGGGAAGATTTATGACTCCAGAAGCAGCTACCATTAGATACCAACAAAAATCTGCCAAGGGTGCTCCCTGAAAGCATTATGGGCTTTTAACCTTCTAACTCTTAATTTTCAAACCTACAGTAAATGGTTGGGAAAAATCTTAACAGCACTTGCAACATACAGCAATTGTCTGCCACCTGCAGGTTATTTTTTGTTAAACTGTGGTGGACAGCATCATTTGACCTTTCAAAATTAAACCAGAGAAAATTTAAATTGTTCTTACAAAATAAAATCTACAACAGTTAACTGAAAACAAAAAATATTTTCAACAATGAGCACTACCAACAGTTCTGTAACTATTTAATCATTCATTAAACTAGACTGCTTAAATTTGAAATGCAACCAATAAAGCTACAGGAGATTAAATCATATCCCTGATTAAATCAGAGCCCCCTTTATACACTGTATTGATGCTGATGCAACAGCCATTCAGTGACTCTCCCAATACCACAACAGTGAGGATCTGGTAGTCTCTGTTGATAGATACTGTGAAAACATGACCCAAAAGAGTAATAAATAAATAAATAAATAGGAAAATTATTTGAGGGAGGTGACATGACGAGGAGGGGAGGGGGGGAAGTAATTGACACACATTTCAGGGTATCAAAATACCCTGAAATTCTCTAACAAAACAGAGATACAGGCAAAGTACAATCATATTTGAAATCAGGTAAAAAGCCAGTCAAACCAAAACGAAGCCTACTTTTAGTTACTCGTGACAAACTTAAAAGATGAGAGCAAAAGTAACAAACAGTGATGGCCCTCAAGAATACACCACTTACCTTTCTATTTACCTACAACCTGTCACTGTTGCAGAACTAAGAACCGAATGCTTATAAACAACTCCAGAAAACTTAGGAAGAAAAATTAGAAGTACAGACAATCCACTACAGCTTCTTTCAGGTATGTCTTTAAAAAAAAAGATTTATTTCATCTGAATTCTTCGTATTATTTACTCCATTAAAGACTGTTCCTTTTAAATAGTCTGATTTGGAGGAAGAGGAACACATTATTACATCCACCTCAAACCAAAACACAACAGGAAAATAGTAATGGGGAGAATGAAAGCTCAGGCACTGCAAGTCTGATTTTTCATTGGCATTGCTACTTGCCAACAACCTGCAGAGCTGCAACCCCTGTATTTAAACATCTTCAGATGTCCATCAGGCCACAAAAAAGACTGTCCTTACTCACTTCTACATTAAAAGTGTAGGCACACAGTCACTTTAAAGCAGCAGAAACTCTAGGTGCTGCAGAAAGCCCTTCTTCATACCAAGACACTTATTCCCACCTCCTCCCTTATACCAGACACCAGCATCCTGCAGCTCTACAGCAACATGAATCAGGTTAACTGACTCGGAAGGTATTTTTTTTTCCCCACTCCAGTCAACATGGAGGAAGCTGTCAGTGCTAGCAATTGGACGAAACTGTCCTTCTGCTGGCACCTTCTATTAACTTGAAGGAACCATGAAAGAGCAACCTCTGCCAAGCTAGACACTCTATTCCCACTTTTGCAATAGCATCAGCACATACCAGACCCCGCAGAGACTTTACAGCATTATAAACCAGCAGATGCTTCTTTTTTTTGTTTCAGGCTATGCTGGCTTGGCATGCCATGAAGTCTTTGCACAGGTCAGACAAGCACCAGACCAAAGGCCGCAGCAGAAATGCAGCGGCTCATCTATCCAACCTAATCTGACTGCTCTCATTTTCACACCTGCTGAACAGCATGGTAGCAGCAGCAGTGCGCCTGGTTGACTTGACAGCACCCAGGCAACGCTTAATTGTATTTCTGTTTTCTCATGCAGTGTTTATACATTTCTGAAGGAACAGTTAAGAGTGTAACAGCACAGCAATAAGCTGTTTCTACACACAGTGACAATCCCGTTTTCAAAGTAGAATTTTAAAGGTAGAGGCAAGCAGGTTTTCAAGGGTACATTTTGAATGTTGCATGGAAAACACGAAGATCTGAATGGACATTTTTCAAGGGAAAAAGTAGTTCTAGCTCATCTATACAGTGGCATCATCACCAAAAAAGTTTTCTTGAGTATGCCGACACTGATAAGGTGGAACTGTGTCCTAGCAGAGACTGACAGTCCTGATGAGCTAAGTGGAGATTGCAGCCTACTACAGGAAGATCAAATATCTCAAATATTTTAAAGACTCATTCCACAAACACATGTCATTTAGAAAAATAAACAGATTTTTTTAAAGTCACAAACTAAAGTTTAGAATACTGTACTCTTAAGGGCATTTCCATAACAGGCATACTGCAAGAGTTGTTGGATACTGGAGTGACACGATAATTTCTCTACAATTTAAAGAGATGTTTCCTCTGTAATAAAACTTTGGTAAAGGAACTTATTACGAATAATCTTAAATCCATAAAAAAATGACAGTACAACTAGTTTTCAAATTAAGCAGTGAAACCACTAAAAACTGGAAAGATAGTTTTCGCTCAGGAAGCAATAGATATCTCTAACAGAAATGCCGATCTACTTACAACAGAAAGCTGCACGGTTGAAATGCATTTCCACCAGCAATCAAACTCATGAAGCCTGGTTTCTTGTGGCTGTCCTTCCCAAAGCTGATCACAGTTTTATTACAGGTGGCACAAATCAAATTATTCCTAACACTTCCCTCCTACGTAGATCCTCTCGTGTCCAGAAGTACACACCCTACGCAGTGGAAACTAAATCAAGACTGATGTCTCGTCTCTATCTGACCACTTACTGCAGCAACTTCATATTCCTGACATGGGCTGAAGGTTCAATCTAACAACCAACAGATCAATTAAAAACCAAATTTGACAAGATGGTACTCAGTGATAGGCTGACACCAACCAATACACAGAGCAGCTCAGAAACTACCCTCACTTCAACCACCTGACATTGACCCAACAAAGTATTCATTTTTGTTTGCCATCCATATAACCTGCGTACTGGAAACATACAAAATAAACTCTCATTGCATGACAAAAAAACAGTGATAGCAACAATCCTTTAAATAAACAGCTGTCTGGATTAACTTCTTGTAATTAGCACTGCATTTTTACTATTTTAGTATCAGGCTTTAGTATGATGCAACAGGGTATCAAAAGAAACCATAAAAATGGGGTCATTTTTACATAATGCAACCAGGGGTCACATTATGTATTTATTTTTCTGCTGACACAGGCAGGAAAGACTGACCCAACTTCTACTCTGCAATGATGAACTTGACTGTGTTACATTCGTTTCTCACTCCTGTGTGATGAGCTGGAATCTGCACCACACAGGGTTAAGACACCCAGCTACACTGACTGAACTAGAAAAACGCGGGTGCGATCTGATACTCTGCATGCAAGTGCTCTGGCAACCAGGCTAATTAGTCAGGAGTTTAAAGTAGGAATGCTAACAAGCCGAACAGGAAACAAGTACCTGATTCTCCTGGAGCAGACAAACTGCAGCAGCGAATCTACTTGAAAAAAACCCTGAAGACTTTACAAAAAAAAAAACCCAAAACAAACACACAAACAAAAAACCCCCCAAAAAACCCCACCAAAAGCCAACCAACCAACCTCAAAACCAAACAACAAAAAAAGAAAAATCAAAAACCCATACAACACCAAAATGTGCTTACCTTAACACAAAATCTATTCTTGACTAGACAGAGTTCGCAAATGTCCTGCTCTATCCTCCAAGATGGGGTGGGCCCACTTTAAAAACATTTTAAAAGGAGCAAAGTATTTACTTCTTTTCTGGGAGACCTTAGGGTAGCTATGGATATGAAGAATTATACAGCCAAACAAAATGTAAGAGGATGCTAACTGGCAACATGCAAAACTGGCAGGCCGACAAGGGATTATTATGCACGTAAATTTGGGAAGAAAGGGGTCCCAAATGCAAAAAACCCTCTCAATCTGTGTTCTCTTGTTTACGGCACTGTTAAGAGCTCACTGCCAAATCGGCATTGCTAAAGGTTTTATAGCAGGTCAAGACCTTGCCAAAAAGCAATGTGATAGCACAGGAATTGCACCGGACTGTTGCCAGCTTCATTAACCTTATTGCCCATTTTACTACCTCAAAAGACACTAACGTGCAACATTTAAATTCGTTCCAGTTGCACAATTATTGTCACACTGTTTTGGAATTTGGTGTACTATCATTAAATTCATACATTCCAGATCATATTGATTCAAATCCAACATTTGACTGGATTTCAGAAAGTTATTTTCCAAGTAAATTAGGTTAGTCGAGCAGGTTTGAAGGAATAATGCCATTTCAAAATGTAGCCTAAAATGCAATTTTGTTGTAACAAATACTATGGAAACAGCAGGAAGGACCTCTTTTTGAGCTATTATTATTTGTCCTCTCTACCTGAAATACTTAACATCCCCTTTCCTTTTTAAGAACAACCATACTTCAGGGTATATACTCATCAATATCTACAATATTAGTTCTGCAAAAAAACCCAAACCTAAAATCTGCATTTTTGAACGAAATTTAGTGATAGACATCAGCTGTGTCATAACCAAAGATGCACAACCACAGTGCTTATGTGCCGTTTCACCTTGAGAACACAAGCACAAAAAGCTAAGACATCCTTCTAGTTACTTCTACCATACATCAAGAAAAAGATTATTCATTCACTACAGGTACAACCAAACAGGTAGCCAAATGTACACATGAAAACACCACACGGTTTTAGACATGATTAGAAGCATTAACTGCAACCTTTTTGAACATTTAAAAGAAATATTGGGTCCATGTTGCAACTTCCAAACAGGAGAGAGAGTCCAAAAAACTGGTTATTTTTAATTCTGTCACTCAAAAACTCCTCCAGGAATTATCATTTTGAATGACTTATTTTTTTTATTTAAAGGAATCAGGTCATTTCTTAAAAGCTATGAAGCAGCTTATTAATGCCGTTAGTTATCTTAATGTTGGTTGACAGGACTACCAAGGGCACAGATAGCTTGGAAAAATCTTTACAGTAGTTGTAATACTTTGGCAAAATTTGTCTGTTGATAGCCTTCTCTCTGCAAATCCCACTTAATCCTGTTGTATAATCTTTGGCAACAATTTCACCAAGCACAGTGCTTGGTGAATGACATTCAGCTTCAGTTAGTTGCATTTAAAAACAACTGCTGACAAGTTAAAAAAGAGCTTTCTCTGCAGTAACACCATCTACAGTACCTTCAGACTGATAGTGATTTTGCACTCAAAGTTTTGTGAAGCTTTTTTTGGACTGTTCTCATACAACAAACAAATTCCTCCTCCATTCTAACACAAAAGCTCATTCAAAGTAGTCCTAAACATATAAACAGATTTCTTACTAAGGTACTTGCACAACCAAAATACTGCTTTGGTTCCGATTTTACTCCCTCACTACTCTATTTACTTTTAGATTTAAAACAGAAGATACCGTGTAGCTATCAACATAACAATACACTTTAATGTTTTGTCCTTGAGCTGGCACCTTTCTTCTCATGAAAGAAGCATTTTACCTTCCAATTACCTAGCAGTTTCTTTTTCTCCTAGGAGGCTCCACATTTGCTCCCATCTACAACAGTGTCTGTTTTGCCAGACTGGAAGGAAATTCATTAGCTGAAAGGTCTTGCTCTGTAAA
This sequence comes from Haliaeetus albicilla, assembly GCF_947461875.1. Classification (NCBI taxonomy): domain Eukaryota; kingdom Metazoa; phylum Chordata; class Aves; order Accipitriformes; family Accipitridae; genus Haliaeetus; species Haliaeetus albicilla. The sequence goes on from NC_091495.1 coordinate 36,613,617, forward strand.
CAAGCCCATTTAACAAGAAAAATCTCTATACCTGAAAGCTCTCTTTTTTGTATCCTCCACGTTGTTATTATTATTAGAACAGATCATGGAATGTACTATTCACATAAACTAGAAATAAATTCCCTGAAAGTCCCTAACTGCTGATTACTGGAAGGTTACGTCAGGAGCAAAATTACTCCATGTGTCCTGTCTGTCCATGGCAGCGAGGGAGAGTATGACATTCGGCTAATCCAATGGCAACTACCAGTTCCATTTGAAGGGGCTTTCCTTTTCTCTACCTACCCCCCCTCCAGCTACACGTCATTTCATTGCTTCAACACAACCATTTAAATGAACTCTAATGAGCTAGTTCAGAGAGAAAAGCCCAAAGAGAATTAACTCTAGTCTCCCAGCTTTCTTAAGAACTTGAGTCACATAAGACCCAATGCCCGCACAAAGGACGGGTTTAAAAAAACCCACTCAATTGAAGAAGGGGTGAGGGGAGCACTCTTTTGCTGCTAGAAAACCATTTTACTAGCTTAAGCTATAAATATGAAATCTCATCCTCATACTTTTCCCTTGTGTAGCTAGCTATTGGTGCCCCAAAAGAACTCAAGAACAATAGTTTACAGAAGCAAGGAATGCCTTTGCAGATCCAGAACCCCAACTAACCAGGAGTATGTTAGAGGCTAGCTTTAACAGCATCTAGTGGTAATAAGTTGGTTATCTATGGGAATTCAGGTATTTTGTCATCCCTGTCTAAACATCTATTTCACTCGTCTAAGGCTCAAACAAACACTATAGAAGTAATATGGTATTTGAAACTCAGTATAAAAGGCCTAAGAAAGGCTATTAAAATAAAATCAGGCTATATTTCAATAGAGGACATAGCATCTAATGTCTAAGAGTAGCATTGCATAAAAATAAATACAGCTTTCTATTATTTCAACTAAAAGTAACTTAATAATAACTGAAGTTATCAGATACTAAGCTGATGTTATTTTTCTACTGGAAATAACGTTTTCCCCAAAATGTCAGGAGCTGCTGAGTACAAAGTACATTAGAGCTACAATGACTGGCTGCTAACACTAGCATCTGAAGTATTTTTCATGTCCTGGGCATAAAAAAGACAATACTGACAAGGGTTCAGTTAAAGTAGGAATGACACAAATGGTGGAGGAATTACTCAGTGGTGCCAGAGACCTTCTGCAAAACACTAAGTCAGATGTCATCTACACACAAACACTGAGAGAGTTTTACAGTCCTGAGAATCTCCGATGTCCTGCAGAGATCACAGTAGCATCATTTCAAAAAACAAGCCAGAAGAAAAAGGTAAGCAAAACTATTAAAAGAAAATGAGATTTGAGGAAGCGGTCATAATTAAGAAAGTCAGTCCGGAGGTAGGGTGGGTTAAACATGTTTAAAAAAACTCAGTTAAACCTGCTAAAACTAACATTTAATTGTGCCACCAAACAGTCATTAAAACAAAGCAGCACTCGAAAGCACCTCATAACTATGGGAGCAAAAATCTACTCTCTTTCTACAGTTGCACTATTTCAGCCATGGCCACTGTATTTTCTCCTTCCCTCCTACTGCTTCAGACTCTCTTATTCCTCGCTCAGGACAACAATGCAAATGCAGTGACTGTGAGTAATCGCCAATGCTATTCCCAATAGAGGAAACAGCAGTTGACCACTTGATTACATAGGAAGCTCCTCATTTCCTTTACAGTTCTCTTCATAATAGCATAAATAATCTAGAAAAAGGTATCATCTGGTACAAGCATAAAGACCAACTTCAGCAACATTTTGTCAAAAGGGATTCGGTCAGAAATCACCATTAATTTTTCAAACAATAGAGCTGAAGTATATGCCCAAGTTTAAAAAAAAAAAGTTTGAGTTACTATTTTCTAGTTGTTGATCTTACTCTCTCAAATGTTTTGGGGTTGAGTCTCTAATTAGATTAAGTGTTCTGTGCAAGACTATTCATGTTTTATGAAAAATTTCTATTTCCAAACAGTAGCAAGGCAGCTCTTTTCCCACTCATTAACACTGATTCTTCATTACTACTTTAAAATGACATAAAGCACCTTGAATTACTGTTTTGTTGCAATACTAGGTAAGATAAGAATCTGGCTTCACTTTTAGTCACGAAGAGAGGCAGAAAGATAAGTATGGGATTGATTCAGTTGATTAAGTGCTCAAAATTTTAAGTAGACAGTCACTTGCTCACTTCTCATTTAAGCATCAGAACAAACCTACTCCAACAGATCAGCAACTAAACCAATACTGCCCCATCATTTCGCAGCGGCTTGCTCCTTGTTTCACAAAGGGTTGCCACTGTCTGCTTACAGAAGAGTGAGGAAGTTTCAGAGGGCAGGTTGGTCAGATCCCCAGTTATGAGACTGGGTGTGTGGAGTTGGGAGGAGATAGGAACAACATAAAGATGACTGAAAAGCTGAATGCTTAATCATCACACATAAGCATCCTTCACATTACTGCTTTTTTCCTCACCCTTCCTATCCATTCCTGGTCTGGAATAATGCACTTAAAAATAAACAATACATTTCTGTATTTGTACATTGCTTAGACTAGGCAGCAGCTTCATTCCTAGAATTGAGAGCAGATGGTACAGATCTTACAGAATACAACTCAATACCTCCTTCAAGAGTTTGTTCATTCAACGGTAAGAATTCATATTGTCGTAACACAGGCAGTCTTTCTCCACCGCACACTGCTGCGGCTGTCTTCAGCTGAACTGCTTCCATTTATGAAAGGAGACTTCTGGAAGGTTATTTTTCTTGAGGAACTCCAGATTGTGATCTTTGAACTTCTGGGACAAACCAATCCTGACCTATGGACTTCCCAGAGTGCACAATAAACCTTTTTAACCATGTTTTTTAGGTGGAAATCCAAGAACAAGCATCTGGACCCAGGGGTTATCAGCGGAAGTGGTAACTTAACTACCTAAGAACGGGTAGCAAGTTTGCATCAAAATAGATTCCAACACAACGTGCAGGAAAGGTGTTTTAAAGCTTTGTTTAAATTTAATATCAACATATAAAATTTAATGTTGAGGTTTGGGGGTTTTGCTTGCTTGACTTATTTTGGTTTTAAATTCCTGTTATGTTAATACCAGCCTTGGAACATTTACAGAATTAACAGATTAATACTACCCAAGTTTCAAAGTTGTGATTTAAATGTTTATGGTAAAAATGCCCCATTGAAGCAATAAATAGTAATATTAAACATCTGTGGCCAGATGAGATTACAGTCTACTTTCAAAGTAGTACTTCAGCATTTCTTCCACCAAAAATGTTACACTATTAGCATAGCTATATTTCCATGCAATTGACATAATCTCCATATCTAACCAACAATACCAGATGTTTTGAAGTTCTGATACCATGAAAAAAGACCTTTCTGTAGTTAAAATCAACATTTTGTAGATAAAACTTTTTGTTTCTAAACATCACAAATACAAGATACATTCAGCAGCTACCACTTCCCCCAAGCAACGTGTGCTGTTTTTCCGAGACTTTTTTTTAAGGCATCACACAGAGACCCATATCACAACAGCAGAATTCAAAACACAAAGAACGTGAGGTTCAGTATGAAGAATTTAACTAGTCAACACACCATACTGCACAAAATACAGTATTATAAAGTTAATAATAATCGGGAGTGAAAGCAAATACTATTCACAATAAACACATATCACCAAAATAATCCGGCATAACTCATTTGCTGCCAAGTATCTATTACAGTAACTCATACAGAAGTGTGATCCGGAGAAGGAGGAAACACAGGAGCAGAAAATGGGAAGAAAACAGAGTGGAATTTAGACAACTTACAATCATTTCTCATCCTGCAGTATTAGGACTTCATCCAATCTCTTCCCCCAATCTAACATATAAGCAAAGTATGTTCCCTTCAATGTACGCCTAAGTCAAAGGATACATAAAGTGATCCTGAAACATTAAGGCACTTTCAGTAATAAAAGCTGGGCAGGAGAGGGGTTAAGAATGCTGTGTTCAACTTCAGAAAGGATCTATGCATTTCAATATTCAAAGCGCTCAAGCACATGCCTAAATGTTTTGCCAGAGGAAGTTCTACAAGGTGGGGGTTTGGGTTTTGGTTTTTTGGTAGGGTTTTTTTGTTTGGTTGGTTTGGTTTGGATTTTTGAGCTGGTTTTTTAGTTCCATGGAATTCAACGAGGACAAATGCAAAGTCCTGCCCCTGAAAGGAATAATGTCTTGCAACAACACAGGCTCAAGAATGACTGGCTGGGGAGCAGCTCTGCTAAAAAGACCTGGGGATCTTGGTGGACAGCAAGCTGAAGATGATTCAGAAGCATGCCCTGGCAGCAAAGAAGGTCAACAACATCCTGAGGTGTATTAATGGGAGGAATATAGGCTTTAGATCAAGTAAAATGATTATCCTCCTCTACCCATCAGTCCAGTTTTGGGCCACCAATACAGGAAAGACAGAGATAAACTGAAGTTCAGCAGAGGGCCACAAGATGGTCAGGAGGCTGGAGAACTGTCTTAGGAGGAGAGATGGAAGGAACTGGGTTTGCTCCTCCTGGAGAAGAGATGGCTTTCGGGAGACCACAGTATCTACAAGGAGGCCATCAAGAAGATGCAGCAAGGATCTTCACAGTAGTGCATGGTGGGAGGACAAGAGACAATGGACATAAGTTGAAACAATAGAGGCCTTTAAACTGGATATAAGAAACAGCTTTTTCACTATTAGGACAGTTAAGCAGTGGAAGAGGGTGCCCAGAGAGGTCATGTAGTACCTGGCCCTAAGGGGTTTTCAAGACCTTACTGGGTAAAACCCTGAGGGGCCTCAGGGCTGACCTTGCTTTGAGCGGAAGGTTGGACTAGAAACCTCCTGAGGTCTCTTCCAAACCAAGATATCCTATGATCTTACTCAAAATTCTATGGAGGACAGGCTAATTGATTTCCAAAGACCATTCTCCTACAGAAAACACTAATTATTACACCGGCCAGGCAGGCAGATATCCTTAGTTCATGCAAGTTGACCTCCAAGCACAGAATAGAGGACGAGACCAACAGGAGAGCTCTGATACCGAAATGTCCCAACATGTATGGCACAAGGAGGGCCATGACAAAAGAAGGGATGAAAAAAGCTAAATAAAGTAGTTTAAGTAGCAGCATAACATTTGCAAATTCCTCTTCAGGTATGAGTCCAAATGGTAGAGATTAGAGACAGTAAAGCCTATATAAGTGGTTCTACTACACATATCGAGTCATTTCTCCAACTAATGCAATGCAATCCATCCCAGATGGAAATAAACTGGAATGGGCACACATGCCATTGATCCATCTAGGATCACAGGATAATTCAGGGAGGAAGGAACCTCAGAAGTTTCCAATCCAATCTCCTGCTGAAAGAAAGGTCATCTCTGAGGTCAGATCAGGCTGTTCGCAGCTTTATCCAGTCTGGTCTTAAAAACCTCCATGGACAGAAACTGCATAACCTCCCTGTGCAACCTGTTCCGCTACTTGACTATTCATTGGCATCTGAAAAGTTTTATTTTGCAGAACACATTTGTAGTTAGTGAACTGCATAATGATTTCACTTTTAATATAGATAAAGTGAACTGTAAGCCTGAAAACATTTTTTCAAATATTATCATGTGAACCACTGTATAGTGGCTCTAAAATAACCTTGCTTACTCTATTCACCAGTGCAAGACACTAAGACTAGCCTCTAACTATTTTTTCCTTTAAGAATACAAAGTGATATTTTATAGCATAAATAAGTCATCAGGAATTTTCAGGATAATTCTTTTAACATAAGTCCTGTTTATTCTTCAAGAAAGATTATACAACCAAAAAGCAATGAAAGACCAGAAAAAGCAAGACAAAAACAGAAATTTGAGGCAAGAACTCAGAAGAACAGGCTTTAAAAAAAAATAATTAAAAAAAAAAATTCCCCAGCCTCCCTATATCCTCAAACTGGTGAGATTTCCTTAGGTTGTGTATGTTACTTTTGAACACAGTTCAGTTCTGAAGTTCCAGACAAAGCATCTGAGTGCAACAGGGAAAGTGATTCACTGCCATCAATACCAATTTGCCACTATCCTCTAGTTGCTACAGGGTATGTGGGGCACAGGAGGGCGGGAGTGGGTGGAAATATTATTATTATTATTAATAATAATAATCACACGCTAACCACAGCAGTACAACTTGATTTTGAGGAGAACACCACAACCCAACAGAACATGAGAAGAAAACAAACTCAGAAAGCAGGAATGAAAGGAAAGTAGGGTAGACCAAGACAAAAGAGAGATCAAGAGACGAATGAAGAAACACTGGTCTAATTACATTAACAGTCTAGTTTCAAGCTTCTCAGTTGTTCACTTCATACAAGTAGACATAGAGGGCAGGAGGAAGGAAAGAGGCCCAAACAGTATCTGAACTTCAGACGCTAAGAGAAGCCTCTTTGCTTCAGTGTTCTCGTGAACAATAAACCAAAATGAAATAAAAAGCCCCAAATCCACAAAACAGCTAGAGGAACAGCCTTCCTCCTGCACGCTTAAAAAAAAAAAATAATAAAATAATTAAGATAGATAACAGTCTTATTCCAAGGAGAAGAATGCACTTGTGGTTCACCTTATTATTCTCAAAAAATTAGGTACCCAATTCAATTTTAAATCTCTCCTTAATTTCAATTTGCAGATGACAGATCTTATTTTCTGAACTTAATTTAGCTGGCACACCAGTATGTAGCTAATAAGTTGAATGTAACAATAGAAAAAAGTCATGGTCTTACTTTCTACATGCCACTGTGTAATTATAGCTGTATGACAATGGAGATACTGTTTATATTATACAGGTCTAGGATCTGCCTTGTGTGAATTTGTCACGGTGCTGGTTCTAGAAACGAACTATACTAAAAACGAAGTTTTTTTCCTAATCATTGTCAACAATTTCATAGTCAAAAATTCCCAAGTAAATATTTACCCCTGCTGAGAGTCCTAGACTAACAATAATTCATTGTAAAACCTACACAGCCTGTATCTGCCAGTGATGAGTTTTTTCCAAGCTGTGATCTGGATACCCAGAGCAGCCGACAAGACTGCTCCTCCACAGGGAGCAATCACGTCACTGACACTACTATTAACATGCGGATCACCTTGTCATCTTTTAAGAGCAACTTGATATTTAGTAGTTGTTGTCAGGTGATCACTAAATATCTGAAAGTTATGTACATTCACAAAATCACATGGACGAGCGTCTCCATTTCAGCCCTGTAAAAATGTGGTCCTCATTGTCAGAAGTTTGGAAATTCTCAATATAGAAGGCATATGGGCAGCTATCAACACAATCTGTACCAGTTTCTTTTCAAATTATTTAATGCAATAATTAAATCAGTTTTTCTTAATGCTAAGTGAGCTACCTGAGCATTAAAGAACTGTTCTGTCAAGGAGAGAAGAACTGTTGGTTTTGTTCAGCTTTTTGATTCATACCTTTCAAACACATATCCAAGAGACGGCACGCATTTCAGCCCCCCAAAAGTTACAGTCCAGCAAATTATTTTTTTTTTTTTTTAATTAAAACTAAATACAGCAGGGAAATTAGGAATAATGAAATTGACTAATTAGTTTGATGGATTGTAGAAGACAGGAATCACATTTTTAGTCTTTTGTCCTGAAATCAAACTGCCATAGAGTAAAAAACACGTTTGGGCCTTTACAAATTGAGATACCTGACCAAACTATACAGAAGTCTTGACCAACTATAAACACTGTTCCCTCTCAAGATGTTAATTTCCAATGATGCCACCTCTACAAGGTCTTCAGCCTAAAATTTTAAAGCTACAGAACGTCTTGAATTGCTAAAGGTAAACAAACGAACAAACAGAAATAGAACAACTTTTCCCCAAAGCCAAATTTTTCAGAGGTTCTGCTGAACAGCAAAAAGGAGCAACTATAATTTTCTCTATAAGGATATAGGTCTCCATTTTGCAAGCTGTTCTGTTTGGACAGACTCATAAAGTGAGATGGACTAATTTGCAACATCAGAGTCAGAAATGGTAATTCCAACATCCATTCATTTTCAAGCTGTGATCAAGAACTACTGAGCTTGGAGACGCAACTCCTCCCTGTGCCACAGGCTACCCACTCTTCATCATCAGTAAGGTTTACACGACTAAGCAATGAAAATTTTCATGCTTGTTTCAAGAATAAAAAGTGATCTCAAGGAGCGTATTTTGACAATAATCAAGTCCAGATCAGATATATTTTTATTAAAACAAGGCAATTTTTTTTTAACTAAAATTTGTTCACTACTAAAAAAATTCCAAACCTCTGGAATACACTTCATCTTTAGGAAAAAAATGCTTGAAATGCTTTTCAGTCTGAAAATACAATCTAAGCCTTTCAATATACTGAAGTAAATTTTATTTTGCAGTTTTCAGCACTTAAGTTTTCTATAATCTGTCTCAGATATACAGAAAAGAGATACATGATTCTTTTTAAAATGTAGAATAACAAAGTGAAAAGCACATCCCCAGTCAGGAAAGTAACTTTGCACTGCAGAATCCACCCATGAATGTGCTCATTTCACCTTTCAAATGGCACATTTGATTACCAAAGGAGCTATGTTTTAAAAAGTGCTACCAGCTCTATTTTAAGGCTTTCTTCTAGAAGACAACAGATTACTGTTTTTATCATGTAGCACTGGTTAACAAAACTGGTCTCTGCAGCTGTGTTAATCAGGAGTTGCCAGAAGAAAGTGTTTGCCAGCGTATTGTGCATGAATTCTTATTCTCAGCAAGTCCTGCACTTCTGCCCAGTAGGTAGTTTTGCAGACAGTGACATGGCTTGTATGTTTAGTTAACTCCATCTAAAAAATTGGCACCTTTCATTTGTCATCAGTACATTGCAAAAAACTACCAGAAAATGAATCGGTTGCTTACTTTCAAGTATTTTCTTGCTCTAAAAGACAATTCTATCATACCTTAATTTTATTCTTATCAAGGGGACTGTCATTTCAGTGGCACATGGACCAAGGACAAGTTACAATACAAACATTAGTGCAGATGATTAACCGTGAACAGGAGGAGTATTTCGAGTTTAAACAGGCTCAGATTACAAAAGCATTTAGTAACTTGGTTTGGCTTACTCATATATTAAAACATAGTTAATGAAGGCATAAGTGATACTACCATGCAAGATTCCAAGTATATTCTGACTCACTATGAAACACTTTAGGCTTTAACTGGTGATATTACCCAAAGAATCTTTGCAGCAAATCAGGATTAACGCAGTTGAAAAGTTACACCAAGACAGGTCTATCCTCTCATTAGTGAGGGAGTATGTCACAAGAATATGGAAAGATTACCTCCCCCAACACCAACAAAAAAATCTGTCAAGAAGCAAAGATTGCAGTACACCAAAAAGGAAAGGGATTTAAAAATACAAGGAGTCTCTAGCCTATTTTCCTCTTATTTAATCAACAACCAACAATCTCTCTGAGTGTGATATGTGTGCTGGCTACTGTTTTGTTTCTCTACTACTGAGGATGTAAACTTTTGCAGGCTTATTTATACAAAAATATTTTATTTGTACAGAAATAAAAACAAACAAAAAGACATGCACATTTCATATATTCTTAGTTAACACCATATTACCTGTGCTGTTTATTGTTTGTTATTATCCATAATGAGAAGCAAGCTTTCTTTAGGATTAGGTACTTTGAGTAACTAATTCAAGTTTGTTTGGGGTTTTTTTTTATTATTATTGCAAAGCATTTGGGGATTTTGAATTTCTTCTGTAGTCAGTATTCACTTTAAGAATGTTAATAAAACATATATACTTGTCTTAATTAACAGTTTATAAGCTTCCTAGCAGTTTGAATACCAGAAAGTTACACATGTGGAAAAGGGAAATTATTCATCAAGTTCAAAACTTAAGTTACCTATTTACTGAAATGAGGCAGTCATATGTAGATTTGATATCTAAGTATTTTTGAAACAAAAAAATAAAGCCAAAGATTAAAATTATTCAAGTTTTCTGTGAAGATACATCACCTATTTCTCACTGTATGCAGGTACCAAATAGAGAAAAGGGGCATTCTGTGCTATACCATACCAGTCAGCTTAAGATTTAAACTGCGAGGGGCAGGGTATGGTAGTGGTGGTGCATGACATCCTAAGTGTAATTATCTCCTCCCCTCCGCCCTATATTTTATAAGTTGAAATCTCAAATTAGCATGATCCAGCAAATAGGAAACTGCATACATGCATAAAATCTGGCTTCTCTTTATGGCTCTGTAGTAACCAAGTTTACAACACGGTTTTCAACACATTACCTCATGTATCTGCATTGCTGTTTTCCCATCCCATTGTCCCAGAGACATTATAACAAAGTGAGAATGCTAGATCTCTTTTATACAAACACAAGACAGTTTAAGAAGTATGATCTAAATAATCTCATCTCGTTTAGTATCATCTTGCAGAAGCACTTTAAGAAAAAAAAAAATTGCAAGTAATATCATTGGTTTCCAAACATTTTTGATTGAGCATTGCCTACTTTCAAGAATTAAACTTGAAATTGCTCATTACATAAAAAAACACATCACATACGTTCCACCTACGAAACTTTTTTAGATCAATAGTCAATGTAAGGAAAAAGTCAGACTACCATGTTATTTTGGACTGGCATATATAAACAGGAAAGCTCAGTAATATTAAAAAAAAAAAGTCCACTTGTGTATAGCAAGTAAGCAGCTTTTCCCAATAAACACAGTAAGATTTAGCAAAACCTAAACTTGTTAAAACTTTTTTTCATTTGACACAGATTTCACGTATGTAAATATGGAAAGAAATCTGTGAAATAAACTAAGCACTGATTAAAGCGTTGTCAACATTTAATGACATTTAAGTCAAATGGACATTGGGGGTGGAGGACAAGGCAGAGACAGGGCTGGCCAAAGTTTTTGAAAGCCACAGTAAATACCAACAGACAAATTTAACTGCTACTATTCAGTATTTCTGGATGCTGTAGAAGTGGTAAGGATCAGCTCAAAGCAACTGCTAAACATTAGTAGCAGCAAAACCCATTGCTGCCTTTGGCTATCATCAACACCATAGATCTGGAAGAGAATCTAAGATGGACAGAGTTCTGTGTTGCAGAAGACAACCCCAGTGATGGCAATCAGATGGCAGTAACGGGGAAAGAGGGTCAACACCACCAGCTTGCTTTTTGTGCCTCAGAAGTGCCAAAAGGTGGGTGAAGTGGCTGCAGAACAGAGTGTGTACATACATGTGAAACTACTCATCCTCTTTTACAGCTGCTGAGGTGGAAAAGGCTTCAGATTACTTAAGCATCTATCGGCCATGCCAAAGAACAGTGGTCTTCAACATTTTACTTCAGAAATTAAGGGTATAAAGGTATCAGAAATATGCTGGTATCTCACCCTTCTTGCAGACTTCTACTACTGCTGATAATGTCATGGTATTACCTTGGAAAGAAGGGAGTTGGGACTAGGAAAAAGGCATGTGTATCAAGGATCAGAGAAATTGCCTCAGCCATTTTGCACCATAAAGAAACACCCTGTTTATCCTCGGGATTTGGCTAAATTTAGCTCTACCTGCTGTAAGTACCATTTTAATTACCTTTGAGGTGGTTAGAAGGAATTTCTCCCCTTGGTGCAAGATTCCCTTCTCAACAGCTGAGGAATTCAGTGCAAGGTTAAGCCAGAAAACTCATTCTGTCTCCAGCTAGCAGGTACCCAGAATAGATGACACTCAGGCTGAAAGCGTATTAGAAAAAGAAATCCTCTCCAAAATAAGGAAAACATTATCTATGGTTATAATAGTACAGCAAGCAAGAAATAAACATCTTTTCTTCCCACTCCCTTAAAAGAAAACCCCACTGTCACAGCCACCATCAGCACAGGGACTAGCTAGTTATAAAGAGGCCCAACTGCAACGGTCTGGCCGTTCCAAACTCCAAAGTCCACATGGCACGTACCAGAGGACTGGCTGATCAGTAACCTCATAAGAAGCTACTGACAAAGCTGGACAGTCATAAAGTCATGCTCCCGGGGTCTTTCTGAAGCCTACGTAGCAGAATGAACACATCTGAAGACTGTTGTAATTGGCATTTTTCACCCTAAGTAGAAGATTGGGGTGTCTGGTTTAGGGTTGTGGATTTGAGACTTTTGGGGCAGAGTAGTGGGGGGGGAGGGAGGGGGAGGGGGAATGTGGAAGAAGAGGGTTCTACATAGGCAGGTTTACTGAGAGCTAGATCAGTGCATTTATAATGATATACATGATATTTATTAGCATCCGTGCACACACAGATGCTCAAAGACCTGGAGACTAATGTGGAACACTGAAGATAAGACAGACACTTAAGGTAAGTGCTGAGTTTCAACAGGTTTTTACAAATTTCAGGCTGCCACTATCGAGAGCATTGTACAATACTTTCCTGCGGTACAACACTGTCTCACATCGGTACAATGCTATCCAGGTGTTGTGCTGCCACTTGACACTTATCACTCAACATGAATGAAGATTACTTTGAGAAGGCAAAGTTTTCAAATTTGGCTAATCTCTCATAAATTTGATGCACTGATTTTCCGAGTTCATGCTTAATCTTAATGCAGGTGAGAAAGCAAAATGTGAAACAAAAGTATTCTGGAGCTTGCAGTACACTGCAAACAATTTCTTTCCAATAACAAGAATTAGTAGCTCCTTCAGAACTACTAATACTCAGGATACTGAGGCAGTATCAAATTGTTAAGAGATCTTCTTGGTTACTACTTCAGAAAATTCTACTATGATTTTGAACACTGTACAATTCAAACACTTTAAGATCATCACAGATCCTACCTTACAGGCCAACTTTAGTCAAAAGCTACGTAGAGACAGACAGAAATCGGAATGTAACAGAAAACCAGATTCTTCACTGTAAATCCTGACAAAGGCTTTAGGATAGAGACAATGCCTTTCTTCTTCCACATTTTTTTCCTATTAAATGGCTAGAACACCTGAGACAGACTGCAAACCCAGCTCATGTCTTGAGCATTTCCTGTGACTGTAATAATTTCATCACTTTGGGATGGTTAGGTCTCTAGATGCTTGTAGATGGCTTCAGTGAATATGCCAATAGTCAGTACATAAAATTACTTCATTGTTCTCTTCTTTTTGTCTATATATCAATCCTTATCTGTCTGAAAACAGTTTGTTATAGGCACAACAGCTGAATTTATTGAAACAGTCCTTGTTGCACTATGGCAACAATTAGAACACTCTTTTTAATACTAGATACAGTTTCAGTATTTCTGGAGACTTTATCGAAAATATTCCTATACATCTCTTACACAAAACAAAGAAGGCCTTTGTTAGAGCACTTCACCAATTTTTGAAGAAGGCAACAGTTGTTTGGCCTTTTTTTTTTTTATAAAGGCTTCAAAGCTAAAGAATTAGATAATAAAATGCACTAATCTTAAGTAATTCCACCTTTGAGTTTCCTCACTATACAGCAAACACTGGACATAATAGGCAATCCACCAAAACCAATTAGCAGGATTGAGCAATGTTTTCATTAGTAAACATCGTCTTTCCATCAGAATTTTCAAATCATTTTCCTTTTCCAGATATGAAAACAATCTATCCCAGTCTTTCAATAGCCAGAATAAATACTAAGTGTTAAAGAACTGTTTTAAAACTTCCATTCTGTCTACATTGCAAATAAGTAGTATTCATGTTCAATAAGGCTATCACTGTAAATGGGAACAACTTACATATTTCCTAATAAAACGCCCAGCATTCTATAAGAAGTATGCAATGCTTGGATATGATCCGAACGCAGTAAATATTATCAAACTATACCTGAAAGGTGAATACAAGCCAGATTTCTCAACATAAAAGAAATGATATTATAAAAAACATTTTATCAATGCAAAGCTTTCTAAAACACAACCTGGTACAATTTGATCTGTTTCCACATAAACATCTTCCTGTCCAGCAGGACACTGCATCACAGACAGCATTCAATAAAAACCTCATTTTTTAAATTAAGAACATGGAATAATTGTTTTTACTAAAATTGAGAACAAGAAAATGGTTAAAGGACCCTTTTTAATTTCAAGCTGATGCATTGCTCAAAGTAGAGCACCTTCTGGGAGGGCAGAGGGAAGGAGAGCTTTTCTTGTAGTCATTGGGGGAGGGTTTCTCTGTTGTTTGAACTCTTTTGCCCAACTGCAGACTATGCAACAGCCACTAATCTTCATTAAGAAGGGGGATTCTGATCTTCCACTGGGTTTTGTGAGCAATACAATATATGTGTAAAAGCATGACACTGCGATTAAGCTATCTGCCTGCAAGAAAATACTTGAGTGTGGACTGACAAAACTTATCTGACAAATAAAAAGCTCTCTGAAACAGCTCATGGGGTGCTTGAAAAATCTAGGCACTGAAACTTTAGTTCATAGATACTGCTATGGGCAACATAGTTTGCTGGCCAAATACATATTGTTGCCAGACAACTCATTCTTTCCCTTTTCCCCACTATAAGGGTGGTTTCATTACAGAATAGACCCAAAATTCAGCCATGCCCTAGGACACAATTCACCAAGGGCAAGCCTTAAAACAGTTCCATCAAGAAACTGTACTCTAGTACTAGGCCGTAAGCTATTGTGAGAGCTTTCATATTGCTTAGTTCTACTTACAACAGAGTACAACATATCAAAGCAGCAATAAAAACAATGAAAAAATAAAACAAAAAACCCACCCTGGAGCCATTAACATAGAACATCACTTGGACTTAGGTCAAAGCAGATTTTTTAGTCTTACTAGAGAACCAAACTAGACAGCAATGAAAGGCAGAATTGCAATTTGATGATTGAGGGCAACGAATCACATGGAAAACTTATCCTCCCACTGCAAAAAGTTATGCTATGACCATATACATTTGTTCATTAAGCATAAGCTCACAGGGAATGGTACAGACCAGGAAGATAGCTTGAATGTTACTGCTACACCTGAACTGCTTCTCATCAATAGAGTTCTATCTCTGTTGCCTCCTGTTTTCATCTTGGATTATCAAACTTCTAGACAGGGACAGTTACAGAAAAGCAGTAAGTAACTTTTACCTGTAATTAAAGAGTAAGGGTGGCAGAGGGGACTCTCTGCAGCGTGTTTAACTAGAATTATGAGCTAAATCATGTATACATCCAGAAGAACTATCTAATACCTAGTTTGGTTTATCCTGATAACAGTCACTGGGGAGGGACGGGACTGGGGGGGAGGGGGGGGGGGGGACGACACGGACAGGCAGGGGGGAGGGATTTAGCTAAAGAGTATTTCTAAGCCCCACAGTCATAAAGATAAACGAAGACAAAGAATAAGTCGGCCCTGATACGCACTTTGACTACAGAAAACACTGAGCAACAACTCAGGAAAGAAGACATGAACATTTGCTTTACTGAGGCCACTGAATTGAATGAAAATGCTAAAAATTAGTGTTGCTACTGTAAATTTTAGCTCCAATTTCCACATTCTTGATTGCTTAGCAAACAATAAAAATGAAAGGAGCATCTCGATGCAAATCAGTAAAGTTTACATTTCCTTCCTTGAAAACAAGAGAGGAGCATGAAGAAGTAAGGAAACAAACAAGCGGAAAGAAAAGAGAGCAAAGGAAACCCAATAAATTAGAAAAAGCTATGGTCCTTGATCATTTTCATTTTTAATGATCTTGATTCTATTCAGACAGAGAAATCTATTGTACTCTATTTTTACAAAAACCTCAAAAAATTTCCAGGGAGACGTGTGTTCAACATTATTTATCATTTCTAATCTTGATGTACAAAACTAGACAGCAGAAACCCCACACTAGTTGTTTATACAGCAGTTCTTAACTCTGCTATGAGCTAGACCTAATGCAACATGTTGCCCACTTATCTTCATCTCAACTACTTGACAAACATAATTATGTAAATACATTGCTTAACAGCTACTGAAATCATTCATACATTGGGATTTTATATCCCATTTAAAAAACTATCCTCCTAAAACGTTACTGTATTTAACTGCTAGCAGCTGATTTTTTTAAAGGTAAAAATTAACGTTACAAGGAGAAAAGATCTCCAAAATCAACGTAACAACCTTAACAGCAGAAATTAACAGGCTCTATCCTTTTCACAAGCCAAAAGTAAAATCCCATACATCTCTATTCACTGGAATGAGCATCACTCAAAATATACTTTATACATAAATATTTTTCCTAGCCAAAAATTTAAAAAAAAAATAAAAAAAAAAATCAAGAATTACCTAAGTAGTCCTTTACTCAAATATACTTCAGAAGAGGCTTCCATTAGCCTGAAGTTCATGTTGAAAGACAGAGCAAATACTCCATTACTTCATAGAATCATAGAATGGTTTGGGTTGGAAGGGACCTTAAAGATCATCTAGTTCCAATCCCCCTGCCACAGGCAGGGACACCTTCCACTAGTCCAGGTTGCTCTTACCTGGAATATCTGCTAAATTTGACTTAAGTTTATTTTAACATTCAGTTTACTACCCCACACCGTAATTTTCAATTCCACCTTCATCGGAACCACTGGTCAAGACCAGAAGTTATTCTTCATGCAATGCTCTAAATTTTGCATAGCCACAATCTATTTCCCATCATTTGCAGCAAAGCAACTTTTCAAACAAATACTGTCATAAATTCAGAGTGGTTTCTTATCATCTACATTCTTATCACAAACACCAGTTCATGTCAATTTTTAACAACTTCCAGCTAAGTTTTTGTTTTTCTTACCCCATTTAGATGAATATTTCTCATGGACAAAAGCAAAATTTTAGTAGCTATAAAGCAAGGTTTTTCTCGAAAATCATAGAATTGTATTCTATTTTGAAACAGAAATAATTCTGTCAGAAAAAAGCACACTTGTGAAAACAAAGTAAATCCGTAACATGTCCAGAGGACTAGAGGTTTTTTTCAATTGAAAAATAATGCTTGTCAATGGCATTTGAGGCAGGGAACAGATTCACACATCAGGAGGGAATTCTTAAAGCCAGTATGCCTGAATTGTATGGACCTAATTAGCCACTAACTCAAGAAATAACTTCCATAAGGAATATTAAAAGCACAGCATAAAATTTCTTCCTAGAAATATTTTCATGCCATTATGTCTACAGATTGTGGTCAAAATCTTAATTCAAACTTATCGCTCTCTAGATAGTAGCGATTATATTTCATTTGTAAAGACGGACTATTTGCTTTTACTCAGTTAAAGGAAAACTGGTCTCCAAGTAGTCCTTTTGATGGAAATGAGCAGACCTGCCTCCATGACTTTTTTTCTCCAGCCATTTCAATGCAGAACTAGAACTCAACAGACTCAGCCTTTTTACCTCCTCTTGAACTGTGCCTGTTCAGTAGTAGTAATTATTGGAAAACATTCTACTCACTAAAAAGTGCAGGCACCAGTCCTTAAAGACTACAAGACACCTTCCCAGACTGTCTAAATATTGGCTTAAACATTTGTTGCAAAGACAATTTGTCTTCCATTTCATAGGTTTAGTACACTTAAAAAGACAGCATTTTCAGATATATTCCTCAGCTTCTTGATAGCTATATAGTTTGCAGAGTTGCACTCGTTAAGACTACTGAAAGCTGTAGAGTCCAATGTGTGGAGAAAGTTCAAGCATCTCTACCGTTGATATGGTGTTTCCCTACCTCCAGACTTGCGCTTCCACTACTAGCTTCACCTGTAATGCAACAGGCATCGTCACTGGTAATCCCAATCTTAACACACAAGTCCTTTTAAGTCTCGGAGCCAGATTTTTAAAAGCCTATGAGTGAGCAACCATGCAGCTAGGTTTTTAAATGCCCTGTAGATTCCTAAAAGATTCCTAATTCTTACTGCTTTAGCTAGATTTAAGTAATGAGCTTGCATAACTACTTTGAAAAGGAAACAAATTTATGTCATGTATCAGTCTTCCCTATGACCCTTAATGAACCAGAATCAGATCTGAACCCAAAGAATAAAGACAAAAATTGTACTAACTTTAAAATATCCTGTCATCCAGCATCCTGCATAACATTTTCCATAAATAGATTGCTTATTTGTATTTAAAGCCAGCGAAAAGAATTTAAAACATACTGACTAGAACAAATATATGTAACACCAGAACAGGGGGAAAGTCAATATAAAAAAACAACAACAAAAAACCACACCAAACAAAAAAACACCCACCCTCATTCTGAAGAGTTATTCCTCATACCTTGATGCAAAGCCTACAGAAGTGATTTTTTTGGGGGGGGGGGGGGTAATTAACAAAAAAAAAATCATCAAATAGCCATAAAGACCTTCCAAATTCCTCATTTTTTAATTTTTTTTTTAAACTACAGCCGTTAACTACAGATGTTAAACACTATTAGTAGTAACTCTTAACGTAAAGCATGCTATTAGTCCAAGCTATTTGATTAGACCTTTCTACTTTTGTTAACACGTAGATATATTAGATCAGTTTAGAACAGCTTTCTCCATCAGAAAACAAAACTACAACAGATCAATGTTTCCGACAACAATACCCGAGCCCTTGGGCAACCATCAAAAAACCGCCCACCTGTTCTAAAAAGTGTCTTTCTCAAAAAATTAAATACAATTCACATTCCTAACCCACAAATCATGTTCAGAAAAACACAGCGCTTCTCTTCCTCTCATATACAGTTATCAAAGCGTACATTAAAGATGAAACCTCATTTTGTCATCAAGATCAACAATAATTATAATGCCTAGTTCATGTATGGCATCTTAAACCAACAAATCCTAAATGCTTTCAGAAGGATTTATATTTATTCTATCCAACACACTAGTCTGCAGTGCCTTGGCATTCCTTGCTCTCACCCAAAACATCCATATACAGTTATTTTATACAATCAATCACTTAATTCCAGTAAGCACTTTCACTGGGGGGGGAAGTGAAAGTGTATAAATGCAAATCATTTCTTATCTACAAGCTTCTGAACAACTCTATGTACTTGTTGCCAAATCATTAATTCAAACTTATTCCTTTTTGAAAAGTTGGGTACTATAATCACCCAAGACTTAAATCAAGATCAAAATATCAACTTATCTCCTACTGCAAAAGGTCTGAAGTCTTTCTGCTTTCTATCCTTGACCAAAAAAAAGAAAAGAAGAAAAAAAAAGGAAAAAGCAAGCCAAATATTAAAAGCATCCAAAAACTTGCTAATACGTGGAACAAAGGCAAGGAGAAAGTGGAATGTAAGGGGAGACAGATTTTAAAGAGAAGGGTTAACACACTGTTTCATTTTGAATTTCACTGTTATCTACAAACAAAAACATGATTCACCCCACATTTCCCCCAAACCTTCTGTATCTGCTTTAGACTTGAAAAAGTGAGTAGCTGCCTCATCATTTGAAGTAGATACAGTAAAGCTTAATCAAGTTTAAATTAATACCAGCATTACAGAGCTATTTAGCAGAGGTCTGTCTGTACCTAGCATCACTCCTGACACCACTAGAGTTTAACTAGTATTAACTCAAGCTTTACAAAATAGACGTTTGGGTTTGCTCATTCATAAGCTTCTCAAGCCACAGAGCTTCTCTCAGCTACTTTCTGAATAAAAAATAAAATCTTCAAAATGAAAATAATGCAAACTATTAACAGATTTCTCAGAATAGCAACAAGTGTTAAAATAGGTAAATACCTAACAATGTTAAAATTAACACCTTGCTCTCAAGCACGAGTCCACAAGTGACTTCAGTGAGAGCACAAATGAAGATACAAAACCCTCACTCCCAAGAAGTCTTCAATCTTCTTCACATGGGATACAGACAGAGGAATATCCAGCTTTGAGCATGTAATAGAAAGTTCCCATCATCCCTTTTTATTTGCTGGGACAAAGTAGCACTGAATGACTTAGTTAACTGTTCATATCATATAAGTTAGGAAAAAGTAATGGAACTCTACACTATACCCTACCCAAGGCTCTTGCTTTTCCCTATCTTACTGGTGATATACTTTAAGAAATAATTTGCACCTAGCTCTCAAAAGAGAGAAGTAGACAAGTGGATTGCTAATCCCTTAGGACTAGTCTACACCATGAAATACTAACAGGAATTCAAGCCGATTTGTTTCATGAAGCACTTCTCTGAAAAAAACCCACGCATTTAAACTACTGTCAAAATCCTACTCTATACATTCAAAACCCAGTCACATTTCACACTCTCCATTAAAGCGATGGGGACCCCATGGAGTTAGAGCAATTGTGTCTCACCAAAGAATTAGACCTTTCAAACTAACACTGAGGTACATCAGTAGGTCACATGAGAATACCTTTCGCTGTCACTGCCTACACTATACTGTCACAACTCTAGTCAATTTACACGAGATTTCACTCTTGTCTTCTGAGTATACAAATCTCCCCGAAACCCTACTAGTAAGGAAGTGATTAGCTCCTTTAGAAAATCCTGCCCTCTCTGTAAAGGAGACTTAAAATTAAACCAGATTGTTTACACTGAAGAAATGCCTGGAGAATCACTATAATGCATCAAGTCTCGGTATTCTAAACATGATACATACAACCAGAAGGTCCTGGGTGACAGTTTGCAGTATGGGCACGTGCTAGCTGCAAAGTTAACCCAGCAGGCCAACAACCATATCTGAACAGTTTAAAATGATGCAGTTCGATCCAGCTCAGGCACACCCAACGAAAAGTCGCATCCAGGTTACTGCATCTTCACAGATGCCACACTCCCTGCAGCCCCTACAATAAGCAAGACGTGCCTTATGGTCAAGCTGAGCCTGGAAAAGCAGGGAAAACAACAGAGGATTGTCAGCTCTCAAGCAGTCTAGTAAAAGGGCTTTCCTTTAAGCTAATAAATAGTACACATGTAAATCACACCATCATCTGGGTTGAAAATACTGCCAAATTTGGGTCAGCTCACCGTAAGGGTGAAAAAAATGTGAACATTTGTATTTAATTATCTGGAAGGAAAATATATTTTATCTATAAAACTGTTACCTACTGCCACGGTTTGTTGTAAACACACCTGCAGTCTTATCAAACATTTTTAGAACTAGTAGACTAAAAAGCTCAGACGTTCAAAGAGATAGGCGTGCACTTAATTTTTACTATCAGTAGTTCAACTGAAATAAATGTCATCGTTGACAGTGGTTAAGTATGCTCCTGTACAGGTTCAGAGGCTGAACTGCAGAAGCGTGGAGCTAATGCAAGTAAAATTATTATTTCTTTTCATAATAACTATAATGAAGCTGGTAGCTTTTGTGCAAAGTCTAGTTAATTATGATAAACATGTAAAGCTGACCTAAAAAATGTTAAGATTTGTTAAACTACCTACTAACAAGACTACAGAAGCACAATCTGCCATAAAGATGAAGAAAACAAGTTGGAGTTAAGAGTGCATTGGGAATGGACAAATGCATTAATCAGACAAAAAATAAGCCACCAACAGTTAGCAGTCAACCTGCAATTCCAGAAAGACCGTGCTATGTTCTCAAACACAATCACAAAGGCTCCTTCATGCTAGCATCAGGCCACTTTTTTGAACAAGCCACTGTCAGCCAACAGTGATATTGTTAGAACCTAACCAATTCAAGCAAGGAGCTCTAATTGTGATAAATACTGCAAGACGTAGGAAATGATCACAGAAAACCCTCATCGTGGCGTTCAAGAAACAGTCTGCAACAAGCAGAACTGAAAATACCCAAAGCAATTCTTTTCAAGCTATCACAGACTTAAAAATCTTAGACTTGCTTTCAAGACTTTTTCGTGGCTGCGCTAGCAGCCAGCACCTGGGCGCAGGCAAAGGAGCAAGCTCCAAGACCAAGCCAACTCGATTTCTCAGAGGCTTGTGTTAATAAACAACCAGGGCCAGGCCAAGAGCAAGTGTGAATTTCCTCCTTTTCCCCGGGAACAGGCGCACGATCGGCCTCCACCCTCTGAGCAGGGAGCACCGTCACACACCAACAGGGCTGGAACCTGCCTCCCCAGCCCTCCCCCCCCGCCGCTTTCAAACCCGCCGCACAGCACTGACCAGCCAAAGGGAACATGACAAGGGGCAGCGGCAGGGTGTGGTTCGCCCATTACTTTTTTTTTTTTTTTTTTTTTAAAAAAAGGAGTAAAACCCAACCCCTCTCAGCCATCAGAAACACCCATTTCATTAGGAAGAAATTACCCGCTGTGTTTTTCCGGTACAACATGTGAACTCGGGACTGCCAACCTGCTCCTGATATTTACTCGAGGCTGAGGGCTGGCAGCCTGCGGACACGGCGAGCCCGGCGTTCCCTCCGTGGCGGCGGGGGGGAAGGCTGACCCCGCAGAGCCCAGCAGCGGCCGGCAGAGCCGCCGAAGCGGAGCGGGTTGCTTTGCAAGAGGCGCCTGCTGCACAAAGCTGAGTATTTAAAGACACAAGCAAGCGGCAACAAAAAAAAAAGAAAAAAAAGCCCACCACCAGGCTCCTCAGTCCAGCCCTTCCACCAGCCGCCTTTCGGCTCCGTTTAAGTCACAGACGGACAAAGAAAGGCCCACAGAGATAACCCGTTTCGGGGCCGGGGGGGGGGGGGGGATAGCTTCTGCACCGCCGCCCCTGCCCGCCCCCTTTCGCCACCTCCATCTCCCAGAGGGTTTCCTGCCCGGGAGCCGTCCGGCCCGCAGCCTCGGGCCGGCATGTGCCTGAGGGAGGCGGGGAGGAAGGCTCCGGCCCTGCGCTCCCTTTCTCTCCCCCGGTCGCTGCAACCTGCCCGGCAAGGAGCCCGACGCTCGCTCCCCGGCCCTCCCCGCCGAGAAGCGGAGCCTCCTCCCCGGCCAGAGCGGGCCGCGCCTCACCGGAGCTCGGGGGGGAGGCCTGTGCCCGAGCCTCCCCCCCCCATTCCCCGCCGGCCGGGGGGGGTGGTGTGTGTGTGGTGGGGGGGCAGCGCGGGGGGCCAGGCTGACCGCGGAGGCGAGCGCGGCCTGGCCCCGGGCTCGGTGTCTCACCTCCCGGGCGGGCCGGGCCGCGGCGGGCCGGCCGGAGGAAGAAGGGACATGGGGGGGGGCGGGAGGGTGTTGCCGCGACGGGGGTCGCTCACCTCGGTGGGGTCGCTGATCTCGAACAGGTCCAGCCGGTTCGCGTTCCAGTGGTTGATGATGTCGGCGAGTTTGCGCCGCTCCTCCTCCCGGCTGCCACCGCCGCCCGACATCCTCGCCGAGCCCGCCGCCGGGGGAGCCGAGCCGGGGCCGGGCCCTCTCTCCGCCGAGCCCCGGCGAGGGGGGGGGGGGGGCGGAGGCGGGGACGGAGCGGAGGGGGTCCCTCAGTCCCGGCCGCGGAGGGGAGGGGCCGGCGCTCCCCCTCGGCCGCTGCCGGCACGGGCGCCGCGGAAACGCCCCGGGATCGCGCCGCCGGTAGCGATCGGCCCCGGAGGACAGCGGGGGAAGGAGAGAAAAGAGAACCGGGGGAGGGGCGAGGAGGACGACGAAGGATGCCCCGGGTCGGCGGCGCCGGCCGCCGCGTCTCCCGGCTCGGCACCGTCTGTCCCCGCTCAGCCTAGCCCTGAGCCGAGCGGAGCCGCCGCTACCGCCTGTTCTCCGCCCCGGTATCACCCTCCCCTCGCCCGCTCGCTCCCTCACACACCGTCCCGTGCGCGCCCCCGCCCGGCCGCCCAGCCCTCCCTCCCTCTACTCCTCCTCCCCACCCCTCCCGCGGCGGGCGCGCGGGCGCGCTCCCGCCGGCCCGTTCCCCTCCCGGCGGCGGCCGCGCGCGCCTCAAGAGGGCGCCCCCTACCGCCGCTCCCCCCCCCCCCCGGCGCGGGGAGGGGGCCGGGGCGCGGCCAGGTGCGGCGGCGGCCGTTGGCGGGAAGGGGAGGAAGACGGAGGGGGGGGGGGGGCGGTTGCCGGTAGGAGGCCCCTCAGCGGGCAGCGGGAGCCGGAGTCCCGGCTGTGGCGGCGGGCCCCGCGGTCGGGCTCTGGCAGCAACAAAGGGCCTGGGCCGGCTCGGCGGCGGGAACAAAGACCCTGCGGGGCGGAGGCTGGCGCGGCCCCGCCGTGGCCTCGCCGCGTCAGGGCCGGCGGGTGGGCCGCCTTCCCCCCCCCGGTTCGCAGTTCGTCCTCCCCAACCCCTCGGTGGCCGCGGGCGGAGGTCAGGGCGCACGGCTGAGGCGGGGGGGGACCGGGTCAAGGCCGCCCGCTCGCCCTGCGGCCTGCCGCCCGCCGCCGAGCCTGCCTGCGCCTCAGCCGTTGCCGGCGAGGCGAGGAGAGCCGGGCTCCGCTGCTTCCCCGGGTGCTGCTGCGCTTAGTAACGGTCATGGCGCGTTTTCGGAGCGCCGCGTGCGAGGAATTGTCGAAAAAGGCTCTGTTGGCAGAAATCTCCGCAGCTCGGGACGAAGTTAAAGCGTCAGCTGTGCTTTAATGGGCTTTAGGTATATAATTTACGTGTGGTTTCTCACAGAACGCGCCCGCTGTCTGTAAGAGGCATCACCCATTGTATAGGCTCGGGAATCCAGTACAGCTCTGGGGGTTTGGCTTTGGTTTCTAACCCGCTGAAGTAAGTAATAACGCATCTGATCGTTCAGCGGCCGAATCTGTTTTGCATTGGGCATCCTCTGAAACTTAGCCCTTGAACAGTCACACTCGAACTCGGTTGTCCGAGTGTGTATCTTTTCTGGTTTCTTCAGGTGGTTAAAAAGGGGGATATACTGGTTTTTTTTAGTGTACCTGGCAAAGTATTTCAAGTTCCTCTTTGCTGAGGGAGTTCGGATGAGTGGGTTTTGCTGATGAAGTTTTGATTGGCTGGGTTATTTGAAGAAGGAGATTCCTCAGAGGCCTTGTCTACATTAAGCAATTAAATTATTGTTTTTATCCAGCAGTATAGCTCCTCTGTAAGTACCAGCAGTTCTGGTTTTACGGGTGAAGGTCAGTTATACTTTTGCCCTACATCCGTAACTGTGCCATATTAGAGCTTCACAGTTCCAAGGACGGAAGAGATCCGATTTCTTGGGTCCCAAACTCTGGGAGGTGTTGAAAGCCCTTCTGAGAGCCCCTGGAGAACTAGGAGGGGGGGGACACACAAAACCTCAAGTTCTTGTAATATCATCATCCTAAAACTGTACTATATTCCTTTTAGAAGTAAATTGTAGAAAGGGGAAGGAAAAAACAAACAAACATAACTCTTCTTACATAAAAGGGAAAAAAAAATGATGCTGGATTTTTTTTCCATATCCAGAGTGTGCTACGAGATAACTTTGGATGTTCTGGCAGTGCCTACAAAGATCAAGAAACCATGTAAAATCTGTGACGCAATAGTCCACAACCAAGGCAGATAGCTGCATGCTCTGTCACAGATGACATTTGCAGAGTGGTGTGCTGATTTGGGTGCTTGGCTCTGGATGTTGGTGGAATGGGATTGTTCAAGACAAAGGATGAGAAACAGCAGCTGTATTACTTCAGGATTAGGAAGGAGACTGGTGGGTACAGGGTGTGCATAGATCACCATTTTGCTATTACAAGCTACATAGAGAAAATTGTTTTTCCTGGGGAAAAGAGGCAGTTGCTCTGGGAAAACTGGCTACTGAAAGTAGTTGATTTAGCATTGCTGGCATGCCTGGGTTTTCATGCCGAGGAGCACCGGGAATAAAATTATCACTGTGCTGGACCCACGTGGTGTATATAATCAGCTGTGAATTTATTTATTTCTATTTTAACTGCAGCTAGTCAGCATTTCTAAACCGTAGCTAGACTCCAGCCTGGATACAAACAAATCCCTCAAACTGAGCAGAATTGGAGCAGGCTAATAATGTTTAGATGTCATTTCGCAGAAATCCCAAGTCACTACCATGTATTTCTGTAGTGACAGGAGCAATGGAAATGCTGCTGATGGTCAGATATCAGCAGCGACCACGCTGCTGATCAGCTCTGCGCTGAGCTGGACAGTGCTGAAGCAGTATTGAAAGAAACCAGGCCCGCTTGTACCTGCAGAACAAGCTGTTGCCGTCAACAGTCAAATGGCAGCAGCTTCAGTAGAGCGTCAGGGTTTAAGAAAAATCATAATGTAGATAAGAATTTAGCTGTCTGAGTGAACCAGCAGGACAGCATGTGTATGGAGATTGTGCTGTGGGAGATAAAGCATAAGCCCTGATCTCCTTGGAAAAACTAGTGCGCAGAGAGCTAAAGCATGAAATTATAGTGTACCAGCTAGTTTACAGTGGAAAGCGTGTGCTGCTGCACTTTCAATCCCTGTTTTTTTCATAGGGCTGTTGCAAGGGCAAGTAAAACAGCTGCTGTAAAGGCTAGCAAGTGACATGATTCCTGTCAACAGTTGTAAAAAAAATTCAGAGATATTTGTGAATGGAAAGCATTATACACATAAAATACATTATAAACAGGATTGTGTGTTTGAGCTATCATCAAGGGATCTTCCATTTAAGGTATTGCATAAAGTTACTTGAAACCATTAAATTAAATTTTCCTCTGTATTCTTTCTGAGTTTTTTATCATTTACATAGTGAGAAGACAGAATCCTATTTGAGGAGTTTCCAATTCAGCCCAGCATTCCTGTAGGTAGTCCCACTGAAGCCAGTCGCAGGGTTAGATTTAACTCTATAAATGATCACATACTTGATAAGAAATAATAGGGTGAGAGAAGCAAAAGAACGGGGAGCAAAAACTGCTTTACTTGCAAGTGATAATGAACGATGTTTTTTAGTTCTTTCCTCACTGAACAGCGTTCTTTTCTTTTTTGAGGTGCTTAAGATAACTAAGCTACCATAAGCCATTATTATGATTGATTGTTCAGCACTCAAAGTATAATATGCATTTTACAGAACAAATAAGATAAATGCTTGCAAGCTAAATTTTGTCACAGGTGAGAGCAACAACTAGAAGAGAGATCCATAAGGAAGAAACAGAGATGCACAAGGAGGCCTTTGCAATTCTCTCTGTTCCCTGAGACATCAGAAGTGCGGTGCCCATGTGGTTACCTGCCGCAAAGGGGTCGTGTCTGTGCAGCTTCTCTCATTAATCATATTGGTGTACATCTGTCCCTGGGGAATCTGATGGTTATAAGCAACAACAACGTACAGGATCCCTTTATTTCTGCTCCTTGGCTAGTGCAGTTCAAGCAAATGGTTCTCTTGCACAGGGAAGGTTTGCGTGAAGGTAGGGTCATGCTCTGCTGGTCTTCTGGCTGCTCGCCAGCTTCCCATATGGTTGCCAGAATGCAGCATTAATTTTCTAAGGCAGCATGCATCTGAAGTATAGTGCCACGCTGTATAAATCAGCACGCTATTGGAAGTTATAAATTTATAGATAAGACTGAAATTATTAAAGTAACCCTGCTCATGGCTTCCCAAGTGTGCATGTGTTTCTAGAGCAGAAGTATCGGAGCTGTAATTTTGCATAACGCGATGCAAAAGCTTATGTTAGAGCCACATTAACGTTGCAAACCTGGGTCATCAAACTGCAGTCCTTAAATAGACGACACACCCACTGAGGTAAATAAATTAGCCGGAATAAGGATTGCAGCTTTGGACACTATAAACACACATGAGTCAAGGACGGAGAAGAAGTTTTTCATTGCACCATTATCTCGCCCGCATGAACTGCACACACTGTGTACATCAAAGTATCAATTTCAGAGTCTAATTGGTAAACAAAGATAGTGCATATAGGCTATGTGGGCAAATTCATGCTGCATGAAAAACATTTACTGTATGTTTAGATCCTGCTTCTCTTACTGTATGACTGTAGGAGCTTGTATCTAATAACCTTGACCTCTTTAAAATACAAGTAAGGGGGAGGGGGAAGTAGAGGGGAAAACAGGGCAAGTGTGGCAAGTTATGTAATTGGTTTTTGGAAATCTTTAGGTTTTCAGTTCAATTATCCTCGCTCTATTTTTAGGGAAAGGGAAGCACAAAACTGTATAAATGGCAGCTATCTTAACAAATGTATCTTTCTTTTGGTTTATGTATGGATGAATTACAAAAACTGTCAAGAAAATTCCCTTAAGGAAGATGCTTAATTTTTATTATGTATTGAAGATCTTTCAAAGTAATTTATTGGTAAACGCTTCTTGGGTCAAGACCCCTCGAATTGTATTTGTACTAATAAAATAGGCAGTGTAAGGGTCTTTCTCCAGCCCGACAGCCAGCTGACCTGGCCTGGCCACCTCCATGGTTTTAAATTGTTTTAGCTCTAAACCAGGCTGGCTGCATGCAAATCGCCTGCTGAGGTGGTCGCTGGCACGTGCTGACTCCTAGTCTGTGCCCAGGAGTTGCCTGTGAGCTCTCCGGTTCCTAGCCAGGCCATGCTAACGATTTAACTTGCAGATGGTCGGGCACAGAGGAGTGGATCTGGGTGCTGAAATGGCCCGGTGGACCGTTTGGCAGTGGAGAAAGAGCCTGGAAGCTCTTCTTGCGCAGCTGGCTTCAAGGCAGGGTCCTCTGCCTGGATGGGGTGCTCAGGCATACTTCTGTTAGTAGGTTCAGAGCACACGCAGCCTCTGTCCTATCTTTGCTGAAGTGTGCTCTTTGATCCACGTTCAACAAGGTGGATGGAAGTTTGACTGTCTTGCAGCATGTGAGCATTCGTGTTGACTTCAGCAAGATGTATGTTTGTCTTCAGGTGAACTGCTCCTGGAAATCAGAAACACATGGGAAGGGGGTCAGGTCCCAGTTAAAGGTTTGCAGTCGATGTCAGCCTAATACTGGAATCCTGCTGGATTCATCCTCAAATGAATACTGGATGCTTTTCTGGAAATCCCTTTTTATCCAGGGAGTGCTGTTCTCAACGTAGAGGTATTGAGGAGAAATTTACTGGCTGGTATATACGTTAGATTATCAGGTGATCTCTCCTGGCCTTATCCCATGTAATTTTAAATGCAATCAGTTAAAACAAAGTTCAGAGCTGCTGCAGGTACCACAAAAGCTTTTTGATAGTTTTTATTTCTAATTGCAGATCTCTACTTTAAAGTATTTTCTCCCAAACTGCTGTGTTGTGAAAGAAGGTGAGAAACTGGCCGACCGTAAGAAGGGAAAGGAAGAAATAGAGTCTATGTAAAATTGTCAAGTGGACAGTATAAATAAACTGACATCCCCTGTCTCCAGAAATTTAGCTAATCTCTCTCTGGTACACAGCATTATTTGTAAAAATGGTAAAGATGCTTAGATAGAAGTTAGGCATTTCTTTTAAGTTGAGGGTAGCTCTCCAATCAGTGGTCCAAACTAGGCTGTTAGTTACAACAATGCATAATCATTTCAAGGCTCTTTGAGCAAGATGTAGTGGGTGTTTGGTCTTGTAATTAACCTGCTGCCATTGGCCACACATTCCCTCTACCCTGTAATTACTTGACTAAAAAAATAACGCCATTCAAAGCATACATTGTATAGAAAATTAAAAGAGCAGACATTTTAATCTGTTTTCACTCCACACGATGACTATAGCTCATACATACAGTTCACGTAGGAGCAGAAGTCATTTGGCCACATCTGAGCAGTTTTTGTTATAAAAGTTTGATTTGGAAGCAAACTGGGTCAGCATGCCATTGGCTTTTTGTTTTTATTTCACTTTTTTAGAACCAATCCAAAAGTACTGAAAGGTCAGTCACTTAAAAATACCTTACCACTGAGCTAAGAATGTAATGGATATTCAATTATTTGCTCCAACAATCACTGTTCTTTTAAATCATATAACATGCATAAGTCCTGTATGTGGAGAGCTTTAGCCTCAAAACCAAATACTTAAGGAAGCTTGTAAGTGAAAACATTGATGTAAACCCATGAAACGAAAGTGCCTGCTCAGAGAAAAAAGTCAGTCCTCGGCAAGTTTTCCTTAGTAATGCTCCTGCGTTCTTGAGGTCGTTGTCCAGAACAAGTATGGAATAGAAGTGAGGTTTTTATGTACAAATGAAAAGCAACAGAAAGCATCAGGGAGCTTCTCTGTAGAAACCTGCAGTGGGATTTATTTTATCTAACTTGAATTTTCTGAAAGTTAGACCAAGAGGGTGAGTGTCGTCTCACTCTATAGGTAGTGGAGAGAAGCAGCCATTTCCAGAAAGCAGTTGACACCTATCTTGTGGCAGGATTAAACCCCAACTTTTAGATGGCTATGGAGAAGTGAGGTGAACCACTCCTTGAGAGTAATGCTGCCATCCCACAGCTTCTTCAAAGCTTCAGTCTTTTGATTGTGGCATAGGCTTCACTTCCAAGCCCACCATTGCTTTAGCCAATTATGCCATTTCTGTATCAGGCGTGATACAGCTGTATTGGCCATCTCATTTATACAAAGACGAGGAGTTCTTCCACCTCTGTTAAACTGAATGCATCAAACTCAAAGAAGGACCTGTTTTTCAGTTGATGGATGTCACAGCTCAGTCCTGCCCAACTGGGTAAAGAAGGGAATAGCTGGGGGGGGGGCGCATATTAGGGAGTATATTTACATTGCAGAACTTGAAACAGATACTTGGGCTCCATTTAAAAACGCACCCTTTTCAGCTGGCTGAACTTGTGCACGTGAAATTCTCTCCTGCCTCACCTCCTAGACAGCTAGCTGGGATGTGTGTGCTCAACACCACATCTGCCAGCGTAGGAATACTCAATAATTACACTTTGAAATAACTGAGCCCTGACTCTGCTCTGTGAGACCAACCTTTAATACCATGTTGTGCGTTTTTTTTCCTCAAACACCCTCACCTTTCATCCCATGCCACTCCTTGGTTGTGGGAAGAGACCCAGCCAAAATCACAAAGGTACTTCCTTCAGATGCTTCTAAATTCACTACAGTCATGAAGCTTGTGAACTACTAGCCTGTGGATAAGGCACTTGGTGTGCTGTGACCTCTGCTTGTTATGCTAACCGCAAGCCTCACATTTTTACCGTGTTTTCTACATCTTTCCCCTTTGTGTCTGGTCACGATATTCCTTTCCTCCTTACTGTGTTTCAATATGTGCCAGGGTTTGCATATTAATTTGAGGCAGGGACCATCTACTTGTGCACGTGTGCAGCAGTTAGCACAGCTCAAAACAGTAGGGGCAAGATGCATCACCATGTGATAAATATTAAAGCTTGCTGGAAAGCAAGCATGACTACCAGACCCTGGTACAATAATCATCAGCATTTTGTATCCTTGGCTCCTTCTCCCATGAGTGCAATTTTGTACCACAACAGGGAATGGAAGAACCAGACCATCTCCTGGCAGTACGGGCAGGCTGACGCACTGACAGCTAGAGCTTGTTGTTAATGACCCTGTCATGCACAACATACAGCCTCACAGGTAATTTAAGAAATGTGCAAGAGCGTCCTTGCTTAATGTTACCCAGCAAGGCACTGTGGGATCTGTTTAAGCAAATCCTAAAGACAGCATACTCTACCTTGTAAGCACCTTCAGGGTCAACACCTCCCAGACAAACTTTCCCGTATGCAGTTTTTCTAAGTGCAAGATTTGTCCTTACGTTGTTTTCACATTGTAAAAGTGCGTTTAGATGTTATCAAACAAAAACCCCAGACCATAAACACTTTGGGAGTAGATCTGACATAAACAAAGTACGGTTTCCAAGGCATATATCCCAAGGAAGGTTACCCAGATCCAGCACTGCAGGCCAATCAAATGAGAAACCAAGAATTAGAAGGTTGTTGCAGACAAAGATTATGGAGGAGTACACCTCTCTGGGTGAAGGATCTCCTGAATCACATTACTTCTACATTTCAAAACGGGAAGATCGCTGCTCTCACTCTTTCTGACTAAAGTTAGAAACACATGCACAGAAATAGGCGCCTAGATTAATGACCTGTTTTCTAAAATGCTGTAAATTCCCAGCCATCAAAGGCACCTTTGAATCTTCCACTTACAAATTTAGACCACGAGGCATGAAAAAGGCGTCCTTTGCCTCCCAACAGCAGCTATCCCAATACGGGAATTCAACAGAAAGGCTCCGCAAAAAAAACTTCACCTGACGTGATTACGACAGATGCATGTAAACCGCTTCATGGGACGAGTGGCCGGAGTCTGGAGGTGCTGCAAGGCCGTGTTTTTTTCCCTGCCGGGGGCTCTGCCTGCTCAGCCCTGGTCCCGGAGCACGGTGGGGATCAGCCACCCCGGGCCCACCTGCAGTGGGCACTCGCTGCAGCGTTATCTGCGTGGGGCTGCACGGGCCCCTTCGGGTACCGCTGGCGAGGACGTCGAGGGACGAGGGAGCTCGGCAAAAACCTCGGCAGGCTGGGTCAGGGGCCAGCCTGGGTCAGGGGCCAGCCTGGTGGGCCACTCTGCTGTCGGGGTGTATTGCTAGCAGGATTTTAAAGCTAGGGCAGGGTAGTGATGCCAAGACACGGGCACTTCAGCTTGAGTAGGGTGTCTGGAAATCCCCAGCCTACGCTGGACTTCTTTCCAGTTACCGACCCTGATCTGACTGTCAGAATTACCGTCATGGGAGAAGGCAGCGTGGTGAGATTACAGCTCCTTCTCGCTGTAACTTTGGATTGACAGTGGGCTAAGAAAACATCATCCGCTAAGGAGATGTAATACAAAATACCCTGCTGCAGGTGTGAGCTGTGACACAAGTGCCCCCGTGCAGAGGGAGCAATGGGAAGACTCGCCTATATTCCGGTAGATCATGAGGCAGAATGAGCAGCAGATCTGTTCTGGCTTGTTTAATACAAACTGTAGAACTTAATTTGGCTGATCTTTGGATTAATTCACTGACTTACATTTGGGGAAGTCCAATCTTTCATAAAGACTTGAACTGAAGATGGCAAGAGACAGAGGATAAAGAACCTCACAGGGTTTGTTCCAGCCGTTAATCATCCTCCCCGCTAAAAGGTGTGTCGTATCCAATGTGTCCAGATTCGGCTTCCAGGCACTAGCTCTTGTCACACTTCTCTGTTTTTTTCAATAGCCCTTTTGGTACTTCATATTTTCTCCCTTTTAAGACACTCCTATCTTACCTGCTGTTTTATAAAGATACCGCTTTATCTTCTTCTTTGTAACTAGGTAAACAGATAACCCTCTCTCTCACTGTAACACACTTCCTAGCTTGGAAGTAAGCTCTAAGGCGGTTCACTGCACTTGCAAGCATATCTTGACTTTTCTGAAAGGGGGATGCTAGCATCCAGCAACACAACAATTCATCTTTCTGGCTGCAGGAGCTGGAGCACTCACCAACTCCTTCGGGGCCTCGTGGCACAAAGGTGAGCTCTGCATAAATCGGGCCTTACTTCTCCTATCAAGTTCTTCCTGAATCTTTGGGCTGTATTGTATTGTTTCACTTGAGAGTACAGAGCATTACCAGATTAATAAAAAAAAGTACATATTAAGACAACATTGCTTCATGTGCACAGTGGCATTCTTTCTAGCCATACATCTTTTTAACAAATGTAAAATATTTTAAGGAGGAACCTTTAAAATTCTATCTGCAGTAATACAACGGATTTCATTCCTTAAAACCAGGCTTTTTGATGTCTGGCAGTGCAAAGGAGCTTCTAAACACTTACAGATCTCTCTAAATAGAAATAAATATATGTAGTCAATGCTTCATTTTTTTTCCCATGTCATGCTTTTAGGCCAAGAAGTGATGTGTTAAGTTACATCAGGGATGGTCTGGAGCTCAGTCCTAATGATCTGATGATGGGTTGCATGTAGAGAAAATGCTAAGACATCCTTAAGGAAAGCAGTGGTGGTTCTTGTCAGTGAATCACAGATTGCTTGCAATGGCTCTAAAGACTGTGTATATTGACATATATATATGATAAGTCCTCTTTTGTTAAGGATTATAGGCTCTTCTATTGCTTGTTAAATGCGGTAGGAGCGTTACTGCAGGTCAGAGAGGACTGTCATTGGTAAAAATTCCTGCCATCCATAGCTTTGCTCAATGGCTAATTTTGGGGTTTCTGTCTCAGAACAAGCTACAGCACATACACTTCAAGAAGGAGAAAAAATATGTAGGGATATGAAATGCGCTTTCAGAAATATTTACAGGATCTTCCAAAGTCCTAGTTACTTGTATTTGTCCATGGAAAGCAGATACACTAGTGTTGCAGCCCTCAGCCTTTCAGCAAGGGTAAGAAATTGAAACAGATTTAAAGAAAATAATAGTTTAATACTGTCATATGCAAATAAAGTCTTGAGCTCAAAGGGCTCCATTAGACTGAGCAGAGAAAAACAAAAGTCTTCAGAAATTATTATGCCTTTTAAATATAATTATTTTCCTTAAGGAACATCTTAAAGAGACTGCAACTGCCCAGCCTTGCTGTGGTATCTGTACAGCAGCCTGTTGGATTAACTGTACAGGAGATTTAAAAGGGTTATTCCAGGTTTCGCACCAGTGCTGGAAAAATAAAATTACACCAGACCCAAACTGAATTAAGTAGTTAAGAACCCAGCCTAACACGTGAAAATGACCTTCTTGCTACCAATTTAATGTTTTTCAAGCAAAGACATGATCCTTAGCCACTGGTGTAAATGGATTTGCTATTGACTGTAGCAAAAACAAAACAGAGGCTCATTTGTGGTTCAGGACTGCTTGCAGAGGGATTTGGCACACTTAATGCACAGTGATAAAACAAAAGCAACATTGAACCTGTAATAGATATACAGGGAAGGGACAAGAGTAGAATAAAATAAAAGGTTGTCCATTTTAGAAGAAAGTCCCCCTTCCCCCTCTGCCTTTTCCATTTTTCCTGTTCTGTTTCCTTCCTTTCCTTTCCTTTCCTTCTGCCTTGCCCATTCTAGAAGGCAGTTATATTTTTGCTGAGTGCCTCTTTACTAAGAATATAACTCAGCTCATGCTAAGTTATGCATATGCTTACATATATTTCCTGACTACAGATATTTAGGTGAAGTCAGGCCTTAATTAGGATTTTCAAGGATTTCTCCAGCTGATAACTAGATGCTCACGGAGGATGTCTTTACCACAGGAAAGCCGTGCTCACGGCGGCTTCTCTGCTGCTAGAAATCTTGTGGAGGGCACTTCAGGGCAGGATCCTCACCTCGCTGTTCTGAATCATCTCCTGGAAATGCTTCTCTTCCTTAATTTTGGAGCAACGAGAGGAAATCCTTTCCGCACCGCGTGCCTCGTGCCTCATCACTTGCCAGACCCCGCGCCCCGTCCGCGGAAGCTCCCACGCCAGCCCCAGAGCGCGGGGCTCCGGTTGCCGTTTTGGCCACCGTTCCATGCGATGCCTGTCTCTGCCCTCCACGGGGCCAGAAGGCAGGAGTGGGCAGAGGAACCCGGTGCAGGGCAGGGAAGCAGTTGAGGTGCCTCAGGCTCGCTGCCACCGCGGCCCCAGGAGCTGAGGGACACCCGCTCCCCCAGACTAATGTCAGCGGCAGCAAACAGCCCTTCGGTGGCCCTTCCTGAGGAGAGAGTGCTGTGTAAGAGTTGAGGTTGACAAGTCCGTCGCATTTATCATACTGTGTTTTCTTTTAGGACAAGCACGGCACACAAGTACGTGAGCCATGAGAAAGGGGAGAAGACATGGCCGTGGGCACCAGAGACTTGCGTTGTGCTGTGGCGGATCCTCTGTCACTTGGTGTTTTCATGGCTGTGCCCCAGTCTACCCTGCTTTGGCGCCCATCTTGTTTCTGCCCTTAAGTCCCTAATGACGCCGTGTTCCTGAACAAATGCCCACGCTGCTCCTTAGGCAGGGCAGAAGGAAATTCACCTACCGCAGAAGGAGATCCTGTCTGACAAAATTTGAATATCCAAGTCAGGCAGACAAGTTCCCTTGTGGGAATACTCCTCTCCTCTGACATGCCCAACCGGTGAGTTTGCCTACGTTTTTGAAACTGCCATACCTCAAAGAGTGGGGTATAAACCTGCCACATGAGAAGGTTCAGTATCCACTGACTACTGAGTCTTTCCGGAGCTGGGGAAGGAGTCAGATCATGATCTCAGTCTGACTTTCTCTTTGACAGAGCTTTTCAAAATCATGAGCAAGCCTAATAGCTGCTTATGAAAATTACGGTGTGAAAATTAATCATAACATGCATCACCTCTTTTCATCCAGCTATCAAAACTGGGAGTGAACTTAGAAGCTCCCATTTTACAGAGGAGGAAGCAGATGCCGAGTCAATCGATGAAGCAGAAAGAGGAGGCAGGCTCCTGACTCCTCCTCCCTACCCACTCACCCACTATGCCTCCCAGGGCATGCTGCTCTTGGCTGTCCTTTGTGCGAGGTGTTGGTAAAGGCAGCTGTTCTTAGCTGTCCCGGGGCAGAGCCCATGGACACCACCCCAGGCTGAATGCCTGTCAAGTGCCCTAGATACGTCCAGGGACCTGGGCAAGTGCTGGTCCAAATGCCAGCCGTGCCTTAGGGACTGTGGAGGGGGCGGAGGAGAGGTGCAAGTGCATTTTCCATACTCGGCATCAGCAGCAGCCTCAGTGTGCCACATGCCTCTGTCGTCAGATTCTCCCAAAAAGGGCTGTAAACGAGGACCTCCCCACTCACAATCTGTTCCTGAGGCGTACTACTCACAGGTGAAGAGTTTTGTTATAGAGGGAGGTCAACGAGAGCGTGTTTGAATGTCAGCAGCAGAGGCTCTGCTTGCACCCTTCTTGGATCAACCGTTCGAAGGCAGGACTCCACCACTCCATTGTGACTTACTCAGTAGAAGTTGCGTTACAATCAAAGAAAAAAAGCTTCGATGTAAGCACCAAGCAGAGATGAGAAGCTGGAAGTTCAGGCTATGCCTGAGGGATGAGTGCTGAAAGATGTCTGGAAGAGGAGCTAGTGGCAAAGCCCACAACGCCGACATGTCAGCAAGCATAGATTGCAGGACGCAGAGAGAGTTTTAAGGGTTATTCAGGTTACGCACTCACGTATGTCAGCAGTGCTGGCAATTTGCCTTCTACATAGTGGCAGTGGGTATCAGCTTAAATCCACTTTATAGCTCCCTAAAAAAAGAATGCATTTTCTTAAAGAGCTTTAGAGAAAAACAATGCAAACTCAATACAAATTGACCTGTCCTTTAGACAGGAAGAAATCAGCCGGTTATTTTGTTACTAAGTTCAATAAAAATAACTACTTTACCAATACATAATAGTACCCTGACTCTAGCTATCAAATAAGCAAAACCTCAGTCATATGGATGAGAACTGGAAGAAGTCAGGAGCAGCAGAGAGGCAATTTTAACAGTTCTGTGTTTGATTCCCATGGAGAATTTCATATGTCAGTCACATCTCCTGAACAAAAAATTTTGGCAGTCCCATGTAAAGTGGTATATATACAGATATACTGGCTTGCTTTCACCCAAGCTTGTGTTGATACAAGGAGATAAATACATTAGTTGTTTTATGAGGTTTTTTAATTTAGATTTTTGGCTGGCACAAGTCAGTGCATCTTCAGTGATTCAGGTCTGAATTACATTCACATCAAAGTCAAGGCAATGCACTGCAGTGGAGCTAAAGTGATTTACACTTGCTGAAAATCTGGTGAATTTTTTAAAGCCTCTTTTGTTGTGATATAAATACAGTGCAAAGTCAGTGTGAAATCATGGATACATAAGAATTTTGATATTTGGCTGTAACACATATGTGCGTGGCTATGTAAATAAAAACGTATGAATACACGTTCTACTCCCCAGTGTTGGTCAAGGGATTAATGTAAGGGAATACAACTGAGTGACCCAAAGTCCACTCATGCCTTACCAGTGCTACTCCTGGTGCCACTGCATCTGTAGGTAAAGGTGTGTCCTTGCACAATACTCATGTTCCTTCTGTATTGTTACAGGAATTGTAGCTCAGCCAGGCGTGGAAGCTCACATGGATATGACCACCAGCTCCAGCAGTTCTCCATCAGGCTTCCCTGCGTTGTGCCAACAGCCCTTGTCAGAGCCTCCTGGGGTACCAGAGCCCTGGAGTATCAAATACCCCATCCCCAAGCCTTCTGGGGTGCAGGAGAATGGGCAGGGTGACTGGAGCCACAAAAAATGAGAGGAAGAAGAAACATAAATGTAAAGAATAAAGAATTAAAAGCAAGAGACAGTAGGACAAGAATTAGTGCAGGCAAGAGAAGCAAGACAAAGCATGTAGACCAAAGAGGCATGGGCAGACACAGAGATGGCAATAAAAGTGTGTCAGGGCAGAGACCAAAGAAATAAGAATAGTTTCCAAGCAATTGTAGGGGAAGGTTTCCACCCAAATCCAGGTATCACAGCTTTGAAACTGTCTCTGAGTTGTAGCTCTCGATGGTGCCTCTCTGATAATCTGCCCCTGCAGCCTGCAGAGTTGGTCCTTCTTGGCATTGGCAGTTTGTGAGCAGGTTTTTCTGATTGCTCTTCTCTTCTTATTGTAGATAAATGATGAAAACTGCCCTGTGGAGAGTCAGTCACAGGAATAGCTTCCCTGTAAGAGTACCTGTGGCACAGTAGTACTTCCAGCAGCATGAATTAGCTCTGTTTTTCAGGACATACAAGGAATTAGTTGGCATTTATGCTTCTATTCCCTTCTAAGAGTTGTCACAGGTGTAATGTTTTATGTCTTGTTAATCACCTTCACCAGCACAATGTTTATTTTCTTCTGTTTGCTCTAACTTCGAACAAAAGGTGGCTTGCTATGGCATGCAAAGGCAGTATCCTAGAAAAGCATGATGTAAACATCTCTGTGGATTCATGTAAATGATACTTTCTACTGCTGGTGGTATTGGGAGGTGGTAACATTCCCGTGAATGCAGCTCCCAGTGGAAATAACACAGTGGAAGAAACTTCTACAGCATTTGCTGTATATTTCAACCATTCTCTGCTATCAACAACAGCGAGCTGTGAAACCCAGATTTCCTGCATGGGAAGAGCAGTTTAAGGAGTGCAAATCTGATATATACGGTTTAGTTCTTTACATGAATTTCACTCCTGAATGGCTTTCAAATAGCTCTTCCCTTGCAAGATGAAATTTCCAGTTGACAAACAGCTTGACTTGGAGCCCATTTGTGTGCTAGGAAAATACCGTATATCAGTTGTTTCTGAGAAAAAACCCACCATAGTGAAACTTATCTTTTAGAATAACCATGCAAAATATCGCTGATAGGCAAATGCTTGGTGATTAATGTTTATCATGGTTCTCTTTTAAGCAGTGACTTCTATTTTTATGCTGAACTTTCTCTAAATTGGTGACACAATGTTATCTCAAGACCTTTCAGCCAGATAAGACCATGCCAGTTTCCTCAGAAATGGTCTTCTGTCTATGGATTTTGTATATATTTGAGGTAGGGAGGCACTGTGGGAAGCAAAACATGGACTGTATTTAAATTACTTTTTAAAGTAGAATTCTTAAAACTTGATGTTAGTTAGGGAGTTGACCTGAAAGTTTTTAGTAACTTACATAACTTCGAGACAGGCCTCATACCAGATTTGTGCAAAGACTTTGGACAGATGTTCTGGAAAGTAAAAGAACCATCCCCCCCAAAAGATAAGGAAAATTAATGTTCTAAAATCTCTGTGACCATCCACCTTGGGCAGAGAAAAGTCGCAGCACTAAAAAGTACCCCCTACCAACATGTGACTCATCATCTTGAACGGAGCAAAAGTCTGTTCAAATGATGTGATGTCCTGCAGATCACCATCTGGCTTATTGGCTTCAATCCTAGGTTTTACTTTGTACAAATCCTGAAGCCTGAAAGAGCTGATATGTTTTC
The DNA here is from genome assembly GCF_947461875.1 of Haliaeetus albicilla. Classification (NCBI taxonomy): domain Eukaryota; kingdom Metazoa; phylum Chordata; class Aves; order Accipitriformes; family Accipitridae; genus Haliaeetus; species Haliaeetus albicilla. Next base: position 36,653,219 of record NC_091495.1, read on the forward strand.
AGACTCCAGCTATCTTCAGAAATTTATTATTCTTCTTTCTCCTCTATTCTTCTATGCTGCGAAATGCTGTGGTCTTTTTATGTTCCTTAATCTTATGCGTGAAAGCAGGCATATCGAATGTATGCATATGAGCACATGTAGAGTCAATCTAGAGAAGGTTTTACTGTTCAAATATTATTTTATAAAATTGTTTTTAGAATGTGTTCTATGTTTAAAAGTCTGAAAAGAATCAATTATCTACAATTCTTGGTAAATAAAGTTTTCAAACTTCTTATCAAATTGATAAACATCTTTGAGAATAGAGGCAGGGAAAGGTAACAACTAGATTGTCAAGGTTGCCAATATGATTTTTCAGAAGCACCAGAGCAGGCTGTCTGTTTAAGTACTCAACCATTCAGCAACATAATTCTGAGAAGAAAGCTTTAATAATCATCCCTGAGACAATCAGATTGTCAGGCGGTAGTTTTATTTCAGCACAAAGAAGGTTAACATTTTCAATCACAACTTGACAGGTTTTGGTAAAATTTTTCAGCGGTACTTTCTAAACAAAGGGCACCCCTCTTCTTACATTCTTTTTAAAATGCATAAGGACTGATTATTTTTGAAGTAATTTGGCTAAATTCCTGGATAATATTGAGGCTCATCTGACTTTGGTACGACAGTTGTAATTAACTCTAAATTAATTGTATTAGTCAGATCATAACAATAATTTTAGCATTTTTTTAAGTGTTTGTATTAGTGAATAGAGCAGATACCGAGTTTCATTTCTTGCAACACTCACCGCTGGCAGAGCGGTGGCAAGAAACGGGGGGCAAGAAACTCTCCCAGTGAATTGTGAGGTGAACATAAACAAAAGGCCTCGAAGAACCTTAACCTGAAGAAAGAGCCTGCATGTAAGTCTGCAGCTGCTGGATTAAAGGAGAAAGACCCTGTATGGAGGGGGAGCCTTGCTGCAGAGCATCTGTCCCCTAAAGTGAATGAGCGTGGGCAGCTTCCCTTTGCTTGCTCAGGCAGGGCCACGTGTGAGCACAAGCACATGTGTGGTTGGTGGCCTCAGCTCCTACAGCATGGTGTAGTGCAGGACTAGGCATGAAGAGCTAGGTCCAACAGAGTTCAGGTGGGTAAAAGCAGGGGGTTGCGTCTTTCCTTGCATATAAACCAAAGTCTAGGGGCTTGGTTGCCTAGAGAGAGCATGGAAAAGGATCAGAGACTCAGAATAGGGCGCAAACAGACGGCACGCTGAACGAGGTGGTGCTCAACGTCAGTGTCCTGCTGCCAGGAGAAACACTGGACGCAGCTGCCTTTGCACATTCTTTCAAAAACATCACTGTGCCTGCTCCGTGTGTCTAAATGTTGATGGAGAGTGTGCATCTCCTATGTGTATAATAAGTAAGTTAGTGATTAAGGAAACTATGAAAAGACAGAAGTCTTCACACAGCCAGGGGCTTGCAAGCACAAAAACAATGCACTGTATTCTGCTTACAGGAAAATTGCTCAGTCCTTTTGCATTGGCATGCTGTTATGCCAAAAACTTGTAATTTGGGGTGTATGTAAGTATTCATTTCCTTTTATATCATTGTTGCTAATTTCTGGGCTCAAGATTAGGGGGGATGCTTCTAGCCCGCTTTATGAATTCTGAATACCATCTGTATTCCAAAATATCTAAACAAGGACTGTTCATTAGATGCACTAAGAAAGTGTTAGTATTTGACAGAAATTGTTGCATGCGTTTCACTGAAGTGACAGGCAGAGCACACTCCTATTTTTTTGGTTCCCATATGTCGGCTGCTTTGAGCAGCAGGAGGGGGACTAGAAGGTTCCCAGAGGTTCCTTCCAGCCTCAAATGTTCCGTCATTCTGGGACTCGGTGATTTTATGTGTAAAACATTGGTTGAGAGAAATGTTGTTTTCCAGCTACGTTTTGGTTTAGCCTTAATCTGTTTGAACAACTGGATTTGCTTCTGAATCTACAGCAAAATGAAGATGCTGGTATAAAAAGAAATGCAGACAGGATACTTTCACAAATTCTGAAGAGGGTGGAAGTGAGAGAAATCACAGTTGCATCACTTTCACCAAAAGGAGAAGTAAAAACCGCAGGGGAAGCCATCAAAACCAGCTGTGTCACATCTTCCTGTATGTAATTGTTAGCTCTCTTACAGTGAGTAGCTGGCACAACATTTATTTCATCTGAGTACCTGTTGGAAGACAGCTGTCAAATACAAACCTCCACAAACCATCTTTTGGTTACGGTGGACGTGTCTTCTCCCCTGCTCAAAGCCTAAATTCTACCAGTTTGATTAAAAAAAGAAAAAAAAAAAGTAATGATCTGTTTCGGTTAAAGAAAGATAAAAATGAAGCTAAAGGAAGGGTGATTTACAGCACCTTTGTATTACACCTGAGCTCAGCCATATGTCTTTTTTCTCTGGAGAATTTTGCATCTCCGCCCCTAACGTTAAATAATAAGAACCATGAATCACGTTTTGATCAAGTTTAATTTGTCAGAACCGAGAGTCTGAAGCCAAAATTTCCGTCACCCTATCTTCCAAGATCAGTTTTAAAGGGTGAGTTTTTGCTTCCCTTATTGCCCTTTGCCTGCTGCTCACAGGGGGGGATGATGGCCGAACTCATCAGCGACCCACCGGCACCCTCGGGGTCCACTCGGCCGTGCCAGCGGGACCTGCCCGTCCCGGGCAGCCCTTTGGGCACCCCACCGTCCCCGCGGGTGCCAGGAGCCCCCACACTCCGGGGAGATGGGGGGCAAACGCAGGGAGGCTTCGCTCTCCCCCTGCGGCCTACAGGCCGCCTCAGCACCGGCCCCGGCGTCTCTCACGGTTTTCCCTTCCGCACACCCATTCCATCCTTAGACGCCACTTCTCCAGCAAATGAACCGAAAGGAGCGCTGTTCGTTTGTGCTTCTTCTGGCGTGCGCTGGGCAGGAGGAGCAGCTTCCATTTTTTAATCTAAAAAGGCGACCGAAGCAGCTGCGTGTTAGCCCGCACAGTGCCCACAGCCAGAGGAAGGGTCTCGGCTGTCTCCTTGGTCACCCGCAGGTATTTGCTTGAGGCCTGTGAATTCCTTCCCTCGCCTGGAACTGATACCTTTGAGCTTTGGCAAGAGAAGTGAATCTTGACCTGGTCTACTTCCATCACGGCTCAAAAGGAGGAGTAAAGCGTGGGCTTGAGGTCAGGACACTCCACGTACCATCTCCACCATCACCCAGGTCTGGGACCAAAGGCCTGACCTTGCCGGCTTCAGATAAGGGCACGTGGACTGGGAAGGTGGCTAGATGTGCGTACCTCTGGCCAAAACACGGTCTTCTGGAAAGGCGCCATCCCAGTCACAGGGATGGTACGGATGAAGAAGCGCTGTGCTGAGAGGTGAATGCATCCAGGAGGAGGAACAGCTTAGATAGAAATCTGTCAGTCCTTTTAATGTGGCATCTATATAGCACTTCTTGTCGACACCTCTCAAAGAGCTTCCCTGCCTTTGATTCCAGATCCTTGTCTGCTCTTTTTTTTCACACCTTGCTATCAACCCTCCAGTAGAAGATGATCTGCACTATGATGGTTTCAAAACACAGACTATTTTTAAAGGTTCAGATTGGAGAGCAATAGAGCTCCTTCTAAGACATATAGGAGCACAAAGCTTGGAGTTATTAAAACCAGCCTTTTTTTTTCTGATTTTGGTCAATCATTCTGACTGTCCCTGGTAGCCTTCCTTTGAGGTCTGTAATGTCACTGGGCCTGGGCAGGAGCCAAAGGGGAGCACTGAGGGCCAGTTGCCTGCGCCCTTTCCTCCTGCCTGTGAAATAACGTCCACGCAACGTGTTGCTGCGGTGCCGGCCACCGCCCGGGAAGGGGATGCACTCTGGCTACCAAGCACGCCTGGGAAGGGGAAGGCAGGCACAGAGGCACACAAACCTCCCCTGTGCTGCTCCATGAAATGCATAAGGGTCTGGGTTGTATTTGAAGACGCTGTCCCCAGCGTCCCTCTCTTGAGCTTCAGCTCTCGATAGCTGCAGCCTGCGGTGCGGAGGTACCTCTTTCCGCATGCTGATGAGCAGTGCTGAAGATGGATGTGCCTGTTTTCAGGCTGCATTCTGGCTGGACTCGAGTCAAGTGCAGCAGGACGTACTGGAGGCTTACAGCTCTCGGCTGGTGCAGTGGGTGTCCACCAGCATGCTGCTGCCCACGGTCCCGCTGGCTGTCACCTGCTGAGGTGACACATGTGCACCACCACCACGCAGAAGACTCTGTTCACACATGCCAGCAAAAGGGTCACTACGCAACAGGCAAGATGTCTGCTCATTTGTAGTTTTCCCTACAAGAAACGTTCAGCGGGGCTTGTGCCCCTACACTGGTAGCCACAGTGCAGATCAGCAAAGGAGTTGTTGAAAACGCTCCCACTCCAAAGCATGGACGCTGGCTGTCTTATTCCTTATACTGTAGGAAAGCCTGCTTTTAACTCTTGCCTTTTCTCACTCTCATCTCCTTCATCTGGTGACTCGCACATCTCCTGAGCAGCCCCTGAAGAAGGGCTCCGGACTGTGCTGAGGGCAGGGAGGGCAGGGGGGAGGAGAGGCCCCCTCAGAAGAGAGGACAGAGAGGGCAAAGACAGGTGGCAGCGAGAAGGCAGATTGTGGCAGGCACAGGTTTCACCAAGACCATGGCGAAAAACAGGTTCGTGATGTAGGAGAGCAGGGAGGTAACGGGAGCAAAAGGAGAGACACTGGCAGATGGGGACAAGGGGGAGCAGGGGGCAAAGAGGAGGCAAAAAGGACAGGAGAGGGAAAGAGAATAGCTGATGAGAAGGAAGATAGCAATAAATAGTATGGTGAAATAAGGAAATGGCAATTAATAGCAATCTGCTCAGGGTACTGGGCAAAGGATGATGAACTTGGAATCAATTAAAGGCAGTGAACACGCTATCTATTAGAGTCAGCCAGCCAGCACACGATCAATCAATAGCAATGCAGAATTGGAAGATGGGGAATAATACTAACAGCAGATGCATAACACATACATTGCCCTCTTGGTGGGATGCTCCTAGAAGGACCTTAAACCTGCATGTGTCTGGAAGTCACGGAAACATGAGGAGAGGAAGCGTGCTGACAGAGTACTTCTGCACATCAAAGAGGTGTAGAACCAGAATGGCTGTCAGGATCCTCACAGAGATTCTCTATCAGATTTCAGATGCGCTTTGAATTCATGCCACGCCTTAAGGAGGAAGACAGAGAGGTGCCCATACAGTTTTCTCCCTCTGGAAGATATTGGCAGGTAAGAGGCTGGAGCGCTTTGTGGCAAAGGGGTAGCTCTGATATATGGTTGGATTGTGGCTGGGATTTTGAGACTCTTCTCCACCTCCCCGAATACATCTGCAGAGAACTACAACTACATTTTTTACTATTGTCGACAAAAGATTGTTCAGATCTTCCATATAAAATCAATTTAACTGACACCAGACAAGAAAGCACAGCCTAGATTTCCCTGTAACTGCATCATCCCTGCACCTCTTCCCTAAAAGTGCTGGCACACATTCTCCAGGACTCTATCTGAGTTTGGATCTAGAAGTCCCTCGCAGCACACGGGGAGGACATAATTAGTCTGAGATTAAATATCTGCTGATCAAGATAAAATACAGGTCATCATTAATACAAGAAAAATTACAAAATCGTCTGCAGACATTTTTTTTAGTTACAAATTTTTCCCAGAGGGCCTGACCTGAGTGCATGAAACACATCTTTGAAATGAGCGATGACATCCTATCCCATTTTAGCTTTAATCTGTAACTCTGCTGGATTGCTGCCGTGCTCCCAGAAGTGTGCTAGGTGGCTGTTGTGCTATCTCCTCAAATGTGTCAAAGAGACACACGTTTTATAGAACTTGCCAATAGCAACCCTGCCTCCTATGCCATCCTGTCCTCCCCCTAGCCAGCGCTTTCATGCCGTGGGGTTTGCCTGCTGCCTTCGTGAGCGTGCTGGCCCAGAGGCAGGCACCCGAGCACAGACCACCCACCTCCTCCCACCCCTCTGTGCATCGAGCCTTGCCAGATGTACCGTGCCCCATAACGAATGAAGAACGGATGGGATATATTATCCAAGAAGGAGAAGAAAACTCAATCCGATGAGCAATTTGCCATATGAGCCATAACACATGGCCGTATCCTGGGGAAGAGCAAACCTCTGCAGAAGGGAGCAGCAGCCGTCTTCTCACAGTGTGGTTTCCTTGCAATGACCTATTCCAGGCCATCCAGATGACGGGGTGAGTGAAGGCTAGCTTGAGCTTTTCTTGTGTGCCATTCACATTGCATGGCTCCTTTGCATCTTGGGCATGCTCACAGGAGTGCTTGTCTGTAGTTTGTTGACTCCTGAAGCGCTGAGAAATACTGCCTGAATGCTGAGCTGTCTGTGGCAAAGAAGCTGCACTGTCGGGCTCTAAGATTCTGTAATGCTCTTTATTGTGATGTGCCCTTGAAGCTGCACGAAACAGCTGCTGCTGAACAGCTTCTCAAGACGCCAGCTCACAGGAGTCACGGTGTTTCTGCTTCACCTCCTGCTCTGGCTGACTCTGGGTCAGGAGCGTGCTTTGGCATTTTACACTGAGCAACTTGATCAAAACAGAAAGCCTGAAACGATGCCGTGTGAGTTGGCAGCATAGCTGCTGCAAACCACAGGTTCCAGCTGGGATAAGAGAAGGTGTACCCGGCAGGAAAAACACAGACACCTTTTTATTTGCCAGTACACCACAGGGTTAAGTGCACCTGGATGAGCGTTGGTGCCATGTTACATGGCAGACCTGGAAGCTGCCAGCACGGCTACTGTTCAGCACTCTGAGAGAATAACCCTGGAAGCTGTGACAGCAATGGAGAAAATGTGGTCTCCACCTCTGCGTTCTCCCAGGCTGCTGAAAACCTGGTCCTCCCAAGCACTGAACAGCACGGGAGAACCATAGGGTCCTCTCCCTCCAGTCATTTGGATTTCACACAGTTTGTGAGTAATTAAAACCAAAAGGAGCAGATCCTTTTTTTCTGCTTCCATACAGCTGATAACAAACATTTTTCTTGCTTTTGAGGAAAGGTGACAAACTTTATTTCTCCTTGAATCCATAGTTTTTTTCTGTTGGTGACTAGCCCTTTGAATGTGTGCCCAAGGAAAAAGAAGTGGGGTTTTGTGTCCTGTTCCACTGTGGAGCTCTATGATGGCACATTGCTCATGAGTTACGTCTAAGGTGCAAGAAAATATTTATGTGTCAGTAAAGCAGACTGCGATTATGATTACAGCTGCTTGGTGAATGAGAGACTTCAGCAGCACAGAAGAAAACAGAGAAGGCTGTGACCCAGGAATTCAGGGCTTCTTTACAGTGGCAAAAAGAGAAAATAAAAAGGGGCAGTCAGTGGCCCAGCACAGTGAGTTGAAAGGCCAGAGCATGGCCTGGAGTGGAAAATAGGGCCCTGCAGAGAGTTACAGGTTTTTGGATTATATTCTCTTCCAGAGTCCCTCAGAACAGGGGGAGAAAGAAGAAAAAAGAAATAGTCTGTTTTCCCTATTAGAGCCTTGATACATCTCTGCAGACAGCATCATCCTCCTTCTTGGCAGTCAGATCTTTTTTCTCTCCCAATAAAAGAGCCTCTGGAGAGCAGCTAAGATGAACAACTTCTCTAGAGCAGCTTAGGACAGCACGTGCCGCCCTACATGGCCAGATTGAAATCTGAACTTCTGCCCCCTTCCATGTGCATGAGTTCATATTTTGGCAAGTCCGTAGAGTTTCTAAACAATTATATGTTTAGTTTACTGGTACGAAAGGGGAAGCCACTCCAGACAAGTAAATAAGATACAGAGATAAGTTTCTTGAGAAATTAAGGTCTCAATGAATACACAAATATACAAAGGATGTATAAATAAATGACATTTATAAATAGTACACTTAGTGTACCGTTATTCGTACTAGCTTTCTTCTCCAGTTAACATTTAAAAGAAAGTCATTCCATAAGGGTATTTTCCTTAAGTGTATTCAAGATGGCCAGCGCAATGGCTTTAAGTAGTTAGAACACACAGTAAAGCGATGCTGCTTCACCACAGTAAAAATAAACATTCTCGTATAATGTCTCTCATTTTCATTTAATGCATTCAGATGAGGTATTAGTCTCATTCATGATAAATGAATAATTTGTCCTGTTTTCCTCTTACTAATAGCAGGGAGAAACCTCAGTTCCCAGTGTGGTTCTGCTTCTCACTGTCACCAACACCAGAGCCCATGGCTGCTGTGGGGCCGGGCAGGAAAGGAGCAACCCAGAGAAGCTGCAGCCCCTCTGTGCTTTTCTGCCACTCCATTAGGAAGCCCCGCTCAGAGACATTCCTGTTATTTTGTCCGGTTATCGAAATATAATCTGGAAAAGAAACATCTGTGTATTATAACGCCCTGTAGTCCTGCTGCGTAGGTCTCACTGCTCCGTTTTACAAGTGGCTGGTGCCGTACTCACAGTCCTTGTGCTCACAGTGCTGCTCTGCAATAGGAGCCTCTGCTGCGCAGACAGTAACGCTGAGGCACAGAAAGCTTCACGGATCATTTCGAAGAGGGCTGTAATGCCCAAGGGATGAGGCCAGCAATGAACATCTCTGAGAAGCCTAACACAGAAGGTGACTTGCTCAAGGGCACACACGAAATCGGTGGCAGAACCGATACTGAAAGTCAGAGGATCAAACTCAAATCCATCTCCCTAACTGGTCTTCTGACAAATAATAGAGCAATACATCATTAATTGGAAGATGATGGTGACAGATTTTCAGAGTACGCTATTCATTCCTACAATGTTTCATGTTTTGAGTTCCAGTTTCAGAGAGAAGGTCCAATTTTCAGAAAAAAAATAAGCACTCACTTCCTGACAAGCAGGCTCTTTAGATTCTGTTAGAATGGATACTCCAAATACAAGGCAGCCAAAATCACTAGCCAGTTTTGCAAATCTTTCTGCCTTGCAAGATTTCAGCTATCATTTGCCTTAAAAAAAACCAAACAGAATTTCATTCATTTTAAGAAGCTTATGATGTCACATGTGAAATGTCAACAGATAGCAACTTCGACTAATCCCTAAAAGATGACCTACTTGAAGGTGTTTGACAGACCAGGCAGTCTCTCTATACTGCACCAATGAATGACATTTTTATGAAGCCGGATTTTACATGCATCAGATTTTGTCCTAACTGACTGATTTACTGTTGGATCAAACTTTGATTTCCTGGTCTAACATTTAAGACAGAGAGTGTTATAGACAAAACATATTCATTCTGCATAAACTGCCTGCAGCCCTGAAGCTTTCATGTTCCTTTAGTTCATTTTTTATCTGATCTGTTCTCTTTTATTACCATAGGTATGAAGTTAGAATTTTCTTATAATTGTTTTTCTTTCCACGGAGGTCCAAGTCCCTCCAGATTGAGGGCTTGCTTTCCCTACAGTCAAGGGAGTGTTAGCCACAGACTCTGGCAGGAGCAGAAGTATAACCTTAACAGACATAGATCAAAATTACAATGCGACATAGATCATCTGGATAATTTTAGGGAAAAAGAAAATTCCTTCCAGTCTAGACCTTCCAGATAAACAGGGAGGGATTTTGCTCCCAGCAGAGGTATTTTTCCACATGGCACCGAACCCAAGAGGTTGGAGATTACTTCAAGATAATAAAGATGTTGGCTGAGCAAAATTCGCCCCTGCCCAGAAGGCCAGCCCAAGGTCTTAAATGATCTATAGGCTTTGTGCTGACCCCTGGTGCAGAAGCACTTTTCACCATCTATGCAAATAAAATGGGCAGGCTTGCCTGTGCTGAGGCTGGGAAAGGGCAGGGGCCAAGAGTTGTTGTACTGGCAGGCCATTCATTTCACGCTCTTGTCCCCTTAATTTCCTTGTTTCATCAGTGCTTTTTAGTTTAAAGATAATGTTTCCTGGACGCACCTTTAAGAAGTCTGCTAAATGACAGATATTTGGTCAGGAATGGTTGCAGGGAGAGTGGCCCTGAGCTCCGTGAGTGCGACCTGAATGCAGCCGAATGGGAGGGACTGGAAATCAGAGTCCTCGTTAGCACGTGAAGGAGATTCACGTTTAGCTGCAGGTTATTAGGTACGGAAACCTGTGCCTCTGTGTGCCGCCTGGTGTGGAGAGACCTCAGAGAGGCTGGTTCTGGGACCAGATAGAGCCACTGATGCTTTAGTTAAAATGGAAAAGGTTGGTGAAAAAAATAGCACTAAGGTAATGGGGCCAGCACTGCAGAATTAGGAGCTTCCAAAAGGCGAGATCATTTGGGGAATGTTTATGTGCCAATGCTATATGACTAGCATATTTTATAGCATTAAAAAAACCCACCAAACAATCACAATAAAGAGGATCCAGTAAATAACATATAATTAATATGTGCAAAACAGCTATATTGACAGTGACTTCTTAGGAGACCAACTTTGCATTCAGGGACAGCTCCTGTACCTTGGTGAGAAGCTGAGGACATACACAAACCTTGCAATGCAGAGTCAGATTTATGCAGGTTTAATTTCTTGCCCGTGTCTGTTGGCTTCAATCAAAACTGAAAAGCAAGTGAGAATGGATGTGATCTCTTCTTAAAATACAGGAGGAGTACAGAAAAAAGAGGCCTTCTGAAACGTTGCTAGCTGTTCTCCACCTCCACAAAGGGAGAATGCTTTTTATTACACATCACTACTACATTTTTCAATAAAAGTAAAGGCTGGCACTTTTGTGAATGGTATGTACATCTTATTCATTTTATCCACCCACTGTGGATCTGACAAAAATAACTTTTTTACCTAAAATAATACTAAAAGAAGAAAAGAAAAATTGAAACACCGGATAAGCAATTGTCAGGAAAATTGGGACTTACATGCTTATCACATTAAATTAAATTATGCTGGGTCTTTACTGTGATATGCAATTATCAAGGTGGTCTCGCCTGCACCTATTTGGATTTCGCACCTTTTCTACAGTCAGTGTCTTAATATTTTACAGACAGTTTGCTGCATACAAAGGAATAAAGCAAATGGGGGCCAGTGGGATAGCAAATCTTGTAAGCCTGTAATAGCAGAAAGCTCAACAAAGCTTGCAGTGGACACACAGTCTGGATGAGAAAACAAAGCAGCCTATTTATTATAGCACTACAATTATCCGGGCTGCAGGATCAATTTTAGACGGGCTAGCTGGTTATTTTCCTTAGGTCTTCACATAATCCTCAGTTTGACTTTCTGTGGTATGAACTCTGACTGTTCGAATGAGCCAGGGAAAACCTGCTTACTGCTCGCGATGATCTGTGTTCTGGGAGACCGTCACCCACGGCACCGTGTTACCACTGCAGGCACAGTCAAGAGGAGGGCGTGGACTATTTTCCTTCTTTTAAAATCAGTGTAATTTGTGGAGGGAGAAATCATTACGACCTTGCTTGAACTGGAATTTTACTGCCACCTTGCTTATTTTGGGAACGACGGGGAAGCCTGTGCTGGCAGTTTTCCTTGACTGCAGAACTGTGTTCACCTTTCAGTCTTCTTCAGAAGATATGCCTTTTGGTTTGGTTTGTTGTGCCTGTATTACCTTATGGCTAACAAATATATGAAGATTCAGGTGTGGGCAGTGAAATACTATTTTTCAATCCTTTTTACTAACAAAAGTCTCGTATCAGAGATAGGAAGCAAATGTGATTTTTAATTGCACACTTTGATATAAATTACTATGCAAATTTGGCTTTGTTATGTTTTATGTTTCCAATGTAAGATCTAGGGTTTTATATACTCTCATGTGTGCTGCCACACTTACTGCTTATCTTAGGGGTTTTTTTGTGTGTGTATATATACACACATACACACACATATATACCTAGGGCACATATACGTGCATGTCTATATGCATACATGTAAATGCACAGAACAGTGGCGGTGTGATCTACTTGTCCTCAGAATACTTATTAGCTTTTTAAGTTGTTAAATGAAGACATAAAATACACACTCTAAGAAAGGATGTGAAATGACTCAGACTTAGTGTTGTACCCAAGTTTGAGCTAGCCAGCTTAGAAAAAAACCATATTTTTTGGTGAAGAGACCATTATACAAAATCATTACATGAGCTGGGAACTAGTTAAATGAAACCTTCCTCTTAGCTCTCCCAGTGTCCAAAACTGAGGTCAGGACAGAATGAAAACTGAAAGTCATTACTCTTTGGGGTGGAGCCAAGATGGGAAATGTTACTCACAGCTCTACTTGCAGCAAACTGCATGAATTATGGCTGGGAGTGAGCCCCTGAGGACATTCTGCATTTTTTAATTCTCTCAGCCCCTGTCCTCTCTGAACGGGCACAGCCTTTGCAGAAGCAGAGGGCAGAACCATGCTGCAAAATTTGTCAGTGATGAAGTTTTGTAGGCAGAACAAAGGGCGCTAAAATATAAAGTCTTTTTTGAATGTATGCTTAAACACACATATCATAGAAATAATATTTATATATCATATATAAAAATAAAAGTGACTTCAAAACCAAACTTTGCATAGAAATGTGAAAGACATTCCAGGGGACATTATAGTGCAGTGGAGCTGGCCACTAAGGCATCTTCTGAAATAAGTATTTCTTAGGTAGTTGTGGGAATCTTTTCTAAAAAAAAAAATCCAGCTATTTCAGACCTGACTCTTGGACAGATGGATATGGAGGAAAAGAAGAGGAAAAAAGCTGCAAAAGAAAATTACTATAACTTGTTTCATTGACCTGCTTTGCTGTTTGCTTCCAGCAGCTGCTTCATTGCTTGCTCTAAGATAAATGGCCTAAATGTTATAGAGTAGTAGGAGCTGCTCTGTAGTTAAAGTTAGTTTTTAGGCCAATTTTCTCTCTTACAGCTCTTCCAAAAATAAAATTGTTCCTAATAAAAATCCCAGCTGGCACATCCCATCCCAAGGAGTGGTCTTTAAAGACACCAGGCAGCAATTCACCTATGGCATTTTAAAGAGAGGGGGTCAATTTCGAAATGTCCCTTTTCCAGGTTTTAAACCCTAATGTTCTTGGCATATTATGTCTTGCTCATGGTTTGATCTACAGGATGCCATTTTCTATTGATTTGGCTGAGATATATCTTTTACAATTGTCAGAGAAAATGGAGATGATTACAAAGACCTGGTGTGTTAACACCTGTCTAGTTTAAATGTACTAAGGTAGGCAGGGCAAGAATTATCTGAGAGCTGATCAGAGCATTGACAGTGAAGGTACAAGGTAGTGGAGAAGAGCTACCTTGGAGACAGCTCTGAGGAGAAGTGTGTATATATACTAATATATATATATATATATATATATATATAACAAAAACCCATTTGAAAGTATGTAGGCTAAGACTGCCAACTTCCACCTCTCAAAATGGCAAATACCAGTCTTTAATCTCTAGATGCCCTGCTGAATTTTTTTAGATAGCTGGTAAGACAGGCTGGCCCTGTTCTTCCTTTCCTTCTGTTTTTTATTTCTGAATTCTTTCCTACCTCTGTTTTATTAGCTTGAAAGTTAACTGGTTTCTTCAATTCACTGTCCTCATTCCCTGAATGGAATAATCACTTAGATTTCTGAACACCTATTTTTCTGGAGGATGGCTTAGTTTTATTATTCAATACCAGATTGCCAAGTTTGCTCAGTGGTTTGGGGTTTTTTTTTGTTGCTTTTATTTAAGGGCACACTTCTAGTCCATCTGTTTTGTTTAATACTGCAGAAGTTCCTGACAAGTCCGTGCCAGGTGTGCCAGTTCATTTTGTGCTCCTAAAACTTTCTGCACCTGGGAAGATGGCAGCCTCACAGCGGCAGCCTGACTCCAACTTTTGTGCAAGTGTGCGATGAGTGGAGTCAAATGGAAGGGCGATGATCAGTGAAAGGTTCATAGCAAAGTAAAGGTAACCTAAATTTTTGAGGTTAAACAAGTCAGCAAAGAACACCAAGAAAGTCATGGGTGAATGTCACTGTGAAATCCCGCAAAGAGTGGTTTATTCTGGACTGAGTTGGAAAACCCCCCATGTTGCTGACTAGCCCCAATATTCCTGATTTCTGCCAGGCTTTGGGCTATATGCAAGGCTGAAGTACAAAGTGTCTTGATTGTTTCAGAGACAATAAATGAGACCCAGACTCATTAATAGGATAAAGGTAATGAAAAATGCCTCAAACTGAAATTAATTGGATTTCCTTGCTTCAGGAAGAGAAGAGCAGCCACACTGGATCAGACCAGGGGTCACCATAGCCCGATGGGTTGCTTTGGACAGGACTCAGTGGCAGGTGCCTAGGGAGAGTGCAAGAACAGGACTTGCACACAGTGATATTTTCTTGGAATATTTTCCCAGCTTCCAGTGATTTCTGTCTCTGGGTTTCCATGGGAAAGAGGAGGTGCATTTGTATTTAATAGTCCTCAGTGGGAAGTCCATGGAAGAAAAATCGCTTCTTAAGCTCCCTTTCCCCCGCTCAAGGCATGCCATTACCTAAAGAGTTGAGCGTGAGCTTTTGTTGCGTACTTTCATTCTTGCAGTGGCTGGAACATTTGCAGTTCTTGGCAAGGGCCATTTACTTATCGGTGATTCAGTCTTCAGTAGTCAGCACAATGGCAAAACTATACTGCAGCAGCTCAGGGACGAACTTGCAAATCCTACCAGGATCTCCCTTCCTTGTCCATTTTCTTCCTTTTATGAGGTGGGAGGAATGATGTGAAGCCTTCTTCTGACATTTATATACATGATCAGATGAGTTATTTCTGAAAAACACCCAAAATAAAAAGGATGGTGAGAAGACACTTGGTTCTTCCTACTAATCAGCTGTAGCAACTTTTGATCTCCTAGCTTTTTCTAAGTTTCCGTATTAATATTAAATCCCCTACTCTTAACATTTAGCTTAATTATTTGTTTCACGGTTAACATTTATATTACTGCATTTTGCCTATGTTTTGGATTTTTGGGGGCGTGAGGTGTCTGATCTCTGCTTGTAAAACAGAAGTTTACTTATATGCAAAGGGTCCAAATCAGTTATTTTGGATTGCTCCTGAGCCATGGTCCAGAAATGAAACTTTGGGCACCTGGCACTGTGTCAAAATGTGACAGCCACAGGACATTAATCCATTTGTCAGTCTAAAGAGACTCTACTGATTCAGATGTGCTAATGTTTGATAACATTTTCCCAGCAGATCTGCAAGACTTATTGTCTGTAGGCCTTTGACCGGACCTCCCACAGTCTTTTCTTGCCATCTACACACCACGGTCATGGTCTCTGGCTATTGCTGCTCTTCTCTGCAAGCAGGTTTGGACACAGGGACTTCCTCTTTTATTTGCACGCTCATCAGGCATGAACCGTGCTCCTACTTCTCCTTGCTTGCTGCCAACATGCCTCAGTTCCCAATGATGTTAGTGCCTGGACTGACTCATGCACAGCATGAACAACGTGGCTCCACTGCTCCGTTGATGCCTGCAGAGGCAAAATCCACTTTCCACGCATCCTGACTGGATCCTAACTGGACCCAAGTACAGGTACTGGCATGGACATGTCAAGAGGCATGTCCACACACTTGGCTGTCGCTAGAAACCTATGGAATAGTACAGGCTGTCCTACCATCCCACATGATTATTTCAGCACCTTGTATAGGCCCTTTTGGATTAACTCGCTCAGGTGGCCCTACAAAAAGTCAACAACGGTAATGTGTGGTACTAAGTGTTTTGCTCCTCTTGGGGCAAAGGAGTTGGACTGCATTACAAGTTGGGATGTAAGCACAGCCCTTGAATACGACAGTGATGCTTTGTGGGAGCATCTCTTATCCTGTTTGTTTAGAGGCAGTTGATCACTTCTGAAAAGGAAGAGGCAAGAGCGTGACAGACCACCAACAGTACGCTGTCTCCGTTGTACCTCATTGCTCTCCGTAACAGGAACACACTTGCTGGTTTTGTATGCTTTAGCCAGGCAAGAGTTGTGGAAGCTGAGGTGATGTGCAGCTTGCCAGGCCAGCAGAGCAAATTAGCAATTGCCATCCATGGTGATCAACAAGGGCCTGACACAGCACAGAGAAGGACAGAGAGAGGCACAGGGTAGGCATTGGCCTCTTCTCAAGGATCCCAACCCTGGAGACACCCATATGAGCAAGCCCTGCCACGCCATCCGTCTGCACTCATGCCCTGCAGACAGTGTGAACCGAGACTCTTCTGGGCAGCATAAATCAGCTCCAAAGTTATCTTGCTGGTTGTCCAGTTTCTGCACCAAAGCAGAGTGGCAGTGTTTGGTGGATAACTCTTTCCTTAATACTTAGGCTGGCTCTATTCATCAACAGGCAAGGGATCAGGAAATTTAACCTAAACAGGATCGAAGTGAATCAGCTCTGCTGGGTGTAAGGAGGCAGCTAGGTGTGGATTAATCCTGCTACTTAATGTAATTGGGAAATATTTTGCTGGGCATAGTGCTGAGCTTCTCCTGAACAGCTTTTGCAGGACCCCATTGGAAACACACATGAGCTGTCCTTAAAATTGGAAGGCTTGTCCCTTAAGATGCCACCTCCAAACATCCCCTCAATGCAACTGGGACAATGTTGCTCAGTCACGCAAAGGCAACTGAAAAAAGAGGACAAATGCAACACCAGGGCTGCCAGGTCACAATCGTGGCGCAAGCTGTGACAGACTCCCTACAGTACACAGTTACTAACCTGATAGAAATGCAGTTGAGGGCTTGTTTCTGATCTGGATTAAACTTGTACTGCCAGATGATCTGGTAGATGCAGAGCTGGTATTAATGAATGCTGAATCATAGACTCAGTGAACGATACCTGGGTCAAACT
Organism: Haliaeetus albicilla; assembly: GCF_947461875.1. Taxonomy (NCBI): domain Eukaryota; kingdom Metazoa; phylum Chordata; class Aves; order Accipitriformes; family Accipitridae; genus Haliaeetus; species Haliaeetus albicilla. The sequence goes on from NC_091495.1 coordinate 36,670,015, forward strand.
CTGCGCTCCAAACCCATATATTACTGCTGCTGCTGAATGTACCCCCTTATCCTACTCAATAAACTGATGTGATGAGGTAGAAAACATTTTTATTATTTATACTGTCTCAGGCAAGAAAGGGGATGCAGGTAAGGAATATAAGAACAGTTAGAGTGGCAGTTAGAGGTAATATTAGTCTGACTGACCTGCCTTGACATTAAATGCCTTAGAGAATTCACTCTGCTGTTGAAAAGTATACTTTTCTGCATAAGCTGATTAAAAGGGGGCAAGTTTCATGCATATGCCATTAGGAATGTGTAAGGATATCTCAGCAGGTCCAGGCTGAGCCTGGTAGCAGCAGAACCACTGCATAGGTAGAACGTGACCACTGCCTTCAGGGAGCAGCAAAGAGGGAGGAAAACATATTCTGCATTAGAAGGACGTGGGCTGCTATTTGAATTAACAGGAAAAGGTAGCTAATGGTAGTTTAGTTGAACTGCTATGTTAGGCAACAGAACAAATAGTTCATGGCAGCTAAGTGTGAGGGACAACATACTCATCCAAACCAGTGAAAGGATGTGAAGAAATAGTGGAGGGCAAAGTACCCCCATCTTCCAGCATTTCATAAGACATGCACTCCTCTTTGCCAGATAATAAAAATCAGAGCTTGCTCCCAAATTCGACAAACCGATTTTCTATTGCAAAGCCATAACAGTGACCCCATCACATGCTTGTGCGTATCTGCGAGTCAGCACGTGGGCCTGGCAGCTTCTGTGCCGCCGGGGAAACAGTTGGCCTTACTACCCCTGACACCAATGATAAAGTAAAGAGCGTGGTTCTTCTCAGGATGTCCTCTGGAGCAAGTGTGTGGTGTAAGTCAGTAATGGGAGTGAAGAACGGCACAGGAATTTAAACAGCTCTCAGACTCCGCTCTCCTCTTTTGCAGCCCAGCAAGCTTTCCCCCAGGCTAGTGGGGTATTTGGCAAGTGGTGGCGTTCATATGTCAGCTTGTTTATCCTAACATTTAAATTCAGCTGGTTCAGCATGGTGCATATGTTTGCTGTTAAGCTCAACTGGTACAAAATGCTCAGTGTAACTAACTGATGTGCTGGGTGTTAGGACACAGGAAGCAACAAACTGGTCCAGACTCAGAGGGTGTTTAGATGTGTATAAAGAGAAGCAGGGCAAACCATTTAAAATGAAAATTACTTACAGGATTGAATTCTAAGCACTTTTTCTCTGGTAGTTAATTTTTTCACCAACTCACAGGGAAAAATGCATTAGGGTTCAAAACATATATTATAGTACAAAAAATAAGGAGTGAAAGCTTGTGCTGAAACAGAACACCATACTGCTGCCATAGCCATATCCCTGGAGAGGATATAATGCAGAAAGAATGGGTCTGGCTTAAACACAGCAAACCTCCCAGGTGGGACACATATTCCTTGTCTACACTAGCAACCTTGATACAGATGTCTTGGCAAACCCTCCTGCTTCTTACAACTCTTCAGTATTTTTACAGATGAAAAAGAGGTTGCCAGCAGGGAGTGTCGCAGCATGTAGAGAACTAATTATAAGTGATAATAATCCAGCAGACCTATACTGGGATTAAAACGTCTCATGGAATCGTTTTTGTCCTTGAAAGGTGCACGTTAGCTTTTTTTGCAGCCTAACCTAGGGAGATGTAGCAAAAAAGCCCTCTTCCAAGTCCCAAAATGAAACAAACCGTATCAAGAAAACCACTTTCCCCTTAGCAAAGTACCACAGGGCATCAGCTAACAGACCTGCAGCAGTTTGCTCTGCAGACTTTCCACACTGCTGGCAAAACTCAATGATGGACTGGGTCCCAGATGTTTCTGAAGGTTTTCCACAAGTGAAGCTACAGCTTTCCAATCTTTTGGCTAGCTGTGCTATGAGGATGTTTTTGGCAGAGTGTATGGTCTAATCAAAGACGATGATCTTGGTGGCCTATGTATTTTATCTAAGCCCACAATAATCCCTTCATCACCTTGCCAGCAATTTGGGAGACAACAGATAGTGGCAGAGTCTGCTGCCAAAATGCTCCTTGTGCCCAGGTATTGCACAGGGCTGCAATCGCCCTGGCAAGGTGGGTACCACACAGCAGCACAGCCTTTTCTGCATTGCCTAAACGCGACCCCCACCCTGTACGAGACCTGTTTGCTGCATGGGAGGGCTGCACCCTCATGATCCCTCCCGGTAAATCCTGCCCTGGATGCTGCAGGGTGGCAGAGCGAGGGGAAACATGGAGCTGCTGGCCCCGAGCAGCTGGCCCCGGGCCAGGGCGAGCAGCCAGGAGATCCCGGCGCTGATCCCCTAGCTGCCGCTGACGTGACCTCCCTGTGTCTCCCTCTTGTTTCCTCTGAGGCAGGATATGGTTTGACCTTCCAAAAACCACAGAAGGGTGCTAGGGATTGTAGCTGAAAAACTGGCTTTGAAATGGTCATTTCCAGCTCCTGTTATCCTCAGCACTACAGGGATGATGGCAGGGATGCACCGGAGCTGCAGAGAGGGAGCAGACCCTCTGGACGACACACCATACCCTAAAGCTGCCCACCGACCTCGGCAGGTGGGATTTCACCTGCAGTCCGAAGCAGCATGCTGCGAGGAGGGACCTACTGCTGCTTCCCCTGGCCAAGACGAGTCTGCTGAGCATCATTGCTCCTAGGTCTCTCAGGCCCTCTTTCAGCAAGGTATTAATCTTACGGTTAATACAAGCAGCTGCCAATTGTTTCACTGGGATTATGCATGTGTTTATGCTTCCTGCTGAATGGAAGTCTTAATGCATTATGGGGAAAACATTAAGGAAATTGGCTTGAAGGCTTGGAAAAATAATTACTGTGTCTGACCAGACTGAAAATACAAAAAAAGGGCTTGCCTCTTATTTTTTTCAGGTAATTAACAGATCCTACTATATGATAACCCATACTTGAGCTATCAAATCTAACACTGACCATTTTTCCCATTAATTAAAGACTGTAACAGCAGAAGGGATTTAAAATAGATAAGTTTGTTAGATTTGGGATGAAACAGTATTTTTAGAGGAGGTTTCTGGTATACTGGTTTGGGGGTGGTGATGAAACAGTGCTTAATAGTCCTGTTATCTAAGCTACTCATCGCACAACAATCCAGCAGCAATTATCTAGTATCTTATGGGAAGCCATAGGAGCTGCTGAACTGGCCGAGCGAGTCTCTCGGCACCCAGATGGATGACAACAGGCTGGGAGTCACAAGACGTGCTGGGACGTTGTCCCTCCTGTCCTGGCCAGGAGAGCAGCAGCTTCCCCAAAGGGCAGCCAGGACGGGCTCTTCTTGCGGAGGATCCTGCCCACGCTGATAAAAAGCCATTTATCTTTCAGGGGTCAGAGACAGACTAAAAAAACCAGTCCCTCACAGTCTCAAAAGTGAGCCTGGCTTTTTCTGAGCCTGTTCTTCTTTATCTTCTCTATTAGCTTCTGCTCCTTAGTTCCAGTTTTGTCCATTCCCCACATATTCATCCTACATTTACCATTTTCCCACTATCTTCAGACCCGCTGGAAGCATTGCAGGGGGAATGAGCAGCGGGAGGTTCATTCTGTCTTGCTGAGCCTCATGCTCAGGCTGAGATGCCACAGGCATGAGCAACCAGAAAAAATCCTAAAATCTAGATAGCTGCTTAGTTGCAAGACATAACACTCCCATTTACAAAAGCTAGGAGACACACCTAGAAGAGCTAATTTGGAAATAGCAATAATAAAACAACATGTGCCCTATACACCCTGTGTGAAGGGCAAAGGCAGATTGAATGCTTAGGGGAAAAGTGATTCTGAAACCCAGCTATTACTGTTGTTTTCCCCAAACAGAGTCAACAGTGAAAGATCAACAAGGCCATGGCCATTCTCAGGCTGCTCAAGGAGCTTGAGAACAGTGACATATTAAGTCTTCAGGCTAGCAGAAATCTTGATGTTAACCCTGATGTTTGGACTTTCCGGTGTTCAGTGTTGTTCAGATCCACATTCTTCAGTCAGCGATGCACATAGCAGCTACTTTCAAAGATAAGATCAAGGGATGGCTCAGATTTTGAACAGAGCTTCACTAGGGGGGATGCTGGGTCCCCCTACAGTAGGAGTTTTTCATTGTCAAGTACCAGAATTTGGCATCTACGGCCTGTACAAACTTTGTTTTGATTGTAAATCTAATTGATAGCATTCCCTACATTAGCCCTTATATTTAAAATGGCAACGTGTGCTTCCTCATAAGCATCTTGGGTTTGCTCACCCATTACTCTCTGGGGTAAAATAGGTCCTCCTCCTAAAAGTTGAGCGTGGAAATTTGCAGCCATCAGGGCAGGTCTGGGGGATAACTTCTTTACAAGAACTTCATTCGGCTGCTTTCTGAGTTGCTAGAACAAGGAACACACAAAGCACATGCTTCTTTTATGGGGGACTTGGATTTTCTTGTAAGGTTAGTTGGTGAGTTGTCAGATTTGGAAGCCCCACTCATGCCAATGATTCTGTGTGGCAAGATGTGTGCTGTGGTCCTTACAGAGCCTTAGGCATCCAGCTGTGCTGGGGCACTTTCCAAACCAGGGCCCAATTTAGTGCAGTCATTACTGAGCAGAAGGTACAATGCATCCCAGGCTTTTTGCTTGTGAATGCAGCAACTCTCCAAGGATTTCTGGGGGCAAAGCCTCCCTGAAGACCACACTGGTGGTGTCAGAAACAGGCCTCCCTGGAAAGAAGAATGAGTTTGGAAGACATTATTTAAAATCCTGGAGTTATGAGGAATTACCAAACAAGTTTCCCACTGACGGAATGAGACCTGTAACTAAATTCCTATCTGGGTAGCTGTCTGCTGCCTCACGCCATTGTGCAAATATGCAATTACATGCCACCACCAAGGCTGTGCAGTTGCGTACCTCTGAAATTGCCAAAGAGCTCAATTAGCTAACCCCATCATAATACACTTAGCACTGTTTGTTTTGCTTTTGCCTTCGCTTTTTAACTGAAAAGGTGGAGGAAATTAAGTAAGCACTCCGTTTATTAGCAGTTACCATCTCCAATTCGCAGATCTCAGGAAATGAGGGTGCTGGGCGATAACTGGCAGCAAGAGCTGCAGATTTGCCCCGAGTCCCCTGCAGTGCCCCTGAGCACGGTGTGGGCTGCGGGCTGCATGAGCTGGCACAGGCTGCGGGATTGCACGGCCGCCTGCGCTTGCCCCCAGCTAAAATGGGGCTGCATTGAACAGGATGTGTAGCGTGCCAGTCGTGCTTGTAATTTAGTCAGGCTATTCACTAATAGCCCCTATATCTCCAGGTAGGGAGTCCTGGATGGAAAAGAGTGTACAAAATACATGTGCAGAGTCTGTTAGGTATCGCAGACCACTAGAACTGAAGCTGGACCAATATATATCATCTCTGCAGAGTTTGGGTCAAATTGAGCCTATAGCATGTGTGCTGAACAGCTAATTGTGGTAAATCAGAGGTGTCCACAACACATGGGACTTGCTGAGGGAGTGGAGGTCAGTTGGGCAGCACGGTCACAGGTCTGCCTTGTGCATAGTTGGTATAAGAGTGTGTGTGTGCGTGCGTGTGGACAATGACTTTGGAGTCAGTGTGAAGCTGTCTGATGAGACAAAATTTATCTGACATCTGCAAAATCTGGAAAAAAGTCCAAATTCCTTTTTTTTCCTCATTTGAGCAAAATTTGTATGCTGAAAAAGAGGGTATGCTGACATAAACCCAGATGTATTGGGCCCTACATTCAAAATATTTAACTCTCCTGAAAGTGCTTGTATGGGGCGGAAAGACATTTTAGCACTCGACCCAGCTGCTCCTATGGAAAATGGAGACTTGTATTTGCTGAAGCTAGTAAAAAAATACTGTGCAGGCTACAGGTGCTTCTCTCACACACCTGTGCTGCTCTCTTCAAATTAAGCTGCTGGTGATGGACATGTAATTGTGTTTGCAGATGTGTATCTGACGGGATCTTGGAAGCGTTTGCTCAGGGACAAAAGGAGCAGCACCCAGCCCACTCCCCTTTGGCTGGCGTGGCTCTGCAGGGCGAACTTGAGAAAAACAGCGCTTCAGACTTGTCTCAGCCCTGACAGTGATGGAGATAGCTGTACTACCTGCTTCGTGTTCCGTGACCTTGCAGGGTTTGCAGGGCTGTGGCAGTTTGGGGAGATTTTAAAAGGTGGCTTTTGACTTGTCAAGCGAGCGGGGCAGACAGTGAGCACGCAGGCTCCCCGCATTTCTCTTGCCACTTTCCTTGCATTCAGGCCCAGGCAAGACTTCTTGGAGGGAGGGAGAGGAGTAGCCCAGGGCTACAGAAGCATAATCTGCTGGGTCTACAAAATTAATCTGTTGTGTCAAGGTCAATATTAAACTATGCCCCTGTTCTCGTCGCTGTGTTCGTCGAGCGAGGCTACGCAGTCACACAACACATGGGGTGCCTCTGCCACACCAGGTCCTACCTGTAGGTCCCCTTTCTGCTCCCTCCTTTTCCCTGTGAAATAGATCAGAAATATTCTTAATTTACGAGCTGTGACTAGTCAGTAATCCCATCAATATATTTTTCAAAGACACAAATATATAACAGATTCTGGGCATATCTGCAAAATCCAATTGTTTTCAGTCGAGAAACCATCATTTGCAATTACTGTGCTCCCTCCAAATTAGATACTCATTCTCATCTTATTATTTTTTATTCTACTGCTGTGTACTGATTTACAGCAGGGGAAAACCTACTCAGTGAAATATCCACTGTCACTGATGAATTCTGCATGAGATACATGATTAAATGTTATTTAATTTTTTAATGAAGCCCATAAGTGTATACGAGTGTTCTCCAGGGAATATAAATTTCCATGCAGCAACACTGAGCAATAAGCTACTCAGAGACCTGATATGCTAAACAATTCAGATAGGTCAGAAGATCAAACGTGACTATTCCAGCTTTAACATTTATGGTTCCTGAAGAACAGAAACAAGATTACCATCCCTGCAAAAAGAAATCTTTCCTTACTTGATTTTGTACTACAAGCATCACCTGGCAACTTGATTGTAGCCTTGCCTCTCATCTGAGTACATCCGTGCTGATCCCTCCTTTTGAAACAACATTATGCCTTTTACCTTGATATTGATCTGCTTGCCAAGGATTAGCATAAAATTTTACAACACTCTTAAAGCTTTATCATATCTTCATTGCAGGACCCATATAAACCCTTTTCTATTATGACGGAAGAGTCTATATTGCATCCCTTAATCTGTCAGCCTTCTGTAGGAATGAAAGCTGTAGATATGATTGCAGAGTTTGAAAGTCCTGTTCTAGGCTGGTCCAGCTGCCTGCAAAAGGAATCTGAAGAAGATATATCTATGCATGCCACTCGCCTCTGTCCCTCTTCCAGAGTTTTGTAATGCAAGATGCCTGCACATGCAATTTTAAACACCCAGTCCGCAAGTGTATCATTAAGTGTATTCTGTACCATTAAGAATATACTGATAAAAATCTCTTCTTAAGATTGATTCTACACCCTTTTACCTAATGTATACTGTCCAAAGCAAATCTTCTTCTACAAAGAATGGAATTCATAATCTGTGATGATAAATATTGGTACCACATGGCATAACCTAAAGATCAGGGAAACAACTTTCATGTGCTGCTGGAAGACTTTAGGTAGACAATGAGGCTAGAATCGCTGCCATGGCACTCTGCCTTCCCTGCTAAGCCCAGTATTTGTCGAGGATGCCAGGAGGAGCATTTCTTTTCCTTTTCACTGCACTCTTCTGACCTGTCTTATGCACCGGTACTATACTGCTGCAGCCAACTGGATAAGAGTAGAACATCAAACTTTTCTAAATACAGTAAATGAAATGCACATGCTGTTATAATGACCGTAGTACAGGTTGCAGATTAATTTCTTGCCTTGCCGTCACACACAGCCAGGGGCTCTGCTGCTTTTCTTCCCTGCCATCTTCCCCTCTTACTCAGGTGCCTCCTTCAGTTTTTCTCTGTCCAACAGCTATTCCTCTGGTTTGGAGAAGTCAGAGGCAATGGGATGGGATGCTAGTGGTATTTAATTCTCACAGTGTAATGATTATGTTCAGGATGGACGTCTGACAGGCCCCCCTGCCCTCCTCCCAGCCCTGACTGGAAAATGACCGTCTTGAAGTTTGCAAGGCTGGGACCTTACATCTGAAGCTTTCTGAAGTAAAGGTGATGGTTTAGTTACGTGAGTGTCTAGTGAAGTACAGACTGGGATGCTGGCCCCCATAGGCATACTGCTGTGCGCATACATCATAACACACGAAACCACTACTTTATTTGGATGGACTTTGATCGATTTTCTTCCAGTTAACTGGAAAGTGAGTCTTACAGAGGACAGACACTACTCAATATCACATAAATAATTACATCCCAGAGTGCGTTATACAGATGGCATCACCTTCCTTCTTTTAATCTGTGAAGAGTTTGCGCTTGCTGTTCACCAACACCTTTCCTTTTTTAGAGAAAAGAAATTAAAAACAAAACTACGAGTAGTTTTGTCTCCAGTGTCTTACACCATAGGACCACAAACCAGGTACAGCTAAGATGCAATCACCCTGTTTTTCTCACCAGGCTGTCCTAAGAGGTTGGGACTGACAAGCTGAGATGGCCCAGTGTCACAGTGATACTGGTGCTCATCAAATGACACTTTTATGAGAGGTGAGAAAGCTGTTTGCAGAGCAAGAAACTCTGCATATAAATAGCAAAGTCCCCCCTGCCCCTTGCTTCCAATGGGCGATAATAATAACGGACACATCAGCCTTGCGCTGGGTGCAGAAGCTGGTGGAGAGGCAGAAAAATGATAACCCTCAGAAAGAGCCAGCGAGCACTGGAGTGTGTGCGGGGAGCTGTGCGAGGAGGGAGGGGAAAGGCAAAGCCCAGGGAGAGCTCAACCATGCAGCAATCCTTCATTGAGACCAGGCCTTTTCAGGCACTGCCTTTACATGTACCACTTTTTTAGCAGAGAAATCTTCCCATGGAGAACTTGCTCCATAGACCTCGACCTCTTTTCCTGACCCAACGCTGTACTGGCAGGTGAGCGTTTGGAGTTCAGGGTCCTACAGGCAAGGAGCTGGCGGTCTTTCCTTGTAAGAGGCTCTGGGTGCTTCTGTCCATGTGCTCTTGCTGGTCTCCTCCACCTCCAGCCTTTCTCTCTGGCTCTGGAGCCCTTGCTCACCACTCTGCATCAGGCATGCCGGCTCTCCGGGGTCTCCTCCCTCCCAGTGAGTTTGTGGGGTGTACCTTGAATGGGGGCTCCTCTACCTGGGTCTTCCCTTTGCGGGACTAGAGTCTCCTGTTTAAGTGTCCCCATCTTCAACTTACAGAGGCGTTTCGTAGAGGTCTCTCAGTGCTCCTTTGTCACTGATCCTTTTGCACTGGCCAGGCCCAACAACTGTAGAAATACTGTTAAAATGTCAGGACTGTGCAGCCGAAGCACTGTACAGAAACAGGAACAGCTTCCCTTACACATGCTGCGATCCCCTTAGTCGTACTCCCGTTTTAGAAAAAGGTCAGATTTAGCCAGCCGGGTTACTTGCCAAATAGTTTGTAGATCCTAAGCCAAAACCTCTGACACAAACAGTACCAGTATGTGACAACGTGATACTCAAGCATTTGGTCAGTTCCTATTCCAACTCAGGCTGGCTGAGGAATAATAAATGATACGAAATGCTGGCTTCCCAAAACATTTGGCTACTCTATGCCTTTATTTCTGGATCTAATCAGTATTCCAAACTAATGTGTGTGCAGTCTTGCATTTATACATTTTTGTTGCTGATCCAAATCTCCTGCTCTGCCTATCTGGAAGTCACTTTGCTCCTCGTCCCTTGGCAGGGATGGTGACAGCCGTCCAGGGACTGACTCCTGCACCCTGTCAGTGGGAGCTCTGGGTGCTGGGACGGGGGGAGCAAAGCGCTGTGCAGGCGTGAGAGCTGAATTTTGCCTCAGGGTAAAAAACTGGGGGAAAATAAAGGCGAAATCAGAAGCCAGGCTACATCAAAATGAGACTGGCACATCAGCTCGTGGCGGCTGGGGGAAGGGACGGTGCTGCAGAGTGCCGGGCAGCTGCTCAGCACTGCCAGCTTCGCTTGCCAGCTCTATGGCTTTGGATTTTTATTTTCTTTTGAAACCTCACGAGGGGTGAGACGCTAAAGCGCAGTGAAGAGCAGGACTGCAAATCACCCGCCTGTCTGGCTGTAATGATTTGAGGGCACGAAGCTGCAAGTGCTTCCCCATCTGCGTCCCCCTCTGGCAGGCACCCCGGCTGTGCCGTGCGGTGCCATGCGGTGCCGAGGCGAGCCGTGACCTACCCGGTGCAGGGAGGACACAGCTTGCCTTGCAGCCAGCCCTGCCAGGGAAGGGGGACCCACTCCTAAACCCCGCTCATTTGCTGCTTCACACCGAAATCCTGCAGGGAAAGGAAGGGGAGGGAAGATGGACACGTTCAGTAAATCCCATTAGCATCGCTGCAATCCCGGTTGGGAAATGCCTTGTGTGCTTTCCAAGATCCCTGGGTAAAGTGAGGGATTTGTTTCTAAAGGGGAAAGCGGGTGATTGAGCGCAGCTGAAGCCAGCCTGCTCCTTCTGCCCAGTCCTGGTGGTGGGGAACAGCCTGAGCACATCCCCGGGGACGGAATGGGATCCACCCTCTCCTGCGTTCAGGAGTTGTGTCTGACCCAGAGGCAAAGCAGAATAAACATGTGAACCTTTCTCAAAGCTGCCATTGTAGAAGCTTTCCAGTTAGTTAGGCATGGAAATACTGGGCATTTGCAGGTACGCGCCAGATACATGTCCGTCACCCCACCGAGGTGAACAGGCTGCTGCCGAGGTGGGGTGCAGAAGACTCCTCCGAGTGGCTGCAGGACTGGGGCCTTCGCACTTTAAATAATTTTTTCTACTGTCTTTCTCATGCCATTTTGTCAGCAGCTAGTAAGCTGCCTCAAGAGAGGACCCCAGGGCTGTGACTGGCACCGCTCCAGAGAAGCTGCTCTTTCCCTCTCTGCAGGTGAGGGATCGTCCTGGGGCTTGGACCTTTGCTCCCGGTGGGTCGTGGTGCCAGCTCGTCATGGCCAATGCAGTCTGCGAGGGTGGCAGGAGGGCCTTGGGGTGCCCATGGCTATCGGACATGGTCCTGCCTCCCTGGGCACGGGGAGATCCTTGGAAACCTGCTATCAGCGTGCCTGGCAGGCAGCAGCAGTGGGTACAGGCACATCAGCAGGGGCTCAGTCTAGAAAAAAAATGACTAGAGCAGCTGAAAGGAGGACGGGGAAGGGTCTCCATCTGCTTTATTTATGGTTGTATTTAGTTTCTTGGCAAGGAAACCCACAGAGAATGTTTTTTGGAGCGCCGGCTAGGCTACCCTGAAAGATTTGAAGCTGACATGGCTACCACTTCTTTCTGTCTCAAAACACAGGAGAGAGAAGGGATGGTATCTGTGCGGCAGATTTGAGCACTGTGACTCATGCTTATCACCATCCTGCTAATGCGTCTAATTTGGACAATTAAGTTAAACTTGGTGTTAACCTTCCCCACACTTCTTTGAAAGCAAAATGAAGTCCTACCTGGCCGGGGGTACATAATCCTCCGTCTTCCCTGGTTAACATCAAAGGGCCATCGTGCAGCTTAATTTGTTATTGGTGGCAAGGTACATTTAGACCTCAGAGTGGCTGTAATGGTGCAAAATATATAATTAATAATGAGTAATAGCTCCATAATCTGTGGCTCTCCCCTCCTTCTTGATGTGTTCTCATCCCAGCCACAAGCAGAAAAACCCCCAAGCGTTCCTTTATGTCATCTTAAAACCATCACTCTAACACTTTATTTCTATTCATTCTTTTTCTCCAGGTTATAGCTACATGTTCAGACTAGAAACGATATCAGGCAGAGACCTTATCCCCACTATATTTGAAAAATGTTTGCAACAGAATAAAAGTGTTGCTAACAGAACAAACACTGTAGTAATTAAGTATTCATTGAATTTTAGGACCCAGTGGTGAGAGTAGATGCATTAGTTGGTCCCCAGACACAAGGATAGGCACCAGTCTGCTGCAGCACACACCATGCCCTGCTGGGAGATTAGAAACAGAGGGTGTAGAAGCGATTGCCAGACAGACACTGTGAGGAGGACAAGCTGGGAGACACCAGCACAAACTCTGCTCCTTTGTGGGAGGCAACTGACCCATGGGCAAGGGCATCCAAAGAGTTCACCTTTGGTGGTTTTTGATATTACCGCCCCTTCCACTACAGATAGTATTATTTGATATTACCGCCCATCCGCTGCAGACATGGTGCAGAGTCGCCTAATTCAGGCAGCAGCGGTCCTTCTGCAGCCCCCCGGTTCACGCCTGCTGACCGCAGGGCCACGGCTGCTGGCCCCACGCCGAAGAACCGGGGAGCAGCAGGTCCTCTGCTGATGCCGCTGCCGGAGAGCCGGCAGCGCACCGCAGAGAGCCCTGCACAGAGCCGTGGGCTGCAACGTCTCAAACTCTTGCAACTAGATCCTCCTATGCGCGTCCCTCCGAAGCCACAGATGCCCCTCTGGTCACGTCACGTTGCACTCTAATTGAATCCAGCAGCATTTAAGTACATGGTCCCACTAGTTGCAAGGATTTTCCCCTCGCCTCATTGAATAATCTTTTCCGACATCATGTCTAGGACTATTAAACTGTCTCTTCTCAAAGTGTTTCCCCTCCAAACCGATGTGGAAGGAGCAAGGTGCAGCAGCTGGGGGAAGAAGGGGCAAGGATGGTTTCTTGTGGGCCAACAAGTGCCTTGAGAGCTTGTCACAACACCCTTTCATCATTTTTATTCAGCACTCAGCAAATGCAGAGCCATTTATTGTCCATTGAATAGTCTGTAGAGCTCTGCTTTTGCTGAGTTGTACCTGGAACGGAGCCAAAAGGAGAAGAAATAATTAACGGTCTGCCCTGTCCATATGTTTAAAATACACTACAAAATGAAAACAGTCCTGTGGAGAGTTCTCTGCATTAAAGCTTTTCCATCATGTGGAGTTGGAATATTTTCTCTGTTCCTTAGGGGAGGACTTAGGACAATATTTGAGAAACCAGAGTTAATATTAATTTTCAGAATCTTTCTTTCCAGTTCTTTCAATTCATTAATCATATGTTTTATGCCTGTATAAAAAAAAGAATTAAGTTGTAGTATGTACTGAAACTATTTCAGATGTTCAGAATTCATAAGAATACTACGGAAGAACTGAAATTAGTTTAGACCCTGATAGTACAATCTGGAAAAGAGAATGATTCATGTTTAAAGCCAGATTTTTACCGAAACTTTATGGTCTAGACCCATTTATTTAAAATGGACCTGACATCACCAGATCCAAACACATTTAAAGCAGCTTACTGGGTTTGAATTTCTTAGGAAAGAAATAACATACAAAAGCCTGTTAATAATAGGGGTTCCTTGTACGACAAGGGAGGAATTCATGCCAATCCCTATTGGTGTGAAATGAAGTGTAGCCACGTGAATGCTGCCCATTGCTGTTTAAAGGACTGATTTCAGAAAATGTCCTTAGGAATCATGATAATAGCTCCTCTGCTCCTATGAGCGCCCACTGGCCTCATTATCAGACTCATTGCAATTGCTTTCTGGTGAATCACCAGTGCAAAACAAAAAAGATCCCAGCAAAACCAGCCAGCCAACGATCCTCACCTCACTGAGTAGTCATGACTGACTATACATCCAGTTCCCCACAGTTGTCACCAAAGGTTGTGACAATGGTCAAGCTGTGTCTTCTAGTTTACCCGTCGGGGGCAATCACCCTTGGCCTGTCCTCTGTCCATCTGCCCTTTGCCGAAGCTTGGAAAAATTTTCATGTAATAAAACCATTTTCACAGGAAGGACTTGCACAAAAAGCCAAACTCTCCTCTTGCTGCTGCTGGTGTCCTCCCTGGGGTTTTTCTGGCACCCTGGATCAAGAATCTATGAAAGTTAAATCAGCAGAACCAGTTCAGTTTAGGACAGATCCCAAGGTCAGCCATCCAACCTGCGTGGAGTGTTATCTTGTTGGTCATCTCAGCAGAAAAGCCAAGTGCTGAACAACCTACAGGCCAACCAGCAGCTCGACCCTTAGGTATGGCCCTCTGGACTCGCTTGACCCTTGGCCCTTTGGACTCATGTTCAGGTCCACTGCCAGAGTCAAGTGGAGATTTCACTGGCACAACTCCGGCTCCACCTGTAGATTTTAATCTCTCTAATCATTAATCCGGCACCTTGCAGTGCAAATACTCCAAGCAGACGCGTAGCCATCCAGGTTGGCTGGACAAGGATCAAATATTCCTTGTGGAATCCCAAACATCCGCCGGCACAAACATCCCTTGTGGGATCCCAAACATCCGCCGGCACAAACATCACTGGCCAGCACATCGGCTGTTATCCAGGGGAAGCCAACTATTAGCTCCCCAAACAGCTGGGGATGGTTGTTTCATAACATCAGCAACCTCTCCTCATTCTCCATGTCTCAGGGGCCTATTTTTTCCGTGGTCACCTGCCCCACAGCTCTGACTGGTGTGGCAGGTTCGCAGGGGGCTCTGCTTATGGGGCACATGTTCGCAGTTAGAGCACAGCTAGAGCTGCCCGTCCTGGCAATGGGACGGGAGGGACGGCAAAAACTTCAGCGTCAATCCTCTGCTTTCTGGGAAAAAAAATGCAAACAAAGGGTCTCTAGGGCTAAGAGATGTATTTCACTGGGTGGGCAGCAGGGGTGTCAAAGCCTTCTGCTCTGAGAAGATAGAATACTCTGTCTTCTTCATGGGGACCAATGCTCTTGTCCTGCCACACTCTCCCAGCTCAGCCTGTGTGTGCCCTGGCTCAATGCAGCCAAGGCCTTTTCCCCAGCTTTAAATGCCAGAATATAGTGGCATAACACAGGTTTCACCTTTCTTTTATTTCCCCGCTAACTGAAAGGTCAAAACAAATTGAATTAAAGAATTATGTGGGGAATTCAGTAATTAAAAGCTTGTGAGCGGGTGTAAAAGTTAATCGTAAAAATAAATAGTTACTCAGTAACTTCATTACATTAAGGTAAGAGCCATATATGCTGCATAATACAATAGGAGCTTAGGGAGCTGAAACCACTGAGAAGCCATAAGTCATGGTTTGAGTCGCAGGAGAAAACCCACATTGCTGTCACGGTCCAGGCTCTGGAGCAGGCGGGGAAGCTGAGCTCCAGGCACAGATTACATCCTGACATCCTCCTTAAATTGCATGATGTGCATGCCCTTAGGTACCACCTGCCACCTGCGTACGCACAGCCTCCGGGGGCGAGGGGCAAGTGAAGCAGTGGGGACAGGGATGGGTAAGCTGGAAGTCTGTCCTGTTATAACCAGCCTGTGCTCTAACAAGGTGACAAAACTCTGTCCTGTTATAACCAGCCTGTACTTTAACAAGGTGACAAGCCCCCCCTGCAAGGTATTTGCCCTAGGAATGAGACTGCTAGGTAGTGTCAGACTTTTCATACAAAAGGGGGAAGGGGGTGGCAGATAAGTAAGAAAACTCATTATCAAATCAGTAATGTCATCTAAACCATTCTATCCTGGTCTTGTCCAGAGGGGAAAAGCCAGCAGGCATATCCTGACAGCAGAGTAGGAACATCCTGCAGAGCAGGTTTCACCTCTCCTCCCTCCCCGTGCAGAACAGGGTTGAATAGGGAAGAACGCTTTAGGGATCCTGAGTATTTTCCCAGCACCCCTACTGCTGTTGAAGGTGATATGCAAGCATTCCTTCAAGTTTCAGGCCACCAAAAAATTAGGGCTGGATGGGAGTGCCATAGGTCTAGAAGCAACTGTGCCGGCAGCCCTTGGCAGACACAAAGCTGTCCTGCGAGGTGAGCATAACTTGGACAAGAAGAATGAGTAGTCTACAAAGAACTATCGGGTAAGGGTTTACAGTTCTGGAAGTGTCTCACAGCCTAAATAACTAGTGCCTAGGTTTTAAACCAAATCGCAAAGTCCCTGGTAAGTGGGTAACTGCATCTTGCAGGTGGCTGTTGAGCATTAGTCACAGCAAGATTTTTCAGTGATGTCGAAATCGGCCTAAAGGTAAGCAAGGGAAAAATATATAAGCAAGATATTTAAATAATTCCAGCCTTGTTATTTAAATAAGGAAACCCGCCTTTCTGAAGCAACTGAAAGAACAGTTAAGTCTTAGCTAAACGGTGAGCCTGGAAGCTAGAAGAGGCATCTCCATTATGTCTTGAGGCACATTGCTCAGGGAGAACCGGTTGTCAACAATTGTTCAATACAACTGACACAGGGGAAAAAGAAACCTTGGCTATTGCTAAAACTCTTTTTTTTTTTTTTTTTTCCCCCCGCTAAATCAGTTGATCCTGCTGGGGTCATCAAATTGAAAAAGTTCTTTTCAATAAAATGTTACATTTCTGTAGTCCTCAGGTGCTGAATTTTCTACGGATCCTTCAGGGCAGCCAGTCTGAAGGAGAAAGGGTAGAGGGATCCCTTGTCCAACCTTTTTAAATTTTAATTTATTGCAGTCAGTATTGTCCTTTTCCACTGCATAGCTAGGGGGAAGTGAGAGAGCTGACCCTTCAACTGGGGGATTTCAGTAACCTTGATTTTTGAACACATAGCCACTGCACAGCAAGAATCTACTTTTCCTCTTGCACGCTTTCCCCCATTATACTAAATTAACTCATTTTCTTAAAACTAAAGTCTTCCTAATGCAAGGATCTTTTTTAGATACAAACTCAACATTATTAAATATACCACATCACATCTTACTTACACTAATGGGTTATGAAAATATAAGCTATCTAAAGCTGAATCTTTCCTGTGTGCTTAAACAGCTTTATTTCCTGAGCCCAAATATTGTGTTATTAATAACTAAAGCAATACAGTCCTACGATTTCCAAACCCACAACAGCTCAGATGATACCTTAGTAAGCTTTGGAATGAAATAGCCCAGTTTCAATATCTACTTTTTGCAGTAAATCAATTGTAAATGGGGAGGAATAAATCTTCGAGTAATATGAAGGGGAAAAAAAATGTTCACGAAACTAGAAAACTAAGTTTTCGACAGTAAACTCCACCCTCAAAATTGTACAATTCACCCTTTAACCTTCACATTATCAGTCTGTAGACTGACCAGACATGTGAAAACTGTGATAGGCCTCGTTAAAGTTACTGTCTTTTGGGTTGGAAAGGTCAGCAAGGTTACCATGCTGGTACAGTATTATTTCCCACCAGTCTGAAAATCTTCTGAGTTTACAGATCCGGGAGTTTTGATCACTAACAAGACACTTATTTGAACCATTAAATCACAGCATGTCCCCCCAATTCAGCAAGATGCCTAGGCACCAAATCCAAGCTTTAATGCCAAATAAACAAGCGTATCATACTGTTATGCCATTTAGGCTGCTATACAAACTGAAATAAAACGCATCTAGCTTAATGTGTGCATTAAACATTCTGTGTAAGCACACAAAATTACAATCTTAGTGTTCTATAATGAAATCATAACCACTGCCTGCAATAAGCTCAGCATAAATCTTCCTCCTTTCCCAATGAGGCAGTGTCAGACTCCTCTGAAATCTGTTCCATAAAAGCAATAAAATCATGATATGGGAGAAAAAGCGAATAAGAAAGGTCAGTCAGGATTGATTCCTCAGCAGACAAACATTTTCATGCTCCTAGAAACCAGATTTTTTTGTCCGTGTTCCCATCTCAGGATTCTTCCCTGTACCATCATCTCTTCCGTTCAACATGCTCCTTTAGCTGTTGATTGGAAGACCTTGCGATACTCAACATCATTACAAGTTATGACTTCATTCCCATCTCTTGATGTGTGTAGCTTTATGGCTTTTTGCCAACCTCTTGAAGTTGTGATTCAAGCCTTCAGTTTCTCATGCACAAAAGCCAGAAAAGTCTAGATAGCATTCAGAATGCCAGAAACATCTGATCTTGGCTGTCTTCGTGAATCAGATGATGCATTGTCAGCAGTGTTTACAAATGCTGGACACCAAGAAACCCACAGCGGGTTTGTACCGGTCCTTTTACGTCATGTACTGAAATGCCTTGGTGACTTCTGTTTCTTGTCAAAAACGTAAGAAAACTCTCTTTTCAGCTCATCACCAAACCCACGGTTTTCATTAATGATTCTTAAACCTAACTAACCAACCTTTCTGCCCATCCCTGCCACATGGGTCGGGCCCAGATGCGAGCACAGGGTCTGCATTCACCCTCCGGGGATTGCCTCCTCTTGGCAGAAGCCAGCACCACTCTCGCAATAAGGCACATGCCACCAGAGCCCTTCAGAGCTTCATCAGTTTAAGGTGAAAGAGCTCGGAAGGAGCGTGGTATTTCACGAAGCCTGCTTGCACCTTGTGCTTTGGTGGCCCTGAGCAAACTTCTCTCCTTCTTCCCCCAACTGTGGTAGGCAGCGGACCCCAAGGGAGGTTTCCAGCTGACCCCAGGGCGCAGAGGGACCCCGCTTGTGTCAGTGACCTCCTGGTCTTTGAAACCTCCCGGTGAGGCTGGCCAGGGAGCCACCGAGCTTGCTCTGTGTCCCTGCTGGGCATGAAGCCTTTCCCCGGGATTAACGAGCCCTTCTGTTCCCTCTGTTATTGCTGGTTTGAAAACAAAGCCAGGGAAGTAGTGCTTCGGTTGGGAAGGACGATATGCTAAGGAAGCGTGCCCTAAGGAATAAGCCGTTATTGCTTTTGCATTAAGATTGAGAAGCCCCAGGGAGGAGGCAAGGAGGAAGGCTGGGAAAGCAGACCTAGAGCCATTTGAAGTGGACAGACCGGATTTATTGTGCTAGACACTGATAGCAGGGATGCTGTTCTTTCATTTGCAGGCTCTGTGTTTGCCTGATTAGCACAGTCACATGTAAACACTTGTTAGGGAAGCCTGACATTAAGCAAAAAGCAGCAAGAGTTGAAGTCACTGGCTGGTTGCAGGAAAGCTCCGAGCCTTGTTATTTTAATTGTGTCTGGAGTTCAGGTTTTGGGCCCAAGCTTAGTGCTTTTGGAAAACCCATTCCTCATTCTGAGTCGGAAACACGCTACCCTTACAATATTACAGAGCATATTTGGAGCATATTACTCAGCCCATGGCTCCTCCTGCAATTTCTCAGGTTTTTGTAGGCCTGCATGCAATTCTTCCCCATCTGAGGAATACCAATTCTGCAATAGCCCTAAGGAGAAAACCTTAATTTAAAAACAAAAACACAGAGACGGTTACACAGAGATCCTTAACTGTGTCTTTATGCCAATGGCTAGCTGAAGCAAGTGAAACATGCTGTTGTATTGCTTAGCTGGATTCAGATAACACTATGCCAGAGAAACATTTCATTCAGTTAAAAAGAAGTAAAAAGAGCAAGTTTGGGGCACTTGAAAACATTTGTCAGTTCAGGCAGAATGTGGCCCAGCTAATCTAGTTGGATAAAGGAGAAAAACCAAACCATCATTTCAGCATTCAAACGTTCCCTATTTATTTTTAAATGAATTGTAGCTAAGTTGAAATTTTGAAAGCAGAGAGAGAAAAACCTAAAAAAAAAAAAAAAAAAAATAGCCTGGATTAGCTTCATGATTTTCCTCCATTTTTTTCTTTCAGTCACAGACCCGAGAGGGCTGACATTCAGCTACCTGGAGAACCAAACGAAAACTACTGTTAGTTGTGACTTAAAGCTGCTGTGACCCAGCCGAAGGACACCCCTGACTTGCTCCAGGCTTCGCGAGAGCCTTTTTTAGCTCTGGCAGAGGCACCGTCTGCGTTTCACTCCAGATCCTCAGTGATACTCAGGCAACTGAGATCTGTCAAAGCCTAATTTAAGAGCTTCTGGGGGGTCGAGCGCTTGGGAGAAGTGCCCCAGGACCTGCCGCAGTCCTCGGTGGCTGTAGGACACCAGAGTCAGCGGCAGCTCAAGCTACTCAGGCTGTGCATCTCCAGCCTGGAGGCACTGGCTGCAGGGACCAAGTACCAACTGCTCTCTCTGTACGCATTCAGGACCCCCTCCCTCCCCTCCTTCTTTAAATCCGAAGGGTGTTTTCACGAGGTGGGTCGGCACCGCCATGCTCTTTTCATCCGCTGTGACTCGGCAGGAGACCGAGGCGTTGCCTGCGTGGGACTCGTGCCAAGAGCAGCAACAAGCTCTTCCATCAGTGCCAGGAAAACACAGCCCTATTTCAGACTGTACTGGTTTATCTGTCCTAAATCTCTCCAATCCCCACCACCAGAACAGACCATCTTATAAACTGCCCCCCTCCTTCACTACAACCCCATTAAGTGGGAAAAAAGAGGGAAGAGGAGCAGAATCCAGATTTAATAATGCAAGGTGACTGAATTTGCTGTGCCTAGTGAGAGGGCTTCCAGCTCGCTTTCACGAGAAAAGGATGTGTCATTGATTTCACTGCCTCCCCTTCTGTCTGTCTGTCATCCATTCCGTGCCCAGCCACATTTTAGGCTGCTGGATGATCTGAAACACCACCCAAGGCAGTAATGGTCTCAGAGCTGTTCCTGAAAGATTCATCAGAATCAGCAGCTGGGTGGAGACCGGACAAAACCAGGCTTCATTAGCTCTGCCGCTCACAGAGTGGCTTGTAATAGTCTAAATATGTTTAATTCCTTAGTGCCTCTGCCCTAGGGATTTGCATTTAAAAGAGGAACGGGAGCTTGCAGATTCAAATGTGTAGTTAGGTCCCCTTAATTCTATTATTCCAAAATTCGAAACTAGGTAAGAACACAGCGCTATAGACACAGGAGCAACCAAACTTTAGCCTCGTGTATCTGAAAGCCGGAGAATGTGGTGGTTTCTTTATATGCATCACTGGAAAACCCAGGTTTTATTCCAAAAGAGGAGCGGGGAACTGTGTCCCAGGAAGCCTTTAAGTGGCTCGCTGACACATGGGATTAACATAACGAATTATCACACAATGTGCTGCAGTTAGAGGCACGGAGATTAATTGCTGAAGGCCAGATGGGAGCGGTAGAGGTAAATACAGCCTTTTGTTGAAGGACGAGGGTGGGGGCTGAGCATGCAAAACTGCAGTGACCAGGAGAGTGTGACCTGCCCCAAGATGAACCTTCTGCAGAGAGCCAGCACGTGAGCACCCCATCATCTATCAAGGGACGGGGGGCCACTGCTGTGTCCCCAGCTGCCCACATGCTGCTCTCCAGGATGATGCTGCGTGGCCCAGCACCACCAGTCTCCTTGCGTCCTTGCTCCTGGGGCTCGCCTGCGTGGGCTCTGAGGGGCTGGTTGCCATTCATGGTACCCAAGCCACTGCCTCCCGTGCTGGCAGAGTTGAAACACCTTTTTTTGTTTTTATTGTCTCCTTCTGCCATTCCAGGACCTGGCCTACGTCTTTCTAAATGTGTTGGGATTTTAAGGAAACTTTTAAGTGGCTTACGGAGATGCCACAAGTATGAAGCCATATTTCATATAGTCAGCAGTTAAATGTAGATCATTAATAAAAGCTGACTGGGACAACTAATGTAACTCACTGCATTTCATGTCACGAACGCATGAACACAAACGCTTTTTTACAAGAAAAGGCCCCTCTATTTTAATATGGATCTAGAAACTATTGCCTACCTACTTGTTGAATGTGTCTAAAAAACCTGCTTTCAGGGATCCTGCCTTCCAAATATCACTGTCTAGTACAACATTTTGATTCTGACCTGTAAAACTGAATTGGTGAAATGACTGCCAATGGGGCTAATTTACAGGAATATGTTTCAGTATCACAAAGAATTTAGAGATGTTTCCCACTGTAATTTCAGCATTGATGCATTTCAATTGATTTACCATCACGGAAAGCATCTGGGCCCTAGTCCAAGAAGTGCTGTATCATTTTTCTATTATGGTGACACCTTGCTGGCTGATTTAGGGAAAAAAAAAAGTAATTAACACAAATACTATTCTTCAGTTTACTGGCATTTCAAGAAGGACACATTGAGGCACAGTGCTCTGGAGCACCGAAATGTTGGGCAGTGCTTAGTACAGATCCTGAGAGTGAATGGAGAAGGAACAGCTGACTTCTTGGTAGAAGCAGGAATTGCCAGTGCTACTGATGTTTACACTTCACCTAATCAAAGGCACCAATGGGTTTTAAGCCCTCCCAACCATCCACTGAAATAACCACGCTATTCCTCTCTCATACACATCCCAAGCCCCAATTTCTCAGGTAATGCCAAATAGGAGAATCTGTACCCCAGCAAGGAACTTCTCTGCACTTCCAGCCTCATGTTTTGATGATAAATGTGTTTATCTATCTTTTTACCACTGAAAACCAGCATTCATTTGGCTGGGGAATAGGTACACAGTTTGTCCTCCTCTAATAGGCAAACCTCCAAATCTCTAGTTCCACGGGATATGCCTAGACTAGGATTAGTCTACATTTATGCCCACATTTAATGAAACAGATCTTTAATTCAGAACAAACGTATTTTGTTGTAAGCTATGCCATAGTTGTTAATCCGCCAAGACTGACTTTTTCTCTTCGCTAAAGCACACAAATTTCTATAGAGGATTGAGGCTGCTAACACCATGTCTGTCTGCCTCAAAGTCACTACCTATTACTAACTGGGAACGGTCTTCAGAGAGACTCTCGAGCAAGGCATAAACTCTTACTCCTGGGTCCGTGATGTCTTAACACTTGTGCCACAGATTGCAGACTAAACTTTCCAATGTGACCTGGCAGGAACAATGCAGCCCAGACTACCTGACACTACATACAGTGGGCTGCAAATATTCTGAGAGAAATTAAGTCCATTTGGCTCAGTGGACTTTGAATGCAGGTACCAAGCACCGTTGCTTTGAGCTCCACCATTGTTAGCTAGACGTTGGCAGCCAAAGCCTGCCAAAAAGAAGTGGTCCATGCTGTAAATCCACATTTCTAGCATGGAGGTGGAATGTGTGAAGTAGGACTTAATATATGAAAGAGGCAAAACCCACTAAGAAGGACATCCAGAACCCAAAAGACATCTAGAGTCCTGGCCATGTGAATTGAACTCAATGGACTGAGCAGAAGTCACAGAAAGATCTAAACTACCTCTGGTCAGGAATTTTCCAATCTGACTAGTCAAAACTAAAAAGGTTTTGTAGTCATTGCTCAGTTTTGAGGAAGTTCTGTTGACAAAATGCTGCTCAGTTACATTTTCTGCTAGTCCATGGGGCAAGCTGATGGAGAAGCCATGCTTCCAGAGTACCTGGTTTCATGGTGACCCCGCCAGAGAAATGTCTCATTCAGGAATTTCAGACTCACAGCTGCACTTTAGGGAGCCTGGAAACTTGCAGAGCCAGCTCAGGCCAGGGATTTCAGAGTTTCAGGTTCCCAGGCATGCAGGAATGGGGCACAAGTTGTTCAGGTTGATTTTTTAAGGAGAAAAAAACCCAAACAAACAACAGCATAATTCAGCGAGGGAGAAGCATTTCACTTTGGAAAAACTTAAATTCCACAACTTATTTTCTCTGGGAAATTCTGGAGTTTACTACCCCGGTTCCAGATTTAGCAATGTTGGAGTTTTCCATGAATGGAATTTTGACAAGGTCTAATTTATCACCCTCACTCTGAGAGGAGCCAAGTTCCCAAGACACAGCAGATAATATTATTGCAATTATCTGCATGACCTTCTGCCACTGATATCTCATGTTGCTGTGTGGTGGTGGGGGGCGGGGGGGAAGGAGAGTTATTTTGCAGGCGAAGTCTGATTTTCATCCTTCCTTCCTTTCCAACCTCCTGCATAATCTTAGCAAGATAAATTTCACAGAAACCCAAGCCCACACTTCTTCGGAAACTCACTGAAGAGCATGTAAGGAATGAAACTACTGAATCTAAGCAGCTGGTAGGTCTATTCCCTTTAATTTTGGTTTTAGCTGTTGAATTTCTGCAGGGGCGAGTGTCATGTTGCTTCCAATATACACCTCTGATTTCTACTCTATGCTTAAGTGTACTCCCACAATCATCAGGGAAAGAACTAAACCATACCATTTGTATTAACATATGCGTCTCTTTTCTGTAGCTGGTTCTTTATTGCTGTAAGAGAATTTATATGGAGGACATGTATTAGAATTGAAGTTGGGAAGGAAGAGACAAAAAGACGGTTAAATATTTTTCTTCCTTGCTAAATAATTTATATGCTCATTTTTACATAATACTATCATCTCTCAGGACGTATAGCTGTCATTACCTTAGCCAAAACTAAAAATCACTTCACAGCAAAATATCTTGTTATATTTTACAGCATAAAAAAGGCCTGAGACACAAATAGACCAGAGAAACAAAATAGCCAAAGCCAATTTAAGCCAGATTAAAGCTGACCAAGCTTGCAGTTGAATGAGTTTTTGAGATGCAGTATTAGTGCTCATACGCAATTTACTTTTCAGAGACAGGATCCTGTAGGAGGACTGGCTAGCTATTCATTAGACCACCAAGCATTCTTTAGCTGTATTTTAAAGTCTAAATTTAGATGATGGGAGGGCTATTTCAGGCAGTTCAGTTAAAGCTAGTGCAGGCACTAACTGATACGGGTAATTGTTTCTAGAAAAGCCATTGACCTACAGCATACACTTGAAATTTAGTCACAGCTGGAGCAGGGATTTGTTAAAGGAAAGGAAAAGGAAAAGGAAAGGAAAAGGAAAAGGAAAAGGAAAGGAAAGGAAAGGAAAGGAAAGGAAAGGAAAGGAAAGGAAAGGAAAGGAAAGGAAAGGAAAGGAAAGGAAAGGAAAGGAAAAAGAAAAGAAAAGAGAAAACTATGCTCTCCAATTAAACATCAGCAGGTTTGGCACTTCTTATTGCTTTATATACTACAGCTTTTGAGAAAGAGGCTACTTCTTGCTGCCTTTTACTCAGGAGAGCTGAAGAGCAAAGAAGACAAAAAATGTGGTAGATAACAGACCGTGGGCCGTCGCAGGGCCACTGATCCCCATTGCTCGTGGGCCAGACGAGAGCCGACTCCGGCGTGCTAAGCCGCAGTCAAGAACTGAACGCCGTGCAGGGGCTAGCATGAAAGCCTATTGCAAAGATTAGTGATGCAGAACTCAAATGCCCGAACCTTACCTGAATGGCTTATGCTTTGGGTGATGCAATATCATGTTGAAATCAAAGACGGTTCTGTAGGGCAGGCTGCCTGGTCGTTGCCAGCAGAGGGGAGGATTGGATGATGAAAGTTTCTCAATGTGGCACTCTGGTCAAGAGCAAAGTGCTGTGGAGAGCCTAGCAAATGCTGATGCCCTAGGTAACCACACACGTGCTGGTAATGGGATGAAACTGTGCAGCTGGGCAAATGTATCTGGTGCAAAACTGAGAGACAGCATGATGCACCGATCAGGAAAATCGGAAAGGTTTGTTTAATAGGAGTCTTCAAAATGAGAGATCTCCAATGGGGCCATATTCAACAAGGATGCTAGAAGGTCAAAACAAAATTCAGCCACTGCAGAAGAGATTCAGTGTTTAGGGCACTCGCCTTAGATGTGGGAAAGCCAAGCTTCAGTCCATGACTGAATCACATATGCAGATGATTTGGGCATGTGTCTCCCTCATCCCCAGCTAATGCCCCAGCCAGCAGGCTCCTGCCTCATTCTGGGAAGGGAAGATACCTGGAGAGCTTTTCATTTCATCCCAAGCAGAAGCAGGAAACATTTCTGAACTCTCGCTCTTTTGCCAGAAGAAGGACGTGTTTCTCACCTGGATCTCGCGTGGTGTGAAATGACGCTGGGCACAGCCCCTTGCTTGTGCAGTGTCCCACAGAACAGCTTACCACCGCGCTCTCAGCTGACAGAAGAGCATGAGAGTCACTCGCAGGTTGAGGTGGCAGCAAGCAGACACAGAAGCAGGGTAGGAGTGAGGCAGAAACACTGTCGTGCTGGAGAAATGCTCACCGACTGCTTCGTGCCTGGAAAGTGGCACTGAGTTGAGCAGTGATTTGCTAGAGCAGGGGGATAAAAAGCCTCAGGCAGGAAAAGGAAAAGGTAGAGGAAGAAACAAACACTTAGACCATTCCTGTTAACCATCGCAAGGAGAGCACAATTTACAAGTCATCAAATTGAATCTCACCAAATAGTTCCTCCTTCCTGGACCCTTTGCCATATGCTCAAGCATGTACCTTTAAAGTACACGTACTCGTATAGGCTCTGTCCATAGTTTTATCAGATAATCAAAGTCCTCTCCAGCAGAGGATACAAAAAAATACCAATGCACAGCGCAAGAGGCTGCAAACACAGCGGTGCAGCCTGCAAGCCGCTTGGGGAGCGTGTGGTGCCAGAAAAGGGAGCTTGGTGCCTTCCTGTCATGGGAACATTGCTCGCATGGAGCGTGCAGTGAAATGGCACCTCGGGATGTTACCATTGCTACCTCCACTAGGAAAAGGTGACAGTGAACCCGTGAGTTTCCAGGCAGTCAGGAAATAGGTCCCCAGAGCCTGTGACAGGGCCAGGAATAGAGCTGGTTCCCGTCTTCTTGCACATAACCGTGATACAGCAGAAAGCCTGTACTGTGGCTCCAGGCCAGAAGAATGAGGAAAGACTCATTCCCCTGCCTGTACTGTCCTTTGTTTCCTTTCGTTTTGCAAGTCAGGAACAAGGCAATATTTGGCCCCGAGTGTGTACAGCGAGAAAAAAGCAATAAGGACTTCACAAGAAATGCTGGGCAAACAACTGAACAACTCCCATTGCCTCACATGCCTGCTGTATGTGAAGATGAGTGGCTTTTGGTCAACTGCATATTTACAGGAACAGTCACATGAGGCTGGTCTGACCTAAAAAAATAAGAAATAAAATGTCACAAACTTACAGGGTTGCAGGACTTGAGTTAACTAGGACAAAAGTGCATGACCTTCCTACATTAAATGGTAAGGGTGGAACAGGAAAGCTGATGCTCTGTCAGGAATAGCACAGATAAACATTTATTTCAAAATAAACAGGTAACTCTCTAGCCTCTGAAGCCAGTATATTGCTTCCCTTCCTGCCAAGGATGACGGAGTAAAGGGTTATTCTTAGACTTATAACTGAGAGTAAAAATAATCACAACCCCTATGCAAACCTTAAGGAAAAGTGTATCTAATGTTTCATTTAAACAGGTCTTTGCAAAACTCATGAAAACTATTCCGAGAATTCACCAGGAAATTACTCCACCACCCTAACACCGGAGAGGGGCGACACCTGTCATGTCGTCTGTGACCAATTCTCAAAGTCAGGTAGGTGGTCCTGACCCTGCCTGGAGGGTCTTATTGCCATCAGTGGGAGTTTTGCCTGTACCTACAGGACTACACTGCGAGAGCTCAGTTTGTTATTTCTATAGCAAAGGAATAATGTTCCCATGGGAGACACGCAGGGCCGGGAGTCTGGTCTGACACAGGCTTTGGCCACATCTCCTGCATGACACTGGGCAAGCCCCAGAAACACCTCCTAGCTTTACCTGCTGCTGGAGGAGGAGCACTGTGACCAGCAGGGAAGGAAAATTTTGGGCACAAGGACTAGCTCCTGACCACAGCCACCCCAGCACTTCCCTCTAGTGCCGTTTGTCCTCGGACAGGGAGGTGCCTCTGGACCACTTTGGGGAACTAAATCAGATCCGTTAAAAGGTACCTCAGTGAGGCTGAGCAAGGTACAGGTGGTCTAAGCACAAATGCCCGCTCAGTTACTAACCCAAGAGAATTTGCAGTGCACAAGCAGGAGCACGCTGACCAGGAGAGAGGGAACACCTCGGCACCCCCATTTGCTGTGCGATGGGCTTGTGAGCGGGTGCTTCCAGTTGCCCATCCCACCACACAGGGGACCGGACAAGGAATTCCCCTAATGAAGAGACACCGTTTAGGTGCCTGCTTGCTCCTCCGCACATGCCCACACAAATTGCCCACAGGGAAAACTTCTTCTCCATAACCATCTCAGTTAGAGGTTAGCTTACATTTTTGTTAGGCTGCCTCTACATGAGAAAAAGTCTCTTCTCCTGGAGATTGCTGGGTAGATTACTTGAGCAAGTAGGTTCAACCGAAGTTCAGATTAGCATCTAGACTAAATTAACAAGCCTCTTTGGTTGGCCCATTATTAATTCTTAAGTTGGGAGACCACATGAATTTCTACACCTGTGACTGAATAAGTAACCTGTAAACATGCACATGCAGGGGTTTGTCAGTAAGAGTCTATTGGGACTCTGTCTTGGCACTGATTTACTGGGAAAACCGCTTATTTTTTGATTTTTTTTTTTTTTTTCAGGCCAGATTCTCTGTACATCATTCCAGAGAATGTCATTTACAGACAGTCTTTATCAT
Organism: Haliaeetus albicilla; assembly: GCF_947461875.1. NCBI lineage: Eukaryota > Metazoa > Chordata > Aves > Accipitriformes > Accipitridae > Haliaeetus > Haliaeetus albicilla. The sequence continues at coordinate 36,698,279 of NC_091495.1, forward strand.
GTCTACTTTGATCCTGGAGATACTCAGTTGGAAAGAAGTACAAGGAATTTAGGGGGCATAGTTACTAGAATTCCTTATACCTGCCAATCTGCCTGCATTGTGAAAACCCCATTAGTGTATTGGAGAAAACCTCGGGAAAGACACAAAGAATTTAAGTATTACCTACCTTATTAACCTGTCTAAAAGCATTGCTCCAAAGAGGAGGTCAAGTACAATTTCAATCGTTTTACAGCCACTGCAGTTAAATACCTTCAATTAAATCTCTGTGACTACATAGCATCATAATAATATCTTACACTTCCAGGGCCTTTAGTAAAAAGACCTTAACATTTTTATAAAGCTTATTCCAAAGATTAAGAAGCTGGTCTTCAAGCAGCCCCATGAGATGGGACTAGACTTCAGAATACCTAGTCTGGACTGGAGAGCACAAGCAAAGCATTTAACTGCTCTTCCTCCAGTTGCGATGTCCAAGTAAAAGCCCTGAAGGAACCTCACTGCAGGAGCTCTTCTCATGCAGCTCCATTTTAGCAGCCTCCGCAGCCTGATGCTTTATGTCCTGGTTCCTCTATGGGCTGCAGAGAAATTAGTCACTGAGAATTTTGAGGCATACAAAATGGGTTTAGGCACCAAGTGTCAGGAGCAGTGCTATAGTGTAGAAGAAAAGCTACACAAACAACATGTTCCCTTCTGATAAATATATTATGGCTATATGGCAGCAAACATGTCCTACAAAACACAGAATATGATAACTGCTTTAATGGGATGCATCACTGTTAAAATTAGTCTTTAAATGCAACATGAGATGTGCTCCGTAGCTGATTACCACAAACCCCGGCGTGTTGTACAAGCCTTGTACGAGATACCTTGTTTACAGATAGTGCAGCTAACAGCTGAAGGAATTGCTTCTGAGACGACTCAGGCTCCAGCTGTGAGCTGCCATGATGTCTCCTCCAGGCTCCTGAGGACTTGCCCCCACTCAGCTTGGATAACTGCTCTTCTCTTTGAGGCAGGGGGCAGGTTTCAGAGCTGGTTTTGATCTTTGCTCTTCTCGTCATGTCCCCTTTCCTCCATCTCCTCCTCACTTCACTTGAGGATGTATTAGGACTAATTCAGGCCCCAGAAACAACCAGAGGGAGCACTGAAGAGCCTGTGGTCTTGAGAGAAACCACAGAATAATTCTGCTGTGACAGCTGATGCTGCAGCTCCCACACCCCTACAGTAGTAATACGGCACATCAGCCTGCTGCTTTTGTGGAAGTAGTGATGGGATTACCTAGAGATTACAAACATGGCACAAATAAAGCAACTTCTTGCTCTGTGTCTTCATTTTAAACTCGTCTTTCTTTCAGTCTGGAGGACTTCTGCCAGTTTCCCTATCCGCTCCTTGAAGGCAGCAGAGAACGCAGCAGATGGGAAGGGATGTATCAGCCTAACACTATAAGCCCAGCCTAACACTAGCCCTCGATTCAGAAAGCTGGGTATCTTCAGGCATGGCTCCACTCTGAAATTAGCAGATTACAACTTTGAAAAATGGTCCACTTTTACATTTCTAAACATACTTTTCTGGATTTGACCCTTCCTCTCATATCTCAAACTTCCATTAAACTAAGGCCAAATGAAGCTTAGTATGTAGCATAGACCACGCATGTCCCAGTCTCTCTACACACGCTGCTTTGGTATTTATGAGAGAAGGGTCCAAGACTGCTTCAGGAACGTAGTGGTGGCTTTCCCGAGGCTTGGGGCATGAGCCTGGCAGCCTTGCCACGTGCTTGTCAGGGTGACAAAAGTCCACCAACACAGGCTGCCACACCACTTGCACAGTGCATCTGTGCTGGACCATGGATCGCCCCTTGCCTGGATGCTTGGGGAAAGGGGAGTGGCTGCAGCATCAGCCCCCTGCAAATGCCAGGTACATTATTTAACCCCAATGACTTCAGTATCTACCACTCCCTATCTCCAACACCCTCTGAACAAGCAGGATGGCACGTTGTGAGCAGACCTGTTTGTTAAGCACACAGGAATTTCCAGGATTTGCTCTCAGACAGGCCAGGAGGTTTCCTCCAGAAGAGCCAGAGATGTGCTGTTCTGGTGAGATTGTGCACAGTTTTCAGCATTTTATGGTTCACTGTAGGTGACATTTAAGGTTGCTAATCCTTTTAAACTCCTGCACTGGTTCTTTTCATTAGGCTGCTATACCCAGCAATTACATATGCAGGGCAAAGGAAAGCTCAGCTTCTCTCCCTCCTCTGGCTCAAATTCTCAATACCTTGGGAAAATAGAAAAAACCCACTGTATTTAGGCTGTCACCTTCTTTTTGTGGATTTTGCCATTCAAAGGCAGCTGTATTTTCATAAAAAACATAAGAATAGCCAAATGTCCATCCAGCCAGTATCTTACACAGTAATTGCAGATACCTAGATAGGAACAAGGCAAGCAGAGCTATTTTCTGTGCATATTCTCTCAAACTCACCTTGGAGCTCTGGGATTTCCAGATCCCAAAGCAATTTCTTTGTATTTGGGTCCCTCCCATCATCCCTTCCCCCTACGTTTCTCCAATTGTTTTTTGCACTCATGTACTAGATGCTAAAGGTTTACAACATGTGGCAGTGTTATGCACTTTTCCAAGGCACTGTATGAAGCAGACCCTCCTCTTGCTTCCTCTGAGCCTCCTGAAACATATCGTTGGTGGAGACTACTTAGGGACTTTTTTGCCAGCCATGCTTCCACCTGTCTCCAAACACCACTATACTGTGGGCTACTGCAGGGTCTCACTGGTTAACAAGCTGCCAGGGAGTCGTTGTCACAGCGTATTCACCTAGAATAATCTCAGATATGGGCATAGTTAAAACCTAGAGAGGAGTGAAGGAGAGAAAGGACAGATTTAGCCAGCAGCCTGGAGCTTCCTGCATATTTTGGAAGGGCTGTTATCAGTGGAGATAAGAGGATGAACAGGTGAACGCTCCACCATCTTTTGTTTTCATTGTGGTGAGTTGAGGCTTCTGAGGACACCAGAGCTGACTAACCCTTCCTGATATTACCTTTCCCAGAGCATGCCTGCAGCGTGAGTGCGCAGCGCGGGATGCAGACAGCAGCCTGGGTGCTGGGAGCAATGCAGTCACATAAGGGCTTCTTGCTTCACAGACCTCAGCAGCGTGGGTGAAGCATCACCATGGATGGCTCTGCTGGCTGTGGCTCTGGAGCAGCAGTGCGTGGTGCAGACATACCTTTCCTGCCCTGCCCAGCCTGCCATATACTCCTCCCTGTGCCAAAGAGGAGTTTTCCATTCCAGTGCATTCCCAGGAGCTGTAGCACCACCGCTACCCTCTATTTCCGATGGTGTTTCCTCAAAGCATCTTCCAACTTTCTTAGCCCTCTCACCCAGCATTGCCCTTGCAATCACGTCCGACGTATACTTCAGTGCAAGGTGCCTACCAAACACCAGCAGGCTAACACGGCAGAGACTTTATTCTCCCATGGCTGCAGTGGGAATGACTCTACAACATGTAGAGACAGGCTTTCTGTGTATGAGTTGCGAGAGCGAGCGTGGTTATCAGAGCTGCCAGCCCTTGCATGAGCTGGACTCTTCTTGAGGCCTATTTATTTAGCATTTTTCCCAAACTGGAAGTGAAGAAAACAGTCCATAAGAAATACTGCTGTGACAGGCAGGAATCTTGCACACTTTATCATATGTGCTGGGCTTTCTGGTTGAGTATCTTGTGGGCTGAGTCATCCCATCAGCAATTTGGTACCCCTGGGTGCCTGAGGCCAGGAATGTGTTTCCCTGTTGGAAAGCACAATATATATATCTATGTATGTCTGAGGGGGTTAAGGCCAGAGCTTTGCTTGCATGAGGAAGGCGCATGCTCTTCCAGCAGTGCAGCCCTAAGGCATGATGTCTACAGAAGGCAGAGGAAAGCATAATGCTTTTATAGAGGCTGGTCAAGTGATTTATATGAGAGCCACCAGCAGAGCACACTGGGGCCCTGGATTCCCTTTCAGCTTCTCCTGAACTGCTAGACAAAAATCACTTGCTCAGATCCAATTTCTTCAACTGTAGTTGAGGAAAGACCCCAGTAAAGACCCAGTCACTACCTATTTTTCTTTTCCTGTGTGAGTTTCCCCCTCTCTAGGTTTTTAAGAGGCAGTTCGTGCATCACCAGTGCCAGTATTTGAAGGATTTCCTGGCAGGCAGCAAGGAGCACCCAAGCCCAGAAGTGACTGACAGCAAAGGAGATGAACAAAACCCACTCAGGATGGTGGAGCAGGGGAACATCTCATTGCAGAGAAAGTATCTTCCATTTGCCCTTTATAGTCACCCATGGGGGAAGCTAAAATACCCAACCCAAACCCAGTATTGCATAAAGGTAACTCTTCCATAAAGTACAGTACCCTTCCCACGGATGGCCACTTGAACACCTCTCCTTCATCTTAGCTGGGCTTGAATATGGCTTTACAATGATCTAGATGGGGTAGAGAGAACAAAGAATGGAGAGAATGAGGTGCAGAAGGAAGTAATATTGGGTTGGAAGAGCCAGTTTCCTGAGAGAAGCAGCTAAGAATAATCCTATAGTTCCTGTGCCCCATTTATACATGTGCTAATAAGAAAGGAAGGCACGTTCAAGTGTGAAGTGGCTACTATGACTTCAACTCCTCCAATGTGAGTCAACACCCAAACCCAATAAAGCAAGCATACTAGTGACTTGTTCCAGCTGCCTGGGGTCACCAGAGGACTAGACAGACAAAAAGGCACCCAACTGCAGCAGGGTGTTACTGCTTTGCCTGCCACATATTGCTAATGCTTCTCTCAGAAGAGTCAATGAACACTGAGTACCTGTTGGGTTGATGAACAGGCAAAGCTGCATGAGCCCTACGAAATCAGCTGCCCTAAGTTGTCATGCACTTTTTCGCCTTGCCCTGCCACCTCCCAGCCTTTCTGGAGCTGCAGGGTCCTGAGCACTGGAGACTAACAACCACATTTGAAGATTACCTACTTACTTTAATATATTGTCTCTAACAGTTGGGAAGCTTCAGAACAGGAGCCAGCCCAATCACTCCCTTTCTTAACTTCATTGCAAGCCTGTTGGATTGGACAACAGAGCAGAGCTACCATTTACTTGCCCTGTTTGAGATCATCACCTCCATCCTTCCCACCACCCACACAAACACTGTTCCTCAGGAAGCAATTACATTGCCATTCACTTTAACAAAAGTTATTCATCTTCTGAATTGGCCTTCAACAAGGCCAGAATCAGACAAGCACATTCATTACAGGCTCACCCAGGAATACCAACCCCTCCCTGTTGCAGAGGGCTTAACCCACATTAAAGCCCAGTGTTTTAGAAATTGTTTGCAGCATTCCCTCCACAAGAGTTCCCCAAACAATGTGCTCATAGTACAACTTGCATTGATCAAACAGGTTAGCCATTAAGCAACCTCTTCACTCTTCTAGCTTCACACACAGGCAAAGTCTCTCCCTCTCTTAAGATGTAAAACACTTTCCTTTAAGGTATGAAGCCTAAATAAACTCAGCTGCCTGTTATTAGCCACATGATAGGAACTGCTGCCTGAGTGAGGTCCGCACTGCGCCATGGAATGAAGCAACCAAAAAGCTAGCATGGTTCAGGGCACGGCCAAGATATCCCAAATCCTATGTCCCACCAGGGAAATCAAAGACCTTGATGCTTTCTGACTTAGAATTTTCATTTCCACATCCTGAAGTTTTTTTAACCTCATTTTCTTCAGAAACAATGCTTAGGCTGTGCCTTGTTTTGTGCGTATGTGTGTGTGTCCCTACAGACTTTGAACTGATTGGCCAGTTCCAACCACATTTAACAGATTAAAATATTAAGTTTTCACAGGTTTTATGGAAACTGACTTCTGAGAAAAAGACAAGAATCCCGAGTCAAAGCTGCAGCATAAGCTCAATCCCTATTAGCTATCAGTGACTACACTTTAGAAAGGGCCCTTATAAGTACTGAAAAATTTCTTTCAGATATTACAGAAACATAGTTATTCAGTGGGTTGCATGTTAGCTACCCAAAGGTATCGCCAGCCTTGAGCTGCACATCTGTAAGAGATCAGTCCTTCCTCATTCTGGAGCTCAAAAAATTGTTGTTTGAGTTCTTACAGACCTTGACTGCCATCCTACTCCCTAATTCTGTAGATTTAGTTCTTCCAGTCCTTCTCACTGACTTCTTTGCAGGCTCCTTTCCTCCATGTTCCAGTGCCCTTTGTTTTGTCAACTTTGTGAGAACTAGGTGCCCAGATCTGAATGTGGCACGAAAATATAAACTCCCTGTTGAATAATGCATCTCTAACCCTTACCTTTCCTCCTTTGGCAGGGAAAGGTTGTCATATTTGTTTTCACCCTTCCATTCAGCCAGCTGAAGAAAACTGATGGCACCTATACCTTGTGCAGACTTTTAGAGAGGCTGGAATTGCAAATTCATGCTCCTCGTTGCATGCATCATCACTACAAATTGGTAGCTTTACACCTTTATACTTCTGTGAGCAGCAGAAGCAGTTGATCTCTCCTGCACAACGTGGGTAAGCAGAGGAATGGTCATTTAATTTTTGCCCTGACTTTCCAGCAAAAGAGTATGGATGGGTTAGTCCAAAGAAGAGGAATATTTTTTGCACATCAGCAGAACGAGTGAGAGAAAGTGCCTCAGGCACCTTATCAGTGAAATGCGAAGGCAAACTTTGCTGTGAAGGGTCCAAACTCTGAGGACTTTTTTAAGTCCTTAGCTCTTGCCAAGATGCAGTTCCTAGTCAGGTCACTGGGAATTTCTATCTGAACACAGATTGAATGAAATGATTAAGTTTCAGATCCAGCCCCAGGAGGTTCAAACCCATATTTCAGTATTCAGCTTGTTCTAATACATGCAATAAATGTTGCAAGTGGCTCTTTTGGCCACTTTTCCCTATAATTTTCCTTTTCTATAAATAGGGAGCCTATGGAATGAGATGAAAAGTGACCTTCTCTTAACCCAGGGACAGGGATAGTCCAAAGGGTTGCCATACAAGTTTTTCCAATCTCCACCCTGCCAGGATAATGGACTGCCCACCGTGGAGCCACCTCTGGGCTAAAAGAGCCGTGCAGCCCCCATGCTGATTTGGGAGTTTGGCCTTTCTGCTGTGGCTGCCAAAAGTGACATGAGTTAGTGCTAGGTTTGCTTTCTATTAACAGCTGTGCTGACATCATGGGGTTTCTTAAGCTCTCAGTGTCCGACCAAAAACTTTCAGTCAGCAATGCTGTTTTCTGATGGAATCACACTGGTGACCTGGAGGTGAAAGATGATTTCATCTGTGTTTCCACTAAAACAACTTCATGGCTCAGAGTTCATTCTGTCCATAAGTACTGTGAGAGCAGCCCTAGAAACGAGTGTGAATGTGTGTGGTTGCATCTATACACAGCGGTATGCCTTTGAGTATCTGCACTTGAGTGCAAAGATGTGAAATACTCAGAGTGAGTGATTTAGACATTTGTAATTATGGCACAGCCTGGGTTTATTAAGGCCACTGAAGCTCATTAATGAACTTTGAAGTATACTTAAAATGTATAGGAGCAGAATTAAGATGAGGCAGATTCAATTTCAAATTAATAGTTGGAAACCATTAAAAGGGCAATAAAAAAAATACTGGGGATCCATAAAATCTGTCAACTTACCCCTTGTTGTGGTGGAAAGCAAAGAAGGTGTAAGAGTGCACATGACAAGTCATACAAGGAGCTCTGACTCAACCTCTCTGCCCACTAAACACAGGTCTGGGCTCGCTCCGTGAAGTGGTTGAACTGAACTCAGAGCCCAGCTATTAAGGCAACAGGTAGCAAGTCTATCTAGTAAGTCCACAAATAAGAACAGAGCTGGTGTTTTTTGCTAAAATTATTGAAAAGGTCCCGACAATCATTTTTCAGAACATTTCAGTAAATTTCACGAGTCCTCTAAAAACACTGATCAGACAGTTTCTGATGCCTTCTTCTTGCTCCAGGCCTCCCAACACTAAAACTGGAGATGGGCCCAAGTCCAGGTTTAGATCCAGACCAGGTTTCCAGGTCAGCTTTAGCCTAAATTTACAGATGCATTCTCCTAAATATTTTGATCCAGGTCAGGCACATGCTTTTGAAGCAAATCTTGTGATCGTGGCCGCAGCCTGCTCTTTGGTTTACACTGCAGAGAGGTCTCAGGGCACATGAGACCTCTTTCAGGTGAAACTAAGCAGTAAGATGCACTCCCACTGCCAATGTCTACAGCCCCCTGCCTAATCTAACGTAAAGGCATCAGGATGCCTAATGTGATCGCTGGATCCTCAGCATCAGTGGTTCAGGCCAGCAGATCCACTCATTGCCCTGCACTACTATTTCACAGAGGTGTGACGTAGATGCCCTAGCATAGGAATATCTGAAAAAATGCTAAGTATGGGGTTTACCTTCCTTCTTAAAATGTGCATGTTCGTATTGAAAGAGAAGGAAACAAGCATCGCTGTCATGACTAGAGACCTCTTTGCTCAGTGTAATCTTGGTTCAGACTATAAGGAGAAATCTCAGAAATGCCATTTTCATGCATTGGTAAAACAGAGAGCAGGGTGTCAGCACAAATTTCCTGGGCCTGATTATTACTGTGTGTTTGTGTGAAAAATGCACGCTCAGAGGTAGGTGTGGAAAGAGCAAAGCGCCGGGTGTGGTAGCAGATCTCAAAACTGCCAGTACAGCAGTAAAATGTTGGTTTGGGCATTGCAGGAGGTCCTTGGGAGCCCAAGGGACCCTGGACATAGGTGCCTGCCTACCAGGGCAAGGCACCTTCAGGCATGTCCCCCCAGGCAATCAGCCAGCTGCCTGCAAGGCCTCCTGGTGTTTCAGAGGCAGCTGGCAGTGGGCATGGCTGCTTGAGATTGCTTTTTCAGAGTACAGAGCACAGCCAGTACCTCTGAGTCCGTAAAATGGTGTTGCTGCCAGGGGTCCAGCTCTGACTTCTCTCCTACCAGCGGTTTTGACTCTAGCAAGGAAAGGTTTTCTGTTGCTGCGTACAAACGTGATTTAATCTTGACTGTCGCAGTAGGCTGTAGTATATTAAATACAAAAGGCAGATTAAGCCTGTTAAGATACTTGTTTACTAAAGATAATTAAAGATGGCTTTACAAGTTGTATGTAAATTGTGGTTTAGAAAAACTAGAATAAATATATAGACATTATTTTCACACCTTAGCTTTAGTTATGATATGGGAAATAAGGTGAACAAAAAAACGTTGGAGGTGAGAAGATTAAGAAGTAAGTCCCAAGTTTTCTGTGGGCAGTGTTTAGCAAGATTGCCTTATTGCAAATGGCCAGTAGATGAATGTCACCTCATACAGGATAATATAACTTTGAACAGTTCAATGTTATTTAATATGAACAGTAATACTGATTACCTTTATAGCTGTAGATTATTTGAAATTAAAAGCAGCAGAACTTCCCAGAGAGATTAAAATAATTTTGTATTAGTGGTAAGATAGGAAGAAAGAAGATTATAGGCAGGGCTCCAGCTCACATTGGGGTTGTAGGAATGTCTATCCATGCTGAAACTTCTACCTACAGATGCCCTGAGATCTGCCCTGAAACTTAGTCTCTGTGAGTTTTGTCAGGTGGGATTTCTTTCCTAATAGGCTGCCCACCTATGCACATCCCTTATCATAAATCTTCTGTTTTGTAAATAAATGTTTTGTCTCTCTTGCTTGTTATCCACATAATCACACAATTAATGACTTCTGTGTCACTGTTGGCCATGATTTCTGCATCCCATTAGCTCTGTTTCATTGCTCTGTGCTCATTGCAGTACATGTTTACCCATATAAGTAAAATTCTTCTCTGCCACTGCAAGTTTCCAGTTTCTTTGCAGCAGGTTTCCCCAAGTGTCATGGTTGCCAGCCCATGGCTAGGGGTCAAGAGGAATCAGAGCTTAACTTTTCATTATATGGTAATAAAAGCACCTTCTGTGGTCAAGTGCCTACCTGCTGCAGCTGGGCCTTTGCCGAAATGGATGCGGTACGTTCCTGATTTAAATAAAGCCCCAGGCACTTCTGCAGCACACACCAATAAGGGTCTGCTTGTGCCCAGGAAGGCAAGGCAGCCCTGCCATCTCCTTTGAGCCCCTTACACCCTAGTGATCAGTGTAATCAGCAAGCTGACTCTCTCTTCACTCGCGCCACACTACAGAGCGGATGACAAAGTGGGCTTATTAGTTTTTTTCATGTGAAAAATGCCAGCAAATACTTGATATGAACTCTTCTTTTGCGTAATGCATATGAACTTACAGGAAAAGTAAACCAAAAAACAACACAGGATCTTTCTCTCTCCAGAGGATACAAATTAGGGCTGTCTATCTTGCTTAGCCATCCCAATACAGACCTGCTGTCTTATGCCCTGCTTTGCTCCAGTGTGGATGCAGTGTCTGCCAAGCAAAAGATTTTTCTTGGGCAAAGTTATGGTACTTTCCCAGGCAGTGGAAATGAGAATAGCAACAACTCTTTCAACTGAGAGGTGAAAAACAACAGACACAAAAGTGACAGCAGTGACAGTCCTTTGTCTGAAAATTAGGCCTGAAAATTGCTGCAAACAAGTGCGTGACAGGAAAAAAGAAAGGCCGATGGATGGCTTGCCGTTTAACGTGGGGGACTTAGTCCAGCAGGAGGGCACTTTCAGTGTTATTCTTGGCCAATGCCCTCCAATGAGCCTCAGAGGCACAGCAGGCTTGGCAGATCACTTGTGTGGCACCGCAGTCCCTGACACTCCTCTCCCTGTGCATTTGGGAATGCCACCGGCGCCAGACAGCATTTGGTGCATGTTGGGGTGGCAACAGAGGTGTACCATGAGGAAAGCAGGGTTTGGCCCCTACTTTGAGGGATGACACTTTGAAAGATGCAGGCTACCCCCTGCCCTGGGCACGCAGTTACACCGGTTCAGGCTCTGCAGGGCAGAGGAGGTTGTACACAGACCAGATCGCTTTGGCTTAGCTGGGGCTACTCCTGTACCTCTCGGCAGGGCTGATTTTCCCTGTGACCATATGTCCCTGCAAATACCTCATGAAAACTGATGTAATCTGAAAGCTGACCTGCTCCAAAAAGTATTTATGAGACTTGTGTAATTAAACATTCATAACTTCAGCTGAAATATAGAGATGAAAGATGCAAGATGTAATTACGAAGCACTGTTACGGTGATCATGTGGCTAAAACTGAAATGATCCAAGAGGGACAGCTCTCCAGCCTCGCACCTTTCTGTCAAGATCTTTCCCTCCTTAGAGGATAGGAACAGAGAGGTGGGGGAGCTAAGCTTGCTGTATGCTGCCTTATTTTATACGTGGCCAGCAGCACCGCTGCGCACAGCAGACGGGATGCTCCTCCTATGTGCCAGGACATGGGGGCTTTCAGTGACATGGCATTTACTTGCCAAGAACCATTAAGAGGGAAGGAAGTCTCTGGAGAACCTGCCCACTCACTACGTGCACTGTGGTTTTCATTAGCTTCATAAATAACAGCTGAAATACAGGATGAATACCAGAGCAGAGAGCCTTATCAGTTAAAATGTCATCCCTGGTCATGAAACATGCATCGTTCTCTTCTGGGCTTCTCTCTCTGCTCTGGCATCCCAAACTGCTGGAGAAAAAAAGCCTTGAGAGCAAGAGCAGGACTTCTCAAAGGACCGTTAGCAGCGTGTGTGGGAGTAGGTGGATTAGGAGCATTTTTTCCCTCGTCCACAGGCAGGAATGCGGCTCAGGGCAGTGTGTGCATCTCAGAGCAGTGTGCCCAAGGCACCTTTTGAATATTTGGGGGTGGACCTGAGAAGAGCCATGGCTGTATCTCTCCATACCTTCACCCTGGAGACTTTTTAGGTTACAGTTACAAAAGCAAAATGAAGCGAATCTGAGTTCCGGAGTCTCATCCCACGCCACAGGAGAGGGCACTGCCTCTGCCCCCACCTCCTTTGCGCATCCATCCCTGGGAAAGCGCTACTGCAGCTCTGCGAGTACTGAGCCTGGTGAAGAACCCAACCACATCTGGCACCACTGGCTACATCAGCACCAGGAAACAAAACAGGGTCAGGGCACGATACTGGCTCCGGCCTCTGAATGTCCATACCATCGCGTTTTGAGCATGGTGACTGGCATGATTTTGGCCCGTGACAGCTAGTCCCCCCGCCACGCAACAGCTGGGGAGAGCATAAGTCAGAGACGATCCACCCTGGTTTGGGGACTGAGAAAATTTAGCAGCGCAAGCAACAAACTGTGGCACCTCACTTGGCCTCAGAGTCAAAAAATGGTCTCTGGGGATTGTTGTTTATTTGTACAGAGAGCTGCTGAGGGCCTGAGCACAGAGACTGTAGCTGGAGCAGACCTGGAGCACAGCCTGCTCTCTTATCTATACAAAATGTCCTGCTAGAGCTGGCAAGAGGCTTTTACCTCATTTTGCTTTCGCTTCTGTGGATAAACCCAAGATACGATGGGCTGTCCCTGCAGCAACTGGCGTCAAGCGTGCGTCAGCCCCGTGGCACTGCTCCTATCAGGTCTGTATGAAACACGGGGCTCCTGCAAGTGACTGACCCCCCGTTCTTCTTAACCGAAATGGGTGGAAAAACGGAGAGGCACAGCTGAGAGGGCAGCAGCCACGGGGCAGGCGGTGTGGCCGGCTCAGCTCGTCCCATCGCAGCGCCCTGCCGGGCAGCTCCGCTTTCCTGGGGTACGGCTTTTCTGCCGAGACAAGGCAAAGAGTTAATCTGGCAGGTAGACCCAGCCCGAATTGCATGATACCGCTGCGTTCAGATTGAGTAAGTGTAATTAGATGATGAGAACCTCATGGCAGGGCGTGCCCTGGTTTCAGTCAAAGGTGGAACATTATTAAGTACCATTTACATCCAGAGAAACACCCACTTTTGAAATAGCTGATGCCAGTAACACATGCTTTGTATTTAACTCACTCGGTGAAATGGGAAGTCAGCGGCAGAACACAGAGTTTCTAATTTGCTTGCTGCCAGCACAGTGATTAATGGAGTTTCAAAACACCCCATCAGCCAATTATGATGGATACTAACCCTTTAATAGGAATCTCTGGCTGGATCCTCGTTACTCGGATTTAGTGCTCAGACCAGTTAGACCATAAATTATTTTCTCTCTGGGAAAAAGAGTAAACTTCTCCGAGATAAGCAACTCAAGCTTTTTGTTTCGTAGAGACCAGCTGCGGGAGCAGGGATGTGGTACATTTTGTGCTCCATGCCTATCAACATGCAATTAGGAACAATCACTCCTCACCATAGGCCACCCTTTTTGTGCACTCCCTTTTGGTGGGTGGAGGAAAGGCTGGGGGCAAAAACCAAAACCTTAATTTAAGAAGCATTCTACAGCAGCAAGCCCAAATTCTGCACCTTCACAAAATGGATGCATTGTAGAGTATTATTAATTAAAATAAAAAAATCAGATCCATCTGCAATATTACAAGTGTTTATGGTGATTTTAAGTGAGGCATAGCTCTGTCTTTCCCTCATGAAACCATTGGGGAAGAGTACGGTGAGGTAGCTGCACCTCGCTTGTTAGTTTGCTTGTGTTTAATTTATCCCAGAGTTTAAATATAAAATGAGCGGAGCGAATTCTGTACCCCAGAGTGAACACGAACAGGTGGAAGGACTGTTTTCAGGTTTCTTTTATTTGCATACGCTCTCTTTTAAGTTTAGGACATAAATTAACTCATGTGCACCTTGGAAAAGAAGAGAATGTTTCTCTCCTCTATTACCTGTTGCATAAACACAGCAGTTGCCGGTGCAGGAGTGTCCCCAGTATCCAGAAGAAGACCGTGAGAAGCCAGTCGCAGCCCCTGCAGAGGGAGAGGTGCAAGGACTCCTGCGGCTGGCATGCACCAAATAATTATTCTAGCAGAAGAATAATGTGCAAAAATATTTGATCAAATTACTTTCTATTACAGTGAAGCGGAGCGCTGTGACTTGGGGAAAATGAGATTTCCACACAAGATCAGATCATCTGTCCGCAGATCCCAGATGCCTGCCTCTGGCTGTAATGGAGATAGCTTTAAGCCAAGTGTGCTGCTGCTCACTTAGGGCCCTATATCAAATTATACTCATTTACAGCTCCCCAGAGGAGCTTGGTGTCTGCCTTTGGCAATGAGAGAGAAAGGAAAGAATGAACCGCTGCTGAGTTTCCACCCCTGGGCAGGAGCAAGGCCACCTCCCACAGCAAAGCCCCATTCTTTGTCCCTCTGAACAGTCCCAGCTCCAGGTCTTCCCAGCTGACCCACCGCTCCTCAGCAGCACTGCCACAAAAGCAACAGGACCGTGCCAGAAACATTTGAACCAAGTGCTCCTGCCCCAGTTTCAGATGACCCTTTGTGTCAGGGACTGTCTTCATTCTGGTTCTGTACCACAAATAGCACCACACAAGCCCAGACCATGATCCGGGCTCCTAACCCCCGTAGTAATAAAAAGAACATCAACAACCGTAATAATCTGCATTGGGAGAAGAGCATGTGAGCGTGCATGACTTCCAGCACCCGCAGCAACACATCTCATTTATTTAATATAAAAACGCTAGCTGCAGCACCAGCCTGTGTGATTGTCTGCTTTCCTACCATCTCAGAGCACCACAAACACATGTTCTCCTCCCTTGGCTGGGGAGTACAGAGGTGATGGGGATCCCCACTGGATGTGGCTGGGGAATCCACTCACCCCAGGCAGGGCTACTGCTGTGTCTCCTCTACACCTCACTCATACTGAGGGGAGAAGCACAACGATGGGATCCTTCTCTGTTTGTCACAATTTCCTATTCCTCAAGCCTGGGCTCAGAGCGCTGCCTCTCGTTAAAGAAGTGCTGAGAGACACCAGCAATGCCATGGGATGTGGGGATAAGAGTAAGGGAGCAAAAGGTGCAGCGTCACCATGTAGGTGATGCCCCATCTCCTCCCTCCGCCTCATCCAAATAAAGGGATTTGGGGCCTGCAGGTTGCTACCAGGATGGCGAGCAGAGCAGGGAATGAGAGGAGGTGACAGCAGAATCGCCGAGGCCTGCCTAAACGAAGGGCTGGGAAACTTCTGTATTAGGGAATCACTTTGGTCTCTATTCTAGAGCTTCTAATAAATGCCACCCATCTCCACAAAGGTCCATGGAGCACGTCAGTAATTCATACTGACTCCATCCACCATGGAGCTGCCTCACAAATCTGCACTTTCATACGGCGGCTGGCACCTGGGATTGATGCTGCACATGGGTTGCAGCAAACACCTGCAGAGGAGCAGTTCATCTGCAGGATCTTTGTCAGATTTTCTTCAGAGCCATTGCAACGTGAAGCATCGTTGCAGCAGCTAACGCAGACCTGTCCACGGCCTGCGCTAAGCCCACCTGCAAGTGCAGAAGATGGAGCCTTTCCCCTCTCAGCCCATCCGTTAAAATTTGCTGCAGTGACGGACAGGGACAACACGCTGTTGCACTCCGATGGATGTTTTGTCTCTGGTACAGAATTGGTATGTTTGTGGTGGAAGAGCACACGTGGAGGTCTTGCTGCTGCAGCCAGGTCCTCCCGCAGGGACAACAACCGGTCGTAGGACTCGACCAACACCTCCCCTCTCGAGTGCGGGTCCTTCTGGCTATCTGCACCATTCGTCCCGAGTCTCCTTGCACGTTCCCAAGTATGGGTGGGACTTAATGAAAATTAAAAGGTGGGAACTTTCCAAACAGGAGGCCAAACTGCTGCTTATGGACAAGGCATAAGTAAGGACCAAAAAAAGACTTTCCCTCAGTTATGATGTTGTCCAAGCCAATGTACTTCTCTAAAGTATACATACCAATGGGAAACGTAATGTGCTCTCCCCACGAACTGTTCAGCTTTGCTCAGCCCTGTCCCAGGTTGGGTGTCATCCTGAAGTGGGTATTGCAGATGCTGAGGAAGGAGGACAGAGGCTTCGGTTCCCTCATTCCCTGCAGCCATGAGGATCCAGGCACGAGAGTCACCTGGGGTTGTTTGGTACGATGTTGACTTGCCAGCTCCAGCTCAGCAACTCTGCTTCTCCTGGGCTGCCCGCGTAAACGGCATCCTTCACAGACAAGTGCTGTCTGTGGGCATCTCTCCGCAACGCAGTGACTGGTCTCCCTCTTTCCAAACTCCGTCCCAGCCCAACATGATCCCAGCACTGGCTCTTGGAAATTTTCCTTTTGTAAGGGCGGACAGTCCTAATGGCACCTCAGTGCTCTTCTCCTTAACAGGGCAACCAACGCTTACTCCTTTTTTTCTCATGCCTCTTCACAGGACTTCTGCCATCTCCCAGCTGAAGTCGGATGTCAAAGCCACGCAGGTTTGGGCCTGTGCAATGAATTTGTGTCACACCACGCGAGAACAGGCCTTGTCGTGCCTGGCCTCACCCTGCAGCTCTCCTCCGGTGCTCCAGCGAGCAGCTCGCCCAAAGCCCAGCACCAGCAGAGCCTTCAGACATACGCTGTCCTACACGTGGAAAAAGCAACCTACGTACTCCAAGCTCAGAATCAACACAGCTATCACAAAACACAGACAAAAAGCTGGACGTTTCTTTCCTGTAAGGGTCTCCTGCCCTTCACCTGTTCACAACCAGGCTGCTCTTCCCTCCCCTCAAGCCCATAGCACTGTGGCACAATTAAATTATGAATGTGCTGAATGCAAGGGATATTAAAAGAAACCGAAATGAAATATAGAGCTGATTTTTCCTGGCAGGATTCAATTCTCAGCTCTGTCAGAGAGCAAGGACGGGTAATCATTTCAGCGACTGAAATTCGAGCAGGCAGTGCAGAGCCTTGTGAGAATAAATGATACAGCAGGAATCCAACGGCATCTATTATAATAGGTAAACAGGAGGACGAAGGATTGGGCACTATCATATCATATCATTGGGCACATAAAAAGCTATCAACTAAGGATGACAAAGCTCACCTCTTCTCAGGATCTGCTGGAAAGCGTGTCAGCGCTGATGTAATCACTGAGACTTTTCAGTCTCTTCTTCACATGATCAAAGCTTTTCCCTGGGTCGAGAGTTCTGGGTTACTAATGGATCAATCAGTTCAGCTTGGTCATACCCTATGTAACCTTTGTTTACAACTGTTGTCAGAAGTCATAAATCACAGTCCAAATTTAGTTAATTCTCCCAGTTAACAGCATTTTTGCATCCTCCAATGGACACAGTAATAGCTGAGCCACCTGCACAAAATGGGTCAAAATACGTTTTCTCCTCTATACAAAAAGATCAGTGTTCTCTTTTTAGCAAGGTTGCATGAAGATTAAGTATTCAAATAATTTTCTAGTCAAAGTGAACTTCAAGAACGTCTCTGTAGATAGCCCCAAACCAATTACAGATACAGCTCTTTCCAGTATACCCCTTACAGCCAGAAACCTCATGTGAAAAAAACATTTCTTGATTCTTATCCAAGAGTGATAAGGCACATTTCCCTTCCAACAGGGGTAGCAAAACCTCCTTTTGGCTCAGTGATTTGATCTGAGCTGGCATTTTACACTTCTGCATATCAGTCTGTATAGGTTTCTCCATTTGTTATGTTTGTAAAGGAATTGTATTTAGCAGGTAATCACAACAATGGACTTGAAAATTTGCTGTTTGTGACTACAACAATTGCTTTCTCTGTGGCTATTTGTGCCCACCTTTAAAGCCTAGCCTGGCTATGCACATTCAGCTGAAAAACGTACTCTCCCTCTCACTCTGATTTGTTCTGTTTGTCTTATTAGGGATATATACCACCCGATCTAGTTACATCTAACCCCTTGATAAAGACAAAACCGCTGCAGGATACTTTGAAAGTACTGAGGCTGTCAACCAGAGTCTGGATGTTCCTGATACATGAAAACCTAATAGGGGAGGATATGTTTCAACAAAAATAGTAACTTTAGCCACACAGTGTTTCTCCCAAAGCTTCACCTTCTGTGTCAGGGAGCTGAAGGGTCCGGGTCTCTGTAGACTGGAGGCACCAGCTGGTTTTGCACTGCTTTTTTGCGCAGTCCTCAAAGTCCTGGCCCACAACTGTGATATCGAAAATTAAATAATAAACCGAGGTTTAAATAACAGATGCATTTTGTGCAGGGACGTGAACACACATGGACAGATCTAGGCTGGAAGAAGTGAGTATACAGTGCAGCGGTGCCCAGTGGGGCAGTGGGTATGGCTGGGCTGGGGGTAGGCTACAATCACTGGTGACATACTGCAAAAGGACAGGCTGCAAATAAGAGCTGGAATCCCTCACCACCAGAAAACAGACTGAAAAAGAAACCTTAACCTAATTATTTCTTCACAGAATATTCTTCAAGAATCATTCCCAATATGATTTTGCCTTAGAGCTTCTCCCACATGTGTTACAACTCAGGTTTATCTTGAATATTGCAACCGTAAAACACTTTGCTAGATCTTTTTTGTCCCTTAGCCAGATAAATCCAGATGACTTTTTCCTGTCAAAAGGCTTGTGAAAATCTGGCTGTAAGTTAGATTTGAGTTACAATCACTGTCCCCAAGCACTCCTTGTAAGCTTGAGGTAATAAGTAACATGTCAGCAATGGGCAAAAATATTTTACTTATAAAAGTATAATGCATCTTTAGTATGCCCACTAAAATGCAATAAAGAGGCTTTTCCTTGGACGCTGAAGAGTGCTAGCTCAATGCTGCTGCTGTGTTCAGGGTGCAATAACCCCAGGATAGGTGTATTCCTAAACATGGTGCTTGCCATTCACCTTAAACCCCACTGATTGTTACCTTCAGTCACACTGGTGTTTTGTATCTGGCATATATCAAAGCGAGTGACACCCACATGAACTCGAAAAGCCATTAAAATCCCACATAGTTTCCCTTAAAAGAGCATTTATGGAAATAGCAAGATCTATAAGCCATTAGAGAAAGACAAGAATAGATTATTGTAGAAGTGGTTTTCAGCCCTTTCTCTTGTCAACCTCAGAGAATTCCAGGATGCTTAAAAAGCTACAGAAACCACGCTTAATGAATCATTTGAAAAAAAGGTAGAAATGTTGTTTACTACAAACCTCCGAGAGAGTTTTATGTGGTTCTTCTGACCATCTGTATTATTTTTACATGTAAATAAATTTGTTAAGATGCAGGTTGGCAAAATCAGAAAATAAAGCCGAACACATGCTGCGTTGCACCAGCTGCCTAGCTTAGCTCATCTCGATGCAATGGGGTGAAACTGAAGATCCTCGGTGATATGTCTGAGAGTGGGGACGTTTTTACATTATGTGGCTTTGGTGGAAACTTGCTCACCAGCCATGAGCTGACTCCTGGTCAGCTGCCTCCAGCCGTTCTGTCCCAAGGAGAGGCTTGGTCCACAACACCCTGTTCCTCATTCCCCACCAGAGTGCAGCTGCTTGAGCTAAATTTGCTTCAAAAGCCCCTTCAACTTGAAAGCAGGGCAGCTTTGTATTTTCTTCTGCAGTTCTGCCACGTGGGAGGTGCCTTGCTAAATTAATCTGCTAACAAGGTAGCTAGCTGTTTAAATAACATCCAAGAAATGCCACTGATACTTTAAAAACTTGACAGAGAAACCTCATGTGGTTGTTTACTTCTGACCTTGACACAGTGAGCTCCTCATGGCCAGACTTGTAGCCTGAAATAAGGTCTACTCCACTGTAAGCAAAGCAAAAATAGTAAAGCCTGAAGTCATCCTTCATTCCTTAGATACTCATTCCCTATCAGCCTCTGTAGGAATGAGTCTGTGAGTCCATGAGATGGGTATGAGGAAGCCCTAAGAGAACTTGCTCGTCTTTCCTTACACCATGGTGCTCATTAATTTCAAACAAAAACTCAGGAAAACAGCTTTAGTCAAGCAATCAATAGCCCTCCAGCCTGTCTGCCACATGCACGTCATTGATAGCCCAGGTTAACCGCACAGGGCCACCAGTCACAGGCCTTCGCTGCAATTAGCAGAATGATGAATGCTTATACCTCATATTGACTCCAGATAGAGCTGACTAAAACAGTTTGGTAGAAATGTTTATTCACCTAAAAAATAAACAGTTTCAGATGAAAGAAAACTATTTACAAATGAAGTCGAATTTGTTGAAGTTTCAAACACACCTCCCACCTTCCCCTCCCATGATAAGGTTTAAGAAAGTAAGGCAAGTTATTCTGCCATCTTTTGAAACAAGATTTGCTAAATAGGACTAACCCATATTCATTTTCCAAGAATAAAAACTCCCCTACATGAAACAAAACATTTTGTTTTGGACTGAACAAAGTGTTTCATTGAGTCTTAAACATATTTTACACAAGGCTCCTTTCTGTGAGAAATCCAAAGCATTTTCATGCTGACTTGACACAAAATTACTAATTTTTTGCACGGTTCCAAGGGTCTGGGTTCTATCTAGCAACCAGGAAACATTGAAATAATTACTGTTATTGAGATGGCTTGGAGCTACTTCTCATACTTTAAGAAATCCCCTTGTAATAAAACCTGCTACCAGGCAAAATTCATCAGGCAGTGTTAGGAGAACTCAGGATGAATTTTGAGTATGCTACGGTCAGATTTCAAGTTCAATCTGACAAGCCTGTGGCTGTAAACTAGCAGGAACTGTCAGCTTTGAATACATTTCCATTTGGGTTGTGCAGTGTGTTGGGGCCTGTTGTTCAGACATAGATCTGCGGAGCTGAAGTCACAAGGACTGAAACTTGATTTAGAAACCCAAGCTGGTTGGCACGTTTCCCCAAACTGAACTCCCTATCATAAGATCATAAAGAAGTAAATATCTTAAATGTTTCTCCCCAAAAAGAGAAAAGTACATTTGAACAAGACCTCTCAGCATGCCACTTCTATCATTTAGTTCCTCTT
The DNA here is from genome assembly GCF_947461875.1 of Haliaeetus albicilla. Classification (NCBI taxonomy): domain Eukaryota; kingdom Metazoa; phylum Chordata; class Aves; order Accipitriformes; family Accipitridae; genus Haliaeetus; species Haliaeetus albicilla. The sequence goes on from NC_091495.1 coordinate 36,719,108, forward strand.
TTATAGGTAGGTCATATTAAAATACACGTCTATGTCATTTTAAAAGCATCTCAACTTCTCCCAGGGTAGCATCACTGATTCGACTGGCACCTTTAGGTATAAACCATAAAAATCTCTTTGTGAGATAATGGCTCCACAGACACATTGTGAAAGAAGGTCTGAATATGGTCCAGAACACTGTCAACATTTTCAGTTTCGAAAGCTTCCTTCAACCACTGGTCTTGCTGTGCAGACTCCTACTTTCCTAATCCAGATTAACATCCTATAGAAACGATGGAGATTGTGCGTGACTGAGGGAGGGGTCCCTTAAACAAAGGGACCTTTTTTAATCCATGCCTTTGTGCTAGGAACACATGTGAAAAAAAAGCAACATATGCGTTGCCCTGTTCAGCACAGCTCAGCGAAGAGCTGATTTTTAAGTTTCATCACTGAAAAAACAAAAAGGAAGAGAGAAAAACTAATTCAGCTGATAGCACATGGAAAATGTTCAGGGATTTTTGTCAAGTAAAATTTAAAAGATTACTTTATTTATACTGGAAATGTGTTGTTTACTTTTGTTATGGGGCAAAAGCCTCCTCTTGGCCTATTTAATCCTTGCTTGACTTAATCCTTTAAAAATGGTATCAGTTTTTAAATTAAAACTATATTCCGGAATGAACATCAGAATCTTTAATTTAAAAATACCAGAGGGAAACACATCAACTTTTTTTTCTAATTCTCTGTTTAAAAAGAAACTGGGTTTTTTCCCCAAAATTCACAATACTTAAAAAATGTTTTTGGTGAATGTGTGTTAAAAAAAAGAAAAAAAAGTCCCATAGGCTAAATTTTCTTTTGTTGTTTAAATACATGTTGTCTTCAAATCATTGTGGCTAATTTTAAGTGTCCTCACCAGGTGGTCTGATATGTTTGATTTATTTTCTTTATGATAAAAGTTTCAGACCTCCTAAGGGCCCAGCCAAACTGTCTACGGTCTATCACAAATTACGGGTCAGCTGGAAAACGGCAAGCTAACAAATACCCTTTATTTCACCAAGAAATAAAAATACAGAAGGTTTCCCATACAGGGGCAAACCCTAGCCAGGGAGTCCAGCTGCCGAGCAGGACCTCAGCAGGTGAGATGACAGCAGGTTGGCCTTGATGGATCCATGGTGGCAAGAATTTAGCTGGGCTGCCCGAGCAGAAGTGCTTGGAGGAGAAGCGTAGCACCCGCACGTCCCACCTCATCCAGCCCTGCGGCAAGGAGTGGGGCAGGCGGACGGGGAGGTGGTGGGCTGGCGGGGGGCTCAGCCCCACCGGCGCTGGGGCAGATGCCACCTCAAGCTCAAGGTTTCTTGTCACACAGCCCCACCATGCCGCCCTCTCACCCTGCCAAGGCTTCCAGGAGTTTCCCGGGACAGCACAAGGTCTGTCCCGGAGGGTTAACCTCGTGTTTAGGGTGGGATGACAGGAAAAGCGTTATCAACCGAGCTGGAGGAAGGGATCAGTGTCCCACGGCTGGGTGTGGGGCTCCAACAGCCCGTCCACTTAAGGTCCCAGCTCCCTCCCAGCCCACCGTGGGGAATCCTCACCAAATCCACAACACATGGTGTTCACAGCTGTGGGGTTGTGACTGTCTGCCCACAGTGTCCGTTTTCAGATATTTGCAGAGGCTGCACCCATCCAGAAAGTAAAAAAAAACAAATTTTTTTTAAATTACCAAATCCACTCAGATGACACTTTCTTGCAAAATAAGATGAGATGTCTCAGATGAAATAGAGCTAATTACATGCTACAACAGCTGATGTGACATCAAGTATGGGATTTTATAAATTCAGCTCATGGTCTAGAGCCATTCAAGAAACACTGAAAAGGTCCATGGGGTGAAAAAAGGGCTTTCCAAGTTTGTTGCTTAGCACAATGCAATAATTCATGTGCAGTTAAGATGTGCAGCGCACGTTTCTAATTCACTTTGATGTCAATCAGGAATAATTGCCGCAGTCAATGAAGCTATGCCAGTGTAACAGATACAGAAGAGAATAGCACTCTGAGTCCCACAGTTTACCCTAGCTGGAGGAAGCAGCTTTGTATTACTGACAGTATTGCAGATTCTATGCATTTTTAGAAACAGCTTTTGTGGCATAATTGCAATAGTTGGAGTAATTTTGCATTTTTCAATTCCTTTTTATGAAACGAAATCTTGCATTCTAAACCTAAAACTTCCCTTGACTTCTTTCCACTGATGGTGGTCTCGCTCCAGAGAAAGCAGCTGTCTGAGTGTATTAGCAATGTTGTCTAGCCTGACTTCAAATTTACTAATTTAATTTGGAAGTGGCTGGAAGAAACAAAATCTTCTCACTCTTGGGTGTGATCATTGGTCCTCAGGGAAAAGCCCCCTCCTGCAAGAGCAAACGTGTCTATTTTCATGCAGTTCATGGCCTCTGTGATCTCTGGTTCCATATGGGCTTAACCTGATGAAGAATATGCAGCTACACACTCTTTTTAGAGGTCCAGTGTGACTTGTTTAAACACGAATCATTATTAATGTGTGTCAGGATGCACACATTGTAGTAGTCACACTGACAAAACAGAGGGAGGTTACTGCAAGCATTACAGACCTGTGCAAGAAAATTATTCATCAGCACACCTTGATGAGCCCTTTTAAATCGGGCTCAGCGTGATAAGGTGGATGTAGGATTGACCCAAGATGACAGATTTAGTGTTAAGAAGGAGCAGTTGAGTCTGAAACTTTGAGGAAAACTATGGAGGCAGCACAGACTACTCTCAATCTAGGAAACAATATTGGCAAAAACCAGTTTTTCCTCCCACACTCATAAAATGTTCCGAGTCTTTAAATTTCTTTTTTTTCTCCTGGAGGCCAGTGTGGATTAGCATTCCTTGCACAGGCTTTGGGTATTTTATAGAGCAGATCTACTAGTACTTCAAAAACATTTGCATTAAGTGCTGGACAGTAGCCCATTCTCACAGAACATATTTCATTTGGCCACACCACAGTTATATATTGTCAAGAGCCCTATTATCAGCCAATAACTGCACCTCACTTTACTTCCTTGCTGCATCTTATCACAAGTCAAGTGCTGACATCCTTGCATGGACATAACTACTACTGCAATGACTGATGAGAGTAACTGCTGAAGCTCTGCAGATTGAAGGTGTCCATGGGCTCAAATTCAGGCTGGGCTCAGGGTGACTTCAGACGGTGTGAATTAAATTCATTGACGTCCCTGAGAGAAGTCCCTTCACAGAAGGTGTGGCTATTTTCCAGGATATTACACATCTTCCTAATTACAGGACCATTGATTGCATCAAGCCACCAAACTGCACCCATCAGGAGGAACCACGATCCAGCAATTAGAACAAAGGACTGCAAGTCACCATCAGATTATTAGTTTCTGTATGTGTGGTCTTCCTTTTCCTAGGAGTCAGTAACCCATCTGTAAACCAGGGGCTTTAATAATTTGCTAATAATAATCGAGCCATATAGGTTTGCAAAGCACTCTTCGGTTGAAGGCGGTATAGGAAAATATTACAAACTCTGTTGACAGTTTGCATTTCGAAGCTGTGCAGTGGTCTGATTCACTGCTGTGCTGTAACCTGTGCCAACACTTTCAATGTCAGGGCACTAAACTTTTTCTGCTTTAGAAATCAGAGCTAGAAGCTGTAGCAAATAATACCCTGAGTAAAAGCCTGTCTTTGTAAGCATGCAAAACTGATGACAGGTTTTCGTCTTCCTTCTCTAAGCACTGCAGAGAGTAGAAGAGGAAAGGTTACAATTCCATTCTGCACATTTTTTAATGGCATGCTTTCACATTTCTGTGTCCAAGACCTCCAGTCAGACTGGATCTACTCTAAACACCAGCAATTGTTGGTCCTGCTCCTGGGGCATTTGTGAGATAGCCTTGCTAGACTGGGTTCTTGTTTTAGAAGTGGTAGGCACATTATTTTTTTTATATTTATACATTGCTATATAATGCTTCTTTCATATGAAAATACACTTCAATATATAATGACAGAATACCATTACGAAACAAAAAATTCTCATGCTCCCATTGGCTAACTAGCAGCTTATTTTTTTCACACTGCAGAATACTTTATATGCTTCACCCTCTGCCTTTCCTTATCAGGTTTCCCCTTTCATTCAGCTGAAGACTTCTTATTTTGCAATCTCTGTTTGTTCTTGTGCCATATCCGTTTCCAACTTAATTGACTAGAAAAGCTCCCAGTAACATCAACGTCATTTAGATCAGACTCTTTCTCCTCTTCTTCCCCCGAAATGCAAAAGGTTGGTGTGTTTCTTTCCTAATTTTGATGTGGCTGTTGTAAGATCATGGCCTATGGATTGTGCAGGTGGTGCAGGTTGCTGACAGTACTACCCATAGCGAAGCTGCTGCTGTGCCCACCCAACTCACAAGCAGGACCGGGGTATGAAAAAACACACTGCATAATGGATCATGGTAAGCATATAATGCACCTATTCAATACAAATGTTCGCTGGAGATGAGAAGAAACTTTTAAAGACTGGCGTCCGTTTGTGCCCTCATTCTTCATCAGGAAGGAGGAAATGTTTCTAATGCCTAGTTGGTTTAGCAGTGGGAGTAGGCATGCTTTTTGTACGGAACCAGACTGGGTATCAACCAAGCCCAAATCTTTAAGACCTAGCTACAACCAGCTAGGAACACCCAGAAAGTTACTGGTATCATCAAGCCTTTGATGGGGAAGGCTGAGGTTTCAGAGTGTGCAAGGCGAGCTCTGGCACTGACCTATCCCCAGCCAGCTGCTGTTTTACAATTAGCAAAATCACAGCCAGGACTTTTTTTTTTCCTCCTTAAATGAATATTTCCTTTCTCAGTCTCTAATACACTAGGTGCTAGTGAAAGAAACATGCACTTTTTAAAGTAAGTATTCACGCCCTTCCAATCTACCTCCAGCTTTGCCCTCCTGTGTTTCTCAGGGAAAGCTGTTTTTCCTTTGCTGTGACAGACCTTGTTTTGGGACATCTGCTCTGGGCACAGGGAGACCCTTAGGTCACCCCCCCCACACCCGAGCATCATTACCCACCCTCCCGCTGCTGCTGGAGAAAGCTATTTCCTTCGTGATACTTTGCTGGAACCTGGCAGGCTCCCTTCACCCACCAGCCCCAGAACAACCTTTATATGCATTAAATCACAAGTGAGTATTGCCCAGGCACTGAATTAGCAAACATGGCTGTGGCCAAAACACGCCTTCCAGAAGGGCACTGATTCTCTCTAGTTCTCTCAATGGTTAATTACCCTCGCTGTTAAAAATATACACTTTGGACTCAGCTTCCAGCCGTTGGTTCATGTTTTACTGTTCTCTGCCAGAATAAATATCTTTTTAATGCCTGTAAAAGGAGAAAAGATTTTGTAATCAAATAGGCTTCAAATAGTTTCTGCGGCTCCTTTTTTCACACTCTACAAAGTTTTAATACTATATCTGCCAAAAACTGTTGACACACCTGGTAACTCTGTTGTATGACTCAGCTTCATGTAATATGTATCCATTCTCTACTTTTTTCCCTGCAGACTGTTTATTGCCCTTTTTGCCTTTTCCACATTATTGCTAACAATTTTACCATCCTTATCTAGCAAGTGGCCTAAATCTAGTCTACGCTTGTGTTTGTTTCTAATATATTTCTAGTTCTTCCTATTGTGCCTTGCCTTGTGCTTTAAATAGCTACTTATACCCCTTGCTATATATTTTCCATGTGTGATATATTGCTTTGTTATTTCTAATTGCTTTCTGTTTGCAGATGAGCCAAGAAGGTCTGTTAGCCAGAGCTCTCCTATCTCTGGAGTGTGAAAATGTGGCTTTCGGGCCAGCTAATTAGTTCTCTTAAAGGACTCCTCTCTCTTTACACCTTTCCTCCCAATTAATTTCACTGGTAATTTTCTTTAACTTTGGGAAATTAGCCCTTTTGAAGGACCAAACTGCAACCATCTTTTGTCTGCCCACAGTGAATGCAATCAGGTCATGATCGCTGATCCCTAGGCAACCAGCGCTTCCAGACAAGGGATTAATTCATCTTCGCCCACCCTAATGAGAGGGCTACCTCATGGTGAGTGCAATACCTTTTCTGAGAGCTGTGGAAATTATTGCCTGTAACTTTGAGAAGTCCTAATAATGTCTTGCTCCTGGCTGCACGGAAGGTGTCAGCGGCCGTGTCACACCAGAGCGCGTGCCCTTCATTAATTAATACCTCCCCGCCGGAGCGCGTGGGAAAATCCTGCAGGAGATGTTGTTTTTCATCACAAACATGATACGCTACGTCTTCAGCTGAAAGCAACACCCGGCCTGCCGGCTGGTGACCAAACTTGTGTTTGCAACTGTGAAGATGCTCAGTGGATAAAGCAGCTCCTCCTCCTCCTCCTGGCAGGGCGGCAGCTGAGGGTGGGTAGGTGTGTGCAAGCAGTCGTGAGCTGGTGCAGGGCATGGTTCACTGGCTGCCTGAGTCACTTTGAAGCTCAGGCACTTCTCCAGATGTCACACACTTCACTTCCAGTAATTAGATCACTGTGACAGTTCGGTACAAGAGGTTGAGCCTGTGCAGTCTGTCTCTGCTCCAGGAATTCAGCTTCCCGAGTCCTCCCGTGACACCCTTCCTGCCCCGCAGTGCAGCCACTGCCGTCCTCAGCTTGTCCCTGAGCAGTCATGGTGCAAGCAGGACTCTGTTAGACACTGGGAAAATCAGTTTTCCTAGAAGAATGGAGTCCTCGGAAGGTTTTTTGCCCTTCATCAGGACAAGGCGATGCATTTTCATCCAGCTATTCATGAAATAATCACAGCATGTGAAGATGCGGGGATTTCTATCCACACTTTTTTTCCCCTCTGCATCATCATCTGGTTGCTGTTTTTCTTTAAGACGTGCACTGCTAGCAGCTAACTGTTCTCCCCCACCTTTTACCGCTACCCTTTCAACGCACGTCCCAGCGTTGAATTACTTGTGCTCAGCAGAAAGGTGGCTCAGTCCTTCCGAAAACCAGCGTTCTTTTCCACCTGTTCAGCAGGAAGCCTATCTCCACTCCTTAGCCCATTCCAGAGGGGAGAGGGATAGTGAATAATTCATTAAAATATTCCTTTTCCTTCCACCAACACACCGATTCACAAGAGATAAAAATCTTCTTCTACTTGACTGTGTGAGTTTTTCTTCATCTCGGAGAGTCAAATTAGCGCTAGTCACAAAAGGCTCGTAGCAATTCCTGCTGCAGAGGTTTTTGGGGTGTCCTGCTGAGAGCAGGGAGGTGAGGCTTTAATGCCTACGGCTGTCAGTGCTCAGGTATGAGCTTTCTCCCCCGTGTTGGGAAGGGTGCCCTGGGTGCACGGGCAGCAGGGAGTGCTCCTCACACCGGGGTACAGGATCAGGGCCAGCGACGCATGGAGGGAGCCATCATGCAAGTATCACCCGTGCTGCAGCAAGGACCCATCTGAGGCACTGATAATCTTAATATGTGCTGACATGTGCTCACATTTGGCAATAAAATAAATGGCTGTCTACTCTAAACGGAGAGGCAGAACATAAGGGGATTGCACGTGGTGGTTGGGAAGAGGCAGTGGTGCCATTCAGCGCAGAGCCCCTGCTGTTAGGATTGCTGGAGGTCCCTGTTCTGCTAGGGGTCCTGTGCGTAAGCTTGGGCAAGTACTTGACTTCTCTGTCACACAGTTTATCTCCCCATCCTAAACCCCTGCCTCTCAGGGCATTGGGGTGGAGGGGCAGTTCTGGGTTTGGTAAGCTTGTGTGGGATCCTTTGCAAGATGCATGGAAATATTTTACTGTTGCAAGGAATACAAGGGGGGAAGAAAGAAAATCATGTGAAATGCTTGTATGTAAAAGTATTTTACAAAGTATTTGCCTTAGAAAACAATTCACAAGGCCAACATATTCGAGCCAAGGTGAACATGTCTGAAGAAGAATCTCTTCTATTATGCAGGAAGAGATGCAAGCAGCTGTCTGGGCTGATTTTTTTTTTTTTTTTCCCCCTTTGAAGCCTTTTCAGGAAAGGCAAAAGAGAATTGGAGACTTGTTATAAATTGGGCTCAGCTCTGTGTCCATTGCTGTTAGCATCACAACTCCTAGCAAGGGATGCTCAGAGAAAGAACACAAGAACAGGGCAGGCATGCAGAGCTAGCGCCTTGATTTGTCATCCTCGTCTACAGTGACCTGCACCTTCAAGACTTCAGGAGTGGCAAGTGGTATCCTCATGTTTGGTAACCCATAATAGACTTACTTTCCATGAGTTTGTCTAAGGTTTTTTTTTCACCTGACATGAAGTTTTGTCATCAAGGTCATGGTGAAGTGACAAGTTCCACAGACGACCTGAGTGACCTGAGCTACCACTAGGTGATTTGACCCGACACCCCCCCCCAGCTCTTCTGTTGTAGGTTGCAGTGAACAGCATTGCCCCTTCACCTCTTCTGCGCTTCTGATGATTTTACAGACTTCTGTAACATTCCCCCTGCAGCCATTACTTTTCTAGGCAGAGAGTCCTCTTGTATTTAACATCTCTTCAGGCATCCCTTCCATATATCAGATCATCTCAGCTTCCCTTACTGCACTCTGCCCTGTTCTACCATGGTTTAGAGGCTGATAGGGTCAGCAGATCTGCACACCATTTAAAAAATCCCAAGTACACCCTGGATTTATTCAGGAGAATAATAATGGATTCTGATTTCTTATCTCTTTCCTTTCCTCCTAGTTCCTTATGCTCTGTTTTCTTCCTTGACCTCTCCAAACGTTGAGCTGCCATTTCAGGAGCGCTGTCTCTTCCGTCCTCAAGATCTCCCTCCTGAAAGGTAAAGGTAGCCTGGAGTCAATTGTAAGGCACACAGAATTAAGTTCGTATGCTCTCCCTTATGCACTAATTTACATTTATCAGCACTGAATATGGTGTCTGTGTGTATTTCAGCAAAGCAAAGGAAGAAGGAAAAGAAAACACTGGTGAAGCGCCTGTGTGCAGAAGCACAGCTAGATGATGGCATTATCAGCCAAACTAAGCAGAAGTCAGGTGAGAGTCTGTAAACATCCAGTCTGTCCTCAACGTCACAGCTACGAGTCTGGGCATACCCTTGCACATGGTGCCAGATTTTGTAACCCCACAAAGAGAGCCTGGGGTTGCCAAGTTCAGCCTCCTTTCCTGCCTGGAGTCCTTAGCCCTTGGGAATTAGGTCTCCACGCAGAGCCAGCAGGGACAGAGGCATCCCCCAGCAGCCTGCACATTGACCAGGCGGTGTCTGGGCTAGCCAAGAGGACACGCTGAGGAAATGTTGCTTCTTAAATCGTACCCCTCTTCGGAGCTCAGTTATCGATTTCCAGGTTGCAGGGAAGTCAATCTGTCAGACCAGGATTCACAGCCTGCAATTCTCGTTCACGTTAGATAGTTAAGCATCCTTTCCAACAGGACAGCTGGGGGAGGGAGGAGGAGTGCCAGTCTTTTCCGCGAAAATATGGCTGGGGCAGAGCGCCCGCACCTCACCACGCAGAGGAAGAGCAGTACACCACCCATGCAGGCAGCAGGAGCCCTGGGTTCTATCCTGCTCCAGCCTGAGAGGGTGAGCCCAGCCTCGTGCTCACCAAGCTTGGGGGCAGTCCAAGAAAGGATCATCCCTTCCAGGTGGGGCCTGAAACTGCCATCTGTCTTCCACGTTGACTGGCATCTTCTCCTCAGGCTTCTTCTTCTGAAGGAGTTTTATGGGTCTAATTTCTCTTTCCTTGCCTTATAATGAGTCTGCACATTTTCAGGTCAGAAACTTTCTCTCTTGCATAATGCTCAGCACAAATGACAAGCAGTCTGTTCGTAGTTACTGTTAAAATTGTATCATCAGAACTTGCATTATATCTTGGCAAACTCTCTTCCCCTCTTCATGTACAAAGAGATGTGATTAACTGCTGCATTTCCACACTTGGATTGAAAGGCTTTGTGGGCTTTGTCAGTAGTTAACATAATTCACGGAAAACCAGAATACAACCTTGAGGCTAAATGTGGCCCATTGAATTCCACAATGGGGCAATGGTTTGATCAGGCTACAGCAAAGCATGCCAGAAGCAAAAGCCTTTGTGGACCATAGCTCCCTGGGAAAGATTAAATCAGCCACAATCTGCTCCATTTTATGTAAAATAGGTGCAGCCCTAAAGCTCCTGGCAAGTGGCCACTGAAGCCTTTGGCTGGACAAAGTTTGGGCATCTTTGTGTAAGTGTTAATTGCCAGCTGTTGGTGACTGGAAGGTTGCCAGGGATGGAGCGACTGCAGCAGTGTTTCTGGCTGAAATATGGCTTTTATAAAATAATCATCTCCAATCTATTTAGTGCCTTGCAACAGACACATCTGTACTTAGCAATTCCTCTGTCTAGAGCATCTGCACATGCAGATGATCTTAAAACAACATTATAAATACAGTATATGTGACATTCAGGCTGCCTATTCCAGCCTCACAGTGGGAGGCAATGATAAATAGCAGCTATCTCCACAGCAGCGCTACATGATGGCTTAACCCACTCACGTTCATAGCCCTTCACATTTAATTTGCAGCAAGCCTGGGATACAGAGCATTGAGGCTTTTGAATCAGGCTGAAGGAGCATGCACAGCCCTATGTCCTTCAGCATTTAATATAATAATATAACCATCTCAGCTCTTCAATATTTGGGGTATTTGCAGATGTTGCAAGTTTTGCAATATTGCAAACTGCAGATTTTCAAATATTGAGGGTGTTTGCAGATATTCAGCCCCACGAGTGTATGATGGATTTAATAGTATTTCACTCTCAGAAAGAACATGAGGCCCAAAGGCCAACATTTTCCAAATGAGCATCTACAGATCAGTACAAAGTTGGTGATGGAGCGCTTGAGACTAGTTATCTACATGAGAAAAAGCTGCCTTAAGAAACACTGGGAGGAAAGTCAAGCAGGCACTGCCAGACTGCAGGAAGAGGACCCAGATGCCTGCAGAGCAGCACTCATTCCATAAACATAAACAAGTGTAGCCTGAGAAGGATGACCCTGATGGTTGGAGCACAAGACTGAGTGAAGGTCTCTAACTCTCCCATACTAAGAAATTACCATTTGGCTTTGAGGCTGATGATTTAATTGTGAAAGTTGCTCATCATCATTGCAAGCGAATGAAAACTTAATTCACAGAAACCATCATGTCCCTAAGCTGCTGCTCATTTTGATGCATCCTTTCTCACCACACATCTTTACGTCTCTCATCTTGCACTTCTATGTCATTTGGTACCTCAGTGACCTTATATCTCTAGCTCTCACTCCCAAAGAGCGTGCCCCCCAAGACCTCTCGTAAAGCCACCAAGGCACATTGTTGCATGTTCCCATTCACAACAGACATACTCCAGACGATGTTAGACTCAGACCGTTTCATGGAGTGGCAGGTGTGTGCTTTCAGTTGCTGCACGCTGTGTTGGCTAGCGTTATGATGATCAGCAATGATGGTTAAACATTTCCATTGTCACATGGCACAAAACCACAGAGGGGAGACTCACTGTGCTGGACACTGCTTAACTAAAAAGGAAAAAAACCTGTTCTGCTCAGTCATATTTTCTCTTATCCTGAGAGGTCCTTTCCCAAGAAACTCTGGCAGTCCAGCAATGATTTCTTTCCTTCCTTGCCACCCAGCATCCAGCATTGTCTGTGCAGCGTAACTCCTGGTTCTGCCTGGGGAGGTGAGCCAAACAGGGGGGCTTCTTCCCTCTCCTTTGTAATGAGGCATCTCCTCTCCCCTCCTCTCTTCTCTGTTTAGTTCAACTAGCAGCATGGCAGAGTTTCTCTTCAAATGGCCTGAGTGCACATAGCATACAGAGTGGTTGCAGCTGGGGTTTCTATGTGGAGCTCCAACACGAAAACAGAATAAAAATAAAATGCTAATAGAGCATAGGTGTGCAGGCACACACTTCTGCCACACTTACAAGTGTTCGAGCTGTCATTAGAGCTACATGTCAGGCTGCACAGGTTTTCCATTACAATCTGTTCTTTTGCCACTGTCTCTCAGCTTGTGAAATTTCCAGTTCCGTTGCATGTCTTACCATGAATATTATTTTTTAAAAGCTGAATAAAAATTCTTCACCCATATAAAAAAATCAGGACTTTTTTCTTTTTTCCAGCAATATCTCTATATTGCTGATTTCTACTACTCATCACAGAGCTGAAACTCCTTATGGCTCACAGGTCTAATTTAACAAATGTGTGCTGGCTATTAGGCAACCAAATAGCCATTCTCAGTTGGAGCAGTTGTTCATTAAATCCATTATCTATAGCTCCTTTTAACCAGGCCTGTTTCCATGAGTGGTGTGAGAATTTTGATGCTAGTGATTTAAACACACAGTGGAGCAAATTCCTACCATGGTAAAGATTTTCAGCAACCCCCTTTAGCACCTTCATTGGCTCTGCTAAGCGGCTAAATGCAATTTAATCCAAATGGCACAGCAATTCAGATGTGAACCTTCCATAAGCAAAGACCGTTCTGCAACTTATGCTGCTCCTAATGGGAACATATGCTGCAATACTTCAGAATTATTCAGAAACCACTTTAGAAGAGAGAGTTGTATTTTTTTGCCTTTAGCATCTGAGAATGACAGTGGTGCTACATGCTACATTAGTCTTAACTTCACTTTTCATTTTGAGCCAGTGCAAGCTTTAAGCAGAGCAAAGATTTAAGCAAAGTCTTTTCAGACAGCTTACCTTTGGAGAAAAGATGAATATTTAATACTTGCCACCATTGTACTGTATGCACATGCAGAACATACAATATAGGTGAATGAAGGTTCAGTGGCAGACCAACAACATTGTTTTCAACAAAAAGGACCATTTCAGGAAAATTCCTTTGGCAAAAAGAACGTTATTTTTGCTCCATTTCTTTTGATTTGCCACCAGAAATTCCTTTCAAAAAATTAATTGGTGCATCAAAATCTATGGAGTTTTCTTGATCCAAATTGGAATTATCTGAACTTTAGAGCAAAGCTGACTAGTGAGTTCATTAGAATGAGATCTATATACCATTGTCACCCATGAGTGAGCACGTACCTGCCAGATTTCTAGACAAATAAATTCCACCATTTCTGCAGGTTGGCCTCTTCAGAAAGAGGGTAACAATGACAACAAGGCAGAGATTTTAAGGAATCTTAACCACTGCCCTTGTCCAGCACTAAAAGGCATGCAAAAAAAGGCATTCAATAGATGTATCTGCTCTGTATTTGGAAAAAGGCAGACACCACACTGATTTTCTAAGCTGTGTAGAATACCTTCTATCCCCAAAGTAACCAAGGATAATGCTAAACAACAGCTACTCTCTCTAGGCTTCTAAAAATCCGGCAAACTTGTAATCAACAACAATCAGAAGAGCTGATGAATGGCTCTCTGCAACAGGAATGTTAATTTTTAATGCATCTTGAAACACCGGGGAAGTTCCGGGGCACTGGCAGGAAGCCAATAAGATGGCAATATTAAAAAAGGTAAATGCATGGGACCAGCCCCGTGAAACTGAACAGATCCTTTGCAGAATAATCAAATAGGTGAGACAGATTTTCATTTCCTAAAGAAAGAAGGAAGAAAGGTACAATTAGTACAAACTCACACAGGTTTTGACAAAATAAAATTATATTAAAAGAATGTGATTTTATTCTTTAAAAATGAGTTAAATTCCAAGCTTGACCGATACAGAATAGGGCTGAAACAACAGTCTTCTGAAAGATGTTTGGGTTGGTACCTCTTGACATTTTGAGTAAGAAACTAGAAAGACACAAAATCCTCATAGTAGACGAGAAAGACTAGAAAGTAGTTAACTTGGAGATTGGAAAATATAATTGTAATTGGAAATTATTTACAAAAAAGGCCTGATTTTGCAGATGTTCCATGAAGCTTCATTTTTGTACATATGCTATTCCAAATAATTGCCACTGATCTGGAAGGAAATGTAGAACAATCCCTCACAAAGTTTACGAGACAGTAAAAAGACTGGAAACATGATAACTAGAGATCAATTTGGATCACTTGTAAACTGGATGCAAGTGAAAAATACCTGCTGAAATATTACCAGCTGTAAAGTCCTACACTTAGGGGTAAAGAGTACAGGTCATATTTACAGAATAACAGTTTATATAAAAATGAGTTGGGAATGGTGATGTATTGAATGATTGTAGAAAATCGCATTGAAAACTTTTTCATCTGTAGTTTAGGTAATAGTGCAGGAAGAAGCAAAGCAGGATACATCACTAATACATATCTTAAGTCTTCAAGGTGATTTACATCTTGCAAGGGCAAAGATAAAAAGTTTTCATTCTCTGTGATTGCTGGGTCACTCTTAAATATTGTAGCATATATTCCCTTAGGAGGGGGAACATCTTTCCCAAGCCATTGCTGCGGTGCAGAAGAATAAACATTGTCTTTCAATACACAGAATATGAATTAGGACTAGACAGTTATACTACGTACCCTTCCATGGTGCACTGAGTGCAAAAATAGTATGAATCAGTTAAAGGTACTTCAGAGCAAGCCAGAGAATGGAAAATATGGCAGAAAAACACAGGAGCTCAGATAGTTAATTTTAACAAAGTGAATTTTAAGAGATGAATTAATCATAGCATCTATTTGAGGAACAGAAATAGGAAAGAGGACTCTTCAGATAAAGATGTAACTGGATCTAACAGCTGGAAGTTGAAGCTGACAAATTCGGTCTAGAAATAAAGCATGTATTTTTAATAGTAAGCAGCAAACAAAGCTACAGCTAACACTTGTGGTGGCTGCTCCATCATCAGAAAGAACGAGCTAAGAGTTGGCATTTTTGAATGTCTATTTATAGAAAAGACAGCAGGAAATAATTCAGAAAAGACCTGTGGCTTAAATTGTAGGGGAGATCAGACCAGATGGTCACAGCAATCACATCCAACTACATAATCTATGTGCAATCAAGAAATTTAGCTGCCGTGGTCAAAGGCTAGCGATATGGTTGTGGAGAAATGAATTACCAGAGAGGCTCACATTGACGTGTTCCTTTTAGCAGAAGACAGATAGGAGGAGAAGAAAGATGAGCAGTTTTGGTGGAGATTGGAAGGAGTTTAGGAAAGTGGGGAGCGATTGCCTAGGTGAAGAGTTGGGTTAGTCGTCTGCGGGGGCCAGGATGCGCTGAGACGGGGGGAACGCAGGGGTTGTGCGGTGGGGTGCGGGAAAAGTGTGGGCAGAGTGAGAGGCATGGGTGGGGGGGAGACGGAGGCACGCAGAGGAGGTCCAAGCGGAAAACCAAAAGGGCATCCGCTGTCCCTGGGGCAGAGACCGGCTGCGCTGGGGCAGGTGCCTGCTGCCTGCTTGAAGATGGGCAGACCTGCCAGAAAAGTTGAAGACTAGGAATTGGGGATGCCATGGGAGGGTTCAAGCAGGCAGAGAGTGAAGGCCAAGCAAGACGGCTGGGAGGAAGGTGGGGGCGTGCATGGAGGATTGGACCTAACGGCCTAGGGTGGGCAGGAATGAGGCAAAAGACACAAATCTTTGCAGTCAGCTGCCTGTGAAACAGCCTTAATGAGCTGAAATGCAACATATGAATAGTCAAATCTGAAAGGATGACAGTGTAAAATTGCTTGGGCTCTTATCATTTTCAAGTGCTTTTATTTATTCAAAATTACCATGACATCACCCTTTCCCTCAGAGAGAGCTCAAGTAATTGCTGTTTACTGATTCAAGGCCTTTTGGGGTAATTTCTGAGGCCATCTACTTCTGGGATGAAAGGCAATTACCATTTCCCTTGTCTTATAATGCAGTCACAATAAAATCTAGAGAAAAGCCCCGCACGAGTGTACCTGGTGGCCTCTCCTCCGCGGCAGCAGTGTGCGGGGCAAGGCTGCATCCTCCTATGGAAGCCGTCCAGCTGCAAATCTTTCCTCCCAGGGCGGAGAGGGCAGCTGGTGTTTAGGGCTAGGGAGGGGATGAGAGCAGGGTACCAGAGACATGGTGTGAGAGGGGTAAAACAACAGAAAATCTCAGTTCTGCCTAGAGTTTACATTGGTCCCGAAGCACGAAGGAATATAAAAATATGGACCGTATAGCACACTCTTCCCAATATATGCAAAGCTTCAACACCAAAAGGCCAGTCATTAAAATATCTCTCATTTGAGTGTGAGGTTCAGTTTTTTACCTATTCTGTGGTTTGACGTGGTGCCGCATCTTATCGTGTCTAGTTTTCCTGAAGCTCAGTAATAGTATGTGTAATGTCTTGAAGGACTGCCACATTGTGACTTATGAGGCAAGTGCCTCACTGTAATTAGTTTTTATTAGGATCATAAAATATATATTCTGACTAATATTAGGCTAATGATATTAAAATCCTAACTGCTCCAAAAGGGAAACATAGCAGGCTAGTATAAATCCACATACTATAAAAAAAGACTGCTAGGTAAATTGTGGTCTTAGAAGTTAACAGTTTTATGCTACGCTGGTTGTAACTCCAGTGTTATAAAAATTATTATTTAAAAAAAAAGAACTTCAGAACTATCAAATTGAAAAAAAAAGTCTTAATGTCCTGTTATCCCGTCCTGCTATTAATGTAAACTGCCTGTGGCTTATGAGTGTGACCCAGCCTGTCTTGACCGCTCCATCAAATAGCACAAGCAATTAAAAATAACAGATATTTAAACAACTTTGTACAACAGACTGATTCCCAGCCCTTTTGCAGCAGCTGTTACTGAAGGTGGTGCCTTGGCAAAGGACGTCTCCCAGCTCTGGGCATCTCCGCCAGGGTCTCACAGGTCCCAGCGGGTTTCTCCCTCCTCTCTCCCCAAGTAAAGCAAGGCAGAGGGTCCCACCGGCTGAGCCACGGTGCTGCCACAGATGTCCTGAGCATCCTCTTCAGCACTCAGCAGCCGCAGCGGGAGCTAAGGGCACTTCTCCGAATGTGCGTCCTGCCGGGTGGCATCAAGCCTGTACAGCTCACGAGGCCACAACTGCGTCTCTAACTGGGAGGGGTCCCAAAAAAGGGGAGATGGAAGGGAGTCGCAGGGGCCCAGGAACAAAGTGGTGTCTGCATTTGGTTTTGTTTGTGTGGCGTTTCGTTGAAGGCCTGGATGCGTTGCCCAACTTTTTGTATTTCTGAGAGAGATTTTGAGGAGGTCAGGTAGGGACAGATAGCACACAGCAGTCATTTGACTTTTGTAATGTCACTGCTTATTCTGCTCACAGCTTGGGCAATCATTTATAACGCGCTCACCGACAAACTCTAGCTGATGTAGAAATTGTCCCCTAAATTTAGGAGCAGGATTTCACAACTCCTTTCTTACAGCTAAGAGCAATTTGCCCCGATGGCTGCAACGCCATTATAATGCATCGTTCAAAGAACTGCCTGTCCCTGGCTCCGTTCAGAGAAAACCTCCCCCAGAATAAACCCGTGCTGTCAACTGCATCTTCCCCTTTCCCTGCGGGCTCCGGCTCTGGCTGCCGGCTGCACAGAGGCCGGGGCTGCTGGCGCTGCCTCCTGGCTCCGTGGGGTGGGAATACCCCCGGTGTCTGCCAGCCCTCCTCGGGCTGCAGAGCGTGTAGATCTGTCAAAGAGGTGAAGCAAAGGAAAGGCTGGGGTGAGCGGCTTGGTTAATACGACGAGAGCTGCGGAGCCAGACGGGGTGGTGAGCATGTCCCGTCGTCCCCTGGGCAAGCCGGCTGAATACCTGGTTGTGGGTGTCTTCTGAAAGACTTTTTTTATTTAAAAAACCCACTCTTCTGAAGCCGGTCCTCACTGTAGACCTGCTCAGATGAAGGAAAGGTTGACTCGCTTCAACGTGACGGATGCAAGTCCCAGACCTACAACAGGCGGGCGAGGAGCTTGAAGCCGTGAACATCCCACCTCGCTGCGGGCAAATGGCCGGGCCGGCTGGGACTCACAGGATTCCCCTCAGGCTGTGGGTGAATGGCCGGGCCGGCTGGGACTCACAGGATTCCTCTCACACTGTGGGTGAATGGCCGGGCCGGCTGGGACTCACAGGATTCCCCTCACGCTGTGGGTGAATGGCCGGGCCGGCTGGGACTCACAGGATTCCTCTCACACTGCGGGCAAACGGTCGGGCCGGCTGGGACTCACAGGATTCCTCTCACACTGTGGGTGAATGGCCGGGCCGGCTGGGACTCATAGGATTCCCCTCACGCTGTGGGTGAACGGCCGGGCCGGCTGGGACTCACAGGATTCCCCTCACACTGTGGGCAAACGGCCGGGCCGGCTGGGACTCACAGGATTCCCCTCACACTGCGGGTGAATGGCCGGGCTGGCTGGGACTCACAGGATTCCCCTCACGCTGTGGGTGAATGGCCGGGCCGGCTGGGACTCACAGGATTCCCCTCACACTGCGGGCAAACGGCCGGGCCGGCTGGAACTCACAGGATTCCCCTCACACTGCGGGTGAACGGCCGGGCCGGCTGGCACTCACAGGATTCCCCTCACACTGCGGGTGAACGGCTGGGCCGGCTGGCACTCACAGGATTCCCCTCACACTGTGTGCAGGAGCCTTCAAACACCACAACAGGCAGACGCCATGCGACAGGGGCTGGCCTGGCTCCCTCCCAGGCCCGGGACCCTGCGTCTCTGCCGCCATGCTGAGGGCAGAGCTGCTCCTGCCTCTGCTCCTACAAGTCTCACCACGAAAACCGGTCTTACCCGCCAACCCCGAGGCATGCTAATTCATGACGAAGAGCCGTGAGTCTTTCCCTCAGACCAAAGCCTTGAGCTAAAAAACCTATGCTCTCCTCAAGTGGTTCAAATAGCTATAAATCCACTCAGATTTGCATCTGAACAACGTTGCCTGGGCCCATCTTTAGTCGGCCCCCCCCTGCAGTATGACTCAGAGTGAAGCAAGGCAGAGTACTGATGCCGACACATGCATCCACACAATCATTTCATAAAAGAACAGTTCCCATCTTGTCCCCTAGGCAGTAAGCCTTGGACTTGGAGCAAAAATAAACACATTTCAATGTCAGCCCTTTCCTTTCCCTCTGCAGAGCAGCCAGGTAGGAGCACCCACGGCTGGCAGTGGTGCAATAGCAGTCCTTCCAGTTCCCCTTCCTCCGGCATGGGATGCCGCTGGGATACGAGCTTTCACCATATGGAGGATCTCCTCCATGTGCCTCCAAGCCCAATCTTCCCAGACAGCCAGTGCCTCGGCACATGCTGCAGCCCAGCACGCTCGCTCCTTTGTGGCGTGGAGGTATTAACAATTCCAGCGATGTGATGGGGCCTTTGCTTCGGTCCCTGCTGGGACAAGCAGGACTCTGAGATCATGGCAAGTTGCTTCATTTCCCCAAGCTGTCGGCATTTCCAAAATGTCATAGACATTTTTGACTTGCACAACACTGAATCAGCTGAAGACCTTTTCTTCTCCACTCCTAAACAATTTTTTTTGGGGGGGGGGGCAGGGGGAACATGGCTTTTCAGATGAATCTGTTAATCTCTTGCCAGTATTTTTCCACTGGTTTCTTTCACTACCTTACAGGTGGTCTGTTTTGAAACTGCACAGACATTACCAGCTTGAGGCGAGCCGAATCCTTTTGAAGGTTCATCAGAGGGAGGCAGTTGCAAGGTGCACTGAAGGCATCTTCTCTGAAGTCTCTGCTCCCTGTGCATGGGGCCCAGAGTGTGACTCAGCCCCTCATTTCCACTCTTGCTGAGCACTTAAATATTGCAGATTTCCTCTGGTTGCTAAAAGGGAAGAAAAACATTCACTAGCCCATTTGAGTCTTGAGGAGGCCCCCTGTCCTTGATGCTACACCTGCCCAGGTGTATGGCCACCACCACCACTCACCAGTTCTGCCTCTCCTCCAGACACAGATCACTTTTAAGATATGGCCTTTTTTTACTCCAGCAAACCCCTCGCTTAAACACCTTTTTCCCCACCATATGAAATGTGCTGGAAAAGAGATCTTTCTCCACACCAATACCACCTCTTAGAAGTAAATTACCAGCAGAGGTGATGCTCTGAGGTGCCCTTTGGAGAGGCCTGGGGCTTCTCAAATTCCCACTCCCAGGCTCCCTTGAAGCTTTGTAGGTCCTCACCACTTCACAACCCCTGGCTCTGCTTTTCTTGAGTTATATGACAGTACAAAACCAATGATATTATGAGCTGCCCCAGCAGAAGTACAGTTATTTGCCAGAGGCATGCCAGGGAACGATTGCTGCTTGCTGGCCCCACTGACACTGTTTCCCACAGCATTGCTGTGGGCTGCTGTTACAGGCAGGGTGAGCAGGCAAACTTTTGATCTAACCCAAACAGCCTTTCTTACCTTGTGATGTTAAAGGGGTATCTTTCCACAAACTGGGACAGCCAAAACCAGCAGGCATTGCCACCCTCTGGGCAGCAATCACTGCATTTTTTTAATTCCCTCCATTGCACCATCCCTCACCAGGTAAAAGATAATTCATTGTAACTCTGTTTTTCTTGTAAAGTGGTTGCCTTTAAAACTCTGTATGAACTGGCTGTGAAAAACAACATAGAAAATACTGAATTTTTAAAGTAATGCTGCCATTTCAGGTAGCAAAAAACCTTGGCTTAGAAACCAATGTCATTTCTGCATCTTTGCTGTGTAGCTGTAACCTTTGCTCAGTTACACCTTGCATCAGGGAGTGAGAGCTTTGTCCCTGGCACGAGCCAACCCACCTGAGAAATGGTGGTATACGTGACTAGAATGCTTTTCTCTCTTTGGAAGAGCTGATCTTTTCATCTTCCGTTTCCTTTAGGAATTATCTTTGATTCCCTTTATCTTTCTTATCTTGCCCTTTGCTGCAGGTCGCTTCCAATCAGTTTATACTCCAACTCTTTTTCTGCTGCTTAATCTTCTACATACTCCCCACTCCCCTCTGCTTTCTGCTCCTCTGCCTCTGACTGCTGGACACTCACTTCTGCCCTAAACCATGGGCACAGGAGCCAGGCCCTACATCTCGCTTGGGAAGGGGACCTCAATGGTCAGTGTACCCGTGATCACAGTGGAGAAGCCAGTCATGGGCACCTCCTTGATGGCCAAAGCGTGGAGAACTGCACATCGTGGGGTAGGGAGTCCAGCTGTGATGCAGGGGTCGGTCTCACATGGCCTGTCTGGAGACACCCCATCAAATCTGCTGGAGGTTTTGACCAGTTCTGCTGGCACCATTAATTTTTTTCCTTTGCTCACTTCTTCCTAGGCCCTTCAGCTGGTGGAATTTCACAGCACGTGGGACAAGAAAATGAGTTTTGTAGAGAGATTTGCTGTGGTGTCTTACCCCAGAGTCACCAGTGGACTCGCATGGGGAAGAGACACTAAGAGCACTTGAATCCCAGGGAAACCATCATGCAGAGTTTGTGTCTTCTTTGATATCAGTTAATCCAGCCATAAGACTGAAAAGGATAGGGAAACAGGCTTTTCTTTTTTTTTTAATGCTTTTGGAGCAATCCATTAAACGTTTCTAAACAAGAGATGTGCTGAAAGCAGCTGAAGAAAGGGCAGGAAGCTTTGACATCCCATCCTATTGCTAGGGTAAGTACCTGGGGGACAGTCAGTGCCGTTCAGGCGTGCTCATCCAACACAGGTCAGATGGAGAACAATCGGTCCTGATTTAATGGAGATTTATATTGCCCTATATAACAAAATTAATTTCAGTGACCTATATTTAAACCCTTTCTCAGACCATGTACCTGGCCAGCTCATGACAACAATAGTGTCTGAAAGGCAGTACATTACTTAGCTACTTGAGTGAATAGCCAAAACACGTGTAATTAAACCCACACTCTCTCGGTGAGAAGAACCCATCTCTGAGGATACGATCACCCCATACAGCAGAGTATTCCTCTCCTTGCATTAGCAGCTGGGGTTGCTGCCTGAGAAGGTGTCAGCAGAGCTCTGGTGGGGCAGCAGGGTGACAGGTCAGGACATTTTCTGCTGAGTGCTTCTCTCTGACTCTTGGGTCTTCCCGTGTCAGGTTGGCTCAAGGCAGGCACTGCATCTTCCATGGGAAAGAGCCGTGTCACGGTGGAGAGCGGGCCAGGCGAGCACATGTTGCATGCACTTAAGTTGTCACAGCAAAAGCAGCCCCGTGAGTGCTCTGGATGTTGTCAGCTGTCACCCAGGAGGGATGAACGCTCCCATCAGCTGGAGCCGGGAGATCCAGGCAGAAGGACAAGACCGTGCCGCCCGGGCTGCTGGCACATATGGCTCCAGGATCTCTGCAACCCATAAAAACATCTGGCTGGGCCTGTCTCCTTTTGGGGCAGAGACCCCAAAGCCAGGGGTGCTGAGAGCCCTGGTGCAGCTGGAAGCCTTGCCCGCTGCCAGCTTGCCCCGGCGGGCACCCGTCCCCCTGCGCCGGGGCTAGGGCCAGCCTGCCTGGGGGAGCAGCGGCGGGAGCGTCTGGGTTATTTTAAGCAGGTTATGTCAGTCCTGCCCTCCCTCTCTCTCCCCCCTCTCCCAGAAGCAGTGATCACTGTGGGCAGGATGGATTTGCCAGACTAAAAGGGCCAATGGTTTAATTGATATGATATGGCAGCTCATATGTAATCTCATTATTCTGTCTAGCAGGACACATTATTCTCTATTTATCACACTTCTGTCATCACAGGTCTGTTGTTCCTGTGCTTTGAGGACAACAGAGCACGCCTTCCTGCCGGGGAAATCTCACGGGGGGCAGGAGGGGAGTGGGGGGCTTCTGCAGTAGCAGACAAAGCTCCTGGACCCCAGGCATAGGCACATCTGCCTCTAATCTTCATACAACAGGGCTGGGGAATGCAAAAGGGCTGGCAAAGGAAGAGCTGGGGTGTTTTCAGTGAGCAGTAAATTTGCTGGAAAATGAAGCCTTTGCAAGTGTGTGTGTGTGTGTGGGGGGGGTCCCCTAAATGGGAAATCCAGTTTGCCTCTAACAAACGCAGATTTGTCCCCCACACCTCCAGTGAGGAGGGCAGCCTCCATCAGCCGAACATATCTGTTCTGGTGTTCTCTGCGCTAAACTGTCTGGCTTCTTTTTTTTTTTGCCTTTAAATCAACCCACAGCTGAAAGGAGAAAGCAAGGAAATAAATAATCTGAACATGCAAAACCCCAATATTTTCAGGTAAAAAAATACTTGGTTGATTGAAATGTTCTGACACAAAGCGATTCCCTTTCCTACACCATCCTCTCCCCCTTGATTTTCTCATTGGCCCTTAAAACAAAAATAAAATTATTGGGCCAGTTCTAGGTATATTTGTGCTCATGCTGTTTTAATAACAACCTATAGTGCTGCTGCTGCTGGCTGCTACTGTATCCTCTGACAGTTCAGCGTGGCAAGCGAAAACATGGCTTGTTAGAGGGATGTGCCTATAAGGACTTCACAAAGGAGCACAGTACGTGGATGTGTGCATGTCGGTCGGGGGGCTAGGGGCTGTGGGAGGGGAGAGCCAGGCAGCTAACAAAGTGTCATAGGAATAGCAGCCACTCGTACAGCACTTTTTGTGCTCAGATCTGAAAATGCCTTGCAGAGGATGGGAAGCATAATTAGCACAGTATGCCGTAGGATAGATGTTAAAGCAATCTGTCTAGCAGACAGATACTACAGGACTGAATAATATAGACGTTAAACCAATGACCCAGAATCTAGCCAGCTAAAATCTTAATCCCCTTTAAATAGATTTGCAGACATCCTTTCATCGCAAACATTTGATCCGAGCAGACACTGTATGATGTTGTGTTGTATTTATAGAGCACCATGACAAAAGTTTGAGATGTTTGTGCTTAAATAATGCTATTTTCCCCTGTTAATTTGTCAGCACAGTGCTGTCTTTGCACAACACGCTTTTGAGATGGAAAGAAAAAGAACATCAGCTCTGGATCCATGGACAGATACCAAACAAAAGGCTCTGTGCAAGCAAACGCAGCCCACATAAGACAGAGCAGTGGAGAAGGGGGGATCTGAGCTCAGAACAAGGCCAGGCCTGACCAGGGAGGGATTTTTCATTCAAATAACCTTGAGGCTGGAGCTTGGCAAAAGTTTGTGGTAAATGCCTTATTTGACCAAAACAAAAATCCCTCAAACCAGCAAATGGAACGGTTGAAAATATCCGTTAATTCAGTTTGCGTTCAATGGTTTGGATCAAAATAAGGAAAAGGCTGAGATGGAAAATGGCTTGCTTTGGCACTTCTGGAAGTAGCTGCTGCAATTTTGAAGCTAAGTTCAATGGTGGATTTGCAAAACTGACAAGGCAAGGGTGGCTCTCCTCTGGCTGCTTGGGTGTCAGCACACCCAGCAAGGGTAGAGGAGATCATGGTTCAAACCCATTTTTTGCCAGGAGGTAGACAGACGCTGAACTCGGGCTTCCCAACCTCTGTTTTTCATGAAAGTGCCCTAGGAGCTGAGCCATACAGAGGTCTAACAAAAAGGCATTTTCAGCATCTCCTTGTAAAAATATTTTATTTGTGTATGTGGGTAGGCACTAATTGGAACAAAGACTAGTGTCCAGCTGTTCCCACTGCTTGAGCCATCAGGCTACCAAATCACGCACGCTTTTCTTTTTTCTAATTTGTATTTATCAGTTTTGCAGAGTATAACTGTTTATAAATGAGAAACACACTTTTGTGCCTATGCCCAGAGCTCAGAGAGCTCGTATGGGATACCAGAGATTTGTGTCCAAGACTACAGACTGGGAATTCAGTTCAAATGCTCTTTCTGCCTAATTCTACCTTACTGCTCCACTCACTCATGAGGGATATCCCCTGGAAAGGCAATGTTTTATTTTCCGGTTCCTTTCATTGTAGAAAAGATTTCCTAAATGGAACCTATAATTTGAATCAAACTGTGTTTTCTCTTCAATTCAGTGACTATTAAAGAGCAAATAACTTGGGTTTGTTTCACTAAAAGAGAAAAAAAAAAAAAATTGCTGGTGAAGAAAAGAAGTATCAGTCACCCACACACTTCTACATGGGAGAAATGTTCATTTCCTAAACAGGCCACTTTCTCCCACAGAGGAGTAATTCTCCCTCTCTCTGGAGACTCCTCTGTCTTTCTCCTAACTCAGGCTGGCTTCTTCATGGAGGTGTCGAGACTGCCAGGGATACCCAGCACCCACAGCCCTGGGGGAGAGCAAAGCTCCTGGAAAGTCTGCAGTAAAGACCGGAGTAAAAATGCCCAGTGGAGTAAAAATGCCCAGTGGAATGAAAAGCCCAGTGAGTGCCTGGACACAAATGGCTGGTCAGCAACACAGAAAATCTTCTCTCGTTCCTGCAGACAACTGCAAGGTCTGCTGGTAAGAAACGTTAAATGTCTTATCTTAAGGGGGCCTGTCGGTGCGAGATCTGAAACCATGACAGCTCTGTTCATGGTCTGCAATTGCAGAGCAAGCGACCTGGTTTATACTGCCTGTCTGGTACTGAAATGCTGTTGTGATGGAGAAAGGCTGTCTGCCCACTATAGTCTTGTGTCTGTGGCAAAGACCACTCACAGCGAACAAAATGGAACAAGAAATAAACACATCCAAGTGAGTCAGTAATTTTCTTTGCAGGGGAGTAATACCCAACACAGGTAAACAGGCTTGAGTTTAATTTTCACCTTAGCACTCCTTCATATTTGATTCCTTATGTATAATAATGTTTGGAAAATATCGCAAGAGCACCTCTGCTCTCTCTGCTGTGTGAGCAGAAGTTAGAACATCAAACTAGAGAGGGGCTTTTTGGCTACTGACTTTATTCTGCTGTTAGGATGACCAGCACTATATTCCCATTCACAGTGTTTGAAAGCTGCTGAGAGTCTTTGTTCTAATTATTCCTACCAGAAGACAGATGCAGAAACTCACTCTTCTGATGAATAGAAATCTTCTGATTTTCCTCCTCAATTTATTCATGGATAATTTATACACATTTGTTCTTGTGCCAGTATTGTTCAGCTCCCAGCTCTTTTCCCTTCTGTTTGCTTGCTTATGGAAAGCAATCATACCACTCTCAGGCTTAATTTAGCAAAGCAAACAAGAAAAGTTCTTCTAGTTCTCTTTCTGTAAGATGGGACTTTCACTTCTGTGCTCATCCTAGTAACCCTTTTCTGCACATGCTTCTGCTTGAACCTGTAGCCCCTCAATGCCAGCTTCCACAATACTGCAGATAGTCCAGATAAGGCACTATCAGCATCTTACAGTCTGGCGTTCATGTTTTCCTAACTCTACTGGAAGTATCTTACTTGGAGACACGTAAGGTGAAATTTAACGCTTTTACCTTTTCATTATGCAGGTTTCTCCTATTATCACTCCCAAGTGATGAACCTCTGTGTAAGGATAAAAATTCTTGTTACTAATCTCCAGTACTTTGTACAAGTGAATTTCAGCCCCTTTTGTTATTATTATTCTGAAAGGCATCTACATCTCTCTGTGTGGTATCTGGGTTCTCCATTATACTTGCAGTGCCCTTAGTTTTGGGTCACCTGCAAATTTCATCAGCACTTGCTCTGTTTTGTACCAATTCATTTTGAACCAGTATCATCCATGAAGATATTAAGTCAGACCAGTCCAGTTCCACAGAAGAACTGTAAAGTGGGAAAGGAACTGCTTACATCTGTTTTTGTACTCTTTGCACAATCACGTCTAATTCCTAACACTCTCTTTTAAGGAGTCATTAGTCCAGTTAAGTTCAGACCTCTTTCCAAGTGTTTGTTTTCCCTTTGCTGAGGCTGCAAATTATTAAAGGTTTTGAAGTCCTGGTTTAAGGGAACATGAAACTTTTATATCTAAGTCCCTGAGCTGTCCAGGCCACTTGGCTTTGCTAACTCATTCCCACATATTTCTCAGAGTTTGCACTGGAAAAAAAAAAATCTCAACATGTTTTCATTTCTCTTCCATTTAATGAGTATGTTGTGACTAGTTGCTCTACAGTTATTTTCTAAGAGAAGCTTGTCTGTAATACCTTCACCAGTTATCAAAACTACATATAAAATGTCATCATTTTCTCCTGATTACGTTTTTAGTGATGCAAGTTTTTGGCTGTCATTCTAGGAATAACCGGACTTCAAATGATTAGCTCTGCAGTCTGTAGCTGGAAAGATAACATTTTTATAATGATGCTGTGCATGGTTAATAGTTGTCACTTTAATAGTGCAGAGATTTCTATTCATATGCCAACTCAGAGCTTACAGATCTGATGTGGATGTGGAAGACTAACTACAAAGACCCTTCTGCTGTCATTTCTAAAATGACTTTACCAAAGCAAGTTCATTTTATCCATGCCTTTATTTCTCATGTTTCTCCAGTTTATGACACCATTGACACACATTACTTGCTAGCTTACCATACACATTTTTCCTTCTATCTTTTCTGGACAATGCATTCTTGCATTCAAGTCACAATTGCTGTTTTATCATACTAATTTATCTGGGGAAAAATAAAGCACTCTCAATGCCTGGGAGAAATATGACCAGCAATAATGCTAAAGCAACCTATAGGAAATGCTGAATTATATTCTGTTATTTACAAGTTTACAAGCTGAAGGTCTGCAGAAAAGGCCTTTGTGATTTCAGTCGTGTTAGTGAAAGCCTCAGGTCCCTAGCAAGGGAGGCTGCCTTTGCTGTGTGACTGCCCCTGGCATTCCCGGCATTTCTGGAGAAAAGAAAAGCACAATATGATTGGAAATATTTCTGGTAAGACCAGGGTAGGAAGATTTGGGACTGGAAGTGGCTATTGATGCATTGATTAGCAGGGCGCTTAAGCTCAGGAGTCCATTTGGTTTTGAATAAAATACTGGCCTGCCTAATGTTAGGCAGGTGCTCTGTTATCTTACTAAACCAGAGCCCTCATGAGAATAAAATAATAAGAATAAATATGTATAGCTCAGCTATATGTTTCCTAAATGAAGTACAAATAGAAGGTAAGATAATAAGAAAAAGTACTTCTAGATCAGCTACGTGTTCCCTAAATGAAGCATATAACAGTCTACAGCTCTTTTACAGGCAATGAATCCTTATTTAGAAGTATTGGTTGTGATGCTTGAAGCCTCAATTAGGAGTGCAGGAGGAAAAGGAAAAAGGGAAAATATAGGCTGAGGATCAAGAATTTGTTGACTTTCAAATTTTGCAAGCCAAGAGCAAGCAGAGGCTTTGGACTTGCTGTGTATGTGACCCAGGCAGAGTACTTTCAGGAGGTCTAACCTTTCAAAGAGCAGTTTGGGTGGAATTCTGTAGGTCTGGCTTTCTTTGAAGTACTTTCAGTTAGCACCCTGGGCAGCTTAGCCATTTTGCAAAAGCCACATTATAGCCCCCTGGGGTTTTCTGCAAAGAAGACATGCTTCTGCATTTCACTTCCAGGGTCTTCAAAAAAGATTTTTTGGGGGGAAAGAAAAGGCAAATCCCAAGAGAAGAAAATTCTCATGTTTTTTGGAATGATACTTTTTGCTCACATCAGTGAGCCAGTAAAGGTCAAATGGCATCTATCTTTGACACAGGTTACTAGACACTTCGAAGCTTGCCTGTAAATAATGGGTCGAATCCTGTATTTCCAATGCAGACTGAGTACTGTGTGAAATCTGTGAATGCATTGCCTGCCAAAGGCCTGCAGCCTGCAGCAGGATTTGACCTGCAGCAAGAAATAGCTGCAATCACAAAGAAAGAGTTTGTTAAATGTTTAACCAAATTAACTAGCTGCACACCAGGGTGCTTACCAGCTCCATTGGGGTCAGTCCGGGGGAAAGCAGGGATCCAGAAGTTGCAGATGCGTGTCTGTGTGACCGAGCTACCCGTGCAACATCTGGAAAAGAGAAAGCCGGTTGACTTGGGAGCCTGATGGTGTCAGAGGTTGTCACTAGTTACAGGGATGTGTTTTTCGTTTTTTAAACACTGCAGCAAAACCGCTCAGTCTTCAAAGAGCAGCAAGCATGCTGGTGTTGGGTTGCAAATCCCCTGCCACCCCTGCTCCAGCACATGTTATCTCACTGAGATTACTGAGAAACTTGAAAATGCGCTTCTGTCATCCTAAAACTGACAAGTGGGCTGAAGGAAAACATTTGCTTGGAGTGTGGGCTTAATGAGGTCTGATGTTATCTTTGAGACCAAATGTCCAAGCATTTCTAAATGGGCATGTGGGCTCTTTTAGTGCCTGCTGCTTTCCCCTGACATGAGCAGGTCGAGACAAACCAGGGAGGGCACAGAGAGCAGAGCAGGGACGAGGCTCTGGTGAGCAGAGTCCATGGGACAAAAGCAGTTTTGGGGGCTGCTGCAGGTTCAGGTGACTCCAGAGCAGCGCCCATGCCCTACTCCTTTGCAAAACTGCCCCTCTCTAGCTGACTGTGGGTTGAGATGCCTTATGCCCACCAAAAGCATAGCCTTAATAGTCCCACAGGAGTGAGCTTTTCATCATCTCTCTGTTTCTGCTCAACACTTTTGCTGCTTTCCACTACACTATCACCTTTCTATGGCCAGCCAACCCCTGGCATTAGTCGGTGGATGTGGTGCCATCCCCCCTGAGCAGCTGAGCTGACAGGGGAAGGCGTCTTGTTCCAAGCCCTGACGGTCTCACCCTGGATAAGAAGTGAGAGAAACATGTCACTGTCAATTAGCTAATATTTGTACAAGGGATAGTTGAGCCCCATGGAGTTTTGTTAACCTCGTGGCCTCTTTGTAAAACCTGCCTGAGTTCATGAACTTGTTTCCATCGTGAAATTTAAACCCACACATTCTCCTTTGGGGTGGGGTTAATCAAAATATGCTTTGAGTTAAGGAGAGTACGATGCTATGCATTGGGGTAGAACATTAGCTCTCAATTTAGGCAGGCAGATGCTCTCTCTTGGCACTACAGGGGCTGTACACACACTTCCATTTGTTTTTCCCTTCCTTCTTTGCTTTACTTTCACAGCTACTTGGAAATCATTTTTCTGCTAGCTGCATTTTCTCACTTGATGTCTTTGCAAGAGTTTGCCTTTCTGGCAGTCTTCTGAAGGTAACAAGGCTCTCACGACTTACCAAGTCTAACTGCGGGACCACGTTCAAGTAGGTGTTGAAAACAGGCCAAATGAATTCCCTGCTCTTTTGAAAACAGCTCTCTATACGCACAAAATATGAAATGCCACCAGTACCTCCTGCCTCTAGCAGAAGAGAGGGATGTAGGGATTCCCTTCAGCCAGACAGCAAGACCACAGGTCACTGTCTCTCCATCACCGCTGCTGGTGCCCAGTACCTGCATCCTGTGAGTACTGCTCGGGACCACAGCCCCATTATCTACTCAAGACTTTATTTCTTTGTTGTGTTAGACTGTGAAAAGTACCCACAGAGACACCTAAATTAAGTACAGTCAAAGGCAAGACTGAGTTTGATCCAAGTCCAAGTCATTCCCCTCACATTAATAACATCAAGATAGTATTTCAGTATGTATCAGTTAAAAAATATCATAATCTAAACATCTCATTGCAAATTCAGCGCTCACAGGCAGGCTGATAGCTCCAGGATTGGCATCTATCCAGAATTAAAATTTGGTTTCCAGAATACAGTACATTTTTTTAAACACATTTGGGGGATATTATTTTTTTTGCGCTGGTATTTATGATGCCTAATATTATAGCTTCAGGAATTCAACTTATGTAACACATTCATGTTTCACTGGAAAGCATTCTGAAGTTTTGAATATGATTACAGGTGTAATTTGAAATTGTAATGTTTAAATGTTGTATTATAAATATATGAACTTGGATCCATGCTGTAAGTCATGCTAGCTAATGCCAATAAAATGAACGGAGCAATTCAGACTTGACCCCTCACATTTTCTAATGCAGGAAGAGTATAGGAGGAGTAATTTTTAAACTCAGGGTACAGGAGGAGTCATTTTAAAAATAATCTATTTCAACACTTTGCTTTTTTAGAAGATGTACTCCTCACTTGTCTAATCCTATCAGACAAGGTAAATTTATATATACAGACACAATCTGGTAAGCTTTTTTGATTTATTAATGTGCTAGCTGGTTTATATGCCAGTGCTGATTTGCCATGAAAAGAGTTCGGAGGAATTGCATTCAATTACATGAAGAGATGTTTTCAGAAAACACTCAGTTTTTACTGGCTTGCTTCGCTGGATTTGGAAGCCCGGTGACATTTTATTTAGTCCCCAGGTCACAGAGCATTTCTCTGACATCACCAGCCTGCAAAAAAGATATGCTTTACAGTTTCCAATGTCTAGAGCAGAACTCTTTCCCCTTTTTTACTCAGATTTCCCATTACATTCAGATGGCTTGATTTTTTTTTTTTTACATGAAGGCTGCTTTCTGTGGCAAAACGATGGCACATATTAGTGTCCAGGGTAGTTTCTTCTTCCAATTCTTTTCACAGTGGCTGTATCATGAACTTCACTGTAAGCAGGACTGACCTGGGGCTGTTAGCCTCTTTCAGCAGGGTCAGGGTTGGCTTTTTTTGGTACCCATTGCACGTGACAGGGATGTGAGCAAAATTAAGCCAGTGGCCAAGCTTCTCCTGAACAGAGTCTGGCACATAAACCTTGCCACCACCGTGGCTGAATCCCAGAGCTGCCGCAAGGGAGGTCACGCATCGGTGCTGCCCCTACCGTGCTCCTTCTGGGGAGAAAAGAAACACTGCGCTCTCATCTGCTTTCCCAAGGGTTTCCTATAGGTACCCCCACTGAATGTAAAGCGCTTGCCCAGCAGCAACTATCGCACAGGAATAAAACCTGACAGCCCTGTTTCTAGCCCCTTGCTCCAACAAAAGTTGCAGCCGTTGTGCAGGACCATATCCAGAAGCATCGGGTTGTCCCGAGGGGATGGCGGGGTAGACAAAAACATGGCTTCTCTGGGCTGCGAATCCAGAGACACTGGGCATGCACGGGGTATGTTTGCTTACAGAGCAGCCTCTTCCCCTCGTCCTCCCAGTTTTATTTCATAAATGACAGTACAGGCCTTATGTTGACTCCAACCCCATTGCGCTCTGCAGTCTGGAGCTCCATGCACGAGGTGCCATCATTAGGTGCATGTAGGCTTCATGCATGGATATATGGTACCCTGGGGGGTTAGAGAATTATCCTGTTGGTGTCAGCAAGTCACAAAGTCCAATTACTGGTGCTTTTACCATTGTGGCACTGAGACTGCCTGTAAAGTTATTAGTAGCTACTTCAGGGTTTGTAAAGGCCCTTAAAAATAAAAGCTGGGGCCTAAATGTCTCAGCTATAGCCCTTTAGTGCTTCAGTTTGCAATTCTATTTGGTGAATGGTTTCCGTGTATAACAGAAGGAAAGATAATTTCAGGAAGTATAATACAACTAGTGATAGTATATAATAAAATTGTACACTGTCCTTGCTCCTATAATTCCTCAGCTGTTTGCTTGCAATGCAGAGGGAGAGAAATGAAAGATAATTAACAAAGTATAGTGTGGAGTGGTCTAATCAGTAAGTTGGATGTCTCAGCATAAGCTAAGTGCTGAACAGTGTCGAAATCTGTAATTTCAATGGTTGCATTACCAACTTTTAGAGGCAAGAGCATCAATTAGATCATAACAGGATATAATACTTTATAGATACACTTTGCTTTACAGAGTGAAAAAGCATTCTTTTACCTATCCTTCTCAAGTCATTCCTTGTGGCAACAGACTGATAACGACTGAGTTTTAAATCTTCTCCTATAATTCATTAGATTTAAAATCATTTACAGGTGTCCTGATTACCAGGGACATACAAAAAGCTAGTTCCATCCTGCATAGAGCTTCTTTATCACTGAATGCATATTCTTGGCTTCTACCACTGCTAATGATACATTGAAGGGGAATTTTGCCCTGATGCCTCATCCACTTCTCTGCATAAAACTTTACCTTGAAGCCCCCTGTAATACCTTGGTATTTTTGCTAGACAAAATATAATGAAGCCATAAACTCCTCAAAGGGGGTCGTACAAGTATTTGATGCAGTGTTGCCACTCTTGAAGGCTGAGACATAAAGACAAAGTGCGGTAACTTATCAAGTGACAGCGTCAACTGAGCTACGGTAATTGCAGAGAGACATTCAGGTTACATTGCTCTGACTCCCATTCAGAGCAGGCAAAGAACATGCAAACTGGCCAGTGTATAGAAATTTCTGGAACTGCTACAAGTCCATCGTGAGCCTGAGCACCAAGTGGAAACCCTTTAAATACCCATCCTGGGAGGCACACACATTGCTTACGCAGTGTAAGGCATGTTTTTCTCTTTTTGTAACTGGGACAGGATTAGAAAGACCTCCATGGTCCTTGACAAACACCCAAAGTGTCTGGATTTTTTTCTTACACCTGACAATGCCTATTAAATCTTAATTAAAAAGTGAATTGTAAAGGAAGCATGAAGAGGTCCATCTAACGGCTGTGTCTGTGCAGCAGACAGGAGGGTGTCCTGCTTTCTGTTCTAGTTCATTCCCTCTTGTCTGGTCTCCTTGGGGAGGGCCTTTCCCCACATAGGGAAACGTCTGCAGGTCTGACCATGAACCCCCTCTTCTTGCATTTTGGTCCTTGATGGAGAAAGGCTAAAGGAAAACTGTGCCTTCATCTCTGTACTGCACATTAAACATCTCAATGAAATAACACGACATGAATTCAAGCATCATGGGAGATGAATTTGGCAGTCTTCCACTTACTGAGGATACAGCTCCAACATCAAAAGTGAATGAGGAGGACCCTGGCACTGTACCAGCATCCATCCACCGTGATCCACTGGAGTCAGTTTGGTCTTCACACCCATTCAGCATTGGCCTTTCTGCAGAATTTATCAACAAAGGGTGGAAA
Source organism: Haliaeetus albicilla (assembly GCF_947461875.1). Taxonomy (NCBI): domain Eukaryota; kingdom Metazoa; phylum Chordata; class Aves; order Accipitriformes; family Accipitridae; genus Haliaeetus; species Haliaeetus albicilla. The sequence continues at coordinate 36,752,794 of NC_091495.1, forward strand.
TTACAGCAGCAGTTTTAAAAACAAGGATATCTATTTATCGGCAGCAGGGCAAGATCCTACAACCTCACAGGCCACTGTGAAGCCCTCAAATGCTAGTGATTTTTGCTCATGCTCTCTATGGATTGAATTCAGGCCAGTTGTCTGAAAGAAAAATAGCAAAACAAAGTCCAAACTCTGACTGTTTGACTGAAAGCCATAATGGGTTGCTCTTGCAGTAGGACAGTCCCTGGAGCTCCTCTCACCAGTCTGCTGTGTTTCCTTGGTGTCGGGCAATGAGGCTAACTCGGAAGCTGCTGGGTCAACATTAACCGTAAATTACATAGCGACAAAGACAATTGCCAAGGTCTCCAAAACAATTAAGCACAGTCAGGCAAAAGGATTTAAAGGGTTTTTATAAAGCGAACAGTCAAGTGCTTGGCTGCCTTAACTCCTGCTGAGAAAGTTCTCCAATGGCTTGAGTAAAAGGCCATTTACAGCTTTTCAATCAGACTGAAAAACAGCTGTACCTGCTAAAAAAAATAAGAAAAACCCAACAATGTATTGCAGGATGGACTTCCTCCCTATTGGGAGATAATTACTCTTTCAAAGGAGGAAAGGCTTGGCTCAAGGTTTTTGCAAAGAGCTGGAAATGCAGGCATGTGGTATGAGATCAGGACAGAACTGGCAGTATACAGAAGGCAAGCTGGGTTAGAAGAGTTCGTGGGCCCACCTTTGGCATGGAAAATGTTTGCTACATGCAGAATGGATATTATTCTGATCTGATGAAGAAAATGGCTTCTTCCAACTCCAGTGGCTGCTGGTACAATAGGACATTTAACTTGAATTACATCACCGTAAGAGCAGAGCCAAGCTCATCTGCTCAGTTGGAGCTTTTTGAGGGAAAATAGTACCTGCAGTATTGGCATTTAAAGTCTTTTAATATGCAATTACTTTAAAGAATGTGATGCTTTTCGTTTTCAGGAACTTTTTTGATAAAATGGTTTTTATAGTTGGCCAGCTCACTGACCCCAGTGCTCATTGCTGCAGAAATTCACTGTTTCTGATATTTTCATCAGGAAAGTAAGTCAGGACATTCTCAGCCAGGGTAGTCAGCAGCATAGCACCTGGCTTAGGACAGACTCAAAAGCAAATTTTAGTTGTACTCAGCACAACCTATATGAAACACATAGGAGCTGTGAACCTCGAGTCTCACCATCCTAGATGAATGCCTCAGACTCGGGGATGTCAAGGAAAGAGGCTGTCTCTAATCAGAAATGATAAATTTTGGTCTGACACACAGCAGGAGAAAAATGCAGATTTTTTTAAGATTTGTTGTGGGAGAGGTAAACCAGTTCTCACCCAGGTGCACCAAGAGCAGGGTATGACCTGGTCTCCTGTTGGAGGACAGAGCTGATGCCAGCTGGAGCCCATATGACATGTGATCACCATTGTGTTTTCAAAATCCTGGTGTTGTAAAGGCAGTCCTGAGGTCCCACACTTGCACAGGCCCTGAACAAAGAGCTGATCCACATGGCAAACAAACAGGCAGGAATCATGACTTGCATCTAACTGTTGTTGCAGCAACAAGATCAAAAAAAAGGAACAGAAAGATCATCAGTAGGAGACAGGACAGAGAGTAAAGGAAAGACTGGAGATGAAAAGAAGTGGGGTTATCTGGCTTGCACTGTCAGATCAAGCTTTAGCACACCCTTCTCTTCCTGTTCCTCCTCCCAGCCATGTCACTGGACCTCCTTCTCCACTATCTTGGCCCTTATGCAGTATGACTAGGAAACATGAGCCTGCTGCTTCGATAGCTCTGGTAGCTCTGCACACAGACACCATAGCTTCCATCCCCTCCTATTGCTTTACTCTGTCAGAAAGCCATCGGAGCTATTCCAGCTCGCTCAGAAATACACTTCAGCCACAACAGAATATGCCAAACATATCAAGGGAAGTCACAAAAGCAAGAAAATTACATTTAAACTAAGTACAACTAGTGATCTTTCAAGTTTTTTCACCTTGTTTGTTCTACCCCAACCATTAACTCTTTAAACTCTTTGAAAACCAGCTGTCCTTTGCCATGTCATATAGACCACTACATGGTCTTGATGGTTAATAAGGAAATTAAACACTTAAGGGCAATACATTATATCATTACATTAAAAAGCAGCATGAGAAAACTGACATGCTGGTTTTTTTCCCAGAGAAGATAAGGAAAACGAACAGAGTGAGATGCTATGGGTATTTGAGAATGCACTGTTCCTCATAGGTTGTACAATTATTGTAATTCAGACTCCTTATTTCCATTCAAGGACTGCAAGTGAACCAAACAGGGAGGTTTTCTGACCATGACATGGGGGTTTCATGCTCAAGGTCAGTTGCTGGCCTGGAATGTAACATGTGTTCATCCCTGCAGAGTTCTTGTGTTGATACCAAATTTTCTGTTCTATAAGAGAAGCTCAGAGGAGTCCAATGTACACAACTGCTTAAGATGGCAGGGTGAGGAGAGGGGAAGCATTGCTTATAAAGTGTCCTCACTTCCCTCTGCTGACCCTATAGAAATTTCATTGACATCTAGTCCGTATGTGGACATAGTAAATGTCAGGTCAGTGATGGCTACTCACTATATGTGTCCTTTGCACTTACAAATTCATGGACCTTTTATAACCATTTTACATGTATCTGGATGAGGTTAACTTTATCAGCATTTCTGCTAGAGAAAATGCTGTGATCAGCAGAGAAGATGGGCAGGAGACAGAAGGCAGCAGGGGTTGTGGAAATCTTAATGCACATTGCCATGTATCTTCACATTTTTCATAAGTGTCAGGCACTTAAGGCCTGAAGTAAAATGACTCACACCAGCTCCAGAAGCAGTGTGAGCCTAAACTCTACCTATTTGTCAACCAGAAATATTCCAAGGAAACACTGAATTCAGATTTTTTTTTCCTGCTCCACACTGGGAGAAGCAGAACATGAAAGCAAAACTCCACCTTCTGCTGAAGACCATTGTAAGCGATGCTGCAGATTCCATGGGCAACATTGCTACTAACAAAACAATCTACTCAGCTCAAATGCATTTCAGCTCAGTGCTCACGCTTTCTTCTCAACTGAGAAAATGATGCCATTAGTGTCAGCAGTGCTGCTCTTTCATACCAGTTGCGTGTGGCGCCTACAATGATTGTTTGGGGTTTTTCATCCCAATTTTCAAGACACAGGGAATAACAACAACAAAATCCTGACAGCTTCTATTGTAAGGAGAGCTGTTTTGCTGTACTACAGAACGCTACCAGCGAGCTATGTAATAGACCTTGAAAGGTTCAGCTTACAAAGCATTTTAAGCCAATTTTTGCAAGCACAGTTACGTAAACCACTGAGCAGGGATTTGGACTGGTAATGCTGAGAGTTGTTTAACTTCAGCAGTGCTAGCAGGGAAGTGAGGTAGTTGGGCAGAGGCAGGGAGAAATGGATGAATGGGATGCTCCTCGGCTATGCTGGCGAAGCGGATGCATGACTGCAGCAGCTAATGTTCATACCCAAGCAGGATCATTTCCATATTTGTAGGATGAAGCCAGAAACTGTGTAGTTTATTACCCATGAATCTTTCAAACAAAACATTACACACTCTGCTCTTGTTTGGATTGTATGGACACATCCTCCCTTAGCACTCACCCGAAGTAAAACAGTTACTCATCTGTCTTGAGCTAAAATCTCTTCACTGTTGTATTGCATAGTAAATACTTAGCACTTGCACTCTTTTACCCTGCACTGTAGTCACAGTCGCACTGTCTAATGAGAAGTGCTTACAGAGTCTTTGAGATGAAAAATAATATATCAATACACTGTCATGAAATATAAATTAAAAATACAGTATAATTTCAGATATAAAGATTCTGAGAGCAAGGATGGTCATTTACTACACATTTCCATATTGCCTAAGACACTGGGACCCTGAACCAGCCTTGGACTCCCTAGGAGCATCATAATGCAAACAATAATCACAATCTAATAGAAAAGGTTCTGTGTTATTAGCGTCACTCTGAGAGATACAGTATAACATTATGTTGCTGCATAAACACATGGAGCCCTAGACAATTAGGCTAACCTCCAAAATCAGGGCACTGCTTTACAGGGAACTAAAATCCACTTTCAATTCTCTATAAAACTTCCCCTAAGACCTGTCATGAAGCCTCCTATACGTCAGCTGAGGTTTCAGTGGGGTGCAAAAATCTGTGTTCTGCTACCAATATGGCTATTGTACATTAAGCCACCGATATTTTCCTATCTGTTGTATATCATCACATCCGTTGCCTTTAGCAATTAGATTTAGGTAGTCAGCCTTGCTCCTGAATCAATTTCCAGGAAGATGTGGTGGTCAGTGTTGAGCTACTTTAGCCTATTTCCCTACATCCATAGAGCTCCATTACCTTCTGTGGAGTAATTTTGGATTTACACAGCCTGAGCGTGAGAGAAAAGCACTAGTCCTGCTCTTTTGAGGAAAGTGGTGAGGAGGGCAATTCTTTTCAGCCCAGTGAACACACTGACCTCATGAAAGCGATTTCTGCACAACCACACAATTCCCTGGATAGAGAATGCATGAAGAAACGTGTGGGTGGATGGCTGGAGCTGGCCCTTGCCTCTCCTCTGCTGATAAAACATTGTCCCCATGTAACTCATTAAACCTTTTAATCCGCTCTTAATTTTTTTTTTCCATTTTTCTATGGATCATTAAGTGTAGCTCTGCTGCTAGGATTAGACACCTGTATCCTCCCTGCAAGAAGTGTCTTGCCGTGGCATGAGGTGAAGAAATGTTGGGCATGGCTCAGCTAAGCCTTGCTCTCCCCTTCCCATTTCAGTATTGCTTTAGAGGCATGAAACAGTGAGGGGGCAAAATTAAACTCTGTTGTGACAAAGGATTATGTATAGCTTTTACTATACCCTCAAATGAGGAGACAAAGAGAGGAAAATAGGGGGAAAAGCTGATATTAAAGCCAACTACCAGCTTAATCAAAGCAAGCCTCAAAAAACCAAGGCAACAGCTGAAGACAAAGAAGCCACCGCAAATAAGCCAGCCAAGGCAAAGCGGTCAGTTCTTCTGCATGTGCAGGATGCATTGGCAGCCTCTGCCTGGCTTAGGCAGGATGACAGAACAGATTCAAACAGGAGAACGTCAGCAACAGCTGTTCCGGCTGCTGCTTCAATATTGCCTGGCTGCCATGAATTTGCCATTAATTCCCTTCAGATGTACCGGCTTTGCCTCACTGCTTTTCAAAGGAAGGCTTCTGGCTGCCTGCTGCATGGCACCAGGCTATCACTCATCCCATCAGATGTTTGATGATGGCACTGAGCTAGAGATTGGCAGACATTAATGGGGGCATTACCAGCATTATTAATGTATGTTCGCTTTTCTGCTTCCCCCGCCTGCTCAGCTTGCAGATCTGTTCAATTGCTTGCAGTGAAATGACCCAATGCAAAATCATACAGGAAAGAAAAAAAAGGCATAGTTACAGCATTTCCTAAGTGTAAATAATCTTGCATAATACTTTGCTGTATGGCCGTGCATTATATCCTCTCTATATAAGTCAAGGAAAGGCAATATTCAGTTACCTGCATATGGAAACAAACATACTTCATGTTGCTGATTCTTCTCTTTAAGGTGCAGTACTTGGAAATTGCACAGAAGGACAATATTGTGTTGTGCTATGGTGGTTTCCAGGATAGCAATGCGCTCAGTCTGGGGACCCCTCTGCATCTATTCCTATTCTGACTCACAATCAGGAGTCTGTTTAAACTCACTAGGGGCAAGTTCATCCCCAGAGTGTTGTCAGTCAGACAACAAAGTGACACCAGGAGTGGATATGCCGTGTTTTCCTTGCAGTTGTGCTAAGACACAGCTCAGTGAGCGGCTGGACCTCATCGCACCTTTACGGCACTGCAGAGCTTCCCATCTTAGAAAACTCCTCTCTATGAAGCAGTAAAACATGTAGGATCTTTCAAGTAAAAGGATGATGTTTTGATTTGATTTGTTTTGGTTATTATCCGTGGAGCTTTATGTTCATGTAATGAATCAGAGATCATCCTGAAAAAGACCAAACTATATTTAGGAATAGCCTGTGCAGGCAGCGTTGCTAATGCTGCCACAGTGAGTACATGTTGGTTTTTAGCACAAGTCTTCCAGTACCAGCTCCTGTCTGTGGTGGATGAGCAGCTTTTGCATTCTCATAGTAACAACAGCTACCAGGAACAGGGTTTGTTTTGCAGCTGCCTTGAATGAGCATGCATGTTGCCAACTGCACTGATTCCTGGGAACAAAGTCTGCCTGGGTTTGTTTTCAAATATTAACCTCCTGCAGTAAGTGCCAACATAACTTCACCTATTTTAAGAGAGATGGGGCCTCTGCAGAGGGGCCATTTGGGGAAGGAGGAAGCTCTGCCAAAGGAAGAGTAACAATCCTTCTCCTGAAATTTTTCTTGCCTGGGAACAAAGGGACAGAGCGCTCTGAAATGTATAAACTCAGCCTTCAACTTCTCAAGAAAATGCCTCATCTTGGCAAATTCCCCTTTCTCTCCCGTGTTTATTTCCTAGTCTCATCATTCGCTGTGTGAAATGCTGGTACTGAGACAGAGTCTTGCAAACAAACATGCCCTCTGCTGTAAGGAGCTACAAAGCTCTGCCCAACTCTCCTGAACCGATTTCAAAGTTTAAAAGCCCAGTTTTGTGCAAGCAGAGTCTCTGCTTTGGCAAGTGCCATCATCAGCATATTGGCAGAGGAGTGAGCAGGCACCCCTCCTCACGCCTGCACTGAACTCACACGATTCATGGCCTGGAGGATGGGGTAAGGTGCCCCTTTTTATACTGGGGGCAGAAGATGCTCACCTGACTGAATGGGGGGATCTGGGTGGGCTTCTGAGGCATGCCTCAGCCATGTCCCAGTGCAGGATCTTGGTGAGATGCTTTGGTTTTCAGGGGACCAAAACCTAGGGTGAGAGCCAGCAGAAGACCCCAGCAAGTTTCAGGGGGATTCATCCACCCTGAGCGGAATGAGCAGGATCCTGGGTGAGCCAGCAGCATGCTCCTTGCCCTGGCTGAATGTCCTCACTGGCTGAGAAGAACAGAAAAGCTGTTCCCAGTAAAGCAGGGGACTTGGAGAAATACAAGCTGAAGGCAGCTGAAGGTTGCTGTGGAGAAATTCCAGCCCCCCTAAGTTGAGGACCTTGGTGCGGTGCTAAGCTAGTCCCTTCAACCAGACTTCTCAGACAGGGTTGTCAACAGGCATAGTGACTAATTAATTATTTTTTTTTAAAGTTTAACATATACTTAATGTTTTTTAATAAATTTAAAGTGGGATTTCAGGTTGAAATAAAAAATAGCCTTTTAGGATAATAAAAATAGCAGCAAAGTGATTTTCACATTGAAAATCAACAGCACAGCAAACATTATGCAAAAATGTTGCTGTTTCAAATCTGCATTCTCCACAGAGAAAAATAAAGTAGATGCTCTCCCTCATGCCCCCGACAAACAGGGTTAGGGATTGTTTACTCTCCATTTTCTGATTTCTGTCTAAAACCCCTTCAGTCTGACTGGCAGAAGTGCTGAACACTTAAAGCTGCTATTGTAGTCCATGGGAAACGTGTTTTCACCTCCATCTCTTTTTGCCTCATATTCCTCGTGTAGAAAGGGGCTAAACCGCTTTTTATTTTTAAGAGTTATTGTGAGAGGGTATTTCTAAGCGCCTGTGAATCAACTCCCTGCCAATTGTAAAGTCCTCAGGAAGGCTCATGAAGAAACGAGTGATTCTTCCCGCAGTGGTGCGTGGTAAATAAGGCGTGGGACCGTGCTCCAAACACCACCGAGGCAGCGGCACGTTGCGGAGCTTCTTCCTCAGCGAGCACCAGCCATCGCGGCCAGGGGCTGAGGCAACACGGGCTGTGTGGCACTGGGGAGTTACGGACCACCACAAAAACTAGCCTCTGAACAGGATGAACTGAAGCCGAATGGATGATTTTAATCAGGGCATTTCCTAATACAAGCGCACGACTTTGCAGCCTTGAAAATGTATTTTAATAGAAGAGGGGTTTGTGCACCAAATGCGGTGCAGAGTAAATGAAAATCCCTGCCTTAACCGGCTCTATTACAGCACACTGTCTCTTCTAAAGAAGTTATTTTCAAAAAATAAATGGATGTAGGGCAAATCTGAGGTGATTGTACAAAATTCTACCCCATCTCCTCATTGGCCCTTTCCCAATATGGAAGCATCTCCCATTTTTCCCTTTTTGACCAACTAAACCAAAAAACTAGTGCAAGTCACCTTACAAAGCCCATTCTTACAAGGTTTTTAGTCTACAGATAATCGGTCAAACGTGTGCATGCTTATCCAAACCAAACCCCTTATGATGTTCACTCCCTACTGTTAATCTTGTATCCTATTAGTAGGATTTCTTGTGACTTTTTGGGATGCCAGTGCTGTATTTCGGTTGTGTGTGGGTGACCTGCTCTGCATGACCTAGGAACAAAAACACTAATTGAGGATTCCAAACATGTAATTCATCTCAACCTTTACCTCCCCTAACTTCATAGGGCTTTATTACACTGTTGATAGTAGATCTTGATTTGTATAAAATGACTTAAAGAATAAGAAAACCCCTCTCAAGACCTGGAGGACTCTTCCCTGGAGCCAAGAACCTGTTTGGTGGAAAAAAGCATTTTTATAGGGCCTATTTGAATTTGAGCGATACCAAAGGTTGCATCTGTTTTTTAAAGCGGTGTGATACACAGATAACATTATTTCCATTGACTCCAGCTGTAGGAAAAAGAAAAGGAAGAAACCGTGGGTTGTTCTGCCTGGGTGCACGTTAATGTATATACTTAACTGGTACCCAGAGCACGAGACAGGGTTGAAATGCATACATCCTTACAGCACAGCTGGGAGACAGCACAGTGCCACTCTCCCCACTTTCTGGATGAGAAGCTGAGATCCAGGGTAAGCCCAGGCAGGGGAGGGAACAGAGGCCCCAGATGGTCTTTGTTTATCTGTGCTATATTTCCCACCATTTCTTGTTGCACCACATTGCCAAGGCCAGCGAGTGGCTCCATGGGATGGGCAGCTCCTCTCTGGACTAATTTTGCCTGGTCTCTGAGTTCCCAAAACCTTGAGGAGGGCAAAGCATTTGGACTTTCAATGGGAAATCATGCCACGTGCTTGTGTGAGGGAACAACCTACAACTTGCACTCCAGGAGCAGTTTTTATTTAGAAGCAGACTTGGTGTGAGATGGTCAAAGATAGCTTCTAGCACTCAAAAAAAAAAAAAAAAATCCTCCCCAAAATATATAGCACAGGGATGTTTTCTGCTTAGTGCAATGGCACAACCATTGCCACTCTGCAAATACAGCAGAGCACCAGTTACTTCAAGTGCCTGTGGAGAGAAGGAGCCCCTTTCCCTTCCCCATGCTCCTGCCTTCTGTCACTCTTTCTTTAGTGTGTGCGGCAGTGAGGGACTGGTGGTAATGTATCCTAGGTTTGATATACTCATCTCCTCTCCTCCTCCCACCTCATATTCCCTCGGGCGAGTTGCTCGAATCTCAACTCTTGCACACTGAGATTTGTCTAGCAGCCGAGTGAAGTCAGGTCAGCCTGCCACAGCAAAACAGCTGATGCTGAAGAAAGGAGAGTGGGTGGTTAGGAGCAATGTGTGATCAGCCCTGTATAAAAGGCATTTCCTTCTTCTGCTCTTCAAAATACAGGTAGGAGGAGAAAGAGGGCCATGCTTTAAGTGGTGGCTATTTTCAAGAAGTTTATTCTGTAATTTTCTAAGGTGAGTGACTGTAGCACAGCACCCAGGGCTGGATGCTAAGCATGGTCAGAAAAGGGCTGTGAGGATCAGGAGCCACCCTTCGCCCCCGTTCCAGCTGCCACGAGGTACAGATCTGCTCCACACTTAAAGGACATGAGCTGGGGAAAGTCATAAAGAACCTAATTCATATTGATACCTTCCTCGAGGTGGTGGGTTATTTTGTTTTGTTTAATCAACTGCAAGACATCGAAAAAATTAACATTTCAAAAGTGTGTGTTGGCATGCACAGTTGCATCCATAATTCTTGAGGGCTTTTAAGGCATTCAGGAGGATCCAACAGCGCTGAAGCCATGGGACAAATCCCTAATCACTCTGACTTTATCCTCTTACACTTGGACCCAATCTGCTCAGTGTTAAAGCACCCAAGACGTGGTAACAGAAGAGAGAGCCCAAGGTCACTGTGCCACGCAGTCTGGTTTTTATCATTCTCTGGTTGACTTTTGAGAAGATGAAACCTCCAAGGGTAATACAAATCAGCAAAACTTGAACAAGTAACGCCAGCCTCCAGAATTTTGTTAAAATTTCAGTACGTTGGCTGGCTCCATGAACAAAATTTTGCCCAGGTACCTGTGTGAGAGGTGGATCGACCCCAGGTACAGCATTTGAGCCCTAGGTGTGCTGAACGTACTGGCTTAGCAGTGCTGAGGGACGCTAATCTCCGTCATATGGCACAAACCTAATGCATCAGTTCCTCTGAGTTATTTTTGGAAGGGAAATGCCCATATAAAAAAATCTGTACTAGATGAAAGCTAATTTAATCAAGTGCATTTATATAATTACATTCATATGAACAACAATTGCTGTGATGATTTATAGAGACGGGGAGAAAATGAATACTGTAAGATGACATAACACCAGTGCTCAGAAATTTGCAGTCAAGGGGGAAACAGGCCAGATGTTCTGTAGTACTTAAAGCTAATGGGTGCCATATTAATCACTCTTAAAGGCATCCTTCCATGCTTACGTATTGGAAATTGCTATCTTCCATTTAAATTGCACATTCCTGATTCCATCACATTGGGTCTCAACTCAAGGTCATCACACTGGTATCATACCTCTGAGTGCGTCAATAGTCAATGTCAATGACCAGACTGAGATTTTTACGCACTATGTGTCCAGGGGGTTTCCTTGGAGATTTATTGCTAACTCCTGCCAGAGGTACAGCACAGAGTGTGCCTCCTAAATTGGCACAGTTCACACATCTGCCAGGTATAGAAATTAGCTGCTAAGAGTTGTGTGTTTAATTATACCCATTACACACTCAAATTACCTGAAACGGTTATAGCTGGTCCCAGGGAAACACTGAAGCAGTCCAACTAGGAGCTCACAATATCTCCATAATTGCTCTTTGTACCAAAATAAATAGATTAACTTGCCATACCGACCCAGAAAAGAGAAGCAAACTGGGAATGACGACAGTAATCTGAGTCCTACTTACTCTGTAGTTTGCCCTATAATATACTGCCAGTCCTGCCAGAACAAGGAAGAGAGACTGAACCAGTCAGCAAAGCGTTTGAAGTACCAGTTTGGAAACACCAACGACTCAAACACGCTAAGTAACAGCCAGCCCTATTATCCCTTATCTTTTGAGAAGCACCACTCATGCAAGATGTTAATCAGAAGTTGTCAGTCCTCAAAAAACACTCCCACCTCTGCAACGCTTGGGCTTGAACTGACTATTAGGTTAAGTTGTCTGAAAGTCCACCAATCAATTTTTAGGGCAAGTCCCTGAAAACTCTTTTTTCCCCTCTGTCTTTCAAGCAGCAGTCAAGCCAAAACTTTCAGGGGAAATGAAAAGAAGGGCTAAGATCCAAACGCCAAAGGAGACAAAGACAGACAACCAGAGAAGGGGACTGTGTGTGGGAGGCTATTAGGATTGGAAAGGAAGGCAGATGAGATCTATCTATCTGAGAATAATCCAGGAAAGTCCTGAGGACTGCTGAAGAATTTAACTCTACAGACCAAGCTGGCAAAAACATGGCTGTAAATCTAATGCTTGCTAAGCTGTATCTATTGAAGTGATGCCATGGTGTGCACAGTGATTGAATTTTAGTGCATTAGTATTACAGTCTAAGTTCTCTCCCACATTGACCAATTATTTTTATAAGTTTTAGAAGCTTAGAAAATTTTCTGGAAGGGAAAGAAGCTGTCCTAAGGATATTTTAAAGCTCAAAAGCATTTCCTAGGTCTTCCCATTACCATTTGAAGCGCCAGCTATGCATCCTGACAGCAATTAGATCAGACCCAGCAGAAAAAGCAATTGAACTAAATTGAAATCTTCCCATAGCTGTATCCAGTGCGCAGAGTGCATGAGGCAGAGTAGCCTGTACCAGCTAACACAGTCAAAAAAGAGAGATAACAGGATGCTCTTGCCAGCTATTTTATGTGAGGGATTTTGAGAGCCCGATTGTTGTCATGAATGAAGGCACAGTATCCCCCAGAACGATTGCGCTAGTCACGACACTGACCCACTTGTATGGAAACATCATCTGGCAAGGATATTAGCGAGCATCCTCTGCCGCTTCTGCTGCTTGCCAGAAATAGTCATTTGTCAATCGGGGAGAAAAAAAGGAATGAAGTGTGTGACGGGGAGTGGAACAAAGTGGTACTAGGAGCCCAGGAGTGCAGGAAGATGTTAAAGCAAAGGAGGAACATCTGGACAGAGATCTGGCCCCTACTGAAGTCAGCGGCAAAGTGCTTAATTGGCTCTTACAGGACCAGAATTTCAGCCCTGGCGAAGGAAGGTTTTCAGGAGTGGGATGAAAAGCACATCTGTGTGGAAGAAGTGGCTGGACTGTCTGAAGTTCTTGGACAGTATTTTAGCTGAGGATCTTTTATCCTCCATATAATTGTAGAAATAGACTGAACATGACCAAAGGCTTTTGCATTGTTTGAAGTGCTCTGTCTTGGTATGGAGGTCCATAGAAAGAATGGCTACAGGCATTAAAACTCAATAGGATGGACATATCTCTTAATGGCACATAAATGTAAACTGTGGGTAACTCCGGAAAGGGGCCTCCTTCTTCTTTCCCTAAACTCTGCTACTTGGGGAGATACAAGAGCAATAATTAATGAAGGGCAAACGTCCTCACAACAGGTGATGACACAGACATGAGGATGCCTCAGAAGGCTCTTAACTCAAACAGCAAGTGAGGGTTTGCCTGCATTAAGTACTGATAAAATAGCAATAGGCAGACTTTTAAAGCTGCTGTAGGAGGACCATTAATATCAGAGGAGCAGGAGAGGGGATGTCTAAATGAGAGCAGAATTTGGTGCAAAAGCATGAAAACACCTCAGTCAAATAGCATCTACTCTAGGGGCTATAAGACATGTACTTGAAGCATACATTAGCTCCAGCCTTCTGGCACAGCATTAGTAGAAGGACTAATGCTGTCAGTCCATCACACGTGCCAGAGGCTAGAAACTTCCATGGGTGTGCACCCAACTTTCCCAAAGTAAAGGTAGAAACCAAGTGGGAGATGCTGCCTCCAAGATACACGAGAAGCCACCAGTCAGAGGACAGGGGACACCTTGCTTCTGTGCAAAGCAGTTCACGACGCCTGCTCCTGGGGCACTTGGTTCTGCCTCACCCCACGCAAAAACCTGCTGCGTGTGTTCCCTGTGCATGGCTGGCCCATGCCTCACAGTTTGCTTTCTAGAGGTTTAGCAATGGGTTCTTTTTCCTCCTGGCTTTCAAAGGGTCTGACTTGTCTTTCCAAGCCACTTCTGCTGTTCTGGTTAGGGCTTCCACAATCCATTTTCCCCTCCGAAGCCACCCAGGGGCAGCAGGGGCAGCTGGAGAGCCCTCGACATGGCCTGGGGATGTGACGTCCAGGACAGCCCGCACCCACCACGTCCCCCCTGGGAGCTGTGGGTGACAGCTGGGGAATCACCCCTTTTTCACAGTGCCTCCAAACATGATGAGATTGGGAGAAGGAACATTTTAAAGGAAGCAGCTGGGGTATTTTGCAGATAATGCCATCTTTAAGATGGCACAACAGTTGCTCACAGGAACAGGCAAAGGCTCTCTGTTTGAGACCTTTAAAATAACATTTGAGGAAGTCCTAGAAAACAGTGCGGGGAATATTTCTGTTTTGAAGTTGTAGGTTAATTAATTGCTTAGAGACTTTTGAAAACCTCACTCGTTGTTTGTCATAACAAACTTCCCTTCCGCCTTGGAAACAGACTTTCCTCTTGGTTACAACAGTATGAATCAGAAATGAATCCATTAAAGACAAAACATTATACCAGCACAAAAGGTAAATCAGATCTTCAACCCTCAAGAGCCTACTATGCTTCTCCTGGATAAGTCAATGATTACTCAGGTCTTGGACTAAATTTTGTTATCAGTTTCAGAAACGTACCTCTTGTGTACCTCAACTCCCATGTAGAGGAAAAATAGAGCAGAATTTGGCTGGTTTAATTCTAGAAAGGCTAATTTTTCATTGCCCTGGCAGTACAAAGGTCATTAAAGCTGATCATTAATTATACTTCCATGTAATTTAGGTGGCCATGGCTTAAGTGGTAATCCATCTCAGAGTCTGTACTTTCTAGATGGCAAATAGGTCAGGCTCAAGAAATTTCCCTTGTTTAGAGACCAACAAAAGAACACATTTGAGAAAGCTAGGAAAAACTGCAAAAGATTAAATTACACTAGCTATTTAAGTTAATAGTCAACTATCTGTGATCACTATAAAAATAACACCACATCATACAATGGGTATGAAATTATTTAAAACTACGACCTACAAGCTTTGACTATATCTGCAGACCTCTTTTGAATGACGAGCTGAATTAAGTTCATAGAAATGAGCAACCAACTATAAAATACCTGAATTTTTCCATTTTAAATTTTTACCATGTTGTGTATTTTATTTCTGCACTCTTCAGAACTTAACTTCTATTTCTGCAGTTAAAAGGGCACAATCCTTTAAAGAGGTAATTTTGAACTTCACTGACCACTGATTGCACACCGTATTTGTAAAACTAGAGGATCTATAAATGTACCTTTTAGTGCCTGAGTCTTTTCAGCTGCTGTAAAAATCTTACTGCATCTATAAAATTCATCCCAAAGGAAGTGGTGTAAAGCCTGATGTGATAAAATGCATCTATCTCAATATATGCATTCATTAGTGTGTGCAGAAACACCCATCATCAGTCACTAGCAAGGACATGTTTACTGGCTGTCTTAAACATCCGCTTGGACTGGTTAGCAATTTTTACAAGTAAGAGCACTGCATGTAAAAGCGTGAAGTCAAATGAATGGAAGTAGCTTCGCTGAACATCTAATTGACTGATCAACACAGATGAATGAAGAGCTGAGGAGAAACAGCAAGACAGCGAGTCCAGGAACAAAACAATTACAGGATGACTTAGGCTGGGCTGATTGCATGCCAGAGCTCTGCTGCTAGAGAGAGATGGCTGAAATAGGAGGGTGAATGGCCAGGTTGTTACTTTGCTGTAGGCTGCTGGACTGCTTATTAGAAATTTGACTTCTTTTTCAGCTTTACTCCTTTTTCAGCTTTAGAGGTTTGACTCTGTATTTCAAACTAAGCTTGGGAAAATAAAAGCAGGCTGCAGCCCAGTACACAGAATCAAATCTTTGAAAAGCCCAGATGTGCTCTCCATGCTTGTGGACTCCAGCCTCACAGCGCAGCAGAACCGCTGCTGCAGTGTGCAGAGGGGTCGTGCCTGAGATATTCCACTCATGACCTACAACGCTGATGCATCAACATGTTCCTGTTATCCAAAATTCTCCTGGAAAGATTTCTCTCCCACCATTAGGGCCTCCAGGATGTCAGAAAAAACCTCTGCACTGAATGCCAGGAGCCAAGCATTTTGCGTTCACTCTGCTGCCCTTCATGTCCT
This sequence comes from Haliaeetus albicilla, assembly GCF_947461875.1. Taxonomy (NCBI): domain Eukaryota; kingdom Metazoa; phylum Chordata; class Aves; order Accipitriformes; family Accipitridae; genus Haliaeetus; species Haliaeetus albicilla. Next base: position 36,768,489 of record NC_091495.1, read on the forward strand.
TCACGCAGCATTGGGGCTTTCCGCTACTTCGCTGCTACAGCTGGAGTGTTACGAGCAAAGTTTGTGCCCACATGGCCTTAAACCATGGGTAGTTTATCCTGCCTGTGAGTCAAGGATTATTACTGCCATTTTATAGGTGGATAGCAGAGACAGACAGATTACATGAGCCACCAAGGACATACCAGAAAGGGCTGTGGCACTACGGGAGCAGGGACAGCCTGCTCCAGCATCTCAGCCTCCGTGCTAAAGTAGGGAGGTATCAGCACAGTACGTTCAGCTCTGGATCAAGAAAAGAGAGTGGAGCAGGGTGGATACATCATCAGGCTTGGACAAAGCCACTTTATAAATATGATTTTAAAGAATTGGAAGAAACAAGGATGATGAGATGAATTAACACACTGAGGACTGAAGAGAGGGGAGCTCTCAGCTCACTCTTGCTTCCTTGGACAAGCCTGCTCTTTTGCTCACATAACAGCAAGGCAGAGGCAAGGAAAGACTCGCACCCTGTGCAGTAGCACACCTTTTCATGCTGATAACAGGTCCACAGGAAAAGGTGGCAGCCTTGGAAAGGTACTCTTGGAAAGACACCCTCTAAGCAAGCACTTGTATGACATAGCTTGGGAGGAAAGATAGAAGTTGCTACTACATTCTGGGAGTAACACATAATTCTCTCCTAGGTGATGTGGGTCATGTATGGATGGGCAATGGGAATGTACTTTTTATACAGCTTTTTCTATTTCCAGTTGCATAACAAGGTGGGTGGATAAATCCTACCTTAAGAAAATGGGTAGATATGAGCCTGGGACTAAGATAACCTTATGCATTTTTGTCTGAGAATATTTGAATTTTTTGCTGAGTTGAAACAGGGACCACACATGGAGTTTTCTGGGGAATGGCAGTCCTCTAAGTACTGGCTGTGCTAGTCTAATTTGATGAGAGACAAGAGAAATCAGGTATTTCTTATCCCAAACACAGACTGGGGTGTGCTTAGAGCCTAAGGGACCAGCAATAAAAACCTTTGGAAATGAGATGAATTATACATTCTGTGGGTTAATTTCTGCTCCATTGCATCACAGTCTCTTCCAATTAAAATCACAGTGAAATTGGTCCCTCTTAAATAAAAATTAGGATTCCATGACATTTGAGCCATAAGCAAGGTCACAGTCATAGTTACTCCTTTTTCAGCTTCTCTTCATCTACAGAGAAATGGCGAGGTGGCAGAAATCTACTGCAGCTGCTCGTGGCCAGTGTTCCAAGCCTTTTTGGCACTTTCCTGGATGCAAAGTTGGCCCTCGGAGGCCCTTTGGGATAGTTTTCATGCTGTGCTCTGCTAGCTGATTGCAGTCTTGAGCCAACTCTTATTCTAAAATAAAATAGGAATATGCAACACTTGAGAGAAGGAAAGCAAAGGGGCTGGACTGAGAAATCTCTGATACCCTTCCTGTGGTCTGTGACTTTCATCTGCTCCCAGGTAAGTCTCAAAATAAAACAAAATATTTGCAGGTGGAGAAGAATAACCTGGCTAGTTTGCCTCGTCAAAAAGGTGTGGAGGACAGTCCTGCCCCTGACCCCAAAGAGAAGGATTACCTGAGATATCCCCTCCCAGCTTTCTTCTAAGTGAGGGGAACAGGACACAGTTTGTCCTTCTTCCTTTCTGCTCCTCCCCACTCCATGTCCCCCACCACCACCTGTGGGGCGATCAATCAGCATGACATTGCATGAAATAGGTCTTCCCAAACATGATGTCTCTTTAGGAAATTATCTGCAGGCAAGGCGTAGCTTCATGAAACCTCATATTCACACATGAAACCTTGTAGTGGCTCTCTGGTCCTGGCAACCCCATTTCCCGCTAGCACAGCTCCAAAAGGCTGCTCTGGCAGGGAACAGTGATCACGCTTTTGCCCCAGACATGGTTGCTGGGCTAACACATCTTCCCAGGTGCCTTGCCACTTCTTTTAAGTCCTAACCCCATGGGGGACCTCAAGGACAACTTGCCAATGGGAACGACTGGTCCTAAACACCATTCCCCCATTTCCCTTGCAAAAGCCTGCAGTGCAGTGGCTGCATCTCTTATTTCTAGCAGCTTAGTTCTTCCTATGCTAAGGTAACTTCTTCTTTTGTAGCTACCCTCCACGCATTTGTCAAGGACACATTTGTTGTGAAACTTTAAAAGGTAAGTGGCTCTTTGCTTCAGTGTTTTGTTTTTTTCTTTTTTTTTTTTTTTTGATGTAACAATCTCCACTAAAGGCACATTTTAAAATTCTCTGTATGCCCCAGTGTCATTGCAAATGATTGCTTTTTAGGCTGCAGTTGCTTTCCAAATTGGAGATGCCAGAGCAAGACTCTGATAGAAAAAAGAAATTATCTGCAAATAACTTTTTTAAAGCAGGTATTATTAAGAAGGGAAAAAAAAAAAAAAGGAGAAAAAAGGTAAAAGAAACCAACAGTTGGGAAATACAGTAAGTAGTGCCTAATGCACTTCGCCTGTAAAATAGGAAATGACCAGTATTTTAGAATATCTTCCCACTTACTTACAAAGCAATCCATTAGATGAGCAGTGCAGTATACTGGTAAACGCTGCCTTTGCTTTTAGAGCTACCTCATTCTAACAAAGGGTTCCAGAGGAAAAATTATATTTTCAGAAAAGGCCTTTTGGAGGCTTTGCAGGTTGGAGCAAATAGAAGCAAAGGAAATGGCCAAAAGTTTGGGGTTCTGACTTTTGCTACAAGAGATTTCTCAGGTGAAACTTTGCTATTTCTGACTGCAGTTGGTGCAAACTACATGCAAGATGCATTTCAAATGCCAAACCAGGCTTCGGAAATGTGAGACAAACCTTTTTTCTTCTGTGAAGTTTGCAAAGTCTCTGTTTTCCTCTGTCAGCCATACATACCCAAATACCCTTGGCTATTGAAATAATTGCCTGGAGGCATATCCTCAATATGGAAAAAACATACACATGACTTTCTCCCATTCCCTCCCTGTCTTTTCTTGTCTAACATAATCTCTCCTCCTATTCCCCAATGAAAGCAATAGAAAGTTTTTCTTGTGTACTTCCCCTGTGGTCACTTGTGGGTGGGCATAAATTAAGTGATTATTGCTGCTATACTACTCTCTTGAGGGAGGGATTAAGCCAGATTTGAAACCCAGGAAAGGTCAAGAAAAGGAAAATGTAGCACCTGTACATTAACTGAAAGTGCATGCTGACCTTCCACACGACATGTCAAACACCAGCTGCACTGTACAGAAACAAAATCTTGTTCCCAAGCACCATTCAGCAAAGGCTCAGGGTGGGTTTTTTTATTCCAGTTACTTTTCACTTTGTTGTGCAATGCAGTACTTACTCCCACAGCCTCACAGTCAGCTGTTTTCCAATTCTGTAATTCAAGGTAAGTCAATAAATGGTTGTTGGAGGGGAAAATCATCGCAATCAAATAAGTGCTCCGTTTCAACATGTATACATGGGCAATGGTTTTCAAGATGAAGGGTGTGAACAATAAAAGCAGATTAAACCCACAAATTAACCAAAATTTGGGCAGTAGGATTCCACTTTCTGAGTTAAAGTGCTCCTTTACACAGGGCTAAGCAAGATCCCTGCATCTGAACCATCTCGAATTCCTACAGAGACCGTGTGAACATTGGAGTCTGTCATGATCTTTCTGGCCCCTGCCAAATTAATAAACCTAGTTTTATTGCTTCTGCATCTCAGTATAGCTAGAAAGCCAGATCCCCTGCAGCCTCGTCAGACTCCACAGGCAGTCACACACACAGCCCCCTGAGCTGGAAACCAGTCCTCTCCCTCTCTGTTCTCCCCACCTTCCCCAACATGGCAAGATGTTAAGAAACACTCTTAGTAGCTAAAACACCGTGTTTCTTCATTGCAAATTCTGTTCCCAGTGTATTAGTGACTGCTGTGTGACAAGCTACCTAATATCCCCAGGCCTTATTCTGCAGTGCTTGCCATCTTCTACAGGGACTCCTTGGAGGCTGGTGAAAAATACTCAGATTGTTACCTCAGTAGTACTTTACACTCATTTTGTACTATTAAAAATGGCACTTCAAGGTGCTGAATAAAGGATATTCAGGACCTACTACATGGACACAATGACATTTTGATCTCGTTCAGGTTCAATTGCTTACATGCAAGATGTCATAGTGTCTACAGCTCGTCCATGACTCAATTTCCTCATGTGTTCAAATAAAAGAAAAAAAGAAAAAAAAAGAAATGTTATTCAATGCCTGGCTGCATATTTCATCAGGACATTATCCAGAGTGGATCTCACTCCTTTGCTAGACTTTCTCTTCTCCTTCCAAAACTATAAGCCTGTTGCACTCTACCAAATTAGTACACAACTAGCTGGATAAATAGTGCCAGCCTTCTTAATTTCTACCTTTCAAAGAATTACTTTCAGATAGAGGAGAACATGGGAATTTGCTTTAAACACAACCTATGATTTAAAACTTAAGAGGAATGCAAAAGGATGACCTTGTCATCTGACAGCACAAATTGTTTCTTTTCTTGCTCGCAAAGGATGCATTGTTTGTGTGTGTGTGTGTGTGTGTGTGTGTTTTAAAGCAGATAATTAATTCTGTTTTTTAAGGAGAGAGGGAGGATATACTATTTTCACTCATGCGGCTATCACCTGCCACTTTATACCTGGCCTCAAGACATCTCTGTAAGACCCTTGTGCCAAAACACTTTGCTCTTCTCCTGACTGTAAACAGGTTTCACTTCTGTGTTTGGCAGAGCTGGAGACAGATCTAATCCCTGACATCATTAAAGTGCCTGTAGAACAAAACTTTAATACCCCACAGGGCATTTCTGTATGTGTATTTTATAACATGATTTCCATATACATCAGCCCATAAAACTGACTCCATAAAAACATACTTTGAAGGAGAACTGTATTGTTAGACACTAAATCAGGTGAACACGATTTTATACGGCATTTTATACATGCAAAATAGATCTCTTTGTCAGAAAAGGGCTTGAGCTGCTTAGCTTAGATCCAGGTTGGAACTCAAACAATCCAAAGTTTAGCTTGGCACTTGGTTTTTGTCCAAGCCCAAATCCTTCCAAATTTCCCTGGAGCTTGAGTCACTGGCTTCCCCCTCTGCCATGGTGTGGGTGGTTCAGGCTCCCATGGACTGACCCCTCCTCAGAGCATTTAGCTCTGCCTTGTGCTTCATGCGTGTTTTCACAAACTGAGTGGTACTACTTCCTCCATCTGAAATTTGCAAGTAATGTGTGCCATTTTCACCATGGTCTTCACAGATGCTCTTCAGCCCTGGCAGACGGATTGCCCACAGTAATTTTTCCCACCATAGCTTGTTGCAGTGAAGCCTCATTACCATCTGCAAACTGGCTGCAGAGGGGGTCTGGGTCAGGCTACTGTTGAAAACAGTGGGATTTCTTCTTTGGTCCAACTCATGGAGACCAATGGGTCTTGGGAACTAAAGGGTTCAAATCTCAGCTTCTGTAACTGTATAATTTAACTGATCATCACACTTTCCACGACAGGAACTTTTGTTATTGTCTCCACTGCCCAGAGGTGTTCATATTTCAGTTACTTGGCATCGTAACAAAATCAGGCAGTGTTAGCTGAAATAAAATTATGCCAATCTATGGCTGAGCAGCAGGGAAAGCAAAGCTGCCTTCTGATTCTCTGGGTGATTGACAAGATGAGGTAGAAGACTCTCTTTAGCTCATATGTTGCTCTGCAGAGGCTTGACTACCCTGCAAATCCCTGATGGCTGATTTTCAGAGAGCAGACTGAGTTGTCTTGATGAAGGAATAAGGTACCACATTCTCATTAGCAGCCTTAGAAATGCCCTACCTAATTCATAGCTTTGGCATGCACTTTCTGTAACTTATGCTTGGCAGCCACTGCAAGTAGCCACCTCACGCTGCATGCAAGGGTAAACCTGTCAAAATAGGAATTACCATAATTCTAGTGCAACATGGTGAAGATGGTGTTACAGCTGAGCTCCAGAGTAGTGCATGTGCATCTGAAGGACACTTCCCTGCATAGCAATGATTTCCTTCCTCCTCTTTCACCTACACTCTTGAATATCCTGCTTAACTCCTGGCACTATCTCTACCATTCATTTGATGAAGAATCTCCCCCCATACGCACCTAGAAGTCCCTCCTACATATTTTTCCAGTTGTTTGCCCCTGATCTCCTTCACTCAGCAAGGCTTTTAAAGAGGTGGGAACGAGACTTTCCCCTCTGGCATCAACAAGGGCAGAGTCCAGCAAGAAGCCACCCCTGCTCCATCAGCAGTTTGCAGTGTATCAGCAATGCAGTTAACCTAATGCCAGAAATGATAACGTGCCCAGCCCTCGCCTGTTCCACCCATATTTTGTTCCCAATGGAGTGCCATAGCATTCATTGCTAAGTAGTTCACTGAACCCCCATTTAATCCTTATCCCTAGATGAGGCTTCACCGTATGCAGTTTTCATCAGCTAGTTCTCCTTTCCCAATGCCCTTCAGACAGCTTTTCTTAAGGGGCTCTTTCTTCCTATGCGAACACCTCCAAAGAGGCAAACCAAGAAGAGCCACAGTCCAGGTGTGGGTGTTGCACCCTGAGAAGAAGGCAATCCATGGCAGCAGTAAGGGCTGTTCGGCAGCAGAGTGTATTTGACCCTGTCCAAGGAGCCCAATATTCCTCCTGCTCACTCTTTCCCTCCCTTCCTCCCTCCCATCCCTCTCCCCTGAGGAGCATTTCCAAGCGTTCTTAGTGCTTTGCAGGATTTGCTAGCTGGGCGAATGCAAGGTGATGTGCACACACTAAACGACTGCATCTTCTTCCCCAGTCCCAAACGCTATAAAGGAGGCACGGCATCAGCACCTTTTTTGGACCAAAAAAAATAAAAAAAGAAAAAAAAGAAGAATATTCTGGATTGCTGTAACCTCTGAAAAACCCAAGAGGACCTACATCAGCGTCCATCCAAATGCACAGGGGTACTTCAGCCTCATGTGCCTCATACACATCTGACACTAACTAAAGGAAATACGTGGAGACATCATTTAAAAGAAAAGTTAAGTATAACCGACAAGAATATTTTAAAAGTGCTCTGCAAATTTCCTTTTCAGCAATAACTATGAGATTCTGAAGTGACAGTTCAGGAGGGAATGAACATCTACAGAGCCTAGATGGAAAACTCATCATCCCTGGTTTTTACAAGCAGAAGTTCAGACACTTTTTGGTTTTTATTTGGCAGCAAGGAGGAAATGAGGTCACTGAGTAGACAAAAATAATTATCAAGCCACTAGAGAAGTTGCAAGTTAGATTGTGAATAAATGCACCCACAACACTGATATGGGAAACCTCTACTTAATTTCTGTAGACAGTGCCCTTGTACCAAATGTAACCAGCAAGTTCCAGCATTCCCCCAGCAATCATAACCATAGAATCATAGGATCATAGAATACCAGGTTGGAAGGGACGTCAAGGATCATCTGGTCCAACCTTTCTTGGCAAACCCATGGTCTAGACAAGATGGTCCAGCAACCTGTCCAGCTGAATCTTAAAAGTGTCCAATGTTGGGGAATGCACCACTCCCCTGGGGAAATTATTCCAATGACTGATTGTTCTCATTGTGAAAAATTTTCCTCTTGTGTCCAATCAGAATCTCCCCAGGAGTAACTCGTACCCATTACCCCTCGTCTTTTCCATGTGACTCCATCTTCTCTGTAGCCACCCTTTAAACACTGGAACACGGTGATAAGGTCTCCCCTAAGCCTTCTTTTCTCAAGGCTGAACAAATCAAATTCTCTCAGCCTTCCCTCATATGGCAGCCTTCCCAGTCCTTTGATCATCTTTGTGGCCCTTCTCTGGACCCTCTGCTGCCTGTCCTCATCTTTGACATTAATTCTCACCACTGGAAGGGTTTTTCCTTTGCCTAAACAGGCTGTTTTTCTGCTGACGTAAGAAGAGCTCTGAGGAAGGGTGGAAGGATCCTGAGCACACAGCCCCTGCAGGGAAGGATGCATTTGCATTTCATCATTTCAAACAGAGCTGTGAATATAACTGTTCTTTTCAGATGACTGGTTAGACGAAAAAAATGAAGTCATTTATTTTACCTCTTAGAAAAATTAAGATTAGGTAAACTTCAGAACAAAGCACCATTTCAAAATGGAAAGTAGCAACATTCTGACAACAGGGAAAATACATATTTAGACTTCATTTTAAAAGTCTTTCTCTTCCTCCACTTCCCCTAAAATGACCATCATCATTTTACATGTTTCATTATCTAGTTTTGGTCACACTGAATCTGGCCATTTTTCTGTCCAAGAAGTTAAATATCTTTTTCTGGTTCTTGGTTTGTATTTGTAGATTTATTTTTTTTTTTTGCCTAGACTCATTTTGAATAAGCTCAATAAAATATTTGATGTCTCCAATCCCTTCTGAGAATACAGATATTTTTATCCTTGGTTTCAGAGTGAGAAAGGAGACCAGACAAAGCCAGGATTTAAAGCCAGCATCCCCTTCCTTTGTTCATTCCTTTAAGTAATATTTTCCTATTTCTAGCATGTGGCTCTCCCCTCTAACAACGTATTATTCTTATTCAGCAGAAAGAAATGGACTTCGCTTCTGTACATCTGGAGTCTGAAAATGACCAGTGCAGCTGCCTGAAACCTCTACACCCTAAAGCTCCCTAATGGTTCAGGCTTGCTATGGACTGAACAAAGACAGCCATCCTTGCAAGCAGGCATATTTTCCAACTGCATCTGTTTGCCTATAAGAAAAAAATTATGAATTATTCTGTGTAATCATACTCCTGTATTATGGCTCTTGTCAGCTTATAGTAGATGTGAATAACAAACCAATCTCAGTCCCACAAATTTTAAAGGAGAACAAAACCCCGTGAAGTATATATAACGTTAGCTGAATGGAACCAAAATAACAATCCATCTAGCAAGGAGAAAACCACACTTGTTCTAGGGAAAAGGACTGTATTGTGCTTGGTCTGGAGAGTAAAAATATATCATTTATAATATAAAATAAAAGCAACGCTATCCCTAGTGCAGAGAGGAAAAACACAGCTTTTAGAGTACAACTCAAAGGCTAAAGGAGTTAATAAAAAAAAATCATGTGAATATGAGTCCTTGCTAACATTTTTCCACTTGTCACTCTACTATTTTTCACATTTTTTAATGTTTCTTTGGTTGCATCTTATACTGTACACTATATATCAGGGCTCCTTAAAACATCCCTTAGCAAATCTTGGCACAAAAGTTTGAGACAATGCCACCTCCGGCTGTCTGCCCACCACTTCTGCTGCATGTACCACCCCAGCAGCAGAAGCATCCTCACCACCAGTTTTCTCTGCCTTGCTGGGTTGTGGTGTATAATCACGATATTATGGGCACAACGATGGGTGCTGTAAACTGTCACAAGCCAGCCTAGCCACTGAGAGATTAGGAAACGGATCTGGCTGAAAACTTTTCTCCCCAGGTTAGTCTTTAGGTGGATTTGTTCTGCAGGTGGCCATGCAAACAGTTGTGCTGCACATCCACAGGGGATGAATGTGCAGAATGAAGCAGCCGAGCTCTAAGAGACAGGGAAACCATTTTTAATTGTCTCTTCAAAACCCACATATTAAGTGGAAACACATAACGCACAGCCTTTGCAAAGGTGTCTAACACAAATTCACTGAACTTTAGGTGATACTGTAGTAAACAAGGCTCAGACCAGAGCAATAATACATCCTCATGCTGTGTCCTACTCTAGTCTCCTCATCGTTCTGAGCTAGTCTTTAAGCATAAGTCAGGTCTTTTTGAACGTCCATTCTGTTCCCTTCCCTGCTGCATGTGTTTTCTCTGCTTCTACCCTCTTCTATATTTACCCTTAGTCATCTGTCCTTTTCCTTTTCTCTATGAAACATGGCTAGAGAGAAGTGTTTTCTATTATTGTCTCCCTTTGATGCCTCCACAAGCCTCAACAGGCATCTCTGTTGTGAATTGTGAAGTATATGTGAAAATACACCAAAATATCCCCAAAATGACAACCAACATTTTATTCCAGTCAAAATTACTTTCCCTTCTATTTTTTCTGTGCAATCACTGCACCAATCCCTTCTTTAACTTCGCTATTCCCTCCCACCAACTGCTCACCCTCTGCAGTGGTATCACACTGGGTCTTCCTTCTACAGCTTCTAGCCCTCCTCAGGTGCCAGGACATATTTAGCATCATCAAAGACAAGAGCTTTCCAGTTGTTAGCTACACTGTTAAATAGACATACCTTGTCTTGATCAATAATGCAGTGTTGTTCACGTGTAATGAGTGCTGTGTATGCACAGCTTCACTCAGCAAGGTGTAGTAGGACATAGGCAGGAATCTGTGATTTTGTCCCCACTGGTGGCTGCTCAAGAAGGAAAAAGATCAGCCCCACTAATAGACATCCTCTTCCTTAGCCTAATGTGCAGGCAGGACAGACATCCTCTTCCAGGAGTCAGAGGCACACATTTTAACTTGCGATTCCCACATCTGTAATTGCAATGTGTAAACCATCCAGTGTTACTATTACCTACACGAGGACCCACTCACAAATCTCATCTCCAATTCCATCTAGAGAGGTGAAAGTGTCAACATCTAAGTGAAAGTTGCAAGAAGTTACTGTATGCCTTCCTGTATTGAAAAAGGAACAAAAATTCTTTTGAAAATTTTATCCAGAATGATTTTCTAAGCTTGTCCTACATGCGGTTTTACATACACGTGCACACACACACATATATGCATGTGCACACACACACTTTCATGTAGATTTTTTTTTTTTTTTTCTTCACTCCCATATTTCCTCCTTGCTGGAGTAAATACAGTTTGTGGGTGGAGAAGTGTAGGTTTGCAAGCTTTCCAAGATAACAGCATTGTCTTGATATTAGAACATATTTCCTTGCTTCCTGCCACTGCCATTTCAAGAGTTTATCATTAAAATAAAGCTCTTAAAAAGCAGCCAAGAGGATGCTCTTTTCTCCACAACCGCTATTGTTTTCAAAGGAAGGGAAAAGCTGAAGGTTTAATAGCTTAAATACAACTCCCTGAATAAGATTCAAGTAGAACAAAAATATATGTCTTAAAAAACAGACCACCATCATTCCCAGACTCCTTTACCTGAAAGCACCTAGTTTTATAAGTAGTTAAACAGTGCTGAGCTTCCTTGAAGGTCCAAGGAAGAAGAGGTCGTTCTTCTGTGAACCTTAAGACTTTGCCACATTACATCTTCAGTTAGTATAAAAAGGAGAAGCGATCCAAAACTATGACCGTTCTTGGCAATCTACAGCCTATGAAAGTGCTGAAAACCTGAAATCCAACATCTCATTGAAAGAACTTTTGCTTCCTCCCCTGTTTTGCTATTTCTCCACCCACCAGCCTTTCATCCCTTCAGCTTAGAGGCACCACGTGTGCTGTTAGTAGTATTTTCAATGGTTGTGTGGAGCAGTGGATCGGTACAGAAGGAAAAGGTGTCAGCAAGTTAGGAGAAGTCTAGCAGGAGCACACACAAGACTTTGTTCTGTAATTTAGCCAGGGTTTACCACAACAACCTTCTAATCAGCCCTGAGCAAGATGCGTGGATGTCGTCTGACAAGGACGTAGGTTTTTGTTTCTTGGAAAAGGAGAAAAAAAAAGCCACAGTCAGGCCTAAGCTCTTTAACTGGAATTTCTCACTTCCCTGATTCTTTGCCAGGCTTGTTTTTGCTATCAAACAATCAAGTCTCAGTGGACAACAGAAACGCTTTTGTTTTCCCACTGAATTTAACTCTTCTGTGAACTCCAAATACCTCTGCAAAAATCAAGGTTCTACAGGATTTTCCACCTTCAAAATGCTGGTGCAGGCTTTCTTTCAAGCTTCAATGCTACCACTGCAGTAATTAAGCTGACTGAAGACGTGCATATGCTGTACTATAAAAGGAGAGCTGGCACCCACACTCCGTTTATGTTGAATTGATGTTTGATTTACTATTAATAGTCCTTTGAAAAGAAATGAAATTACAAATCCTGTATATTGGTCTCAGAGTTGCACGTTTCTCATACAATGCGCTGCAATATTTGTACAGCGCACACAAAAGACAGATGCAAGTCTATATCTGTATCCCCTTGTCTGCTCCAGCCAGCACAGTATGAGAGTTCATTAACTTGATCGAAAGCAGAAATGCCTTTTCTCCCCAACCCCTTAGAGAGATACAGATTCAAACTGGCAGAGAACTTACTCTGTACCTGCTCAAACAGCCCTCTAAATCACATCGTCGTCAGTGGCTCTAAGCCACGGAGCTGGACTGCAGCTTCTATAAAATCAGTTTGTTTTTCAGAAGTTGCTAAACTCATCCTTCAGCCTCTTGGATGCCTTTGCGACGGGAGGCACTCAGGCAGCTTCTGCTGCAATGCTCTCCAGGCACGTCTGCCAAGGGGTCTCGCCCCCGCAATGGGCACGACTGGAGTGAACAGCTAAGCCTGCCGAAGCCTGACGTGAATTGTGCCAAATCAATCCCTTTTAGAAAATTCCTGAGCTGCTCCTTAGACCTTACTAGGCAGTTTCTATAAAACAGGAAAAAAGTAATGCGAATGGAGGCAATGGTCAGGTTAGGTAAACACAGCAAGAGAAAGTCCTCCACAGGCAGAAAGCTTGCTGCTTTTTGGCTTCCCACCCCCCACTTCACATTACATGGCATTCAAAGAGTAGATGCGAAGCAGGCTAAAGCAGTGCTTGGGTAAAATGTAGCTCCCAAGCTACATCTCTGGTATATCAGTCCTTTTCTGTGTCTGCCTGTCCAGACCACCAGTCCGTGCTGGGACCAGCTGGTGGGGTGACTGGGCTGTGCAGGACAGCAGCACCCCATCCTTCCGCGCACTGCTGGCACACAGCACCCACTGCACGGCAGCCGGGGAAGCCTTGCAAGGGGGAAGGAGCAACTGGAGCACCAAAAGACAAAAATGGGCTCTGTGAGGCAGAGGACGAGAAGCAAGGACTCCAGCTACGGTGCCGTGCAGAGACCTGCCAACCAGCGGAAAAGGGAATGGATGGTGCCTGGCCCTGGGCAAGGACTGGGACCAGTTGGCGAAGGCAAGAGAGGAGACGGCTTTGTTTTCCCATGGCTAGCCAAGGGAGTATAACTTTCCTGTGGGCTCTTTTATTTATCATGGGCCCATCATAAAAAGGTGCTGCATTTTGCAAATCTTTAGGTGTGCACAGCAGAACCCGCCTGGAAAATGACCACAGGACATAAACAGCAGTATACGTCGCAGCAGCAAACCGAAACGGTCCAGGGCATGGATCCAAGCACTGGCACCTGAGCATCTGCACTGTTCAACTGTCGGTGTTATTAGCACAGTTTTGGCCTGTGCCAACTGTCCCAGGCAATGCCAGGGGATGTTTTGGTGCTGGGGATTTTTCACAACAGGCGGTGTTGATGAAGTTACTTCATTTTGGGAGGAAGGCAGCTTACCTATAAGATTGCAAGCTGTGCCACTTGCTGTCAGGGATGGAGAAGGACCCCTGGTCTGGTTTATTTACTAGTAGAGATACAGCCGTTGAGGCCAGAACTGGCCTGCTTCTGTGCAAAATTTTGTAATTATTGTTATAATTATTTTTAATAACAAGCCATAGCCACGCTGCTGAGACAAGCAAATATAATATATTAAAATGCATGTTTGGACATTTTTTGAAGTGGCGAAAGAATAAGTCAGATATATTTGATGCTGTGTAGTATATCTGTATTAGTTTTTATGCTAAAAATACCCACCAAATGCTAAATTGAGTGGTTTACAAAACCTGCGGTTCTCTGACTTTACACATTTTATTTTCTTGCCTGTCAGGCTCTGGAAGGTTGGCTGCTCCCGATCTAGGGCAAGCAACATTTAACATCACAGCAATCAGCAGTGATCAAAGCTACTTCAGCTGAAAGTTCAATTTTTTGCCTGTGATACTGAGTATTATTTGCCACGGTGCATACCAGCTGTGTATGATCCTTTCCTCCAAAGGGATAATTCCTCAGTGAGACACCTGGCACCGAACAAGCTAACGGTGTTTGTTTACAATATCTGCTCTGAGAAGTGGCTCTGCTGCCAGTGGAAATGCTGCCAGGGGTGAGAAGAGTTCCTTAAAATGTCAAAGTTATCATTACTCTCACTTCATCAGAGATCACACCGAGGCAAATCGCAGTGACGTTCACCCCTTCCTGAGGATCCTGCCTGTCAGGAGGCTCAATTCCTCCATTTCCCAAACTGCAGGCCCCTTTCCCATAGCAGGGCACGAGGCTGCCTCAGCTCCACGACACGTACGCGATGTGCCTCCGTTCTGCAAGCCACGGGGATGCAATGGGAGGAAGCAGATATCCTGAGACAGCATGTCTTTTTCCTCTTCAGGTTACTGCCTGTGAGGATTTCCCTACAGTTTTAATCCCTCTTTAAAACCCCGTCTTGCTGTGATGCTTACAAAAACCAACCTGCAACACAGCCAATGCAAAGGTTCAGTAAGTTGAGACAAGTGCTCCTCAAGTCCCTGTGACTCCCCCAGGCAAGCTGTCCTTCCAGCAGCCTCCCTCAGGGCATGCTCCTCAGTGCTTGAAGTTAGGTTTTAAGAGGAGTATTCCAAAAAAAGGCCCTCTTCTCTCTATCAGCAGGGAGAGAGTCTAGCGAGACAGGTCCCCCTGGGTCAGGGACACTCTTAGGGAGCTTTCCCTTCTTTCCCCTCCCTCCACCCCATTTCCACAGTAAATGTTTGAGTTCCTCAGCAGGCTTTAAATAGAAATCTACAGGAAGGGCAGGCAAGGTTGATCAGCTTTGCACACAGCAGGACATGATAGTGCAGTCATCAAGAATTAGCACATGGGTTTCAACCCCGGGATCGAAAGACAGCAAAGATGTTAAACCAAACATGCAAGTTTCAACTCAGCATCACTGAAGAGACTCCAAGCAGCAAGGCTCTGTTACAGGTAGCACGATGCCGCTGACTTCAAATCAACCACTCCAGATTTACACCCGTGCTGCCCTTAGCATCCCTTCTTCCAAAGGAAGCATTGCAGCCTTGGATTAACAATTGCCATTAAGAAAAAAAAAAGACAGTGATATTAACAGAACACAATCACCTGCAAATCATTTGGAAAAGAAAAGCTCCTTATCAACTTATGTAAAATCAAGAAATAAATTCAATAAGTTATTTATTCTCTGTGATGATAAGCAACTTGTGTATTGGTTTGGGATATTCTGTGATAATGGAAGATAATTTTCTCATTTTTACTGACAACATTAAAACCCAGGGAGCCTTTTCATTGACTAGTTCGTTTCCATTTATCCCAAACAGCCAAATGACAATTGAAAACAATGCAGCGCAGCAGTGACGCAATGGAATAATTCTGAAGGCAGATTTTACAGATGTAAATGCCAATAAATGCTGTTGTTTTTTTTTTTTTCCTTCCAAGCAGTGTACAAACTTGCCTCCATCAACCATTTCCAAAGGCAAGCTCTTGGGGCTTGTGGTGGATGTCATAACTGTAAGTTTAGCAAACGTGTGTGGAAATCTGATGGGTTATTTATAAAGGTCTCCAGTGTAAATATTGATGAGCCAACTGTTCAGCTAAGTTACTCAGCATACATATACTTTATGTGTGAACCAGAGACCTAAAAAGCTTAGCCAACAATGAAACTCTCTGGATAAGAAAAGACACCCTTTGCAGCCTGCAGCCCTGCTGTTGTAGTTCCCCAAGAGGAGCGGTATCAAAGTGTCAAGACAGCTAATCTCAACACACAGTTCTTTGTTTCCTACAAGTATACTGCAGACCTTTACCTTTACAAAGATTGTTTATATATGCAAAATATAAAATATAAACAAATTATAAAATATGAACAAAATATAACAAAAAGTGCTTAAATTGGTTACTTCCCCCTAGAAATCTTAATCTCCACCTGCTGTCATCCAGGGATGCTCTCTCGACTTTGAAAGCCATCGGTCCTCAGGTTCTTCTCCTAGGTCCAACTGCAAGTGGACCATGGTCCACATGTTTGTATCTTTGTATCCCATCCACAGAAATCACATAGAAGCAGGTCAGAGCCAGGTAGTATATGTGGTGGAAAGGTCTCTTATTTTAGTCCTAGATCTTCAATCACTGACAAATGAAGGAATAGAGAAAGAAGAAAAAGGGAGTTTGTGGCCTAAGGAGGAAGCTGAAGAGCTAAAACTTTCTTGCCACAATGTATAACTGCAACGGGACCTTAAGAAAACTAATTCAAAACCTGCAAGTGTTACATCTGCTCCACACGTGTCTGAGACACCATTATGATTTGCATTTATATCTCAGAGACAAAGAAACCCAAAGTAGTAAGTTGAAACTCTGCATCAGGTCACTGGGGATTTTCTTCATCCAGATATGTGAACAGTCCAAAAGGACTGGAAAGTCTTTAACTTAAAGGCAGACTGGATCTGGAGCTCCAAGTTCATGCTGGCTGAAAAGGGAGGCTCTTCAGGCTGTGCTTCACCATGGCTGGTGGCATGACACTATTTGCAATTCTAGCAATTTAGAGTGAAGATGGTGGAGCTGTATTAGCAATCTCAAGAGGGGAAGAGCTGAGATGTAGCATCAGATAATTCAGGGAGAGATTTTGGTTTAAAACCTAACTACAACCAAGGGTGTGGGAGACAGGGAAAATGGAGCTGTTAAATGCATTATTGTTCCCTATTCAGTGACCCTGGGCACAACACTGTATGTGGCAGACCTGGCATTTACCTTGCCTTTTTTCTAAACTGTCTTTGTCCTTCCTCTAAACTGATTTGGGGGATTCAGCTGTCACACACCAGCTTGTTCTCCTTCTTCCTTTCATATGCACATAAGAGAACATTTTTTTCTTTCTCTATAGCCCTATAAACCATCCTGGTTTTGGCTGGGATAGAGTTAATTTTCTTTCTAGTAGCTGGTATATAGTGTTATGTCTTGGATTCACTAGAGAACAATGTTGATAACACACTGATGTTTTCAGTTGTTGCTAAGTAGTGTTTAGACGAAGTCAAGGATTTTTCAGCTCCTCATGCTCAGCCAGCAAGGAGGCTGGAGGGGCACAAGAAGTTGGGAGGGGACACAGCCAGGACAGCTTACCCAAACCATCCAAAGGGATATTCCATACCGTGTGATGTCATGCCCAGTATATAAACTGGGGGAGGCGGGTTGGCCTGGGGGGGGATCACTGCTTAGGAACTAACTGGGCATCTGTCAGCGAGTGGTGAGCAATTGCATTATGCATCACTTGTTTTGTATAGTACAATTTTTATTATTATTATTGTCATTTTATTATTGTTATTATTATCATTATTATTTTCTTCCTTTCTACCCTATTAAACTGTTCTTATCTCAAACCGCGTGTTTTACCTCCCCCCGCCCCAATTCTCTCCCCCATCCCACTGGGTAGGGGGAATGAGTGAGCAGCTGCGTGGTGCTTAGTTGCGGGCTGGGGTTAAACCATGGGTCTTCCTTTACACCTGCAGTGCTATTGCATTCTTCCTATGAGGCAGCTGCTTCCTATTTGCTTCACCTGGGATGCTGAAGACCTCCTCAACAGACTGGCTAATGAGTAGCATGCCGAGGATTCTTACCGTCTAGCTGTGCAGCAGTACACTGCACAATTCTCTATTGCATTATTTCAATAAGCCTCTTTAACAAAACTGCACTAAAGCTATTGTGGCAACCTTTGTCCAGAGATTCAGGAAATGCATTTCATTTCCTTTAGTGAAGACTAAACAAAGTCAAATCCTTCGGGTTTTCATTGCATTGGTCCTGCTAGTGAGAGCTGAGCATTAAAACCCCAAACAAGTAACAGTTTAATACATTACACAACAGGCAAGCAGGCATTGCCAAGATCTAAAAGGCAGAACATTTGCAACTTTATTATTAAGCAAGACTTTCTTTCTCTTCTTTACAACTGAATTCTGAAGATTGCTCCATAAAAAGAAGAGCGCCAGCCAGGCCAAAGGGTACCTTTCCTCTGGAATAGAAGATTAAATGTAAATGCTGAATGACAGATTCTTAAAACCTGGAGATGAGATTGTCAAAAGACTTAGCTGTTGTATTCTTATTTGTTCTAAGCTTAAGAAGAAGAAAGTCACTTATCAGGTAAATACAAAATTTCCTACTTACCGTATGTTTAATATCATCTTAGTCTCACTAATTTTAATAGTTCAGCTCTCTTCTTCTGACTGAAAATTCACTTCCCCACTTGTTCTCATTTGCCAGTATTTTCTGCTGAGAGGTATATTATAGCAAAGGGAGGGGAATACATATACAAATGAACAGAGAGTTTATGGGCTCAGAAAATGGGGACTTAAGGTGCAGCTAAAATTCACTACACCTCAACCAAAAGGATAAATCCATTGGCTGTCAGCAATTAGTATATTTGTATACTATTTGTACGGTTGAGGCAGTAAAAAAACCAAGCTTGCGTCTTCACTAGAAAACCAGTAGTGTTAGCAGGAAATAATTAGTAAGCCACACCTACATCATTAAAATCCCTATAGGGCCTAGGCACCCCTAGATTTTGTTGTTAGGTAAAGTAAGCATTGTCATCCAAACTAGTGGGACACACCTGACACCTAACTGACCTTGGGAAACTAAAGTGAGCTGATATACACTAAAATTAACACCTTCCTGGCAGTGAAAACAAAACCTGAGTAGGATACAATAGAAACAGGATAACAAATTCTCAGCTTTGCCTGGAGAGCCCCTCTGAATTCACCTTGGCGGGCACAAGCTGATTTGCATAGATGGCAAACAAAGATTTTTTCTCCTGCCTCCCTTCTTGACATGGTCCCTTGCAAGGGCCCTGCTCTTGGATGGTTCCCTGCACCTCAGTGGAGGAGCATTCCCACCTTCCTCGTCCGCGGGCAGAGGGCTGTGCTAGAGGATCGGCTTCCTCATAGCAGCTCACAAAGGTCAAACCAAACCCAAGGTATTTCTTTTCTAAAAATTGGTGGATAATGTCGCAGAAAAGGTGTTAAATGGTACAGATTTAATTCCTATCATGGCAAACGGCTTCAATTTAGATATGTAAATATCTGTCTTTGATCTGGAGAAATTAAGCATGGGTGCTGGTTCGGTAGATGGGATGATGTCATCCTTCAGATTACGGCTTCATTTCCTCTTGGTGCTTTCCCACACCAGGCACACACTGAGCCTGTCTATTGTTAAGCTACATGTGGCATGCTGGTGAGCAAGCCAGCCAGAGACCAGGAGTAATTTCTATTTTTGTTTTCTCTTCTTAAATCAAGACTGCCGCGCTGGCATAAATAAGCACAAGTATTCCCAGAAGGCTGCATTTTCAGGGTTTTTTTCCCCTAATACAAAGAGCAGCCAGTTATTATTCTGTCAATGAGCAAACAAGAACACCCACAACCATTTGGTGGAAGCAGCTTTCTGCCACTACCGTGCAGCACACGCTCAGAACGATGGCCAAGCTTGGGGACCGATGCACAGACCCCAGAGCACCAGCTTGTGCTTCCAGGTGGCTCTGGCAGCCCAGCCGCTGCCCCAGTGGGACAGCATGGCCACGGCCCCCAGCTGCCCCCTCTCCTCGTCCCCTCCTTATTCCTCCTCCTCCCCACGTGTGCACGCATGCGGGCATGCAGCCGATTCAGAACCCCTGCGTCAGGAAACAATTCATTTGTCTAGAGCCACAGAATCAGGCTAATCTGAAGCACGCTCGCGTTTGAAATGGTCAGGGAGCACGGAGCAGAGCCATACGGGTTGCAGCAGAAAGAACCCAGACCTGGAGATGAAAATCATTTTGTCTTTAAACCCACAGCAGAAAGAGAAGGCAAAAAAAAGTTAGAAAAAAGACAGGTCAGCCTACAACCTCCCCTCCTCAAGTCAGAAGGCCAGTGTGTATCTCCCTCCTGAAGCTTTGTTAATTTGAGCAGTTTTGCTAGCTAGAAAATTTAGAGGGAGGGAGGGTTAGCAAATTCTTCTGCATCTCCACTGTGCCAGAAATTTCCCTAGAAGCAGAAGACTTGGTATCATATACTCAGCTTTATAGCAGATTTAAAAAAATACTATGTGACAAGCACAATCAAATCCACGCGCAATGAAAGTATATGTAGAGACACTATTTTATAGATGCAAACTAACATGTGTTCGTCAGTGTGCTGCAGTGCCAAAAAGCTTAAAGTTGTGTGAGAAGAGAGGAAAATCAACTCCAGAAAAGCAAAACTGTTATAGATTATGATCAGCCGGTGCCAATTCAGTCTATCCTGATGTGACTTTCCTTCTTTGCAAGAGGACAGGGTAACAGAAAATTTGTAACTGGAAAATAGAGTAGAGAGAGCAACTGGCTTGCGCCTGACAGGAATTCCTCCAGCAACAGAGAGAGACTCATTAGAATTTTTCCCATGACACACCACAAAAGATGGCTGGAGGAAACAAAGTGAGATGCTGGAGCTCAGTATATTTCTTTGTCCTTGAGAAGCCTGGCCTTGCTGAATCTCACGGGCTAATGCATGCATAATTTGGGGCAGCTGATTAAGTTTATTGTGTTCCCGACTAAATCGAGAGGAGTGAGGGAGGGAGGGGGAAAAGAAACAAAGTTGGCTTTAATTAAAGCTCTGCAATTGTCTTTAATATTTACATAATGTGCTATCATAATTGCCCCTGATTGGAGACTTAAGATGCACAGAAGAAAATGACACGCTGGAAGTCCCCAGCTGAAGAAACAAAAAGCAAGACAGCCCCTTCCCCTCCCCCTTCCCCCGTCACTCCAAGCCAAATCAAAAGCCACTGAAGAGGAATTGCGCCGGGGCGCTTTATAAAGCCGAGAGCTCTGCGGTGGGCTCGCTCGGGCCAGCACACCTCCTCCCGCGCGCCGGTGAGCTGCGAGCGGACGGCTGAGCTGGCAGAGACCCTGGCAGCTCCTGGCTTCGCACGCCTGGTCGGATGCGCGCCGCTCCTCCGGCGTGGGGCTGGACGCTTGGCAGAGGTTGGGGAGAGCTGCTGAACCTGCTGAGGGTGTCTGGTGCTAAGTCCCAGATTTAGCTGAGAAGTTCTCAGCGGAGAGGAGACCTCGAGCTCCACAGAAGGAAGCGATGCTGCCTCAGGAGAGGGTAACCGTTCCTTAGGAGCCGTTCCACCGATGTCAAGCACAAGGAGTTTTTTAGACAGGAGGCGAACATGTAATTCTACTGGAAATTAATAGAACTGGCAGTGTCGCTTAAACTGAAAAAGAGCAAGAAGTCTAGGTCTGAATCAAAGATGGGGACCTCCTGCAGCCTGGGGCTGATCTCCAACCTGGGGCTGATCTCCAACCTGGGTCCAAGTGGTAAGGATCAGAGCCACCTCTACGGCGTTCTGGGCTGCAGTCACACATCTCCCGATGTTTGAATGCAGATGCTCGTAAGCACTCGTGTATGCAGCATAGGTAGCTCCCAAAGAGACATTTTAAGCATCTGTGTGAGGTCCCTTTCGATTTGGGATTCAGACATTTTGTTTGTAATTACATGCAAAGGCAGGCACGATTCTGTTCTCAGTGTTGCTGCAATCACTTGGGAGGAAAAATATGCATTGCAGTCTCCCCCATGGAAAACTCTCTTCTATTTTCTCATTGACTTTCCTCGTAGAAAACAATAAATAAGTACCATTTATGTTCTTTTCGTGAAAAGAAGTATATCAAGGTTGCTGCTGATAAAGAGGATTTCATCAACTGGGAGCAATAATAAAGTTTCCATGACATTGATGTCCGTCCACTTTATAACAGACCACAGTGTCATCCAAAAATAAGGTTTTGTCTCTGCATGTTTTTCTCGCACATTTAAGATACGTATCTGAAAGAGAGTCACTACTAGATCAATGTGTCCTCTGTAGATTGTGCAGCTCCAAGCTGTGTCCACAAGCGCTTCTACAGGTTCACCTAATGCGAAAAATGCTAATATGTTTTCATTATTTAGTTTTTAAAATGTCATCATTGAACATTTTGCTACTAATTTTTTTCCTAACAGCCATGGAAAACCACCATTTCATAGGTACACAAAGTGCCACAATTCATGTCTAATGGTTTAAGGGTGGAAATTAGTGTTTGCAAAGAGGTATGAGTGAGCAAAGCTCACAGATACTCCTTCCCAGTGGCTGGAAGAAGGAGAAGCAGCATACAATGTAGTGACCCTTATGTTTCCAGCTTGTACGGTGCCTTCATTACAAGAAGCTGCTCTCCATTTCTCCTGCAGCAAGAGACTGAAGGGAGAGCAGAACATTCTCCGGTTTAGTCCTCAAGGCAGAATGCCAGTTACAGCATACTACATCTAACTCCACCTTTTGCACTAGTGATCCTGCTGAGAAATGTTTGCTGTATTGCAGAGAGTCTATGCAATGCCTTTTGGCTGGATTGCTGTTTATAGTGATTTTTCTATAAACGGCATGATCTCACCAAACAATAGCAATGAAGCAGCTGGGACATGGGAAATACACCTGCTGTTACCAGCCTCTCTTGGAGCAGCAGCTCTGTTGGTAATCTAACTTACTTTTCAGCACTAGGTTACTTTTTTCATATGGGCATCAGCATATTGATTTACCAGACTTTGACTTTGTATTTTCGCTTGTTTTGCTTTAACTTTCTAGTCACTGCAGTACGGATAGACCAAAAATGAGTTTCTGTCCCTCCCTTCAGAGCATAGCTATGACTCATGAAGTTTGTGCATTCACTTGGAAATGCGGTGCTGCATCATTCTCACTATATAACAGCAAAAATGTACAGAAACTGCACTGATGCTTCAGGCATCAAATAACCTATTTACTAGCAGGGAGGGCCTATATGTGCACTGCTGTTTTCATTAGCTCCTGACTCAGGATACAGCAGGCACCACTAGCAGATTCGGAAACTACTTAAAGGTTTAGCACCCTGGTCCAATCCATTATTTTTGTTCTTTTCAATATAAAAATTACAATGCTAGAAGTGCATTACCATCATTAGATATGCAAGACACTACAAAATGCCTGGGAAACCATTTACAACATCTCTTTAGATCCTGTACTATAGCCATCATGACAGTATCGAAAGTAGTGCAGTTGCTGGCACCAGGAAGAACTTTCTGCCAGTAATCATACACCTTGTAGAAATGGATGCTTGTAGAAAAAGAGGAGTTTTCCTAGAGGCTAATATCACTGAAATTCAAGAACCAAACATTGCTTTTCTCCTTCAGATTGTTCCACTTCAAACAGTCAGGCTTAGGCTTCTCTGCATGAGGTCACCTTTTTGCCTATGATATAATCTAAACATAAAGCTAACTCACCAGGAACATGAGCAAGTTTTCAGGAGAAATGCCAAGTGGGACATAAAGAACAGTGTGGAAAGAGCATTTCTACACTAACCTACACTACTGATTCTGGAAAAGAAAGCTGTAAAAGTTTGAGATTCAGCATGGGCTGGTGCTTTATTCCAGGTCTAGGCATCCACTGAATTCTGAAAAGAAAAAGAGCATAAAATAGGCTAGAAACTGTGCTGTAGGTAGGAGCCAAATTGTCAGTGGAAAGGGATATTTTCTCTTCCTTTTGGTAGCAAGCAGTCTGTTTTATCCTAGCAGTTTGTATTTGGACTACATTTCCAGACACATAAAAGTTATGTGGGAGTAAGGTAGCTGAACAGGTGGTCTTTTTCAAAACTTTTTTCTATTTAGATGGAAAAGTGGAGATGAACATGGAGCACTGGCTGAGGTAGAAACTCTTTCTGTAGCTCACCATCTGCCATTGCGCAGTGCATTACAACATTTATTGGCTTTACTTAACTGTTAATGAAAAACTACCATCAACAGCTGCCATCGCTCCCACTACAGATTGTAATAAATAATAGCCTGTTTGGCTCATAGCCCTCATTCTCCTGGTCTAGAGAAATAAGAGCTAGGGAGTCCACAAAGAATCAGTAGAATTGGGGGACAAGAAAAGATGGCTAGAACTCGGTGATCGATTTGGTTTTTATTGGAACTGTGTTTTGCCCAACCTTGAAAACAATCTTAAAAAATAATATATATATATACACACATATATATATATAAATGGGCAATTAAAGAGAGTCCAGTCCTGCTTTTCCCTGGAGTCTTTTGCATTGACTGCAGTGGGAGCAGGGATGGTCTACTGGCCTATTATAAAAAATCCACTGGCCTGTTACAAATATAAAAATTCATAACTGGGTATGCATTCATTTAAGACTCTAGAATTTTGCCTTGTTCTGATGTTGTTTCATAAATCAGCTTTGGTTTACCCCACTTTTAATTAGGTTATGAAATCTTCTGCTTCATTGGCTCTGGGATTTATTGGCTAGATACTCAGAAGAGCTCTGCTCCTCTTTAAGCACCTCTAAGAAGTTGCCAGAGTCTCAAAGGTTCTCCAAAAATTTTACTGGAAATTTGGCTTGCCAGTATCAGTTTGGCCAGTCGCACTTTCAGACTGAAGAAATCCAACTTTTTGAAAATATGTCTTCAAACATCTGCTTGTAGCTGTTGTTTCTAATCCTAAACTAGACTTCTTTGTTATTCACACTTAGGGGAGCAATATACATGGATCACTGTCAGTGTGATAAAATAATAGTGTTTAGTTTTATGCAAAGTCATCATAAAATTAGCAATACAGACACATTCATGGCTCAACATCTCCTCCAAGTGAAAAGAAAGACTCCGCCCATGTTCTTCACAGATCAGTGAGAAGATGAAAGATTGGATAACTGGAACAACCAGCAACTGTGCAGTGACGTGCACATGAGTATAAATCCCAACAGAGATACAAATACAGAAAGAACAGAGCTGCAACAGGGGCGGATTGTATTTTATCCAAACTTTACTTAGACCTCCTTAACTGAGACATTGTCGAGAGAAGTACACTAAGAGTTCATCCAGTAAATGACTAGCCTAAGAATAGGTTTAGAGATATGGGAAATGAGCTATTCTCAGAGCTATTCTAGAACAGTTGGCTATTTTCAGGCTCTTGTCTTGTTTCCTTTACCTATCCAGTACATTTTCACTTTCTACTTTGAGAAAGCCACACCACGTAATTCCAAACAATTAGCTATATTTGGAACTAGAAAAAAGGAATTTTTACTTTCATTTTGATGGCTCTTGATCCTGTACAAGAAGATAGGAGTATCTGAACAGAAGAGGTGTGAGCAGATGAACAATTTTATCAGAGTATGTGAGAATGGCAAGACCAATGCTGGAATACTGTAGACAAATCTGTTATCTAAGTTTTAAAAAAGATACTTGAAAATTGAAAGAGAGGCAGAAAGGAGCCAGAAACATTTTTATTCAGCCAGAGAAAATGTGTTACAGTAGGAGAATGAAGAAGCTCAGCTTACTTAGAACAAGGAAATCAAGATAAAGGACAAACATCAAGGAATGACTTGACAAAGTATATGGAAATTATTTCCCTGGGATAAACTAGCAGCTAGCAAACCTCTAGAGTAAATGGCCAAACATTAGAGTTAGGCAGTTAGGTATAAATAAACCTTATTTTCAGTCTTCTTACCAGGCTCATGCCTAGCCCCTCCAGTACGAGACACAAACTCATGGAATAAGCTACCAAAGGAAATGGCGACTCCTGCATCTTTGACATCCTCAAATGGGGATCAAACTTGCATTAGCCAAGCAGAAGTTACTGAAATCAGTATGCAAGTAAATGGATGAAATTTAATGGTCCCTTTTGGTTTAACACCTATAGTTCCCCACAGTCAGCTTATTTGTATATACTTAAGTGCTTTATTGACAACCTGAAATTCTAAAAAGAAGTAAAAATCCAATGTAGTGAGCACTAAACCCTCTGATAATTCAGACAGCTCTAAGCAAGAACTATGTCTTCCACTACAAAGATATTTATCGTCACTTCTCCTCATAATGTAAGGTGCTTTGGTGCCCTTTCCAAAGTTCCCTACTTTGCCACAGAACAGGACTCCAACATTTAGCAGGGGAGCAAGCTGAGACCCCATGATTACAGCACCGTCTCCACCTGCTCTCCTGAGCCTGGAACACCCCATGACACAGAGAACATATGGACGTTATTCCCACCTCTTCCGTCACTGTCCTCAGTGACCTGCAGCACCTCTGTCCTGGCTTTATAGCTCTTACATTTGTAAGAACAGGGGAAAGGAGCATTTTCTCACCTTTGCAGTATACTTTGAGAAATTTAAGTGAAGGGTGACATCCAATTGCCACACACCTCTATTTTTATTTTCAGTATCTGTCCATATCACAAGCAGAGAAGAAATCTGAGTGCTAAATATCTGAAATACACTAGGCAGGAACAGATTTAATGGGAAAATTATTCCTCCCTTCCCCCAGACCAGACCAGCTGTTTGAAAGCATGAACTACTTCATGTAACACAGTCCTAACTCCACAGCTGGGTCACATCTGCCCACAGCACTAAAGAAACTTCTTATTTTGTGAAGTTGCTCTGAGTGAAGGCACCCACATATTTACTTGCACAACACCAAGGCTGAGGCTTTCTGTACCACTCTAGGAATGCAGCTGCTGTCAGACCCACAAATGATCTCCAGAGTGCGGGTAAACTCAGAGTTTGGGTTTGTAAACATTTGGACCCCAAGCTATCTAACACAAATGGGGCTTTTTCAAAGAATATATCTAGGGTGACATTCATTGCTAGAAAGACTATTGACACCTGGCTTTCCTCGGTATTTCAGTCACAGATTTGGCATCGGAACTGTCAGAACATGTTGCAATCATTCAGATGACTAATACATTAAGGTATTTTTGTGGCAGAGGGCTGGAATCATTCCCACATTTCCCCTTTTGTCTTTTCAATAGAGACGGATTATCCCTTTCTTTCTCATTCCCTGTTAAATCCCTAAAATGTATACTTCATCAAAACACAATGTCCAAGGACGTTAAGAGTTATACAGCATATACGGTCGTCCCTAAAGTGGGCACTCTGTATAATCTGCTTTTCTGGGAGCTCATCGTCTGAGGATGAACCAGGAATCAGCTTACAGGAACAAGGCTCTGTATGTTTGTTGTCCCAAGACAAGCACTGCTTGAGTTCCCCAGCTGCAAAATGGGAAGCTGAGGCCAGAGAGCTCTCAAAACTCAGAGGTTGGTGTCAGTCAGGATCCTGATGGTCACCCGGGGGTCCTTCAGGCTTGCCATGTGCAGAACAAGCAGCTTCTGAGATTCTGCCGTGCAAAGACAAATGCCCATTTCATCTCTGGGGGGATCAAGTACACTTCCATGAAAATGTTTATTTTTTTTCTCATGTGAGAACCAAGTTTCATAGATACACCTAGGACACTGAAATTCAAAGTCCAGCTTAAGCCCTTACATTTCTAAATTGTCAAAAATACTCTCTTATCTCTTCTCCCCTAATTCAGCACCGACCTCTGAAGACAGGGCACGCATAAGTTGCCCTGTAACAAGAAAGCCATCCTTACTTAAAAGATTGCACAGCCCTTCATTTGGTATTAGCTGTACTTGAAGCACAGAAACCAATGCCCATTTCAATTGTCTGAGGACTTGTCCCCACCTGTAAGGTAGGTCAGCTCCTACCCCTCCTCCTGAGGCTGATGGCTCGCACTGTACCCTCCCTGCCAAGGGATCAGGCTGCACGGCAAGGAGTGTGGTTTATAGGGCTTACAGTCGAACCAATTGGCGTAACCTTAAACAGCCTTGGTCTTGCTTTTAGGATCCAAAAGTTTTTGGATTTTGGATCAAGACACAAAAGGGTTACGCCTTGATGAACAGAATGCGAATTCTGTTCTTGCCTGGTCTTCTGTGGTTTTGCTCGGCTGCTTTTCCAACAGCTTCCTCTGAAATACCTCACAAGAGTCATTGCCTTCCTCTCCTCTGCTTTCGGCTGGGCATGCGCAAAGATAAGCTTCATTTTATGGAGGTGCATAAGGTCACACTAATCCCTGTGTTTTCTCTGCTGCATAATGAAGTGTACCATAGTTGAAAAGGCTTTGGCATGTGCTACACAATTTCCTGCTTCCTTTCCAAGGATTTGGTACTCTGTGTGGACTTCATTGTTTGTGGCGAGAGGACAATTTTTCATTCCCTTGCTCCTGCACATCAAGGTTCCGATTCCACAAAAGCTTCTGCACTCACTCAGGTGAGCCACCTTATAGACTTCTGCTGTGAGTAAAGACAGCCATATGAACAAGCATGCCAGGGCTTTACACTCTTCTGACATATTTTGGGCACAATGCTGATCTCCTTTTGATATAAATCCAGAGTAAATCAGTTTAATAGATTTTTCTTTCTGTGCAAAGACAATGGAAATACTAAGTGGAATAATAAATAGCATAATAGTAACTAATGCTATGTAGCTCTAAACCCTTACTTTGTAATACAGTGATTGATGGTTTTATTAGCAACTTCAAGTATAAATATTCCCCCTTCACAGTGATCAGCAGCCTCAGGACCTTTTGATTATTATTATTTTGTATCCTCTCTGTTTTAATTGTAATGCATTTTGCACTTCTCTAGCAGTTTTCATCTGAAATCTTAAATTACTTTGCAAGCATGAATTCATTAAACCTCACAACGTCCCTCTGAGGAAGCTGTTTAATTAATACACCCAAGTTATGGATGGGCAAATTCAGGCACACAGATATTAAGTAATTTTCCCAAACTCACAGAGTAAATCATCAAATAGAACAGGAAAAGAATTTAAGGGCCACATGCTGCCAGGAAACATGGATATGAAAGTGGAGAAATATCTGTGAAGATAACACAGAGCTTGCAGGTTCCCACCAATCTGAAGCTAGCTTGGGGTACGCCCTCCCCTACTGCCTGCCAGACCACGCACCCCTCTTTCAGATCTAATTATTTCAGTCAAACTGGGCTCAAAGGTGTGCTGGGATAACCATCGTGCGGCATCACTAATGGCATCACTACCACCACGTGGTGGTTCAGATCAAAGGAAAATAGGGCTTTTGGTTTTGCACATGTAGGAGCTTTTACTTTTTTGTAAGCTCACCCCCGTACCGGGAGCGCAGGGGCAGCAGAGACTCAGCAGCCACAGCAGCATCCCAGCTGCAGCTAGAATTGCTCTCCCTACCTCCGACCAGCCCCTGCAGTGCACTACTTCATTGTACCCCAGGTCTGAGAGCCCCTATCTCCTCTGAATGTCCAGGAGGCTATTGCCATCTCTTCTAACAGCCCTGATGCGTAAAGGAGCCCAGAATGCAAAGGAGTTTGGCAGTGACAGATAAATTTTCACTGCCAAAGCCTCTGTCTGCTGGGCACACTGCTAGTACATGATTGTCTGATACAGTGACAGGTTTTGGGGGTCTTCTCTTTTGCTCAGAGCTTTTTTTCTTGCAGGAATTGAAATCCTCAAGCCAGGCAGCAATGCAGAGAGGGGGCAGCGCCCATGCAGCATGATGAGTCCTGTACTTGCAGGGCCACGATGTTGCTTACAGCTGAGACAGTCTGCACCCACAGCCCTGGTTGAAAGCAGTGCGTCCTAAATGTGCTGAGTATCTCTCCAAACTGGATCAGTACTGTCAACTAACTGCTTCAGGAATAATTGCATCCATGTTAACAAAGCTTCAAGCACTTTCAGAGCTTCACTCATTCTCTTTCTTTGAGCACAATTCTGAATTAAAATCATATATTTTCCCCAGCTCAACCCTTCTTCCCGCCCCTTTTTTCTCCTTATTTTCCTCTTAGATGCTACAGAAATTGCTTTCCTGGGACATGAAAACTAATGTATGCAAATTGTTACACAGCATTACGACTGCCGTGGTGCCACTATATTGCTGAGATAGTTAATTACCAGGATAATGCAGTTTGTCTACTCTCTATCCCCTTGTGCTGCTCCTAAAAGGAAACAAAGGAAAAGACATCAGAGAGACAAAGAGAGAGAGAATTCAGTCCCCTATTAATAACCACCATAAAGGAAATAAAGGATTAAAGGCCATTCGCAGCACACATGGCATACGACTTTGAATGGCACAGATGCTGAAGAGGGTCTTGGAACTGGGTTTGCACCTGGCCACGTTATTCATCAAGAGATAAACCTTGAGATCCTTGCTTAATTTACAATGAATTGCTTTTATGCCAAAAGGAACTTCACAGAAGTGAGATCTAAGTGAAAAACAAGGCCAGTGGCAAGAGCATTGCTTGGATTCACACAATGCCTCTAGTCTTGATTCTGCCACGTTTGTGCAGCTATCATATTAACAGGTGACTTAAACTGCTGTTGTTCTCCTTGTCTGTAAAAGGAGAGGTAACTTTGTTCCCCAGAAAGTATTTTGGGATTTACCTTACAGCTGAAATCCTAATTTCCTGGTGTCTCCTGACAGGGCAATATGTTCTCAATGACTGAGAAGTCAGGCCCTCACAAGACGTAAGTAATGTCATCACCAGGCTTTTCATGCTAACAGCAATCAATGATGACTTTTCTGAAAACCAGTGACAGAGGGTGGTCCTGAATAAAAATGACACGATTTAGCCTTAGGAAGCATAGAGAGACTTAAGAATAAAAATCAAGAAGCCTTATGGCTTCTGATGACTACATAATTTTTAGAGCTGCTCTGTGGGATTTAATAGCAATTTTAAAAATGATGGTTAAAACTGCCATATTGAACACACAATTGCTTATTGCATTTAAAGAGTTATTTATTTATGTTAAAATTGTTTGTATTGATCTCATTCAATCTTTTTATGATCACGCTTGTGCTTCTCCTCCCAGGTTCTATAAGACGCTTCCGCAAAGGCAGGCTGTGCCTGTAGGTGACATCCATTAAAAGGGTCAGTTGTTTTGAAAGAAAGAGAAAGAGATAATGAGAAAATCCAGGGCTCACCAACACCCCACCTCCAGTTATCACCAGCCAATAACACTACATGGTGATGAGGTAATGCTTGCATTTGATACTCTACAGCAGCGCTTTGGTGGTTTGCAATTCTCCTTAAATGAGACAAAACCGGGAGACTTCTCTCTCTTTGTTGTGCTCATGCAAACAAGCATCTGAATTCAGATCTTCACAGTTACAGAGAAAGGGGGGCAGCGGGGAAGCATGCCAGTGCTCAAGCTTTTCTTCCCTTCCCTCTTTTGCAGCACATAAGCGAGTTTGAAGTGTTTTACTCACGCAAGTTAAAGGAAATCCAAGCAGGTGGTTTGGTTCCTGCTGCAGACAAATCCCAGGATGGACTGGTTCCGAAGGCTTCTGAGTAAATTTAGAGAACTGCCATTTTTGTATCAGTCACAAATCAGCTCACTCTCCTTTCATCATCCTAGGGCAACCAAGGGAAAAAAAAAAGATTTTGTATTTAAAACACATCAGTGGGGGGAAGGACCACAGAAATGGCTTTGTTTTCCTCAGCTGGTGTATTCTACGTGCATTTCAGTCACGCCTGTATATTTTCTTTGACAGGAAGAACAGCTTCTCCTGTTGGGGCCAGTGCCGCCACAGTAGGCAGTCGGTATATGGGCTGGGCTCCCGAAACAACAGAGCATTGTCAGCTAAACCTTGGAAGCAGATTGTGTGTTACAGGCAACACTTCGGGAGGGAGAGTATAATTCCCCTCTTCATGCTCAGGCCCCAGGCTACCTCGGCAGGCTTGTTACCGACTGAATACACTTGGTGAGAAGTCACAGCAAGGAAAAGAGGGGTTGCGACCAACGAGCCTGGTCCCAACCATCACCGACGTCCTCCTGACTGCACCCAGAGCAAGAGCCAGCCTGGTGGCGTTTTCCAGTCACTCTCCTGACTGCAAGAGCGATTTAAAATGGATTAACTGCCCTCTGTACTTGCGCATCACCAGCCAGTTAATTGTCCTCGGCTGGCCGAACATTTTTAAGTGCTCATTTTTCTGCTAGAAAAAGTATTTCTCCCTTCAATCAAGCGCAATTACCCTAACCATCTCTTTTAATAGTTGTCTTTCCAGAAGATATATTCCCTAGGGGCTTTCTTGCCAATACCAGTGGATGTTTTATTAGGGGATTATATTGACCTGCTGGGGCTGGTGGCCATCTTTCATCTGCAGCAAGCCAGTGTTAAAATTTTATGGAGAGGGATACTGGGATGGCTTGTGAGTGGTGGGGGGTGGATGGGGCAGAAATGGAGACCCAGGAACACACATGTGAATAGCGGTTGTGACTCTTGAACTAGGGCCAAAACTCCACAGATGCCTAGCTGGGCAGTCCATATGGAGCCTCTGGGTCTGGAAGCCATGGAGATGTTACTTATTTTTCAGACGTCTTCCCATTTAATTGCTGAAGTAGCCCCTTTTCTTTTTCTCAACAGGAGTTACAGTGGGAGACCAGAGATACACAGCTTAGCTGTTATTCTAGTATAAATCCACCCCGACAAGGGCAGTGGGAAATCCAAATCCACTGCCATTTTACACAGCTCTTGGCTCCAGTCTGATCAGGAAAAGATAAAAGGAGCGGGAGCATGTTCCCTATTCGCAGCACATCTGCTTCAGTGCACCCAGATACACAAAGTCTAGTGAAAAGAATGGCGTGAACATGAACTAAAAGAAATCCCACCCTAAGTGTGAAGCTCAATAGCCCTTCTTCTTAAAGGCAGGAGATACACTGGCTTTGTAGAGCATATTAGGAGATGATTCAAATACAAGAGAGAGAAAAGCTTTTGTACAGAAAAAAATGAAAAAAATACTCCTGTTCAATTAACCTTGAAAAATGATTTTGAACTCTTTGTGGTTTTTTTATCAAAAGTACATTACAGTAGGCATTTTAATGTCTGTCTTCTTTCTATTCTGCAGTCAGATTGGTAAAATATGTCTTTCATTGTACAGGGGTTTCTCCTTTGCCCCTTCCCTTTCTCCCCACCCAGTAGAAAAGGCATTTTGGACAGATTTCCTCACTCATCTCCACTGCATTTTTTTTGCAACTTGAACGTAGCATTACTGTCAACAATGACAACTTGCCCTAACCCCTCTTCACTAAGCAACACAGCATGGATGTGCGGAGCCATGATGAGGATGCTCTTCAAAGTGTTCACTCGTATCTAAATAGCATCATTGCACATTGGTAAAATACTTGTCCATCTACTCCCTGGGGCCCTGTTACATAAAAGGACTCTGCCTTTGCATGGATGCTGCTTCTGCAGGGGCAGCCATTTGCTCATTCAAGGATGCTCCAGCCTGACTGAGTTACAGGGGGCTGTAAAAAGCCACATGAAAGATGGCAACAATGGAAAATACAGTCAAACAGCCAACTCTTTCTTCCTTCCTGTTAAGTTACCATTTTACTTGATCCTTATTCCTGAGCCCAGAAGGGAAATTGGTTTCTCTGAGATGCAGAAAGAGTGGAGAAGAATGAGAGTGCATTGCAAAGCTGGATGACCTGAATTTTTCCTTGCTTTCAGCTGCCCAGGAAGGAATACACCTAGCCTCTAAAATTCAGAATGGGATCCTGATTTTGACGTATCCCAGTGGTTACATGTTTTTGAATCAGCAGATCTGGATCAGTTCATGATGGGGATGGACCTAGGCACAATATCCTGATCAGCTCAGAATTTGACCATCACTCAACCTGCACACGTGCAGGTACCACACTTGATTTGGGCCCATGTTTAAGTTAACTTTGTATGTTCAAGGGTGATTCCTCCTACAGCTGAATACTGTAAATAAGAGCTGAGGGTCACAGAGTCTGATCCCTGGAACATCTATAGGTGTTTAAAACTTTCACTTTGAAGAATTGCAAAAACTGTCACTGCTATGGGAGAAGGAGAGGAAACAAAGCCTCCTGCAGAAACCAGAGTCAGTATACTGTCAGTCACAACCAAGAGGGGAGCATCTAGAGGAAAAAGAGAAATATTTTTTGGCAAAGCAGTGAGATAAGAGCTAAGTCACCCAGGCTGAGGGAGTCAAAATATATACAATCTATCAGGAGAAAATAATGCTCAGGGGAAGGAGGATGATATGCAGACATCTAGTTGGCATGACATATGGAGGGAGAAAAGGACTCTGCAAAAGAAAGTGAGAGAGCAAATGAAGAGTGAAAGGAAGCAGTGACATCAGTTTGTCTAGCATCAGGGGCAAAGCATGCGCACGATGATTTGGAGTACATCACTTTGTGGATGATCCACTTGAGACCTCTTAGTGGAACCTGCTTGCCAGAAATGCATGCGCTCTCAGCTCCTGATGGTCAGGGACCTTTTCAAAAGGCAAGCAACAGCATTAGTGGTTTTGACCTTCCCACATAAAAGACAGTAAACTGCATCACTACTGCCTGGACTGCCTCCTCACAGAAGAGTTGGCTACGACTGCCTCAGTGCAGAAGAAAATTGGGAAATTTTTATATAGAAATGAGGGTCCTCATGCCTGAAGGAACATGCAACTTGAGGATAGGCAGCACAGCTTCCAGAAATGGGTTTCTCAAGGGGTTAAAGATCTGGGTGCGCGTAAGGGATGGCATGGGAGGGAACCATGGACATTTATTAGCAGGGGAATGGCATGAAGCCATTGGCAGGGAGACTAAGATATCACAGTGAGAAGGAGAAATAACAAGTCCAAATCCTAGACACCAGCTGCTCAGTGTGTGAGTGTAAGGAGGCTGTAGCTGCAGTGCCTCTCTCACCCCATTATCCTGTGGGAAATATCTGCCCCACTTGACACAGCCTCACATGTCCATTACATGAGGAGGGAACAGCCATAACTTGTCTCAGCTCTCTATCATCACACCTGCATTCAACACGAGCTCTACAAAAGGTCTTTCAGTGTTTCATAATGGATCTGACCTACAAGAAAATCTAAGCATTTTGGCTCAATGTTTACAGCATAGTATCCTCCTGTCCTTATTTTGTATAACTTCTTTTGCCACTGATGACAATATTTTATCTTTCTTTCTCCATACACCTTCAGCCCTAAGTGCTGATTTAAATGCACCTCTTCAGAGTCTATTCATTAAATGCTAAACCATGTGTGTGCTTTTCCCTCAGCAAAACAATCTACCTTCTGAGATCCTTTGCCCTGCAGAGGTGACTACTGCATCCTTGAAATATGAGGAGTTAGATAACACTAAGAGGAAAGCTAACAAGCAACAAGGGGAAACTCGGTGACCACAGAAACTGTACGTCTGTAATGAGATACAAACTGAAAATGAGAGAGCACTGACATTCTGTTCTTCTACACAGAGACAACATCATTCACCTTGCCTAATGAGCAATGTACCACAAAATGAGCGAATACCGGCATTCAGCTGCACTGAATAATTTCTAGTGCAAGCTGCACTAATAGGTAAGCTTCATCTGGTGAAGAGTGAATGTACTTAGCAAGCACACCAGAAGTAGCCCATGATTAGTACATGAGGGGGGAAAACAAACTACATTGCATTTCTTTAAAAGGACACAGGCAAGAGGTCTTTCAAAATTCTTAAAATAATCATGTCTCTTCACTGGTTTTACGAGTCATCTTATGGAAGATTGAAATTGAAATGTGGTTCCCCAAAGACTTCTTCACTCACTGTTCAACAACCCTCACTTTGCTTGTTGGGCTGTGCCAGTAGTGACCACTTTGAGATCAAAGGAAGACATTTGTGCCTTGCACCAGCAGCGAGTGTTTTTTTAGTGGGACACGTTTCAGTGGCACAACTTAATGGCCCCACAAACATCTCAGAGACAAAAGGATCAGTCACTGACGCAGAAAACACGAACATCCAGCACCAAAATTATTACTTCCCCAAAGCGATGAGAGAGTTTTAGAAGATATGTACATCTGTAAGCTTCAGTGCACTAGTGAGCTGTCAAATATGGTGGGTTGGAAGAAGCCCTAGCAGCAATTATCCCATAACTACCTATATGTGGGATGGAGGGATTTTTTTCACCTTTCTTTGAAGTGGTTTGTTTTTGTCACTCTTGGATAGACTGTACTGGACAACAGAACCCACTGGGCTGGCTAAATACCACAACTATTTTTATCTTCCTACTTTTATAGTACTGAGCTGTGCATCTATAGTACCTTTGATACCAAATTCCTGGAATGTATTGCAAGTCTAAGGTCAAGACCTCCAAAAGCTACCATGTATCTTGCTTCAGTGCATATCAGTGGGACCTAGGAGCACACTTTTGGCCTGCATTGGAGTGGCTTTGTGCCACTTGGCCCTGCTAAAAATCAACAGGAATTCAGGATGTGCAGCAGCATACCAAAAGAAGATTGAACTCCCATTAATGTTAATGAAAAAGCTTTTATTAGCTTCAGTAGTACGGACAGAGTCCGATCTGATTCAGCTTTGCTAGGCAAGGTGAGGTAGCCAAACCCATAAAGTAATGACTTAAAGCACTGCCTGGATGCAGCATGTAAGACAAGGCATTGTGCTGGAGGTGGAGGGGCAAGCAAAGCTGGACAGCACATCAGATTGAATCCATGGGGAGAAGTAACAAACAAAATGCAATACTCAAGCTGCAAATTGGCCGGAGAGATAGCAATATATGTCCTGCAGGGAAAAAACACTCATCTGAGATTCAGATTAGTGAGCCGTACAAGGCATGAGTAATATAGTCTTATTCATCACAACTGTTTCATTCATTCCTGTTCTAAGGAAGGAAATAGAAACAGCAACTGATAATGTTTAGCGTTTTTGCAGCACTGCTCATTTCAAATTGCAAAACAGTAATTTAAACGTTTTGGTACAAAGGCTAGTTTATACATGGGTCACTGAACCACTGAAATGCAGCCTCCGCAGGAATAATATGGTTTGCAGTAGCAGTGGGAAAAGGTAGTTTCGGTTAAAAAACGATGAAACAAATAGCTGTTCCAGGGAACAATGTCAGGAAATGCTCTGTGACTGCACAGGACTGGAAGGCCCCAGATGCCTAAGCCAGCATGCAGAAGACACCCGTACAGTACACCGCCTGGCACACTCCTCAGCATCCCTAGGAAAAAGGGAGGTTGACTCACAAAAAATGAAGGGCATTTTCTTCTGAAAATTGCTCCTGCCTGCTGATACGGCCCCTGAGCACTAGAAGGAAATGAAGGGGAGACAGGCTTAGGAAGTACCCAGATATGGATTTGGGGTTGCCAAGCCAATATTGGTAGCTCTCAAGGGACCCCGATGTGTAGTCAAGACCTGCTGTGCTGCTTATGTGCACAATATAAAGACAGTGATTGTCTCCTTCTTAACAATTACTACATTACACTTATCAGAAATGATTTTTATCTTTGGCAAAAAAAGCCATCAGCTCCCCACTCCCCAGCATTAGCGTTGCTTGCAAGACACTTGGTTCCACCAACGAAATTACCAAGTCACCTCTGGGCCAGTACTTCTATGAATGGAGAATGGTGCCTGGCTGAGGAAGGCACTGATTTTCTGGCTCGTCTCAGGGCTAGGCTGCATTTCTATAACGTTTCTGCTCCCTTGGGGTGTAGTTTAGAAAAAAGAGAAGCAGCAGGACTACATGGAGACTGTGCAGTGTGAGTGAAGAGATTTGCCTTTTCCAGGATGTCTTTGAAGGACAAAGCAGAGAGCAGGAAGAATGGCTTCAAAGTAGAGAATGAATTCCTAACATCACCTAAATGAAACAGGCTTCTCCTCATTTATGCTGTGTTATGGGTTTGTGTGGAATGGGGTTTTTTTTAGTAGCAGGGAAGGGGGCCGCAGGGCTGGCTCCTGTGAGAAGCTGCTGGAAGCTTCCCCGGCTCCGAGCTGGACCCGTCTCTGGCCCAGGCCGAGCCCCTCAGCGATGGTGGTAGCACCTCTGGGAGAACAGAGTTAAGAGGGGAACCTGCAGTGAGTGGGGGGATTGGGATGTGAGAGGAACCCCTCTGCGGGTACCGAGGTCAGTGAGGAAGGAGGGGAGGAGGTTGATGCCCCCGCAGACGGTGGTGAGGTGGCAGGCTGTCCCCCCCCAGCCCATGGAGGGGAGCAGGGGAGCGGAGGCCCCCCAAGATGGCCGCCACTCCATGGGAAGGCCCGCGCTGGAGCAGGCTGGGACTGAAGATCGGCCCGCAGAAAGGACCCACGCCAGGGAAGTTTGTGAGGAACTGCAGCCCGGACCCACGTTGGAGAAGTTCATGGAGGACTGTGTCCCGTGGGAGGGACCCCGCAGTGGAACAGGGGCCGAGTGCGGAGTCCTCCTCCCCCTGAGGAGGAAGGAGCGGCAGAGACAAGGGGTGAGGGACCGACCCCAGCCCCGTCCCCTGTTCCCCTGCGCCGCCGGGGGAGGAGGGGGAGAGAACCCGGAGTGGGGCTGAGGTGGGAAGGAGGGAGGGCTGGGGGGAAGGGGTTCTAAGGTCTGGGTGTACTTCCTAATATCCTTGTTCTGATTTGATTGGTAGTAAATTAAATTGATTTTGTTTCTTCCCCAAGTTGACCCTGTCTTTTGCCCGCGACCATAAGTGGGGAGCAATCCCTCCCAGTCCTCACCTCGACCCACGAGCCTGCCTTTAGATTTTCTCCTCATCCCACCATGGCCAGGGTGGGGGGAGTGAGTGAGCGGCTGCGTGGTGCTTTGTTACCGACTGGCTGAAACCACAACGTGCTGTCAGGATATTAATGGCTTTTAAAACAGGTTAATCTGAGAAGTAACCAAGTGAAAAGAGAGGACTGTCATTGCTGATACTCCTTTTATCCTCCTATTTCTGCCTCTCTGACTACAGGCTGTGTCCCGCCAGCTGAAGGAGACGTGTCAGCTGGTGCTGGCCCGTGTCTCATGGGGACTCAGCCTGCAATGGGCTGGGCAAGACCTTGGTGGCCTCAGAGGCCAAGTTAAAATTCTTCCATCACAGAAAAGGAAAAGAGCTGGAAGACATACCCGACCAAGGCATCGCTCCGCCCTTCTCCTGCCTGAAATTCCACAGGAGACCAACCCAGGGGAAACAGAAACCCTGAGGATCCCCTGGCAGAAGACCTTCCCTGGGACTGTTCACTGTAGGGGATGGGGCTTTCTTGTGTGCAGCATGGATAGCAGGCACTGGAAAAGGAATGGCGTGAGTATTGGGCAGAGGGGGATGTTCAAGGCCCACACAGTGCCTTCCTAGTCTCTGAGGAGCTCTTCCCAGGCCCACTCACTTGTGGTGTCAGCAAACCCCACAGAAACAACTTGTTGTGTAAAGCAGCACACAGACCAGAGGCAGCTGTCACAAGCCAGTCCCTTGGAGTTTATCATAACCAATGTTGATTGCACCA
The DNA here is from genome assembly GCF_947461875.1 of Haliaeetus albicilla. Taxonomy (NCBI): domain Eukaryota; kingdom Metazoa; phylum Chordata; class Aves; order Accipitriformes; family Accipitridae; genus Haliaeetus; species Haliaeetus albicilla. The sequence continues at coordinate 36,807,542 of NC_091495.1, forward strand.
GACACTACCCTAGGAGGTCTCTTGGAAAAGGCTCTCTGCTTCAAAAACTTGATTTAGACATAACAACCCCCCCCAAATTTCTATCTTATGCCAGACTGGGTTAATCCTTGCTGGCAAAATATTTTGTATATACACAATATATAAATACTTTATATATGCCTCCTGTGAGTGACCACTTACTTACCCAGCTGGTGACACTAGCCAGTTAGAAAGCCACTTGTTCTCCAGCACTGAAGCCCTGTCTAATACTGAAAGATGTCTGGTTGGCATCAGACAATAGACATATCCAAGCCCGTTTTTTTTCTGCCAGAGTCTTTCAGCCTGAGATAATCCAAAAATGTTTTAAAATATTTTTTGGCACTTAAAAACACCAGACAGTGCACTACTAAGGTAGTATTTGCACACATGTAAATGTGTCAGCTAGCTAGCTTTGCTTCATTTTCTCCCACTTTCTGAAATCAAACTTCTGGAAAATATTGGCAACTTTTACATGACATTTGAGTTAAAAGAAAAAAAACCCAACACACCCAACAGTGAATCTGATAGTAGGATGATTATTGTATGACTCACGCCTATAACAACCGAGAGTTTATAAAGTATGTACTTGGGCTCTGGGCTGCCCACCTACACTCAATTTCCTCTGACTGTGGAATGTCCTTTGGCAGCTTTGCAGCTAACCGATACTCAGGAGTCTCAGGAAAACACTACAACTTGTACAGTATTATTGGTCTGAGTGCTGTGGGCTCATATTTCAGCCAGCCAGCGCAAGGTTACTTGTAAAACACAACCACACCTTGTGAGAGACGAGAATTCATAGGGCCATGGCTGGAAATTGTGTGCTCAGATAGTACAGAATGAATACATTATAACTCCTAGATAGATATTACACCAAAAGGCATGTGTAAATTTTTCCCTTTCTGCCACAACCTTTTGGCTCACAAGCCAAGCAGCGCACTAGTTAAAGAGCAGCCTGCCTGGCTACACACCCTGTTCGCAATGATGTACGAGTGGTGTTGGAAATATTGCTCCTTAACTCAGCTACCCCTTTGCATTACTGGAGTGCCATGCCTAATGCACAGTCATCACTCCAACATCATGCTCCCCATTGGAGCTGTGACCACCCCCGTAGAAATCCCTTGCTGGACATCCAGTGCACTTCTGTTGCATGTTGAGCTTCCTGTCAGAGTGAGCAGAGGCTCGATACAACAGTATTGTCCTTTACATCTGAAATCCTTCTTTAGCTGGATGTGTATAAGCCATCCTGGAGAAGAGACCTGTGCTCAGCCTGCTTGTGACCCTTCTGAGATCAGAGGTGGCCCTCAGTTATTCAAAATAAGCATACCTCTATGAAATTCTCAGTCGTCTTTGGTGTTCATTGAGGCTACCTCATACCCTTCAAGCAATTCAGTCCTCCTCCTACATGCAACTTTTCCTGGAGCCTCTTCTAAGGGAACCAAGCCTCTCCTCTCCAGAGGCAAAGGCTTCTGTTATTGTCCTGCCAGTGTGGTGTTGTCCTTAGCCTGTCCCAGTCACAGCACAGGCATTAATCCTAAAAGCTTCTGTTTGTTTTTTCACCTCTTGTGTAGTGAAAGAAAGGGGTATTCTGCTTGACTTGCTACACAGCTAAGCAATTCATCAAAACCAGTTCCATACTTACTACCCAGAAGTCCTAAGAAGTCATATCAGATTTCCCCAGTCATGACACCAGTCCCCTGTGTATTGACAGAACAGTGGACCCATCCAAAGAAAAACAGTCTTTTTACTTCAGTGGCTGCTGGACTGGCCTGAACTCAGCAGCATCTACTAAAATCCCAAGTAATAGCATCTCAGAAAGGACACACAAAAATATCAGCACAAAAAATTCCAAACTAGGGAAATTGCAAAGCCAGAACAATCAATTTTAGGAAAGCACTGCAGCAAAATACTTTAGCACCAGAGTCTGGCGCAGCAGGCCAGTAACACCCACCTGGCACACTCAGTGGCTTATTTGACCTTAAGGAAAAACAAAGATTCATTTCTAACTTCGGGTGCATTAAAGCACTGACTGATTCTACATTTAGATAGACATTGGGCCTCTCACTTGTTTCTTAGCCATTACAAATAAAAAGTCAGTTATTTGTTTTGGTTTTTGTTTTGTTGTTTTGTTTTTAAAAGAATTAATAGGATTCCAATACTGTTTTTTTCCCCAGCATACTCAGAATTATAAAGGTTTGTCCAGAAAACTGCAAACAGGCAGTGCAATGGGAACCCACAGTCTTGACCTTGCTGCTAATCTACTCTGCGAGCATCTCTTCTCAGCTTCTCCCCTTTCTCCTCTGTAGATGAACAGAGAAAAGGATGGCATTTCCCTGAGTTTGTAGAACAGCTGGGGTTTTTTTGCTGAAGAGTTGTGTTCTCTAAGCTAAAGATTAGTACAACTTCAACCCCACCCCAAACTATGCAAAAAACCCTAACCCTCTGCTTGGCACAGAGCAGAGCCCTCTGCCAAAGCTGCAGGTGCCAAAAAAGAACCTGTACTGTAAAGGGGTAGGGTTAGGGCCTGTCTCTGCTCCCAGTGCAGTAGCTGGCTCCGAAGCAGCCCTTGCTCAGCAGGACAGATCGTTTCTTCCCAGGGTCCAGCTTCCAGAGGACTGTGTCACAGCCACGTCCTCTGCACAAACTCCTTTGCTGAAGTAAACTCAAAACTAGTATGGGTAAATAAACACCGGGCTGCTGGGTCCACCCGTCCATTTCAATACATTAGGTTGCAGCTACAATGCATTAGGTGCTTTCTGAGCAGAGGGGAAACTGATGCTTTTCCTATGCAGCATTCATTAAAAGCGACAGGTAAAGGGCCAGATATATTTCAGCAACCTAAACAATTGGATGGGCCTGATCCAAGATCCCCTGAAAGCAGTGGAAAGACTTCCACTGACTTCAAAAAGTCCTGCCAGAATAGCAAAGTGAAATGTTACAGGGAATGTTATTCATCTTAGTTTATTTCCTTTATGGAACTGAGAACCACCTTGCCTGCACATCTTCCCATGCACCTACCTTTTTTTTCCTTATCTCTTCCCTCCCTGCTTTGAAAAAAGGCTGATATCACCCGATTATTTTTCAGTGCTGTAGCTTAGTCATGACTGCCACTTGCTTCTAAAAAGCAAACCAGAGAGTCTTCCCCTCTTCCAGGAACCTCCATGACAACCATGTAGTGGGAAGGAACAGGCCACCAAGCTGCACGGTGAGGAAGGTGTGCTCCTGGCACTCCACAATCACCACTCCACCTGCTCCACCAGCATGGAAATTGCTTGTCTCCTGCCAGCCTTGCTCCTGGGAGCCCCACAGCATCTGCACAGACTTTGTGTTACTTTGGTTTTGCATGAAAATCAGGCTTTCTATTTAGGCTTTTAACAATGCTTTGTCTTTTGGACTACAAAACTGTACATCAGGGCACTTCACACAATGTTACTTTCTTTACCAAAGGAAAAATTCCAGAGCTCTCACTTTTCAGCCTAATTTCTTCCCTTCTCCAGAACCCAAATGACTAAGGACTTGACAAATCCAGGGATAACCTTGACATCTGTACCTATGACATGGGGATGGAGCTACAGTGCTCAGCAGCAGAGACTGTTGCAGTATTATGTGAGGAACTGAACAGAACACCTTCTTCCACCCCAATCTGTCCGAGCACTGAGCTCAGAGACAGTCAATAGGCTGTCCATTATCTCCTGTGTTTCAGTCAATGCCAAACACAATGCTAGTGCTTTAAAACATAGAAAGTAACAATAATAGACTATCATACCACTGTTCTGCTTCACTGGAGCTAACCAGACCTGTTCAGAACAAGCAATATAATTTTGCATGGAGATTATATTACCCGAGGATGTTAAATGCTGGGGGGGAAAAACCACAGAAAAACCCAACCAACAAGCCACAAACCAATCCTGGAACCATCTACAAAAAAACCCCACTCTTATAATCTAGGAGTTGCTTTCCCAATTCACATTAAAAAAAATTAAAACATTATCTCTTTCAAACAGAGAACAGCATCAAATGATTGTCGTGCATGTGTGGGCACCTGCTCATGTGCGTATACCTGCACAGGCTGCCCGTGTCCCAGGATCACAGGATAGCTAATTCAGCAGTGGGACATACGGTGCTGGGCAAACCATGACAAATGCCGCAGCATGAAGGGCAGCTCATCTGACTGGCAGCAATGTGAGAAGCCAAGCAATTCCAGTTCTCAGAAGCCTTTTGCCTCCTGGAAGGCTGAACTGATGAAAGCGGAACTATCATCTTTGGCCTTAAGATTGTGGTGTTGTGATAAACAGAAAATCTAATTAATCAGGAGCATTATGTCTGATTTGTGCAAATTTGTGGCTGAGAAGCTATAAATTATATCACCATATTCAATTACTGGAAACAACATTTCCTGCGTAAAGCAACCTCTGCAGTCTGTAGGGAGATCTCCCAATTTCAGATGTACATTTGTTAATCACTGCTTTAATTTTTCCACTTGAAAGGGAAGAATGGAATCTGTGCAGAGCAGGAAGTTCAAAAAGTCTTTCAACCTCAAGTGTTAAACCATTTCACCATCTTTGTGTTATTTAAGCTCATAACAAATACACAGAGTAAACAGGCATCTTAAAGATAAAGATGTCTTGATTGATGTGCACAACTAATAAGAACATTTTCAGTTTTCAGCCATTCCATAAAAATGCTGATTAAGTCAAAGTCAAAATGTTTCACCAAGATATACTGATTTTGATGAAGTTTGTAACAGAAGGTCTCAAAGCTCTAAGGTGGACTCTAGCCATTACTTGAGAGACAGCCTGAACTGAAAAACTTATCTTTTCCATTGAAAAGCATTGAATTTATTCCAAAGCAGAATGGAAGCAAAATTTGACACTTCAAAAGTTGTTCCAAAAAACTGAGGTCTTGTTTGGAGGCTGTCCCCTAGTATCCAAGCACACCTTCAATGTATATTATCACCAGGAATTCATTCAGGATTATATATACACGCAGACACACACATATGTGAGTCTGAGAAATGGCAGGCCTAAAGAAAGGATCCAAATGGACATCACTTGAGACTACTTTATAAAGAATCCTATTATACATGTAGCCAACAGTTGCAGAACATCACTGCCCCACAGGTAAAATATTAGTGTAAAAGCAAGAATTGACTGGATTGCAAGTTGACTCCTCAATACTATTAATGGTCCCAAAGGTACTGGCAGAATCAGGAAAATCAGCTGTCACGGTGGCACTTTTTACAAGTCCAGAGGGGACACAATGGCAAACACTGTCCCTTGGCAGGGTATGATCCAAAGCAACCTCAGGCACAAAAGTTTATCCTGGCTGCTAAGCCTCCTGGTGTGTCCTCTTGGAGAAGGCACAATATTCTTCAAGGAACTAAGGCAGCAGAAACTAGAGGTACAGGCCGCAGAGACATCAACGTGAAGGAGGTTGAGAGCAGCAGTGAAGCAGGGTACACTGTAGCCTGCTTTTATCTTGGCCTCCTCAATACCTGAAAGTAAACCCTGCCAAGCACCTCTGCCATCACTCCTGGGAGTTTGGCATTCCTGCATGCTCATGGAAGCACCTCTACCCTGAGTCTTGCTGTATTGCATTGCATGAGCCTTTGCTCCCGCTCCACTTCTTTCATCTCCAACTAGCAGAGTCCTCCCCTTCATATCCCAGCACTTTACTGGTATTCACAGCGCTAAGGCAAGTGAGACAACAAAGGCAATGGACAAGTGGTTATGGCAAAGACTTTGTGAACTGGAGAGTCCTAGGCCTTTTTCCTCTCTCATACAGTTTGCACTACTTATAACTCCAATGGTTTATATCAAGTTACCCTGGCATGACAACCATAATTGGCAGTAGTAGGTCCCCTTGGTTTAAATCCCAGGAGAAAAACTGATTGCCCTTGTCTACTTTGGATTTATCTTCTTCAAATTTCCCAACTTTGTATCTCCAGCATTGTCAAGAAAGAAATGTAGCAAAGATAAGACACTGGCTGTTACTGTACTACCAAAAGCCATTTTTTGGTAGTATGGGTAGAGATGGTTCAAAGGCTGATAGCTGGTACTCGTTTGTGCTTTCACTATTGCTGGCTCTAGAATAGAGGTTACAGATTCTACTTCGGATCACCAAATGCTGGGGGAAAAAACAACACTGCCACTGGGGACCATGAATGGTCATTGATATCTTTTGAAGAAAGGAAAAGGCAGAGGTGTGCAGTGAATTGGTAGGAGCAGTAAGCTCTAGTGGTTAGATTCCTCATACTTCCATTGAAGAAGAGCTGTCAGAACACACAGTCTGAGGAGAGCGAGGCACCCAGGTGTCTGGCTGTTTGAAGTTTGAAAGCATTGAGTTGATCTTAAAGGCTTGTACCAGAGTCACTGCTGTTATGCTAATCTTAAGATTTTCTGCAAAACTGACAAGGAACGGGAAAGCTATTGGGAAGTGAATTATATAAAAAACCAACACACTGCTCTCAGCCATGTCCAAGAAATTACAAGCTCAGCAGAAGTCTCCTTGTTCCTCAGTCAGCTCTGAACTTGAACACTCTTCTAAACCGCACTGATGGCCCATGGTCCAGAGAGACCTTCCCAGTAGCAGGGACTCACTGGGTCAGATAATAGCCTCCCCTTCCCTCCCTCCCAATGTTTTGGGCAAGGAACCATTGGGAAAGACATGTCTTGCTGTAGCTCCACCTCTTTAGTTTCTAGGTCTGCGGATCCAGCATCTTTCATAAGCCCTGCCATGGCTGACACTCTCACCCATGTTAAAGTAAAGTAGTTGCGATAAACTGGAGAGCTGTGCAAATAACATCCCCTTTAGCAAACAAAGCAAAATCTCATATACTGTCAGGGAATGATTGCAACTGTGAAGCTATCACTGGGCATTGATTAATGTCACCCATTGCCAGATACTAACCATAGCAGGCAGGGCTGAGTTGAAAGCACCTGTGCTTCTTCTCCACAGTAATGAATGACATTGGAGCAACTCACCGTGGAAACTTCACAGGCATTACTTTTCCTGGTGCAAGTAGTTTGGAAGCCTCAATCTCTTATCTATTAATTTCTTAGTCCTTCCTTCAAATATCCTACCATCTGCTGTTAGTAGAGTGCTACCAACTTCCTTGAGTCTGCTTAGGGACCACTTATGTCCACAGATGGCAAGACCCCATTTGAACACTGTTCAGGTAGTCCTACCCATTTTGCAGTCATCAAATTAAACTAGCTTTCCCCTCACACATAAATGGAGGGTTGGAAGGCCATCGACCTAGAATTGCCTTAATGCCTCTCAATTTGGGAATATCTTTGAGACATACAGAGAGAAGAAAGGGTTATGCTTTCCCCAGAACTGCAAGAGGGTGAAGATAGTCCTTGAGGAAGTGAGGGACAGATCATTTACTGGAGTGAAAAGTCTCATCCAACACAGGTTTGGGAAATAAGGCTCTAACTATACAAAGAAAAAACAATAAATAGTGTTTCCCATTCCATCACTCTTTTTCTCAATATTCTGAGATCTATCAGCAGATCTTCAGACAAGTAAGCAAGTACACAGAAATTTTTTTTTTTTATGGCTAATGAGTACCTCACTCTCTTCTGCTGTCCTGTCCTTCCCACCCCACCAAGCAGAGCAGCCTCCCACAACACAGCATCTGAGTGCTGGCACTCTCCTGTGCTGTCCGTCCTGTGCACTGCCTGGAAGCAGTGAGAACAATTAATAACATTTTGGTCACTGTCAGGTGAAACATGGCAGGACACTGGGAATGAGGAGATAACCAGGAAGCCGGATTGTTATGCACATTGCATCTTCCTAGCTGCACCCTTCAGCTGTGCAGTGAAATCTCACAGAGGTAGATGAAAAGAGCAGACCCCTTCCTACCTACGCTTCTTCAAAGGAGCAGCTACGGAACCTACCTTGTGCTGAAGTTACAAAAGATTTGCTGGAATACCTTGTTCAGGGCAGTGAGATTGTAACATGATCTTCTTCCAGTCATGACTGAAGGTCAGGATGACCCTTTCTGGGGCTCCAGCCAACTGCAGCGTGCCATCACTGATCGTTACACAAATACTCTCTACTACGGATGAGTGCTTGATGGGCTTTTATGTAAGGTACTCTGATACACAGAGAGAGGCAGTTGGAATTAGCCTGTCTTGTCAATGGCTGCATATGAGAAGCCTGATTTTCACTCTGACATTCATGGACAGGACTTCCATTGTTAAGCCCTGCACAGCTTTACAATTTGGGGATGAAAAGACAGGCTATAGCAGCCCTGCAAACTTTAGCCCTTAATAACCTCAGTAGCAGATTTCTTTATGAAGTGAATACTCGCCACAGTTTTATGTAAAAAAAAAAGGCAACAAAAAATCCCATGAGAAACAAAGCCACAAGACCTGCTTTAGGAAACAGCTTGGGACACTAGAGAAGCTGGGAACCTCCATTTTCAGTTGGCCTCCAAGGCAAAAATGAAAGGCTTTAAAAATACATTACTGCAGTCCTTCAGGTGAGAGCCACAACATGGAACACCTCTGGAGCTCTGTGGCTGTTGTGGGTTAGCCCTGGCAGGCAGTTGAGCACCACACAGCTGCTCACTCACATCCCCCTGGCTCCAGCAGGATGGGGAAGGGAATAGGAAGGGCAAAAGTTAGAAAACTCATGGACTGAGATAAAGACAGTTTAATAAGTAAAAAAAAAAAAAAGAAACAAAGAAAAGCAAAACTAACAAAAAACAAGTGAAGCAAAAACAAAAAATCCCACAGCTGCTCACCACCAGCCAACTGATGCCCAGCCAGTCCCCAAGCAACAGCAGCCCTAGCAAACTTTTTCCCCTAGCTTTTATTGCTGAGCATGGCACCATATGGTGTGGAATATCCCTTCAGTCAGTTGAGGTCAGCTGTCCCGGCTGTGTCCCCTCCCAGCTCCTTGTGCACCCCCAGCGTACTCGCTGGCGGAGCGGCATGAGAAGCAGAACAGCCCTTGGCACTGTGCAAGCACCGCTCAGCAGGAACTAAAACATCCCTGTGTTATCAAGACTGTTTTCAGCACAAATCTAAAACATAGCCCCATACCAGCTATGATGAAGAATATTAACTCTATCCCAGCTAAAACCAGTAAAATGGCTTTGATGGGGTAATGCAGGGTTGGCAGCACCTTTTACACCGCATTATAAATCAACCTTCCCTCACTTCAGAAAATGCTGGGCTAGAAGCAGAGGAAATTAATTAACTTTCTGGATATTTATCCTTTTTGCTTCTGATATTTGTATTTAGAGCTGCCTGTGATATGCTTGAATGGCTGCTGACAGGTATGACAGAGTGCCTCTGATTACAGGAACGTTATCAGCTGAGGCACCGCCATCAAATGCTGCACAGTGCCTGCATCTGGCTGCCCTTCTAAGACTCTCTGTGTCTTACTTCTCCATCTCTCTCTCCCTCTTTCAGTCATTTACCTTTCAGGCTGATTTCAGTATCACTGTTCCTCCTTTCTCCACACTGAAAGGACATTTTGGAACGTATGGCTGATCGCTGTCAACTGCAATTCCTCAAAAATCTAAATGTGCTTCAGAGAAGAGGAAATACAGTATCTGTGACTCATCCATACTTCAGGCACATTCCCTAGTTTGAGGGGAAAATGAAAAGACGGGCCCTAAAAAAAAAGTAGGAGGCCGGAATAACGAAATTAAACAGGAAGAGATACTGAACACAGTCAACAGGCTTCAGAAGCAGCAAACATCTGAGCCACAAGAAAGTAACAATAGGCCGAGAAATTAATTATTGCAGATGTAGTGTATATCCTGCACACAAGTGGAATAGCAGACCTCAGCTCTCAGAAGCATACAGCCTATTTCGGTTTGCATGAGGACAGGCCAGCTTCTGACACATATACAATGAACAGCACCTGGCCCCCACACAACTCCATCAACTGCCCTGTGAGGCGAGGTATTAGCACCTGGTTCTCTGCCAGAAACCCTCTCTCTTGGAAACAATTGTGTAGGGCTGTGGTATTTCCTTTCTGTTCCACTGGTGTCCCTCCTGTTGAGTCACTGAGGTCGGACACGATGGCTTTAAAGGGCCACGAGTTGTGTGTGTGCAGAATCAGTGGGACAAACCCTCGTCATCCTTCCGCTGCGGCTCACAAGCAAGACCTTCAGTCCTACGAAACAACGCCGCTGCATCGCTGCCCGCCTTGCGGTGATAACACGTACACATCGTTCTCTAGTCCCGGCCGTCCTGAGGACAGCAGTTCATGCAGCACACCCGCCCTGGGCTTCTGGGCAGCTGCTGGTGGCATCGGGGTGGTCACTCTGCTGGCTTTTGCAGCATTTAGTACTTCGTTTCATGAAAGGCATCAATAATTATTAAAGTCAGGGTTTGGGTGCACAATTCTACCTGCCGTGGCATAAACAGAGTCTCAGGTGATACAGAGGCACTTGCACCAGACTCTGCTAGCCTGAACAAGAGTGAAGGCAGTCTAATCCCAAAGCGATACAGTACTTCATGTCTCGGGTTCCAGTGCATGCATCTGCAGTCCACATTTTAACATCTCTGTAATGACCCAAAGGCACGGCAGTTGCTGGTGGGCTGGAAGTGTTTCCATGGCAGACTGGCTTTGCAACAAAAAAGCATAACAGGTGGTTGCCTAGGGCAGCAAAATATTAGGAGCTGCACAATGTCAGTGCAGAGCATGAACGGCGACAGGTCCGGAAAGGCTGGATGTTCTCCAGTCGTGCCGCTGACCGCAGTGTTGGATGCTCTACTTGTCCGCACCTCTCCTCAGTCCAGAAGGTGCAGTGCCAGTGATGTGCTTTCACAGCAAAGATATGGTCAGTACTTACACAGAAGGACCCCAATCATTAAGCATGAACAGACTCGAGGGAAGCTATTGCTTTAATGGATTTGTCAGCAATAATATTTTTTCCAGCCAACCAAAAAGGGACTATCACCAGGCTATCCTGCTACTCTCCTTTTCACTGAATGCCTAGGTAGATGACTACTGTATTACTTAAATAAAACCAATTTCCTACAGAGAAAAGTTCAAGCCACACAGTTCACATCTGCTTTTAGATGCACTTTTTCACTGAGTTTTGATCTAATGTTCATTGTGCTCATTTAAGGTAGAGGCCGATCTGAGCATCCAGTTCAAATCTTCCCAAATGAGGGCCCAGGCCTGTTCTTTCAATATAAATCCATCTCCAGGTTTTGAATGACCTTTTTTTTTTTCCTATTTTATTTTTTATTTTTCACTGGGAAAAGTGCAAATGTAATGTCCCACTACCACAACTTATATGGCCAAGTTTCCTAAGTTTGCAGAATTCAGAGGAGGGCTGACACACTGACAATGTGAGGAAGGAGGCTTCCCTAGGAAAGCCCCTACCCGATCATGGTGTCGTTCGTACCACTGCTGGTAACCCACCGAGCAGCACCCTTCCTACGGAGTCACTGCTCTGATCTGGCGTGGGGGATTAGTGTACCCACTAGTTTCAGTGCCCAGGGTGCCCTCACTGGCTCCCTGTGCAGCCTTGCCCCAGGGGTACACCGGCAAAAATAATCTGCAGCCTGCTCCGAAGCCGGGGAAGGCAGATATATGACTGTCAGACGATGGGGGATGCAGCTCCATTTACTCATGAGCTACTTCTTTTTTTCTTTCTTTTTATTTTTTCTCTGTGAGTACCTGGGGGGGGCCCGCAGGTCCCAGCAGTGGGGCCACTGAGGCGGTGTGGCTGGGGCCAAGGGGTGCAAAGGAGGAATGGGGTGCTGGGGCCAGGGCGGGCAGCCCCAGAGACCTCACTGCAAATAATCCCAAAGCATAACAAACAGGAAAACAGACCGCAACCGCTATTTCCAGAGGAGAAGGTGACAGCTATCAAGGAAGAACAGGCAAATCACGGTGAGAAAAAAAAATATGACTAAATCCAGGCAGCTGCTGTCTCAGTGGCATTGGCTGCACTGACCATGTCTGTCCCTGAGGGGCAGATCTGCTGGCAGCTTCATGCAAGCACTGCGCAGGGTGGCGTGCCCGGGCCAGGCAGAGGGTAAGGTGTAAAGGCAGCAGCTTTCAGCAGGCGCTGGGAAAAGCTGTCCTGCCCTCAGCAACCACCAGAGGAGGGGGCTGGGATGATGCCATTCATGTACTTCATCCTCTGCATTTCACTGCCCAAGTTTCATCAAGAACCTGCTGAGGGAAGACTGAAGGCAGCTGGAAGGAAAGCCAGACGCTGCCCTCCAGCTCGCACAGCCGTAGCTGCCTCCCCACTTACAGGTACTGCTGCTTCTCCCTTTTCTCCCATGGCTTCCTCAGCCCTTTGAATAACTCACTTAATTCAGCCAAGTATTCATGGCTAGGGGAAGGCTTGAAGGGGGACCACGTGACTTCAAAGAACACGAGGGTAAAAGCTGTGCCACCCAGCCATGAGTTTTCCTCCATGAGTATTTTATGAACTCAGTGCTGGGTTAGCAGTTACAAAAGTAAATCAGGTATTAGGAATTATTAGGGAAGAGATAGACAATGAAATGGAAAAAAACCCATCATTATGTTGATACAGTTTGGGGGGCCAAAAGTACTTTTTTGTACTTTTGGGGGGCCAAAAGACGCAAAGCACTTGAAGATGACATCAGCTAAGGGTTACTAAAGAGTACTGTGTCAGACTCAGGAAAATAACCTGAAAACAACTAGATATTGGAAGATAAGAGCAAGCCATGCTCTTGCCCCAACCTTATTCCTCCCCATGCTTCTGCCTATGGCACAGTCAGAAACCAAATGGTGGGGCAGAGGGACCCGAGGCCAGAACCGATACAGCTGTTCCATGTCCTGACTTCAGTGCATCAGTCACACACAATAAACTTTCAGTTAATAACCCAACAGAGACAGGCACTTGCCAGAGGTACACAGGGACACACATTTCTGTCAGTGTAAAAGGGGGATAAAACATCACATTCTTCTAATTCACACAAGCAGAAGTGGTGGGGCAGGTTGTGCAGGATTCTGCTCTCACCCCTGGAAATCTGCTGACACTGATGAATTCCTCTGCTAGGAGACCAGAAATGAGGCTGGAGGTGTAAGGCATTGGCAGATTAGACCCAGGGGGGTTCTGAATTACTTGTTCTGCTTCATTCCTACTCTTTCCTGTTCGGCAAATTCATTCCAGTTTTGAAAGGTCAAGAAGCCTTGCAATGTTATGTTTGACTAGTTGACCACGTAACTTTGTGTTCAGGCTCCCCAGTTGTTTGGACACGGTCAGGAGTGTCAGGCTGATTTTCGTTAACTGGAACATGATGTCCAGAATGGGGGGGGCTTCCAACATTGCTACTTTTAGCACTACAAGTACCTGGGGATTGTCAGCCTGGCCTGGATGCTCTTGAGTAGAAACACCTTTGTTTCCAGACTGCACTGGCGGCACTTGGGTCTGGTTTACTGAAAACAAGTATTTAAAGTCATAGGTGGTTCCAAAAAACTTTTCTGCTTCCTGCCACTTCTTCCAGGGGCCAAGTTTTCCTTATTTAGTTCCAAGGATAATCCCTCCCCTTCTGCCTGCTTGGGCAAAGTCAGCCTGGGTGCCTCCAGGAATGGAGATTGCATGTGGAAGCCTCTTGCCCTTACGCCCTTCCTGACCCCTGCTCCCACAACAAATCGGTACTCCTCTCACATTGCACCTCCATGTTGCTGCTTTTTCCTCCATACCCATTGCTAGGAAGGATGGATTGTAACAATACTTGTGTCACCAGAATGCTTTCTGGAGAAGTTGGTTTGGTTTATGTTTTTATCTGGAAAAAGAGGTGGCATGCTGATGGAGGCTTTGGTTTTTTTACACTCTCATGCTATTTCGTATTTTTGTGAAGTCCATGTTTCTAGAATCATGTACAAGGATCTCAGCTCTCATTTTAAAAAACACAATGAGCTGTTATCCTCACAACTATGTCCAAAACCAAGTGGCAAATGATATCTTATACTTCTGATTCCTGAAGTCTTACTGTCTTGAAGACAAAATGATGATGTTAGCAGTTACAGCCAAGGGTTCTGCTTATAATTTTGAATATTTAGAAATGGTAGTGCTGTCTTTGTGATTTCAAGCACACTGGGAATAGAGGACACTGAAAAATCATTTCAGACAGCCTGGGGCTGAAAGCAGTACAGTCTCTCCTCCAGCTTATTAGCTGCTAGAGCAGTATCCTCCTGCAAGAATGTGCACACCTGAATGAATAACATATAATGAACCTCAATATTTTAGTTTGCAATTTGAACAACAATCAGAATGCATATTTTGTAACCCATTTCCACTATAGGAGAAAACAAACCTCCCAGGAAATTAGCAAGAAACAACCCTTTTACTGAAAGGCTGACACAGGACACAGGGCTAAGCAGGACATCTTGGGTTACTAAATTCAGTCTGACAGGTGCCATTTGTCACTTTCATAAATTGATACAATTATTTTTTAAATTATCTGGGTTTGTCTCAGGTCGCTTTCTCTGATAGACACCCCACAATGTCTTTCCTCTGATGGTTTGACAGCTTGCTTATATACAGCCTCTATTTAACTGTGGCTATTTCATAGTTATTTGATCTTGCACCATCTTTGTCCTTTAACCTACATACATCTCCTTCTGTAGTGTGTTTATTTGTAGATAGCAAGCACATGGCTTCTCAGTCTTTGTTTTGCTGTCTTTGTCTCTTCCTATCTAACAGACTTGTTTCCATCCCCTCACTCCTTCCCCCCCGCCTTGCCTTTTTCTTCAGCATGGTTGACTGGGATTGCATGCAATGTCTCCAAAGTAGGAGTTTTTTTCCATGTTGACATCAGTATTCTTCTAATTCAGCACATTGAAGTTCTGGGGGTTTGGGGAAGGAAAAAAAAGTAAACCCAGTTCACAGCACTCAAATATATGATATCTCAGCACTTAAATCTGAAGTAGTCAAGCAAAGTAAAAGAGAAGAAGCTATCATTTAAGATTCCAAATCATCCATCCATAAAAGGATGCCAGGAATCTTTAAAACCTAAGTCCCACCCAACAGCCAATGAAGTTTATGGATAATTGAGCACAGTTTATATAAACTAGGATAGTAACTGATTTTACACAATACCTTCCAGAGCTAGAGACTTTTAAAGTTCTTTAAATAGTATCACTTCCCCGATGGCTGCATTTAATAGATTATACCTATATTTAGCAATATTAGGCTAGGGAATGCATCCCATAGGGGCTATCTCCTCAGAGGGACTTTACCCAAGTATGTTGAGATGTACCTAATACACCTCTGTAGGACTGGCTGTGAGAAACAAATTCAGTTCCCTTTTCTTTCTGCAGAGACTCAAGCCCATTTCTCTCACCTCCTGCAAAGAAGGGTGCCCAGCCTGCTAGCTTACAGGCTACATGATCCGCCTCTGCCTCTCCCACTTTACAAAAAGACCAGAAGATGCATTAGATGGGGTAAAAGGAGTAAGCATATGAATGATTCTGTAATCCAGTGATGCAGGTATTCACTCTGTGGGGAAAGAGGAAAGAGGCGGACTGGATACTGGGTCTTGTATTTTATCCTATGTACTGGCTAATACAAAACAGCAAAACATGGAACAGGGACCAGCTCTAGATCTCCTCTCCCAAGCACCTAAAAGTGATGTGCTGGGAGTGGCAAAGCCTTATGTTCTTCTGTGGATCTGCTCCTAACTCCTCAGCAATTAAAAAAAGGGTTCAGAATACACTGTTTCTCCTGTCCTGTGTTTCCCTGTCAAATATTAAGAGGAGATGCCTGTTTACTCTTAGGAACATTTTGGATAGTCTAGCAACACGGTACTCCTACGCACTCATCAGCAGGGCAGAAGATTCGGAGAAGATATGCCTGCCTTTACAGGCAATTCAGACAGTCCCATTAATGTACTTTGGCCTTCAATGGATACCAAATCAGGCAGAAAAAAACCCAAACCCCACAGATTAACTACATACAGGCAGTAATGCTCAGCTATTGTAAATCAGCCTAGATTCATTGACTTTAGTGAAAGTACACTGGTTCACATCGGTACAGATGTGACCTTTAAGGCTGAAACAATCTCGGATTCTTCTCCTCTTATTACGAACTTACCGGAATCTCTAAGACTTCACTCTAACAACAGTGCCTCTCCACAGACAGTATTAGCTCATCAACCAGCAATACAGCTTTCTGTTAATCAGCTTTTAAGAGGAACAGAGAGGAAGTGCCACGTATGACTTTTTGTGCATTTGGTGACATCCAACCCACTTAACTCAAACACACTGGATTTACCGCACTGCATATCACAAACACCCCAAATGTGTGTGCAGGTCTGTGCACAAGGATGTTCTAGGCAATCAGTAAAAACTCACATTGGAGAGCATCTGAGTAAGCATAAGAGAAAGATTACAGTGTGTAATTCCCAGAAGGCTTTAGTATGTTTGTATGTGGGATGACAAGACCATTTGTAATTTATTTGCTTATAAAGCAACTTTAGATGTCTGATTGACTAGGAAATTTGGGTAAAGTAGACCTTAAGTATGGATGAGTGCAATTATTTGTAAAGCATTCACCACTGTTTTGTGGGAAACCAAGGATAAACAGAAGCCCTACAATAAATACTTCCCTGTAGCACTGTGCATTAAACTGTCCTTTGATAGTTGAAGTTCTCCATTTGGAGAAAACAAACAAATATGTTCACCTTGTTCCAGTGGTGACTTTCCTAAGAATCAGTAAAGGTCCAGCTTCAGGGCTCAGACCATGTTAGATTCCCTCTGGCCCAAAGTGCCCCTCTCCCCAGATGGGAGCAGGGCCCTCAACGCTTGGGAACGAATGATGCAGAACAGGGCAGTTTTGTAACTCCTTTCACAGCACTGAGTCCAGGGAGTTCCTCCGTGCCAGCTCCCTGCAGCCCTCTTGGAGGGTGACCAAGTAGTGCAAATACATGGTAACATCTGAAATACTACATGGTGCAGGAAATGAGGGAACAAATGGAAAACTGCGATGTGCCAAGGAGGAAAACGAGATTTGTTGTTATGGCAAACATATGCTTCTTGTCGAAGGTTAGATTGTGGGGATCCTGCGTATGATTTCAATGCAGACAAGACTGCTTTTCAAAGGTTCATCTGAAAATGCAGCCAGACTAAACTTCATGGTCCTAAACGGGCCTGGTCAGAATTTTCTGAAATTCAGTTTTCCTGATAAGAAGAGGGAAATTATGCTTAAACAAGCAAAAATCAAATCCTGTTTTTCTAGATGAAGTTGTGTTTACCAACATCAAGAACAGTAACTTGTATATTCAGCACTGATACCTCATGACAAGAAGTGCTGTTAGCACTTCTTCTGATTCTTCAACGTACAGGTCTATTACGTGATTTTCCAGCCAACTTTATTTCAGATGGTTTGTTCTACTAAGCCAGCTCTTGCCCCTTGTGCATTTAGTTAGCTGTCCTAAAATTCACATATTTCCATCCCTCTTTCCAGTATAGAAAGGTTTTAAAAAAAAATATCTGTATACAGGCAAAGAGTAAAGGTCACCTCTGTCTTTAAAAAGTGATGGAAAAATGCATGAAAATTTAGATGCCTGTCACCAAAACTTCAATTCCCCCCCCCCCCCAAAAAAAAAAAAAGAAAAAGAAGAGTAGATCTATTTTTTACAGAATATTTGTTGAAGGGAAAATCGAAACAAGTAGCAGCCGGAATGGACTTGTTAAGAAAAAAAATTATGGCACAGCAATATAATTTCCTTCCTATAATGGGTAACAGGCTTTGTAGCTAGCTAGGGTGCTGAAGAAACTAGTGCAGTTTGGGTGCAAACCCAGAGAGCTACACTCAGTGACTACATACTCTGGTTCATGACTGGAGTGGAAAGAGAAACTGAGCGAGGTTTTGTAGGCATCTCCCCTGGATCTAGTCCCACCTGCTGATTTAACTCATGATCTGGAGGCCTGAATAAAGAAGGAGCTGATTACATCTGCAGAAGATATGGCTCTAGAGGAGACCACAAGTAAGACAGGATTAGAATTCAAGATGATTTTACAAGGGTTGTCCAAGTCTTTATAGACAGGGATGTTGTCTGCAGGACATACAAAGCTACCTCTCTGTTCTGCCTGGCATTTGTGAGGTCCCAGTAACTGGTTCCTACAGAAACAAGTTATATATTCAAAGAAGTTTGTAACAGTAAAAGGTCTGAAATAGATTGCCGGGGAGGTCCGTAACACCTCTTTCCTTGGACATCTTTAGGAAGAGATTAGACAAACATGTAAGAAATGACTTAGGTAGAGATGATCCTGCCATGCAATGGGTGAATGAGCTAGAGTTACTCTTTAAGTTGCATGCCACATTTCTTTTTTTTTTTAATTTTTCTCCTTGGTGCCCATGTTCTCTCTCCTTGGAAACAACAGAATCCAAAAAATGTTATTTGTTTGCCTCATTTCTAAATACACTGCAATTTTAGTAGCCACACACAAACAAAGTGGTATTTCATGTTCCCAAATTGTCAGATTCCTGCCTTGGTTTTTAAACTCAATAGCTCATATAAATTAGATGAAAATTAAGTCACTTGATTGGTCTGGCTCCAGTTTATAAAGGTAGCTGTATTAAGTTGCCAAAAGTAGTAATCACATACAAACACAGAATGCCATAGAATCATTTAGGTTGGAAAAGATCTTTAAGATCATCATGACACAGTACCTACATATTATGCCCTCCCCCCCATCCTTTTGAAGCTGCATTGACCCTTATGGATCTTCGCACTGACTTTGCAGCTTTTAACATGACGCCTGGCTTCCATTTTCATGAAGCCTCTGCCAACACACTTCTAAGGGGAGCTTGTGAGCCTTTGGAAGGCAGATTTCTTTTCATTTTTTATGTTTCATGGTACCAAATAGGTCTTCACAGAAAGTTCTTAGGGAAAAGCAGAGACTCAGAGGCAGAACTCCCTTTGATAATTCACCATGCCCGGTTTTTATTAAACAGTCAGATGCTGAAAGAGCAAGTTTCCAGGTTCAAGCTGACAGGTCAACTATATCTGCTATGTTCAGCTTCTCTCTTTACCAATTCATGGCTCAGAGACTGGAGGGGGGGTAGATGATAGGATAAGAAGGGTAAAAGAAAGATCAGCCATGACATAGGTGAGCCTTTCAGCCTCTGAATAGATACAGAAGAATCACTGAGGGAAATTAGTATGCTGAGCAAGTCCAGGGAAGTTACTGGGGCAAGGTGTCAAGTAAGTTCAATACCTGAGAATTGATCTGATGGAAAGAGTTCAACCAGACAGAAAGAGTGCATCAAACCTGAGCAGCAAGTCGAACAGTGCTTCTGATTTCTTAAAGGAAGATCCTAAAATCCTGTAGCGTTTGGAGCATCGGAATGCTCCACTCAAGAGAAAAGGGCCTAGTGGCAGCTCTGCAGGAAAAGTGTATATATATATATATATATACACACACATATATATAAAATAGGTGTACTAACTCTCTATCTAGACCCAAATTCTCAGTCCTCCAAAGAACAAGCTATTTAAACCCAGTGATTTGCACTAGCCCATTACCTGCAAAAAGATTCAAGGTATGAACCCAAAATGAAGACTAAGGCAAGATTCATGACTATTAGCCTAATTTTGCACTATGGTCATTTCTAGCAAGAGCTCATATTACCATCTACTTGTCATAAATTTCATAATGGATTCTGTAGACCAGCAACTTCTTTCTCTACGAGGCCACACTGTACTACTTAATGCATAAGGCTATGTAAGGTACCCAAGCTATTTATAAAATAAGTTCTCTTTATAAGCATCTAGTAGCTGAACACATTGCTCATGTGTGTCTGTCTCTTGGAAAAGTCTCAGTAGCAGGGCTTCCTGCCATAGGAGTGAGATCCATCAGCAGAACCGTCCGCAGGAAACTCCCACTGTCCAGTGTTATTTCGTTGGAGAGAAATGTTGCAGTGGTCCTTGGTACAGGAACATTAACTTCGGCCCAGGTTATGTTGTTGCAGGCCTCATATCAGTTTTTCTGCTTCTGTTTCAGTAATGTTTCAGTTTATTGCACGCAGTGAGCAGAAAACACCCTGACTCGATAACTTTAATTGCCAGCTGGTTTCATAAACAATCCTGCTGCCTTCAGTGATGAAGTAGCAGAAGGCCCTTCATTCTGGCCAGTACCTAGTGCGGTCCCTCTGAATCTCCATTTGGGAGTGCCACTGTTTCCCCATTAATAGAGAGTTCATTTAGGGAGCCTAGATGATTAATTGAGTTGACGAGCTGAGATGCCTGATTTCTGACATCAGAAAGAAGCTTTCTCCCCCTTTTCCTTTGAAGTTTGTGCAGGTAGGACTTTTTTTTCTCCTAACTGAAGAATATTAACACAAAACTGAAAATAAGTAGAAGCCATGAATGATTACTTTTGCATTATACAAAGGAAAACATTTCCTCACTGGGAACAGGTTACCAGAAAGACTGTGTAGGCTCCATCCTTGGAGGTTTTTTAATGACCCAATCTAAACAAAATCATGGCTGATCTGACTTAGTTGCTGGGAGTGGGAAGTTGGGGTAGGTGATATCCAGTGGTCCCTTTCATCCAACATTTATGTGATTCTGTGACTTTTATCCAAAGGATCAACTTAGTTCTTTCAGATCTGCAGCAAACATACAATATAATGCAGTGCGATTTTTGCTTCCCTCACATATACATACATTTTCAGCAGTCTCTCAATTATAGAAGTCAATTTCACAGTCAGTAAATGGCTCGTTTATTGATTCTCATCTACTAATCCAAGCAGCTCCACAAACAACAGTATGCTGGTGACGTACTGAGGGCTAAAAGAAATTATTCACATTTACAGGGAGAAAAAGCACAAAACTACAAATTGACAGCTTCTCTTTGGTACTGGAGCTATAATTTCAAATGTCAAAAACCTTTGACGTGCCTTGTAGATTACATCTTTAGGAGAGCTGTGCTTCTGTTTAAAAGCCAAAATGAAAGGACTTTTACCTATTTTGAATTGTAATTTCAGCAAACTCTTTAGGCTGCAATATTTAATCTATTTCTCTGAGGTCTGAGTTACTCATGCTGCCAAAGAGCTCTGTCTTAGCAGAAGCTGATCTCTGTTGGAATTCAGCACCTACACCTGAAACTTAAATAGAATGGAGGAAGATTTAAAAGTATAATTAATTAAAAGCCCATATCAGGACCTTGACTTGTAAAAGAATGCTTGCAACTCAAAACACAGGCATAAGATCCGCTCATTGCAGAAACCAAGCCCTGAATGGTTTCAGCCCCTGGGATTAAGGCTCTGGTGGTTCTCCAATAGCAATGCAAAGGACAAGAAAAAGATGAATATAATCTTTCTCTCTGGGTTTTCATCTCTGCAGAGGGACCCTGCAGAGCAGACAGTTAGGTTATAGCCTGCACCATTACATACCAAACCATGTCTCCTTACAGCCCCAGTTCCAGTCAAAAGCTACCAGGAACAGCTAGATTCATACAGAAATCCCACTTGTTTTTGCCATTCCTCTCCATTGTAGAAGGGCCTTCTGGGGAGCAAGGTAAGGGGAACTGGAACGTGACTGCTTGCAGATGGAAGTAGCTTCATGGTGAACGGAGAATGGAAAGCTGGGTATGCCATGGTAACCCTACAAGAGGAGGTTGAAGCATGAGCATTGCCACCTAATACCTCTGCTCAGAAAGCAGAGATCATAGTTCTAACTTGAGCTTTGGGGCTATCCAGAGGTAAAAAGGTAAACATATACACAAACTCCAAATATGCATTTGGAGTGGTCCACGCACATGGAGCCATTTGGAAAGAGCATGGATTGCTATCCTCTCAAGGAACCCCTATCAAATATGGACCAGAGATTTCAAAACTGCTGCAAGCTCTTCTAGGACCAAAAGAAGTTGCAACTGTACATTGCAAAGCTCACCAGAAAGGATAAACTGAGATAATCAAAGGAAATCGAAAGGCAGATGAAATGGCTAAAAGAGTTGCAGAAAGGGGATCATTGACTGGGGCATTGATCCCAAGCAAGAGAAGTTCAATTGAAGAGGAGGATCGGCTTGCCAAACATTTGGAATGTACCAAATCAGAGGAAGGTTGGTGGGTAACTAAAGATGGGCAGGTTTTGATCACCACCCCAATGGTAAGAGAAATATTGAAGAAAACCCATAATGAATCCCATATGGGAGCAGATGCTTTGGTTGCAAGCATTAAAAGATATGCTGTAGGATGGAAAATGAAAAAAAAATAGCTGATATAATTGTATCACAATGTCAGCAGTGTTGCAAGAATAATAAAAAAATTCAAAGAAAGCCTCCTTTCAGAGAAGTGAGATGAGGCCGAAACCCAGGGGTATGCTGGCAAATAGATTTTTCTGAATTACCAAAATGTAATCGGTGTGAGTGTCTTATGGTAGACAGTGTTTGGCAGACACTTTTTCTGTGTGGCCTGAAGTCTTCCCATGCCATACCAACAAATCCCGCTTGTGGGACAACACAGTCTTCCTAAACGCTGTTTGCTTCTTGGCTCAAGGCTCACATAAGGACGGACAAAGTGAAGGGGATTTTCCAAACAAGGGTGGGATAGGAGTTTTGCAACCCTCATCAGCATACTGATGAGTTTTGCAACCCTCATCAGCATTTCCATAAAGATTGGTGCAAGATTAGAAATACACAGAGGGCTTGCTAATCTCCCTAAAACAAACGGGAAATGTGAAGCTTGTTCGGAGCAGCAACTGTCAAGACATTCCCAGCTGGACTCCGGTACCTGTTTCCAGGGAGGTCTATCACAGCTCCATAATTTCAAAGTACAGGAAGCCACTTGAAAAGGTAATTTGATTTGATTGAACACAAGGAGATGCATCTAATGGGCTTGAGATTGGAGGGTCTTGTGTGGGAGAAGGCAGGGCTGCGGACAGGAGAAAAAGGGTCAGGGATGGCTGGTAGAGAAACAGTGTCCTGGGTGGCTGCATGATTTACCGATACTGGGGCAAGGGTACAAGTCTGTTGCTCAGGCCTGGGAGAGACTCTGTCACCCTAGGGGAAGGTTATAGAGCTTCCCCATATTTTGTGTCATAGAAAAAGTCCAGTAAAAGAGGTAATTACCTGCCCCAGGCACTTGGAGATATCTACTGGGATAGGGAAGAAGTTTTATTGGCAAAATTTACTGCAGGAAAGAAAACAACAACAAAAACGCCTGTTCTGATTAATTTAACAGATCTTCTTTTTTGCCTATAACAACCCCTTCCTCTCATGCCATACTGTACCCCAGCCTGTACAGAACAGCCCTTTTTTTATGTTTCACTCTCAAGAGCCCCTGCTTGCACTTCTGCAGCTTGGTAGCTCCTGCTCCTATATGTGGTTATAGTATATTCAGTGATAGAAAGCACAAGCGAGGGGCAGCAAGGCTTACAGAGGAGGAGATTCATGCTACTTTTTCCTTTTATCTGCAATAGATATTTACACTAATGGCAATAAATAGGTGGTAAATATTCCTTTTATGCCAGTCTCCAGCCACGGGTGCAAACCATGAACAAATGAAAAGTGGAAGGCGCTGGAGAGTGAGAACCTCCACATTTTGGGATGTCTTCACCTATATGCCTTTAAGCAACCCTGCTGTCTGGGACCAAGCCTCATTCTTTTTCCCCTTTTGTTTCCACAAGGAGATAAACTGGTTGCAAGTCTCTGTGATAGCCTTTCAAACGCAGGGGCTTCCTAGCTGAGCATTATAGACCATTTGTTTGTGCTAGCTTGATAATGGATGTTAATAACATGAGCAGCCACCTCTGAACCAAAAAGGGAAGGTGAAAGAACATGGTCTGGGTTGCTGACAGTCCCAGCCTCCCAGCCCACATCATGGGTGTGTGCAAGGAATTTCTGATGTGTGCTTATGTGAACAACTAGTATGCAGTCGAGCAGTTTCCAGTAAATGGCTCTTAAGACTTCAGACCCACTGCCATACAAAAGTCTATTGTTCATATGCAGGATCCGCCTCCCTACCCTTTCATTATAAAAGCACAGATCACAACAGTGGCGTGTTTATCTTAGCAGGGTGTTAAGTCTTACCAACTGAGTCACAGCCACTGGTTTAGGATTAGAAATGGGCTTACTCCAGCTATTCCAAAACATCCAAAATGCAGAACAAGGCACAGGTACAATGTCAGTGCTCAGGCAACAGTTTTTAAGAAGGTAAAATGTGAATTGGCTGGGTCTGAACCAGATGAAAGCACTTTTTTATAAGTGAATGAATGCAAGACAACTCTTGTAGAGAAATGGGTTTGTTCACGGGCAGCTGTCAGCCTGGAGAGGCTGATCTCCTTAGCTGTCCTCTGCAGAGAGGTCGGCTGCTACACAGGGCAAGGGCTTACCTTCGAAATGCTTGAATCTCTCCCTAGGCTAGAAATAGTATCTGTGAACACTCTCATAGATGTTTTCATGCATTGAAAGCTCCAGCCAAGAGAGACGCAAATCTTGGGAGGCAAGTAATGTCTATAAGAACTCTAACATTTAAAGGAACTCTTTCTCTGGCTCATCAAAATTTATGAGTGAGCCTGGATTGGCATCACATCAGCCTATCCTAAATTGAGTCCTGCCTTTACTGTAGAGACAATATTGGTTATTTGGACAGCTGCATAAAGCAGAGCAGACAAGTGGCCTGCAGGGAAAGTCTCCTGCACGGTCCTACTGATAGAAAAGTCACAACTTCATTCAAGCCTACGGCCTGCACCTTCTCTACTCTTTTTTCCATTGGGTCCCCCTTCTACCGTGAGCTGGAGCTGGAAAAGGGCCTCGTGAGATATTAAGGGCAGTGTTGAGGGAGGAGGGACCTTACAGCCAGTGAGGCTAAAAGCAGTGTAACAACCTGTGAGGTGGGAACACAACCAGCAGTTTTCAGGTGACTCCCTTAAGAAGCAAAAAGCCTGTTGGCACTCATGAGATGAGGGAAGGAGGGAGAAGCAGAGAGACGAAGGCAGGGTGATGGCTAGGGAACAGCAAAGCAGTAAGAAAGGACGGCATACATCAAGGATGTAAAGGAAGATTGAGATAGACAGTTTGGTGCCTCCAGAGAAAGACAGAGGACGTCAGCAGGTAGGATTCAGACAGAAGTGGCGTGCTCATGTCTATGCAGCCATGCATGTAGAGGGGTCTTGGGAGAACAGAGGAAAGGACAATACCTGTGGATCCATTGCATGGTGGAAAAGGAGCAGTATTTGAAAGGAGAGAAGGGAAATACAGGAAATTTGGAAATAAGAGCTGAAATACTAGAGGAGGGGGAGATGTTTAGACCTTTAGAGGCACACAGAAGCAACTCACACTGATGGAGCGTTTGGCACAACAAAAATTATTTTCCTCTGACTTTGTGGGCAAAATGAGTTCACTCACTGGCAACTCCCTTCCGACCACCTTCCCAGGATAACACAGCTTTTACTGCTTGATCTGTTTAGCTCAGTGTTATGAATCTCACATCTGAGTTGTGACCCTCTCTCAATGTGTAACAGCCTGTATTTTCTAAGACCCCTGTCAGGAATGGCTGGGCTTTGCAAGGCATGTGCGTCACATTTAGCCATTCCTGCTTCAATTCCAAAATCAGCAGGGCACAAGCACAGGTGAAGGAGGAGGGGAAGAACAGAACTACGTGGCCAGGCTTTCACAGCAAGAAAGGAACCGCTGCGTAGGCAGCCTGGACCTGAATTTTAATTAGCCCCTTTTCTTCTGAAGGGGCTAATACAAATGGAGAACTCAGACATTGATCTGGCAGGTGGGAGCAATGCAGGTATGTCAGGGCAGGCTAGTTTTCTGGGAGAACAGGACTTTGGAAAAAAAGAGTGGCTGCAGTAGAGTTAGACGTGCCCAGGCATCTCCTAGGAGTCAGTCATGCTTTCCTATGCCATCTGCAAACTGTGAAAGACTTTTCACATGTAGATCATTTAATGTTGCCCGATGCATCAGCCATATGTTTTACAGGTACACCACTCTCTGGAGAAGTAATTTATTTCCTCAGGACACTCAGACTGCTACAGCCCATGAAGAGTGTCTTCTGTGTGACAGCCCCAGAAGGTGAGCATTTAGGGTGGTGGTCGCTTAGTCAAAGGAGGGTCCTGACTATCCCACAGTAGCCTCTGGAAAGACAGTTCAGGGCTCATGTGTCCAACAGGATGGGTTAAATAGCAGCAGCATGGGTTCAACCGGCTGGGAGTGTGAGCCAGGTAGTTCTCTGTAACGTACCAAGAAGGACGATGCGATCTGCTGGCTTTGCCACAGTGAAGAGCTCCAGCACAAGCCAGTATACTAAGGGCTTTGTAGTACTGCTAGTGGTCAGGCCAACAGGATCAGTCCTGATGTTCCTCTCTAGTACATCTGCAATGCCTTCACCATGGGAAAAAGGGCAGGAATCAGCTTCATTTCAAGTGGGAATATGCAGACTCTGTCTCCACTCTTGCCTCTCCCCATCCCTGTGTTTGGAGGCATCCATGGGCAAGCACTTGTCCTCTGCAACTCCTGCTCAGTGTCATCTCCTCAGAGACCAGTGCCAGTTAGGGCCAGCTCTGAGAACAGTTCTTGCAACACGTGCCTGTCTTAGGTGGGTGGCCAAGCCATTGGCCAGCTGGGATATAAAACCACTCATCCTTTCTACAGGTAGACTCAAGGGATACTGTGTACCACCGAGGAGCTAATCAATTAAAAGCTTCCTAAGACAGAAAACCCTATGGTGAGTATTCTTGGTGTTGGTTTTTTGTTTGTTTGTTTGGTGGGTGTTGTTGTTAAAATGACTGCCGAAACAATATATTTAACCAGCAAAGAGTAAACAGGGAATTGATAATTATGAAGCAGAACCCCCCCCAAAGATTAGCCTCTGGTGCTATAATCTTTTAAGCAAAGGCTGCCCTCATTTACACTGAGAAAATAAACACCGGAAAATAAATGTGATCAGCTTGGGATGGAGTCATGAATTTAACGAGCCTCATCTATCTCCCATTTTTGTGATTGTGCTCTGCGAGACATTTCAGTTTGGTGGCTGCAGTCTCCTATGCAAAAGCTAAGCCCAAGATGCAGTGCACGGCTCCTGAGGCTCACTTAATCTTAGTTAGACTGGCAGGGAGAATGAAAGCGGTGTCAAGGGTGATACACAGCAGGCCTGCCAGAGCTGCCCGCTGCCTGGTACCAAAGGAAGAGATCCTCAGCCTTATCAGATTTCCTTGATAAAGACTCTGCACATTCCTAAGGAGGGGCTGAGGACCAGGCAGTTGGATAACCCAAAGCTCTGGGCAAGCGATGTGGGACAGGCCAAAATGTCTTTGATCAGTCGAAAAGAGAGAAAAAAAACACCACAAAAAACCCCACCATCCCCCATATGCTCTCCAACATTGTGCTGCTGGGAGGACGTGACTGAGTTAGGAGTTAAGAATTCCTCCAGAGCAAAAATGCTGACCAGACAACCTATCCAACAGTGCATTTTAAAAATAGCGTCCAGTTAATGCTGGTTTGTTTTTTTTAAAGCTGTGTTCTTATTACTGCTAATGGCAAGAAAGAGCACTAAAATAAAGGCTTTTATAACTGGGTGAGCTTTGCACTATCCTTGGTTCTTGCCTCTGCCGGAGCAGGTGATAATTATGCTTTTGTTTAGGATAAGCATTATTCTTAGATTTTCTCATTCATTTTTCCAGTGGTTTTAAACCTGTGATCTCAAACTTCTAGAATTTTAGAGACTATTTCTAAGGGGTCCAAACCAGAAACAAGCATGTTATCACCAGGTGTAAGTTTCTTCTGAAATTTCCTCAACTGAAAATTGCAAGGGTCCATAAACCCCAAAAGATTGGAAAAAGTACCACCAGCTTGGTTTATAAGCCTTGTAGAGGATTACAAACACTGCAAAACAAGAGTAGCATTGTGATCTAATTGAAAGTGTTTGTATGCTGAGCATAGTAGCCCGTAAAATAAAAAGACAGTATTTTACTATCTAGGATTGCAATATGGAAGTACCATTAACAATAGAGAATTAAAAGATTATGTTTTCTGCATTATTTCATTCTGGAAGATTATAAGACAAAAGAAGAAAATTAAAAGGCACGTACTAGAATTTTCTCCAAAGTAGAAACTAGCTGTGACCTCTTTAATATATTAAATGAATTAATGCATTAAAACTTCCTCCCCTCGCCCTCGACTGTCCCTGTGGGAAGCAAAATTGTGCCATCTAGTGGGATTTAGACCAAGCCGTGGCTGTGCCTTCCCACTGGACACTACTGACACCCAACAGACCACCTCCACTTGAATCTGTTTGCATTATAGGATGGACTTTTTTGGATTCCGCTTTGCTCCCAAATTCAAATCCCTCCTCTGCTACAGCTGCAGGAAGGGTCTGTTCGCCCTGCCAGGTTTAGGGGCAGGAGGACTTTGTGTGCTCAGAAGGGGAATACTCAAACGCTCAGTCAGGACTTGCAGGATGGCCAATGTGTCACGAGCAAATGGACGATGCAACTTCACAAAGGCAGGCTTTGAAAA
Source organism: Haliaeetus albicilla (assembly GCF_947461875.1). NCBI lineage: Eukaryota > Metazoa > Chordata > Aves > Accipitriformes > Accipitridae > Haliaeetus > Haliaeetus albicilla. Next base: position 36,835,988 of record NC_091495.1, read on the forward strand.
TAGGGGAAAGCAGGGGAACATAGCAAGGCTGGCTGGCTAGGGGGAAACTTTTTGCTCCTCGAGCTGGGCAGCACTGGCAAGGCAAAATACTTCACACAAAGGCTGGGGGTTTTTTTGCAGGCGACAGAGGAGGGGAGGGGAAGTTGCTTTTTCATGTATCTGCTCAATCCATGCTAATTCTTGGCTTCTGAGTTGATGGGAAAGATAGGGAAAAGTTATTTTCATGACTATGACTTGGTAAATTTGAAACACCAAAGCCTCAGGGTTCACTACAAGACTCTCTCGCTTGCCAACTAGCCAGCAAACTTGGTTTGCTATGCTGCAGGGCTATAGAGCTGGTGTATACAGACAACGCTGTAACACAAGCAATCTCATTTCCTAGCACACTTTTGTAACCTTAGTTAAGCAACAGGCCTAATATAGATTTCAGTACAATCTTTTAGTCTTTGCCCTTTGTGGATCAGTGTATCTTTATGCCAGTCAGTCATTTCACCACTTGCAATTTTTTTCTTCCATGCTAGTGATAGGAGAGAGCCATATAATTTACGACTGCAATACTTAATTCAGTCCAAGTGTTGCAAGTGACTTATGTACCTATGTAATAAAACCTGACAGGTGTCCTTTGGGAGCACTCGTTATTGCCTCAGTCATAACAGGTGAATGAGTAACAACTCTGCAAGGAGTTTTCAGTAGCTGTACAAGTAAAGTTCACTGGCCAGTCCTCAAATAATTAACAACTCTTTCCTCTACAAATACAGTGAGAAGTGACCTTTTCCAACAAAACTTAAGCTGGTTTTCTCCAACTCAAAGCATCCCCTGGAATAACTGGATCAGCTCTGCCCATCTCAGACCTTTTGTTTCGTATGAATCAACATGGAAAGGAATCTTAAGAATGTTTTGGTCATTTCTTTTGGATTTTTACTTCTCTTCACAGCTTATGGAGGACTCCAGAATCTACAGGTAAGTGGACCATCTCCCATTGGTTGGCAGGACAGTTGGCCTCTAAGGACATCAGGCCAGCTAGTAGTGTGAAACCCACCAGTCTTTCCACAGTTTCTGTGAGGAAGGCATGCGCAGTATTTTTTATAAAGTGGGTTAGGACATCAACTTGGTGCAGGTTAGTATTCCCCACCCAGATCCATAGCATTTACTAAATATTTTATTCTAATACTTCTCAAATAGTTTGAATACTTGTGTCAGACTACTTCTTTAGGTGCATAAAAGTTGTTTGAAGGAAAACTATATTTCTCTGAGATTTTTCTCAAAAGAAGATATTGCAAAATGGAAAACAAATTCCATTTCTAGAAAGGATTTGTTTTGACTATTTCTAAATTGCTATAATTTTATTATTATTATACAGCAATGTAGAATAATAAAAATGTATGTCCAATTCATTAAATAATTTAAGTATAAAACAATACAATAATTCCTGGCATCATGATATAACATAATAATAAAAAATATAATTTTAAATCAAGGGCAGCTGTGGCTTGTATTGGCATTACCATTTTAGAACACACTAGCAGAAATGGTTTTTCTAGAATGACTTGAACACTCAGGATACCATCAGAGCTCGCTTGTTTAGCATAGCCAAAATAAAAGACTGAGGGTTACTCTTGCTGTCTGTGAATACTTCAGAGTAGATAAACCCAAGGAGGAACTTCTCAGACTAGAAGACTCTGCTGGTCTAATGATAAATAAATGGATATAAGCCACCCATGAGCAACTTTAGGCAGGATATTAAAAGATGACCCTGATCAATCAGGTTGTATTTTGCCACTGGTGTAGGAATCTGTATGCTTTAAAGGCGGAGCTTGATACATAACATGATGCACTTGTTTGCAATAACAAGGGGTTGACCTCATTTCAGAAAGAGGTCCCTGCTAGCTCTGTACATCTGTCTTCTCCTCTCCTTGAGCAGTTTCTGTTTGCTGACACCGTCAAATTCCAAGTTCAGGGAAGTTCTGCAAAAACAGTCCCAAAAAAATGGATGGAGATGTTATGACCTGTGCAGACTAATGAGGTAGGGGAAGATAAACCCAAGAAGCCGTGAGTCAGCCCCACCATCTGAAACCATGCATGCTCAGGTTAAGTGCCGGAACATAAAGCCTCCCCTAACGCTGCGGGAGGGAGTAGTGCTGATTCACAAAGTAGCCCTTTTCTCTCTCCGTTTTGTCTTGGTGGTTAAAGAGGACTTGCTGAAACGCAATCAAAAGTAGGTTATTTTATTGTATTGTAGACTGCAGGAGAAGCTTGAAAAAATTTCATCATTTATTTCAACATCCCCCTTCCTCCCCCCAAAAAACCCAACCAGTAACAATTAAGCTAATCATACGATTTTGGAGGCCTGGCTTCTAATTTTTGGAAGCTGTAGTTGACAAAACCAGGCATGTGGTGTTTCAGAAATAAGAACTCTGTGATCAGGAAGCCTCTTTGCCTGTTTACAAAACAACCATTCTGATTCTCAAACATGTTGACACTGCTCGACAGAGAACCTCCTCACCTCACTGTCCTGATTATTGCTTCTCTCCAAGGGTGCTGCACGGTTGCCACCATGGTCCTGCACGGCCGGACCACGCAGCCACCACAGGGCTTGGAAGTGTCCAGTGTGGCTACCAGCAGCCTCGATCTCCTCCAGTGCTCTCCAGTGCTACCCCACAAGCATCCATCCCCCCTTCCAAAATCGTACTGGATTGCATCAGCTTCTAATGAAAACAAACAGGAAAATGTTGATAAGCAGCATCTCGATGTTCTCATTGCAACTTTCACAGTATCAAGACGAGAGGACAACTGTTCTGAGCATAAAAATATAAAACCTGGTTAGATCAGTAAAATGTTTTGCCTCCCTTGTGAAAATGTGGGTGAATCAGTTACTTCCAACTACAAAGGGCTGCTGTGAGCATATTAGGATATTTGGACCTTGGCCTCTGAAGAATTTAAAAATTATCAGACCTGTAGTTTAAAGCAAAGAATATTCCACTGTTGCTAAGTCAGCCCTTCCAATGCAGATCTGAGGATATTCCTGCCTGAGACAAAAACTGAAGGCCAGGAAAAGAGGTTATCCTTCATTCAGCTTGCTTTCAAAGAGAAACTCAAATGAATTACATTAAATAATCTAAAGTCTGACTTACCAAAGCTTTGAATCTGAGCAATCCTCACCTGGTTTTGCATCATATTTTCACAAATGGGCTATCATTGTGAGGAAAACCGTAAATCCATAATCAGGCTGCTTTGGGGAAAGGAGACGGTAATACTCAGCCCCAGCTTCTCTGTCTCTCTATTTCTGCCTAAAGCCCCTCTCTATACGCCATAGTAACATGTGCCTGTGATAAAGTTTGTCTCAGCCACTGTTTTTGTCCATGCAGAGCAGTCTCCACTCAGAAGAAGGCCTAGGCGTTGCTTCCCTAAGCGTTCTCTATGCTGCGCTCATCTTATCATCCATGTTCCTCCCTCCGATCCTCATCAAGAAGCTGGGCTGCAAGTGGACCATCACGGGTTCTATGTGCTGCTACATTGCGTTCTCCTTAGGGAACTTCTACGCTAGCTGGTACAATTTAAATGCTTTATCCCTGCCTATTGTGTTTGAACAAAATCAGTAAGGACAAAGTTCTTTTTCTTCTCAATTCCTACTCTACCTCTGTGTTGCGGATTTGAGAGTTGGATGCAAAAGGTGTTACCTGCAAGAAACAGGGATAAATAAATCCAGCAGCAAATGAAGCAGAGAGGTGAAAGGCAGAATGAATGTATCCATCTGCCCACCTGAAGCTGCTTCTCTAACTCATGTGTATAGCAGTGATTTCCCTTCAGAAAAAAAATTAAAAATCAGAAGTTTCATTTAAAATCCAAATGACTTCTAGGACTATTTTTTAAAAGATTGAAGGGAAGGCTCTCTTCCAGCCAGTGGCTCTGGGAACAGAGGACCACAGGAGGAGGCCAGCTCCTGCCTTGCCTTTTTGGAGGTGGATGAACAACTTCTGCTCTCCAGTGACAGGGGACGCAACTGTGTGGAGGAAAGTTGTTGTGATTCATCTTCGGAAGGGCAGGTGCAATTTAATTCTCAGTTACAAGAGGATGAGGCACATGAGCACAGCCTAGGCCTAGCCCCTGGGCACAGCTGGGAGTGCTTGCACATCCTAAACTTCATGAGACTGTCCCTTTCTTGGTTCCGTGTAACAGATTCACTGAATCACACAAAGGATAAATCTATTTCTTTGATGTCTATTTTTGCCTCTGGATCTCTGGGCAAATGATTATTATGCTAATGGATAAAAACTATGCTAAATAAAGCGTTCTTTGGCAGGTACACACTAATCCCTACCTCTGTGATCCTGGGCTTAGGAGGAGCACCACTATGGTCTGCCAAATGCACTTACCTCACCATTGCTGGCAATTCATATGCTGAGAAAGCAGAAAAAAATGGGAAAGACATTATCAACCAATACTTTGGGGTCTTCTTTCTGATATTTCAGTCCTCCGGCATCTGGGGAAATCTTATCTCATCCTTGATATTTAGCCAAGCTTCCACCAAAGGTAAAATGTATTTTAAAATCTTCTTGTTTCTTTCTATAAACACCACCTAGTTCTAGATAGTTAAAAGGTAGATTTCTGGAGCTAAGCTGGTGACACTCAGTTGCCTTCATAGTCGGTGGAAACAGGCACTTCAGATGGGAGGGAGCTTATCTGAAGGTAGATGTCTGAAATAGATGGGCTAAATTGCTCTCTGAAGTGTCTATTTTCTATCAACTCTTCATCAGCTATAAAGAGACTCCAGACAACTAGCTCAAAAATAGATGTCAATTGAATTCCTTTTGAGTTCCACCCCTGTGTTATAAAGCATAGATAGGCTGCTGGCAGTGACAGTCTTTCACGTCTGACTTCCATTTAAAGTGAATTAAAACAAAAGGCGAAACACTGAAGCAGCCTTTTCACAAAGCTTGTAGCATTGGATTAATTTGCTGTTAAACATTCAAGGTTAGTCAAGCTGACGCTGATGCTTGCTGAAAACGAGTCCTTTACAGAATTGTCAAGAAGAAATTGAAGTAGCTGTTGGCAGGAGTCTGCATGCCAGGGCTCCTCTGCTGTATTTCAGGCTCAGAGAGCAGATGCTGATGTAGCTTGAAGAAATCACTCAAAAGCACTGCCCTCATTTTCCACGTTTGCAACTGATGTAAGCTTTAAAGTTGTGAAGAGAAATTAATACTTGGACGCCACCTTAGAGATTCAAAGTGCCACAGTGCATCATCATTGCAGTCTCCCCTGCATTCCCTATCCTGTCAAAGTCGGAACGGGATGGACATGGAAAGAGCTTTCCATACACGTTGCTACTATGAATAGCAAGAAGTTACCTCTCTTCCCTGGCTCAGTTAAGCAGTATGTCCTCTGGAGGGTATTCGAATAGGTATTAGGTTAAAACTGACAGGGAGCTGGCATCAGGTTTTACTCTTTGAATTCCTGGGTTTATGGCAAAGTAGTTGTCACAAGGTGTGATACTTACGGAGGATCATGCTTCCTTTAAACCCAAGCAACTATAGATGAAACACCATCAAAGCGGAATGCTGAAGGACTGTATCAAGTGCAACAGAGCCCTGCTGACCTGATCACTGAGCCACACGATGTCTAGGGAGGGACTGCCTGTTCTGATTTCACTTGCAGGGTAGGGGCTGTGGTACAGCTGTGGGGTCTGCAGCAGACTGTGACCATGTTACTCTCCTCTGCCTCACAGCACACATCATGTTAATAAGAGGATTAAAATACTCCTTTTTTTTTAATTTTTTTTGTCTTGTAAATCCCCCCCTAGTTTTACATCTGATGATATTCCTCTAAATTCTAAAGAAACCCTTTTACTTATTTTTTTATCAATTACATTAGATTTCAGAAAATGCTGTGTTCCTGGGAGGTGTGCTGTGAACAGCTCTCAAAGCCAAAGGCCTTGAATATCTTCACAGGAGTCATGAGCAGCCATACCATAAGCTTCCCAACTGTGCCTTCTCAGTGAGACTCAGCTTTAATCTAGAGGGAGCTTCTTGGGGGGCAAGGGGGTAAGGATGTCCACTCACTCCCTTCTTTTCCTCTCCTCTGACAGTGCAGGAAAGTTATCCACCCATATTTTTCATATACTTAAAATGTGTAATTTCACTGAGCAGTTGGAAAGATATGGTATGTATCTGCAGAATCAAAATGCATAAAATTCAGACACATACGTACACTTGACATACTGCCTGCATCATTGCATCCAGACACAGCAAGGCAAGCTACACCATGAGGTAATACTACAACAGAAGGCAGTAATCAATGTAAATTACAAGAATCATCCTTTCTCACTCATCAATATTGCAGCTTTATTTCCAGAGGAACAGAGCAAACCTTGCCTTGCAGCTTCCATATCACTAATTGCATGTGCATCTTCATCTTCAGATGATGATGCATGGACAGATAAAAAACTTGTTTTACACATTTCCACACTTTACTAGCGTGACTCACCTTTTGCATATGGTAATTTTGCTGAGCGTGTGTTTATTCAAAACTGTGTAGCTGTAGCCACTGGCTATAATAAGGTAATGATTTTCTTTATGTTTTTAAGTTTTATCTGATGTTGAACCTAAAGTTGTTTATGAAGCTAGTTAAACAGCTGATTCTCATTGCAGCAGCTTTGATTAGAAGCAATGGGGAAAAACACACTAAAAGTAGTTACACAATAACCCTAATTGAAAAATTACAGATCAAGTTCTGTTTAAGAAATCAGCCAAGTTACACTGTATTGCCCTTTATTATGCTTGGACCAGTGACAAATTCTGCAGTGAAAGCATTGAAATAATTGTACTGTTTTTTGATCATCCCTCCCCACTATACAACTTATTCAGGCTCACGCTTTGGGTTAGTATTTTTTCTTTACAGAAAGGGTGCTGGAGGAAGTGGGCACGGTGTTGTGGTGACACACAAGGTGCATGTGTGTCATGCATGTGTGTGGCTTTGACACATGCCCAACACAACACTGATGAGATTGAACAAAGCAAAGGTCTTACTTCAAACCCTGCCAAACTGTTCTAGTTTCAAGTCTGTTCTCAAAGAGTAATAAAGCCAGTAATAAAGTATCAAAGCCAGGAAAAGCTGTTTTCTTGGAAGACCGCATTAGTGGGTAATCGTAATACAAATTTATAAAACAAAAAGATGTCTTGAGGTGGTTTCCATTCCTATAACATACACAGAAATTATATGGAGAGGGATAACATGCTCTGGCTGTAAGAACTGAGGTCCATCAGTTCAGTGGTGGCGTAAACTGAGGGAGCTGTCTGGTGGGGTATTATGATTAAGAGGTACAGATACACACTGGAACTTTAAATACTGTAAATTAAGCTTGGATTCAGATTTCAGCCTCCGGCTTTAGTCCATGTCTCCACAAAACCATGAATTCAGTGTTGTCTCTTGAGCAACTGTTTCTGTTAAACCAAATTTTTGTGTGTTAAACTGGGATTCTGAAGTTAAACATCTCTAATCAGGAAGGATTTGAAACCAGGACCAATCACCAAGTGCTGGGTTCCCTTCTTATATGCTTACACTTAGTGTTCACTCATCTGATCTTTTCCCTGACCTGCCTTTCTTTTGGTTCTTACTGAATTAGTGGAAATCTCAGAAGAAAACCTGGCATGCTGTGGCGCATGTGACTGCATGACTGATACCAGTAACACCACTGGGCCAGCAGAACCCTCCAACTCCTTAATCTACACTCTGCTAGGGATCTACACTGGTAAGTAATCCACACAATCTTTAATGAGTATCACTGATGGGGAACTTACTACTTCAGGGCATGGTTTAGTGGGCAACTGGTTGACAGTTGGACTCATTGATCTTAAAAGTCTTTTCCAACCTAAACGATTCTACGATTCTATGATTCTATACTTGTGAAACCTAGCATGACTGCAGATTAAGTTTCCAACTTATTCCTTCAATCCAATTTGCTAGAAGGAAATAAGATATGTGAAAGCTGTAAACAACTCCTTCCTAAATAGTTTCAAATGCTTTGTGCCAGTGCTGTATCATTTTGGCTAAAGGAGCAAGACATTCTTTACACTTTTCACCTGGAATAAAGCTGAAGCCCAGTCTGGTGACCCCACTGTTTCAGCCAAAGTCAGTGTTGCTCTACAGACTAGAACCAAAAGTATGCCCACATTGCAATTAGAGGATTAGAGCAGCTTATCCAGTTATGCATGAGACAGTTTTAAATTCACTATCTTCAGGATCAGCAATATCGAACTGGTTACTGATGGCATTGGGCAGATTTATATATGCATGCAGAGGCCCAAGATGCTAAGAGCAGCCCAGCTAGTGGTACTTCAACTCACCAACTTCTAGTCATCTGGGGCTGCCTATCAGAACTGGCTGATGTCCTACCATGTGTAAAACAGTTTTAGCACAAGAACTGCACTGTAATTAGAGGTGGACCTGAACCACGGCTCCAAGAACATGCAGTCATTTGGGGGGAGTTTTTTGGATCCCTGCTGAGATTTTACAGCTTCAGTCAATTCTCAGCTGTGATGCTTGAATTATAATACCTTAGCATGAAATGCAAAGATAAGGAGAAGCACTAGGCGAATTGGCATGTCTCCCATTTAGTAACTACAGCTGCTATAGACCTTCCTTGCATAAGGCTAGAAAGGAATCAAAGACAGGGAAGGCTGATGCCATCAAAAATTGGAAAGACAAAAATAGATGTGCAAAGATTCGTTCAGTGAGGAAAGTTCAAAAAGTATCCGGCTCAAAACAAGTTACTCTCTGGATAAAGGGGAAGTATCTGGCAAAGCAATACGTCACCTTAGCTCTGTTAAAATATCTTTGCAGTCTCTGCACATAGATGTACTCTCTATGCTGAGACAGATGCACAGAATTTGTCATACGCTCAAACAGAGAGCGTGTGATCTGGTCAGAGCCAGCCCTCACCCTGCAAGGGCATCGCAGCAAACCTTCTGTCCTTCCCCAAGCTCCATTCCTAATTGGTGAGAAAATGCAAAGAATATCCCCCCACTTCCCTTCCAGAGTGTGCTGGAGCTGATGCTTTTCTGCTAAAGGCAGGTGTGGCTCACAAGTTTATATTTAAATTTGATGACTAATGTATACAGCACTCCCTTAGGCTTTGCTCATGCAAAATGAATGCAACCCTGCTCTCTACTGACCCCGCGTCAGTAGGGTTTCATTTTTCTTTTAAGCTCTTAATAAAAGATATGTCTTTTCCTACCTTGAGGGAAACCAAATAGCCAAATATTTCATTCACAGGCATTTTTAAAATGTCTCCTCTATTTGGTTGCTGAATACATATTTTGCCCAGCTTGAGTGCAGATAATAATGGATAAGTCTTTTGTTGTTTAGTTTTCTCAAGGACTGTGGATGTTTTTATTTATGTTCATACCAGCCACTATAAAGCCATGCAGTTACTTATCTCCTATAATTGCTCTTGATTCATTTGGCATATTTGTTAGAATATTTGTCCTGTAAACGTGGATGTCCTGGTCTCGCCCAAGTCCTGCAATCAGCCCATAAGCACTAATAAACACCCTGGCAGAACCAACAATGACTTACATCATGAAGGGTTTAGAGCTCAGCCACAGTGGAGAACCAGGACACTGGAGAATACAATTTCATTCTAGGAGACATGGATGAGAAATAATAAGCAATAAAAAATTGAGGCAATTTACTGTAAATCTGCTAATGCATTTGGACGTTAAAAGTTCACAGAAAAAAGCATGCCCATACACAGTAACATGGGAGTACATTAAAAGGGCAGTGTGGATGGGAAGAGGTGCTTGGTTCTCCTCTTACGCTGAACTCCACTTGTTTCCATGGATGGAATTCTAGTCAGCATAAGTAAGAGAGGAAACATAATCATGCCTTGCATCGGTAACGAAGCAGTTGTGTACCTGTGGCTGCCTCATGTATATTATGAGACACAGTTATCTTCCTGATAACGCGAATAAAACCGTATTGATTTACTCTACAAGTAACAAACCTAGACTGATACATACATGATCATTTTCTGATTAACTACCCCATGTATTCTTTCATGTGCTGCTTCTGCTAGGAAATTATAGGTTCAAAGCTGTAACTTCCGTCTTTTTCAAGTCACTCAGAGTTGCTCACTATCATCTTTAAAATAGCACATATTCCATACTCACAGCATGGCCCTGAGCTGACCGAAAAAAACCCCAAGCAAAAAGCAACATATACTGGGATCCAAGACAGCAGTTCTACTTCTAGCCCTTTATTTTTCTTTCCATGTGTTTGAAGGAAGATCCCCCCTAGCCATGAAAACCTTGGCAGTGGAAGTGAATATTCCTCTCTCGTGTTGATTTAAAGCCTTTTGATAGCTCCCGAGGGAGCTGTTTCTGGCCAGCTCCCCATCCCTGCGACCCCTGGCTTGCCCTGGAAGGGTGAGCAATCACCCTCTGTGGCCGTGCAGCTGGCCCGGCGGCTGTCACAACAAGACAGGCCAGTCACAGTTAAGCTGAGGGGATCTGCGAGGTGCACAGCTGTATGCAGAAGATGCGAATGTAGATCAGGCCTTCTTGTTTACACAGAAATGGCCTTTACACTGAAGCGGAATCAAAGGCATCGGCCAAAACATCCCACAGAGCTAAGCACTAAGTCAGAACAATAACAGCAGCAAGCGACTTCCCATCATTCTTCCAGCATTCCTCAGTTTTTCATGAACTTTTTGTTTTGTTTTTGCAGCTAGTGGTGTGCTAGCTGCGTTGCTGATTGCTATATTTCTGGACGAGATCAAATCTGACCAAGCAGAGACTGAGAAAGAAATACTAGAGACACCATCCTTTTGGTCTACGTTCCTAGCAACTTTCCAGCATCTTAAAGATAAAAGACAGTGTCTTCTAATCCCTCTGACAATGTACAGTGGGTTTGAACAGGGATTTCTTTCTGGTGACTACACAAAGGTGTGGAGGACAATGTAAATCTATTTCTGTCTGACTGGTTTTTGTGCCTTTGTGTCTTACTATTGCATCTGATCTATATTTACTTGTTAAATGAAGATGTTTTCAATGGCGATTGGTGGTTTGCTAAATTACTGCTTACTTCTACTTGAATGAACTCTGAGTGACATCTTCAAACAGGAGAGGCCAGCAGTAAATATGTCCCTTGGAACAGCCTCAAAAAGAACGCTGTAGAGAGCTTAACTCACCAGTGGAGGCCACAGCAGAGAGCTACAGGTTCAAAATCTTCAGCTTGTTGTAAATAACAAACTGGGAGAAAAGCCAGAAGTCTGCGAAGCTTTTTTATCTTCCTTCCTTCTGGTTTCCCTAGAGTTTGTATAAGTGCAAGTCAGCACACATATCACGTATTTTATTTTGACAACCTTTACGGTAAGAGAGCAAATCCTCAACATGGCTGGCTGAAAGCCCTCACCGGTCACGAGTGCAACAGGTCCAAACCCTGATGGACTGAAATGATCAAAACCACCTCTGCTCCTCCACTTTCTCTACAAACGTAGACACACAAGCAGGTGTGTTCTCCAGACACTCAGTGAGAAAGCCTCCAAAGAAAGGGGGCAATCTTCCTGAGCTGCTTATCTGAGACTTAAGCTTTTTTTTTAACCTTGCATATAAGCAGATGGAAGAGCGCACTTGCTGCTGTGTTTGAATGGATTGAAAGGGGTACTCCATGGCCACCTCCTTTGGTCTTATGCTTTGATAGGTGAGGTCCTCTTCATTTCCTGGGAGCTGCTCTGTAATGACCATAGTGCTGACTGTCAATTTTCATCTCTTGGGCTGTGAAGGGAAGGGCCGAAAATTCCTAGTGCCACTTCCAGGAGTTTTATTTGCATAGCGAGCAGTGGTCTGATTTCTTCTGCTTGTTACTGCTCTGTTTGCATGGCATCAGTCTGGCTGGGAACTGGGTTGGGAATATTGCTGCTGAAGGCCAGCTATGTCAATACACCAGGGACTTGTCAGCAAACTCTATAGCTGTGCTCCTTTGATCTTGTCCATGCTGGCTATTTACCAAATACTCAGGCTAAGACCCTTGAACCTTAGCTGAATGTTTTCACTGAAGAAAATGTGACACCACTGCCTCTTCTCTTCCAGACATACGTGACCTGTGCCCTGGGGATACATTACGTTGGTTATGTGATGATCTGCTTTTCGGCTGTAAATTCCCTCTGCTCTCTGCTCTTTGGAAAGATCTCTCAGTTCACGGGTAGAAAACTTCTATTTGCATTAGGTACGTAAAAGTCACTTGAAGGACTGATTACCTCATGTAATATATGAAATCCGGTGTTCCCTCCTTTACATGCACTACAAAGGGAGAGCTCACTGTCAGCTATCAGTTAAAACCAAAGTCAACCTGAACCCAAACTTCATTCATGAGAAGAAAGGCAGCACAGTTAACCCCTGTATTCAGGTCATTGCCTTACATCACTTTGCTGGTGGTGTAGTTCACCCTGCTATTGAGGGCACTATCTACTCAGAAAGTGCCCTACAGCTCTGATGCTTTATAGCTTTAATGCAACTAGTGATAAATGATTTTACGATACAGATGTTGAGGCCTACACTATACCTAAGAGGGATTTCTCCACCGGGGTGAAACCTTTATGGAGCAAAAGCAACTGAGAACCTTGTGAGATACGCTGTTGATTTGCGTCTCAGGGGATGGTAAACTTGGAAATTTCAGCAACCGGTCTGGGAATTTCAGGAAGATTTTTAAAGGTTAGCCTGGTGTCCTTTTCACTACTTGTTCTGTAGGAAGAAAAAGAAAAGAAAGTCATATGCCAGTGTGTCAGGCTAGAGTAACTTGAGGGCTTGTGTATGGGACGGTAATTGTCAGGTTGCCATGAAAAGAGGTTTGTATATTTAAGAGCATCCCTCTCTCCAGAGAACAATGTTCCAATGAGTTACAGAGTAATGGAGGCAGAAAAATACCAAGAAATATTTAATTTGTATCCCTGTATCCACTAAGCATACTGAAGCGTACTAGTACCTTACTTCCACTACATAGTAACCTGTATTGTTAGAAATGTCACTGACTGAGTCAATGTGCATCTAGACATTCTAGGCATTTCCTCCACAGGAAATTTTAAACCTGGGCAAGGAAGAAGAAATTTAGAGTCCTTTATGCTGCAGTCACTAACTCAGAGATTCTTCTGTCCTAGGTCTATATCTCATGCTATGAAACTCATTTTAGATTAAAAAAAATAAATATCATCATAATAATGAAAAACCTATAGTGTTAGTATTGCAAGACCTCTGAACCTCTCCTTTCTGTTTAATAGTCTTTGTACTCAGCCTGTGAAGGTGCACCTGTGGGGGGAGGAATCAGTGGCTCATTTACAAACCGCTTTTAAAAAGAAAGAAAAAAAAGTCACCAGACGCTCTAGATATCCTTAACTGTCTCCTCTGGCCCTGAAAGAAAACCTCCGTTTCAGGACGAGGTAATGAGAGCAGAAGGGTGCCTCACATGGTGACTGCAAGTCTTTCAGCAGCTCCTTCTCCTACTCAGTGGCAGTTCTTGTCCTTTGGGCTAACAGCCGTATCAGCGCCGAGGATCTCTCAGCTCAGGACACTGCTCAGAATTATTAATTGAAGACTGTCAAAGGACTGCATTGTCTTGTATTTCATGTGTTATCAACTCAGTCAGCACAAATCTCAATGAACCAGAAAGATTTTAAGATTGCCTTGTGCTGTAGTTGGGGGAAGAATTTGAAAGTGTTATCTACTGCTATCTGTCCTGTTTTGTAATTGTATTTATATTTCTCTTCTTTTTTTCTAAATCAACAGCCACGGTTACAAATACCACCTGCATAATAGCACTACTGCTGTGGAAACCTCATCCTAAGCAGCTTGCTGTGTTTTTCATATTCCCTGCTCTTTGGGGCCTATCTGATGCCATTTGGCAGACACAAACTAATGGTAAGTCCTGGTGACAATGAAATGTATTCTCTTGAGATATAAAAACCTGCATGTTTGTATTTATAAAGCAACACGTGCATAAAAATCATAATGGGTTTAAGACAGCATGCAAAAGAAATACATTAGCTCATTGGAAAGTAGAAGAAATAAGAATAAGTTGGGAATAAGAAAGTAAAACACTCATTAAACAAATTTTTCCAAGATGAAGAGAGAAGAACACTGCAGAAGATGATAACAGATATTCAGAATAAATATTCTGGAGGAGTATAAGTATTTCAAAGAAAATTAGAAAACTAAGAAGAATGATACATTTAGTCTGTCTTTTGCAATAAAGGAGAGCACTCTGGATAAAAAAATCAACTCGAAGCTCAGCAGCAAAAGAAGCAGCAAATTGGCTGTTAGGAGTTATTAGAAAAAAATTGAAGGAGAAAACCACAGAGAGCAGCACTATGTAACCAAGTAAATCCATGCAGTTCTGATTTGCTCCATTTCAAAAATCATAATCTAATGTGATAAGGCATAAGGCAATAAAAAGGAGCAGAGTCATGGGAGACTTCCCGTTGAAGAAAGACTAACAAACTGGAACACTTTAGCCTGGACAAGTGATAAGTAAGGAAAGCGGTCAGTAAGGTCATTAGTAGTATGGAGAAGGTGATTGGAAATTCACTGTTTCTCTTAATAACAGAACTAGTGGCACCAAATAAAGTTATCGGGCAGCAGACTTTACAGAAATCAAAATAAATGCTCTTTTCACACAATGCATAATCAAAGTATGGAATTCATTACCAAAAATGTAAACATTTTTAAGCTGAAATTACACCACTGCAGGGGAAAATGTTCTTGGGGGCTATTAAAGCCTGGTGGTCCAGAGGAAATCTCCAACTCAGAAAGTCCCCATGTCTTTGATTGTCAGAGTCAGGAGGGCATTGAGGCAGAAACATCACCGTATACTTGCCTCATTTCTTACACTCTTATCCTAGGAGTGTGTTACTGGAAGTATACCGTTGGACTTCTTACCTAATGCATTACGGTTGTTCTTATAATCTATGTTCTTCTGATTTGTGATACAGTGCAATTATTATGTACTGACAGTTCAGATAATGAGTTGATACAAATCCATAAGGAATAATTTAAACTTATCCCTTAACCAAAACTAGACAAAGTTCTCTTATAGAGATTAAAGACAGACTGGAGAGGGCAAGAAAGAGCTATAGTCTGTGATAACTTGTAGTAAAGTCTGCTCATGACTGTCAGCCACACTCTTTTTAAATCAATGCCATAGCCTGGGTCAGTAAGACAGTTAAATGCTCTCCCATCTGCTCCTGTACTTTGCCTCTTATTTCAGGAATATTGTTTTCCTGTATCTCAAATTCATATTTGGCAGATGCCATAGGGATATGCATGTGACAGAACTAGCTCATCTGGTCCCACATCAGGTTATGTGTCTTGGTCTCCCTCCCTCTGGTCCCTCTGGTTGCTTCAGTAGCTTAGATGATTTCACCCACTAGATAAGTTGTCATGTTCCTCCTAGAGAGCCAAAGGGAAAACACCACAGTCCTTTGCCCGGCACTGACAGCGATCTCCTTTCGAGCACATGTAGAGTCCCTGCCTCTCCACACAAGGAAGTGACCAGCCGGAATTCTTCTCTGCCTGTCCAGCAGCTCCAGCTCATATCCCTTAGGGGAGAGCTAGTACATACATTGAGAGGGACACCCTCTCATCTTCTCTCATCCCAACCCACAGCCTTGTGCCTTTGGTATAATTGTAAATCAGTGCTCGCGTTATTCAGGTTCATGGAAGGAGAACACCAGTGAGGATTTTCTCTCTCTGAAGTAAAGCTGTTCATTCACTTCCTACTTCTTCAGCCACAGTCCTCCTGACTGCTCATCAGGCTTCTTCCCAACACTCTTGAGAGCCGTATCTTAGTCTCCCACTGGGATAAAAGACCTGCCTTTTGTCCTGCTTCTTTCTTTTCCAGAAAGTCTTGCCCTCAGACACTTGGCTTCTTTCAGAATCACAGAAGGGTTGAGGTTGGAAGGGACCTCTGGACATCACCTCGTCCAACCCCCTTGCACAAGCAGGGCCACCCAGGCAGAGCCAGCTACCCAGGACCATGTCCAGTCAGCTTTTGAATATCTCCAGGGAGGGAGACTCCACACCCTCCCTGGGCAACCTGTGCCAGTGTTCAGTCACCCTCACGATGAAAAAGTTTTTCCTGATGTTCAGAGGGAACCTCCTGTGTTTCAGTTTGTGCCCATCGCCTCTTGTCCACTTTTCACACCACTGAAAACAGCCTGGCTCTTCAGGCCAAACTCTTCAGGGATTTACATACATTTGAGATGTCCTTTGAGAAGGACATCTCCTCTGTAAGGTCCCTGCATGCCTGACAAAGACAGACCTGATGCCCTCGTTAGGAAAAAAGAGGTAAGTACAGAGGACCTAGGTGTCAGAGAAGGTGGCTGGGAAGTGGCTGCAGTTCCCAGCCCCCAGATGAGGCATAGATGGTGGACAGTGCTTCATGCTTACTGGATGGCGAGTGAGCCCAACAACTATGTGACAAGACTGACCTCTATTACAGCACTGTAACAGGTCATCTCCGTTCCCAGATTCTTGTGATACTTGTGAAAATTTCATGTTTGTGTCAGCTGGGAAAAAAACAGATATTCCTTACGCTTGCACAGTATCTTTTTTTGTCTGTACCTTCTTCAGCTGTTCCACAGCTCCCAGTTATAAAATTATAGAGTGTGCTTTGTCACATTGTCACACTGCAACATCGAGTGATGACGTGAAACCTTATCAGAGAGGTGCAGTGACAATACTCCATAGTGCTGCATCCCAGAACAGGATCTTCAGTTTGACATGCCCATTTAGGACTAAATCTCTTCTTCCCTTCATCAGTTTTATACAGATATACATCACATGAGATATTCCCAGCTCCAAAGGCTATGAGGTGAGATAAGACCTCTAAAACAGCACTGGGGACTAAGGTTTGTGGTCCTTCCTTTGGCAGGCTCCCATGACTGCTGCTTGGGCCTCAGTAGATTAACCACTGAACAAATACAATGGCGTTGTGCCACATACTTAAGGCATTCCATGGTAATCGAAATGGCTTACTTTGGCTTGCTGTAGATAGTTAATACTGGAGTTCCCCCTAGAGGATATATAAGCTCACAGTAGATGAGTGGCTTCATGAGATGAAGGTTTCCTAACATGTTTGTGTACACGTGTGGACACTCTCATTTATTTCCAAAGAAAGCTGCTTCATTTCAGAGTGTGTAGTGCCCTCTCTTATCTAGCCTGAACACAGATGCTATTCTTACCCCACCGGCAATAACTGCACTTGGGGCATACCAATTGTGTAGCACAAGACCTATCAGGCAGACTACAGTAAAATAAAGTTCCTTCCAGGCTGACGTGCTTCTTTAGAAAGGATATGAATCAGTCTGGAAAGTTTGTAAACCTGGATTCAAATAATTTCCAGCAGTCCTGTTATAAACCCATGCCTACTAGTACCAGGGGAAGGAGTGGGAAAATGGGCAGTGGTAAACAGGGAGCATAATTTCCATGGAAATGAGCCGCAAGAATTCAGACCTAACAGCCTCTCCACTCACCCAGCCTGGCAGGTCCTGCTAAAGCTTCAGCCAGGCAACTTGCACCACACTGCACTTGACAGTGTTTGTGATAAGGACAAATGTTTAGGTTCGAGGCAAAACCACCATTGTGCTTCTATGTAACTGCTAGCTAATACCACATATGCATCCTGGAAACAAGAACTTTCCTGCCAAGTCAGCCCTTCCTATAGCTGAACCTTGGACTAGATGCTCACTCAATTCTCCCATTGTTTTGATTGAAAAAAAAGCTTCAAAATAGCAAGGGAAAACAGGTACCAGCTGAAAGCCAGAATCTTTACACATAGAATTGTTATGGCATCAGAAATCTTCCTATATTAAACTCTCCTCATTAATCCCTTTCCAGAAGATAACACAGGGCACACCAGCAAAGTTATATGAACAACTTGTACTTGTTCATTTATTAGGCAAAACTATGAAGGATTATCAAATAATTCACACTACACTACACTCAGGCAGTTTAATGAACTAAGTACATCTTGTGATGCACTTATCCAGATTTTCCATCATGTCTAAATTGAAACATGCAGTAAATGTCCTCTTACAGCTATCAGGATGCAGTAAGTTTCTAGATACAGATGATGTCTCCCCCTTCTTAACAAAACCAAAGGGTTAGTTGAGCCTACCTCCACTTCTAGAGAACTTTGTATTCCTCTGTGCCTTTTGGCTGAATGTGCATATTTCAAACAGATGTGGCGTTAGATAGAGAAGTGGATGAGAGGAGTCAAGGTTCACGCTATTCCCCCCCTTCCCTCTCTGCACACCACAGCTGAGTCAGTGGAAACTCCCGCTGCTTTACCACCACCGATGCTAGCTCAGCACCCAGAGGAAAGCAAGCTCGCTCCCCTTCCCTGTGTGCCCAACTAGTCAGACCTGGAGGCTGGGAATCCCTCCCTGACTCCCAGCTGTGGGGGTGTACAGCTGACTGAACTCAGTGGGAGCTTCCCAGTGAACACAACTGCATTAGGATGATGATCAGTTTAACTAAGTCTCTATGTCAAGCAACTTTCCCAGTCGTTGCCCAGAGGTTCTGTACGTATCAAGGATATTCTTTTTGTCAACCCATCCAGGAGCTGAAAATTGGAAAACCTGGTTATCTCCGAGATATCCTCTGCATATTAAATCTGAGCCCTGCTGTAGTGCTCTCCTCAACTTTCTGATTTAAGTGTTTGGGATCAGTTTGTTTCTCTTAACTTGGCAAGTATGAATAGCAGACTACCATCAGCAACACTGTGCGAGCCTCACCTGGAGGCTCCCTGCGGCCAAGTTCTGGTGAAAACAAGGGACATGCATTTTACGTGAAGAGTTTCTGCATGTTCTTAGGCAGGGGAAAGAAATGGTTTGAAGAACAGGTAGGCAGTGCCTGCAGGGTCCATGCAGGTTCCCACAAAAAGCGGTGAAGGATGGCAGCAGGGAGGTCCCTATAGTTCTTTGATCCTTTCTACCCCACACTGAAAGAGCAGCTTGGTCCCCAAGGATGGTGTTGTCCCTAGACAAAATCGCCTGTTCTGTGAAAGTCTGTAAGGACTTGGTATCACCTTCTCAACCTTCTTATACATGGAGATTCTGTGGTGCCAAGGGCCATTGCTGGCCATCTCCTTTTCCTCCTTACTTACCCACTCATCAGTGCAAGAACTTTCCTTTTTGTGGCTGGTAGTTTGAAAAATAAACTTCCTGCCATCTCACTTCAATAGAGCCCATCCTTTCTTCCTTCCTCCCATTTTCTTTCCCTTTTTCTCTGATATTCTCTATTTTGTCATTGTTGCTCTGTTATTTCACTTACAGCAATTCACAGGATCACAAAAATATTTCAAGACAAAGCTTATATTTTCCTTTCTCTGACATTTATGAGGGAGGGTCTATCTTCCCCATTGTGGTGTACTTATTCCCCTTGCAGGAAATACATGGTTGCAGACCTAATCTTCACAAGCTGTGTCTCTCCTTCCTTCTAGGACTCTATGGCATTTTATTTGAGAAACACAAGGAGGCTGCCTTTGCAAATTACCGTCTCTGGGAATCATTTGGATTTGTCATCGCCTTTGGTTATAGCACCAAATTGCAAGTCTACATCAAACTGTACATTTTATTGTCTGTGCTTGTGTTGTCTATGGTGACATATGGAGCCGTTGAATACCTTGAAGCTAAGAGCTCCCCTGGGACACCTACTGCTACAAAGAAGGAAAATGTAGAACCCCCCACCCAGGAATCAAGCATGTAATCCAACAGGGTCAGAGCAATGGAGGCAAAGCAAACTGGCCAGCACCTACAGGCATGTCTCCAAGGGTGTTCCAATGTGTACTGTCTCCAAAAAGATGGTAAAGGGACAGATTTCAAGGCCACTATAATGCAACTGTCTTGGGAGTAAAAATCTCTTTTGACACATCAGCTTTATAAGGGAAGATTATCTGACTTCACCCTTTCATACGGATGACCAACTCAATGTTTTCTCCTTTTTTTAATTAATAAAGTCTTAATAAATGTAAAAAAGACTCTTAAAATCCTCACATTTTTGTATCTGTGGATCAGACTTAGTACCACAGTTTTACAATCAAATCTGAAAAGCCCACATGTGAAATAAGAAGATGACAGTAACTGTGGTTGCTCAGCTGATGGTGGACAACACATCATTTCATGGAACCACTAATTATGAAGATTTACATTGTTCTTACTCTGCATTCTTTAACACTTGCCATAAATAACATCAGGTTATAAACTGGCTATAGCTACAGTTCCTATCTGAACACCACAAAATCCACTAACCACTGAGTCCACCAACTTGTCTTAGGTCAGCAGACAACTGTGTTTCTGCCCATGTCATCCTCTATCCCAGCACTCTTTCCCTTTTGGTTTTCCTGTCTCTAATTCTTCTGTCACCACTTACAGCAGCTTTCCCCCAAAAGAGATGCCTTCCACATGACCTAATACTTCCGTCATGATGAACTTTCCCCACTTTCCCATCCACGGACAGAGCCGTTTTCAAGATAAGTGGCCAGGGTGTGTTACTTGGGGAACCAAGCCATGAAGCAGATACAGATAACAGCGCAAGTCATAGAGTGAGAAGGAGAAAAGGAGGATGGGCCTATGCTGTAATATCTCCTTGAGACCTATATGCATCTAGCAGTGGCTCAGGTGAGGATATCCCTCATCTCATTTCAACTTCTGTTTAGTTTTACCCATACTATAATGTTTCCAGATTTGGATTTTTGTGGTTTTACTGCAAGGAGAGGAGTGCTACAGTGCAGTTACTGGGCAGCGTCCCTACATCTTGATGAGAAGGCACTGTACAGGTATCATGATCATTACTGGTAATGACACTATGATCAGATCCTCTGTGTGAGGCAGGCAGCATAAAAGGAATTGAAGACAAATGCTGTTCATCTCCAAGATTAGTGCTGCCCCTGGAAATAAACTACATGGCTAGTTAAGTTGCTGCATGCCACGAAGCTAACATTTGAAACTACTTCTCAGTTATTAACCGTAACAGCAGGATGAGGCACCATATGGCATGACAACATGATAGAAATCAATAATACAATTTATGTGGAAAAAATCCCCAAATTGTTAGGGCTTTTAAATAACAGTACCTTTCATGCTACTTTACTATCTCTCTAACATTTCTTGTTCCCAAGTATCTGGACTCCCCTCCAGACTTCACCTGTGTTGATTCATGGCTTTTCAAATGATAAGCTTCTTTTCCAGGTCATACAATTAAGTAGAGTTCATTACAACCTGCAGAAAATAAGGCAACAGGTGGGCTCCCTCACAGATCCACCTTTCTTTTGTGCCTTTGCCCTGTCAGCTCAAAGGCATGCTGTTAATCTCTGTTGGAAATACAAATGGCAAAACTACTGTGGCTGCAGAATCCTGACGGCCTCACAGCTGCCCAGAGATTACAGATGCATTTGCTAGGCTGCTGCTGATTCTCACCCTGCCCTGCTTCCATCCGATATAGAAAATTGATTTCATCTCAATAACAGACAGTGAAACACATCTCCAAATCCTCCTCTGATTCTCTTTTACACAGCAATGTTCAACAGCAAGTGAAGCAAAGAGGATTTTTGAGATCAACATCAGTGAAAATCTGATCTGTGTGAATGTAATCATTTATTGTTTATTTGTAACAGCCCCACACAGAAATCAGGATCTCTCTATGCAAGATGCTATACAACCTCAGAACAAAAAAGATGATCCCTCCCTCAGAGGCTATACAGCTTGATAAGTTTTTCTCTTTACTCCTGTACTGGGTCTGGCTGGGATGGAGTTAATTTTCTTCATAGCAGCCCATATGGTGCTGTGTTTTGGATCTTTGTAACTAAAACAGTGTTGATAACACACCAGTGGTTTGGCTATTACTGAGCAGTGCCTGCACAGATCCAGGTTTTGTCTTTTTCCCACTCTGCCCCTTCAGTGAGTAGGTGCCCAAGAAATTGGGAGGTGACGGAACCAGGACAGCTGAGACAGATTGACCAAAGGGATATCCCATTCCACATGATGTCGTGCTCAGCAATAAAAGCTCTGGGGAAAGGAGGAAGAAGCGGGGATGTTCCTCATTATGGCATTTGTCTTCCCAAGCAATTGCTATGCACTCCGAGGTCCTGCTCTCCAGGAAGTGGCTGGACACCTGCCTCCCAATGGGAAGTAGTGAATTAATTCCTTATTTTGCTTTGCTTGCACACACAGTTTTGCTTCACCTGTCAAACTCTCTTTATCTCAACCCAGGAGTTTTATCACTTTGGCTTTTCTGATTCTCTCCCCCATGACATTGGTGGAGGGAATGTGTGAACAACTACAGTTAGGTGGGTGCTTTGTTAGTGGCCAGGGTCAACCCAGCACACCTCCTTGTTTTGTACTCTGTGTGCCCAGGATTTGTCTAAAGTAAAATTCAGCAATGGCATCCCAGCAAGCGGCTCCTCAGTCCACAGATTCCAGCCAAAATGGTGAGGAGCTACCAAGAAGCAAGAAAAAGGTGCTCTGACCTTAGAGACAATCTCAGTATCACTGACACACAGTCAGCATGGGAGAGAGGACCTTGGGGCCTGTGGTTTGAGGAGCTGTTTTCCACTCTTGATTTTGCCACAGAACTTTACTGCAGTCATTTCCACAATTGTATAATAAGGGGAAAAACAACTCTTCCATCCCACAGGTAGCGTGAGGAAAAACTCTGTTACCTTCGTAATGAAAGCCACAGCTGCACGTGGTGATGCAGTGAACATGCTTATTCCTGGGACAGGGTGAGGATCTGTCTTGGACATGATCTAAATGGAAATTGCGATTTAGGACATCATTATGCACGGACAGTACACAGTTATAAAATTTATGTGGGTTTTTTTACTGTAAAGGCAATAGGGATTTTGCTGCAGAGCATATAAAAAAACTTCAGGCGCAAGTTCAGCTAGGGACACCTCTTCACTGAAATGCAAGAAACAAAATGATGGTTGAGGTTGCTGTGGCATGAGGCCTCTGCCCTTTCATGGCCAAGGACGACTCCACGAGCCCTGCTTCAGTCTAGCAGGCAGCGAGCAGCGTAGGTCTGTTCCCTGATACCCTCAGTCCCAAACTGCGGTTTCCTAGAAGTACAGAAGGAGAGCCAGGCCTTCACGCAAGAGAACCGTGAGACAATGAGGTAATGAGGACACCGAATGAGGAGCCACCTATGCCAGACAGGAGGAGAGGCCCTGAGAAAGGACAGCCGAGCCATTTTTTCCAGAGACTCCAGGGACCGAGGCTGGGTCACACACCAATCTCTGTTGAGGACATAGGTGTTGGGGAGCCCGTGGATCATGCCATTCATCTGCAAGGCAAGATAGTCAGGTTCAAGTAATTAATATTGACACATCAAGTGATTGCTTTCATGAGGCACGCAATATCACGGCGTCTTCTCGCATGAGCCAAAGGTCCAAGCAGCTGGAGGGTCTCAGATGCACGCACAGGAGGTGGGAGACATGACGGGCCTCTGGTGGCATCCTCACCTCCCAGGACACCCTTCCCGGGCACCCTGGGGGTGCATCTTCCCTCAGCAAAAAGGCTACAAACGGTTAAAACAAACAGCCCCAACCCCTGAGAGGGAGAAGCTGGGGCAGCAGCGGAGGGGGGCGGTGCTCAGCCAGGCCCTGGCGACCACAGCTTTAAATATTAATACTTTTGCTAATACGAGCAGGATGTGCGCCGGTGCTCGTGCCTTCGGGGAGGTTGGTTTGAAGGTGGTGGCAGCGTCTCACGGCTGACAGACCACGGTGTCCTCACAGAAAGTGCCCGTCAGCCCTCTGCCCCGGCTGCAGCCCAACGCCAGGCGCCTGCGAGAGTCACCGGACGAAGCTGTGTAGCCTGGGACAGACAGGGAGAACCTGGATGGTGGACCAGAGGGGAACCGCCACCTCAGGAAGTAATTAAAATGGTTATTTCTGAAGGTAAATCCCAAGGCGGGCAGCTGCCAGACCCACGTTATGATCTGTGAACCTGAGGGCTCAAAGACGATAGGTAAGACCGCCAGTCAGTCCACTGAGTTTAATTACGCAGAGGCATTCCGCATTAACTCAGCAGACACGCACATTTAATGCCTAACCATTAAGGATCATTATTTCCTCTCACAGGTGTAAAACCGAGCAACTGGAAGC
This sequence comes from Haliaeetus albicilla, assembly GCF_947461875.1. Lineage (NCBI taxonomy): Eukaryota > Metazoa > Chordata > Aves > Accipitriformes > Accipitridae > Haliaeetus > Haliaeetus albicilla. Next base: position 36,860,135 of record NC_091495.1, read on the forward strand.
GGCCACGGCCAGCACGAAGCCCGAGCTCATGTGAGCGCTCCCCCCGGCACGCCGGCGTGGGGTCTGCCGCCACGGCATGGAGGACGGCATCCTGCTCTCCTCGGGGCGAAGGTCTCCGCTTCTGGGTGCCGGTCAGCGACGGCGGAAGGTAGGTGTTAAAATCGGTCGTGGTGGGAGACAGCTGTAGCAGTTTTTGCATTGTGGAATAATGTCTGCAAACACGCAGGTGGGTTTCCAAGCTATTAAGGAATGGGCTGCACACAGAGCCCTCTGGGAATGCAGGCTAATGAAGAGATGGGCATTCATCTGGGCATACATTTATACCGATGTCCTGGTTTCAGCTGGGATAGAGTTAATTTTCTTCCTAGTAGCTGGTATAGTGCTGTGTTTTGGGGTCAGTATGAGAAGAATGTTGGTAACACACTGATGTTTTCAGTTGTTGCTAAGTAGTGTTTAGACTAACTCAAGGATTTTTCAGCTTCTGATACCCAGCCAGTGAGAAGGCTGGAGGGGCACAAGGAGTTGGGAGGGGACACAGCCAGGACAGCTGACCCAAACTGGCCAAAGGGATATTTTATACTATGTCACGTCATGGCCAGTATATAAACTGGGGGGAGTAGGGCTGGGGGGAATCGCTGCTTGGGTACTAACTGGGCATCAGTCGGCAAGTGGTGAGCAATTGCATTGGGCATCACTTGTATATTCCAATCCTATTATTATTGTCATTTTATTATTGTTATTATTATCATTATAAGTTTCTTCTTTCCTGTTCTATTAAACTGTTCTTATCACAACCCACGAGTTTTACTTTTTTTCCCCGATTCTCTCCCACATCCCACTCAGGGTGGGGGCAGGGGGAGTAGGCAGCTGCATGGTGCTTAGTTGCTGGCTGGGGTTAAACCATGACAACGGAGTAAAGTGAGTGAAATTTGTGTTCATTTATTTAGACCAATGCCTAATCCTAGAGTTACTGTTTCATAGCTGCACTTCAAGAGCTTCTGTTTGTATGTGATATGACTTCTTTAAAAGCAGGTAGGTGTTCTTTGTTAGTTAAAATATTTTATTTTCTTTGTACTTAATTACCAGGGAATTGAAAGCTGACGTTTGTTATGTCTAGGCTTGGTGAGCCAATTTCCTGTAAACTACTCCCTGAATGCCAGAGGTATAAAAGATGTTCCATTAATACAAGCTGACGTGAACAAACCACCAAAGAAGGCTTCATTGTTCAGACATTACTAACAGCTTAATTTATGATTACCTAGTGGAGACCGTGATGGCACAGTTTACCACACGCTGGATTCACATACAACAGTGCCTTTCACTGAAACACTGCTAGTAGCAATGTTGAGCAAGACAAAGCTAACTGCAGTCTGTAAGTTAACTCATCCAAATGCTTAGCATGGCTACTTTCAATTACATCATTTTTTTCTTAATTTAATAATCTTTGCTCAATGATTTGAACCAGCTACTATAAAACTTGTTTAGTTTTGTATAGTTGTTTGTTTGAGGTTTTTTAGCATGTGACATAGTGCTGTTTAATAAGCAGACGGGAGAAAGAACTCCCAGGAAAGAAAGTGGAAGCAAAGATAACAAACATTTCCTGGGACCACCACATCAGGTTTGTGTGCAAGCTCAGCATCAAGCCCCCAACTTCCTGGGGTCTGAAAAGAAGCACTGACTGCAAGAGACACAGCAAGACTACTTTCCCCTTCATGGTATTTTATGTCAGTCCTATTACCTCATGACTGCACTTCAGTACCTACTCACCATGTTTCTCTCCTGTTCCCTATAAACCCCTCACCCAAGAAAAGCTCTCACTAAGGAGAATTCAGTCTGTACAGGAGGGAATCTCTGATCTCTAAGGGGATTCAGAGAAATAATCCCAGTGCAGTTTACATCTTGTTCCCTTCCAACACTAGCTTAAACCTAAGATGGAAGGGTACTGCAAGTCTGACTGTAAAATATCACTAACTATATTGATATACATATTACTATTGGAATAGAAAATTATATATTACTTTGGAATACAGAAAGTCATCATATACAGCAATTCAAATTTTGGCCACAATCTCAGCCCATTAACAAGGCCTAAAGTCCCTTTCCAATAGAAGCCTCATTCCTCACATCCTGGACCAAACCTTGCTTCAGATCCCTTCGTTTTTAGGCAATCATTCCCTTACTACAGGATATAAGATCGTCCATGGTTATTTTTAACCTACACACTACAGTCCTATCATAAAGTAGCCATATACTTCTAACACCACTGCCCTGCTTGCCAGCATCCCTGAAACACCTCCTGGACCCTTCTCTAAAACCTTCCTCCCATCAAGCCCCCGTTGAGACTCTCCTGGTTTTGCTCTCTGA